>NC_140592.1:873320379-873920379 GCF_964204655.1 Triturus cristatus | reverse complement strand
TTTTGGATAACTGTAAGGGCATGTATGATGGACCTCTCATAAAAGCCCAACAGTCCCCCTAGTTGATAATATACTTAACTATATTACTGCCATTGTCCGTGGCAACAAAACCAATGTTAATCCCTCTTGGGCGGAGCCATTCAAAGAACTTGCTGTCAAAGTATTCCAAAATGTTTGCAGCAATATGATATTTCTCCATGGCGAACATGGCTACAGTTGCATGTTTCCGAGAGGCATTAAAAATCTCAGCAGTGTCAAAACCTGCAGATATCTTTCCTCGAAACCCCACAAAAGAGATCCAGTGTGCAGTGATGCACATGCAATCAGGGGCTTGGCAACTGCTCCACATGTCTGTTGTCAGGTGGATAGTGTGAACTGCACTCAGCTGCAAAACGTGTCCAAGCAATTCCAGCACGTCGTGATGTAGTGCTGGAACAGCAACTCTGGTGAAATAGGACCGGCTGGGAACTTTCCATTTTGGGCAGATGGCTGCCACAAATTCAAGAAAACCCACCCCTTCCACAAAAGAAAAAGGGAGGAGGTCCAGCGCTAACATTTTAGCTAACTTCGTGTTCTACAAACGTGCCATTGGGTGGTTGTGTTCGTACTGCCCCTCCGACCTAAACATGCTGAGAATGGTAGCCTGGATTTTCTTCGGGTGCCACTGATGCAGGTGACTTCTTGACGCCAGATGCTAGGCTCAATGCACATTTTTTCATTGCAGTACTCTCTTGCCTTGGTCCCCATGGCGTCTCAGCCTGACTCTTGTGCCATTGCGATGTTGCTGATGATGATTTGGGCCGCACCACTGCACTGCTGGGGACAGGGCTGCTTTGAGTACTAGAGAAAATGTCTCCCTCGTGTTCACCCACCGTGATCGTGTCTTCTTCATCCACTCGACCAACAACACGTGTAGTTTTTTGGGCACTAAGCTGTGCCTCCCACTGGATCAAGTTGTGTTTTCTCAGATGGGTTGTTTTGCCACCGAACCACAGTTTGTACCAATGTTACCCCGACTAACACCTTATCCACAAATGGAGCATATAGCAATGTTCACCTCCTTCCTGCTAAACAACAAGAAGTACCAAACTGGGGTGGTCCATTTTTTGGTGCTGCTGGTGCCACTTGCAATGTCAGATGAACTGGTAGGTGGGTGTGACATTTGACTCTCCGAGGTACCTACTTCTACTGAGGTGGTTGTGGTGGATGTACGTTGCTGCCCGGCCTTTATACATATGGAAGCTGCAGGTGGTGCTGGTGGTATCTGTGTGTGTTGGTGGTATCCATGCCACATCCCTCACAGCAATTTGGGATGGGGTAATGTCGGTCTCCACTGGGGCAGAACTAATGTCCATGATGACTGGCTCGTCATCATCCTCCTGTTCTACATCTACCTCTATAACTCTAAGGCTTTCTGGAACCTTCCTTTTCCCTAGCCTTGTCTTGTGGCGTGTCTCACTCTCAGACTGAGGTGAGACCCAAGTGGCGTCTAGATCATCAGAAAGGGGGGCTTTCAGAAGAAGTTGATGGACTAACCCTCCTTTTCCTTGCTGGGACCTGGAAGACAATGGATCTTCTAGAGTGGCTTGCTCTTCTTCTTCCTCAGCAGGACGCTCAATCTCCTAAACTGCCCCTACTTCAGGAGTAACAACTAGTATTTGGGATGGTTGCGGCTGTTGTTGCCCACTTATCTGAGTTTCCTGCATTGATTGGGTACTACTTTGCGATAACGATAAGTCTATTTCAACATCACTGCTCGTCTGCGTTATGATTATTAGACTGGCTTCCACTGCGACAGACATGGGCTTGGGCCTAGGTTGGTGGGGTGGGTCCTCTGATGCGGGGATGATGCTCCCAGCTTGCTCCCCGGACAACGCTGCTACAGGTGCAATATTTGGTTTCCTCAAAAAGGTCTTGTGCAACATACCGGTGGAGGTAAGTGGCAGTGCCTTCTCCTCACTGGCAACTTTATTGGTACTGGACCTGGTACCTTTCTTTGGGGCCATTTTGAAGATGTCAGCAGCATGCAGTGGCACAAGTTGAAGAGATGTCTGTGGTCACACATCACGCGACGTCGTGCGCAGCAGGACTTCTGTCTGGCACTGGCAGTACAATGGGTGATGTCTCCTCCTTAGTCCTTTTGTGCACCTAAAAGCTAAGAAGCAAGAAGAACATCAGTGAAATGTGGCATTCATTGTTGTGGTTCAATTACTAGAACAAACAAATGTAATATAACTTAGTGTGTAGTCACACTTGTTAGAGTTCATCATATTACTATTACATTTATTACCTCAGTGATTAAAACAATTAACAATACGGTGTAGCCATTTGTGAGACTTTGACAAAAAAAAGGGCTTTCATGGTGTACTGTATGTACAGTACACTCAGGAAGGAATGCAAAGTAGAAAAAGAACAACAAAACTAGAAATGTAACGGTTTGTCGTGCATCACGTGGGATGCAGCATTCAGGGAGCTGCAACCGATGACAATGGATGGAAGCAATAAGCCTAGAGAAACAAAGGAAAAACATGCAGGCCTATGGCAAAAGCAGTAAAGCACACTAACTGTCACCACAAAATGGCCGCCAGCCACATGGTCTCTCACAACAATAACAAGCAGGAGGCCTGGAAAACAATGAACTTAAGCAGACCTATATGGACTCAGACTTTACAAAATGGCCCCTGGCCACATGGGGAGGCTTAGCCAAGGCAACTCCTGGCCCACTATTACAAACACACTCACACACTGGCCAGACAAAGGAGGCATGCTAAACAACACATCTTTAGTGTTTACATTTTTTTATTAGATTTTAACCTTTTAGATACAGTGAAGCATACAATGTTCCACACTTGAATTACACGCACAGGTAGACTTGTACAGTTTTGGCGATTGAGTGTACAGTCGTAGGTATTGTCTTTCTTACCTGTCGCTGGACATAATTACAGTCCTGATATTTCATACATATTGAGGCTATCTACATTGATCATATGTGTCCTGTAATATGCCTGTAGGCCTATAACTTGGCTGTGGAGCTACGTCTACCCATGGTACTCATGGGAGTCATAGTATTCTGTCTAAGTGATTGTATGACAATTCCCTGTCCCCTAATAACGTTATCAAAGTTGCTGACTTGTATCTCTAACTTGGAACCTGGGTGTTGAACTGGGGTACTGGACTGGGGCAGCAGGGGGAGGGGATGAGTGTAGACGGGAGGGGGCAGCAGGTCCTCTATGTAGGTGCGGGTGGCTATTTAGCGGCTGACAACATTTGATGCGGGGGCCCATTACTTCCCCTGTTTTAACCTGGGGTTGTGCTCAAAGGCGAACACTGCTACAGGGATTCTCCGGTATGTGTGTGCTCTGACTCATTGCACCCGTCATCTGGTCCTATTGGTGTGGCATGTGCTGTCTTGGTATGGGGTGCCTCGGTCGGCTCTGCTTATGTGGTTTGCTGACCAAACTGGTATAGTAATTGTGCCCATTCCAAGGATATGTGGTGTTTGCGTGTTCCCTTCACTTCTTCATCTCAGATCATGTCCTCCTTTGCTGCGTCCCACTTCTTAACTGCTCCTACCGAGGCCTCCACTGGGGGTCCCCCTGGGGCTCGCCAGTGCATGGCTATTCCTCTCTTTGCCAGGAGTAGTGAAAGGGACATAAATTGAGCCTGTACTTTATCAGTTTTCCGGCTCCTGAACACTCCTAATGTGCACGCCTCCCAAGTATTGACCCCAGTGTTTGTGGTTGCGCGAAGTGCCTCATGAATGTAGTTCCAGTACTGTTGCAGTGTAGGGCACCCCCAGAACATATGTTTGAAGTCTGCTGCAGGAGCCTGGCATCGGGGACAGAGAAACTGCGTGTCTGGATATAAGCGCTGTTGTTGCTCTGGCTTTAAGTATGCCCTGTGTAAGATGTTAAATTGTATGTTTTTGAAGCGTGCGTTCCTAGAGACTTTTCTGGGGTAGTCTATAGCCTGCACCCACTCTTTGCTGTGTAGCAGCCGATCCAGGTCCTCCTCCCACGTCTGTCGCAGCGAGGTCGACGGTTTAAGCAGTGATTCCCAAATGGCTTTGTACAGCCATGTGATTAGATGTCTACCCACCCCCATATGTAGTATGGTGTGTATTTCTGGATGTTTCTGTGGTTCACCTTCGACCGGATCCCAAAACGGATGGCCGCTAGCTATAAGTCGTCTATGCAATACGAATTGTCCCGGGGGGAGATCATATTTCTCCACTAGCTGATCGAAGGGCCATAGTTGTCCAACCTCAAATAGGGAGTCCAACTCTGTCAGTGAGCTGTCGGTCCACACTCATAAGGTTTGGGCTGTGTAATTTTTCCCCCATTAGGAAACCCCACCAACGGAAGCAATGGCGAGTACGGGGGCCTCCCTCTGGACATACGATGTATGCGCATCATACAGGTACGAGCAATCATCACTGCAGTGGGTAGGTGCGCCGGGGCTTATTGGCGGGTAAGAGCATGCGTCGGATTGCCGGTAGGGATATATGCTCCATATCAGATGTTGTCTCGCCCATGCGGCGTTCCGCTGTCCAGTGCAAGAGCCACTGAAGTTGTGCAGCTAAGAAATATGCCTCAAAGGATGGAGCCCCCAACCCCCCTGATCCATCTGTAAAAGCAGCTTAGATAGGGCTACTCTGCTCCGGCCTACTCCCCAAATAAGGGAGGTGAGGAGGGTGTCCAATTCCCAGAAAAAGGGGCGAGGAGGAATGACTGGTAAATTGGCGAAGTGGTATAGTAGCCTTGGAACGATAATTATTTTGGCTAGAGCCACACACCCAATGGGAGCCAGGGATAGCATCCTCCAGAAGTTCACTGCCATTCTTATTCCTGCCAGCACCCTTTGGTGGTTTCCTTCATAAATGTCGCTTGAGGGATGGTACAGCCACATTCTGAGGTACCTAGGTGCCTCACTGCTCCAGGCGACTCTCTGGTCCCCTATTGTAATGTTGAGGGGGGCTAGGTGTGGGCTAAGCGGGTAGATTGTGGATTTGTCCCAGTTTACTCTGAGGCCTGAAACCTCCACGTATTCCCGCAGCACTGTTCATATTGGAGTCAAGTTGGCTAAACAGCACATCTTTAATGCAACAATGGCAAAAACGAAAATCCCCAGGGCTAAAGAAAGGTTTGCAAGCTACATTTTATTTGTTTATTTATTTAGGAGCTTATAAAGTGCACTAATACCCGAGGGTGTCCTGGCGCTGTCATTCTGAGCATCCCTGAAGAACGAGGGTCTAATCCCTGAACAGCTAAGTCTTCAGCCCCCTCCTAAAAGACATAAGTTCCTCCTCTCTCCTAAGATGTGCTGGAAGGCAATTCCATGCGGAGGCTGCGCCAAAGGAAAACATCTTTCCACCCCAGCTAGCCTTTTTTATCCTGGGAACCACCACAAGGTTGTTCTCAGCAGAGCGCAGTGCCCTCCCTGGCACATACCGCCTAAAACAATCCCTCATGAACTTTGGGCCTGTGCCTTTCAAGGCCTTGAAAACCATACACATGGCCTTAACTTGAGAGCGTCTATGGATCGGAAGCCAATGGAGTTTCCTTATTCCTTCTCGAACTGAAACATACTTAGGAGCACCAGTCAGTAGTCTCGCTGCCGCGTTTTGAACCACCTGCAGTCTGTCCAGATGTTTTTTTTCAGATTGAGGTACAAACTATTGCAGTAGTCGAGGCGCGACAGGATCAAAGCTGAGACAGCTAACCGGAAACCATCCTTGGGCAGGAATGTTTTTACCTTCCTTAGTATCCTGATGATGTGAAAGCATGAAGAAACCACTCCGCTGACCTGACCTCCAAAGTCCAATTTCTGGTCCATAATGACACCCAGATTACTAGCTTTTGGGGTAGGCACTGGCTGCTTCCCTAGTGCTTCGGGCCACATGGCTGGCGACCAGGTATTTGGATTATTTCCAAATATCATGACCTCAGTTTTGCCAGCATTCAGTTTGAGGCAATTTGCGGCCATCCAGTTTGCGATATCTTTAAGACAATCGTGACACCTAGTTGTCATATCCGCTTTAGACTCTCTTTGTATCGATAGCACAATTTGTGTCATCTGCGTACGAAGTAAGTTGGAGGCAATAGGATCTAATCAAGGCTCCCAACGGACTAACGTAAATGTTAAAAAGAGTGGGGCTCAGGGAAGACCCTTGCGGGACCCCGCACGGGAGGGCAAATGGTTTGGACACCTCGGCACCCAGCTCCACGGTTTGGGTTCTATCGGCCAAAAAAGACTTCAGGAGGCTCCCGGCCGTGCCTTCCACTCCAGACTTGGCCAAACGGTACAACAACACACCATGATGCACCGTGTCGAATGCCGCAGACAGGTCCAGCAGAATCAGGACTGCCTCACCCCCCTGATCCACAGCCTCTCTCACCTCCTCCGTCGCCTTAATCAGGGCCAGTTCCATGCTATGTCCTGCACGAAACCCGAATTGCGTGGAATCCAGGGCCTTCGATCTTTCCAAGAAAAGGCTAAGTTGCCTATTTATGGCCTTCTCAAATGACTTCGCAGGCAATGGGAACCGCGAAATTGTTCTATAGCTGGTAGGGTCACTTTTTTCTAGATTAGGTTTTTTAATTAGAGGTAGGATAGAAGCAACTTTCCATCTCCTAGGATAAATACCTGACTCAATGATAGTGTTAAACAGAGGGGTCAACGTGGTGGCAATTACTTCTGGGAAGTTTTTAAGGACTGCCACCGGACACGGATCACTAGGGGCTCCCGAACGTGCAGCCAGCAAAAGACCAGTGACCTCCTCCGATTGTAACGGGCTAAAGCCCCTTAATCTATCCTGCGGCCAAACTGACCTGGCATCCGCCCTTTGTGCTGCAGTTCCACCCTCTCCATAAACTTCGGCAAATGAGGAGAAAATCCCCCCACTTTAGTCTGAAAAAAGGTGGCCAAGGTCTCACACATATCAGCACTGGTTGCTGAGATCGGTTCCGCTGGAGTCGTAAGTTTGGTTATGGTCTTGAACAACTCTCTAGAGGAAGAACTAGCCCTCTCTATTTGCTCCGTGAAGTAAGTTTTTTTGGCTTCATTTATTAGATTTTTATAAATAGAGAGGCTCCTTTTGTAACTTTCTTTATTAGTTGGACTGTACCCGTTCCGCCATTTTCTCTCCAATTTCTTACAAACCGTTTTGGCAGTCTGCAGAGATTCCGAGAACCACGGCGCCGAGGGCAACGCCCTTCTAGGTATGAAAGATTTTTCTGGCGCAAAAATATCGCAGGCCCTCTCAACCCACTTAGAGTATGAGTCGACCGCTTTATTTACGTCCGACGGGATACAGGAGGCATTAAGCCTTAGGTACTCCCCCATTTCTACCCTATCTATATTTTTCCAAGCCCAGCTCACAATCTTAACCCTTGGCTTGGAGCTTGACTGTGTCTGGGACCCAGAGGAAAGTGTAAAAATTATAGCCGCATTATCGGACCAAGGGAGTGGCAGAATATCTACGATATCCAGGTCAGGATTGTTAGTAAAAATGCCATCCAGAGTGTGTCCTGCAGTATGCGAAGGTCCTGCCACCCTCTGTTCCAAGCCTCCTGCAGCCATAAATTCCGTAAGTTGCATAGTGTCTGGATCTGATAGATCCTCTAGATAAAAATTAAAATCACCCATAACGGTGAACGAGTGGGCACAAAGTCCATCCTCTACCAAAGTACCAAGTGCCTCCTAAAACGTGCATCTGGGACCAGGGGGACGGTAGATCAGAAGTGCTTTAAACGTATTATGGGGAGAAAGGCGAGCGATGATAGATAGGGCCTCACACGCATTGTTGGAGGCTGTGGAAAATAGGGGATCCAGGCTGTTGTGATAGATCACCGCAAGCCCACCCCCCCTTCCTGACGGTCGGTCCAACGTGAAGCAGAGGAAATTTACCGGGAGGGCCTTCAAAATATCGGGGCCTGAGGAGTTGTTTGTCCAGGCCTCAGTAATAAAGGCAAGTTTGATCTGGTGCTGTTCCATGAACAGACTGCATTCCAGACTATGCTTGACCAGAGACCTAGCATTCACTAACAGGCATTTCCATGGTTGGGCTCTATTCTCTCGAACATGCGGGCCATTCCTCTCTCTACTCCCTAAACAACCCTGGGCTGCAAAGATATCTCGCAGAGGGTATTGACAGCACCTACAATTGGCCCCAGACTCGTTAAAAGTCATCTCAGGACGGAGCCGAGGGCAATCAGAGTTCCCACCTTCAGGATTCAAACCTCTGAGTTGGTCCAATGAGTATCTGAAAACCTCTGATGCACCTGACCCAGGATAACGCGCCCTGAGCCCTGGCCGAGCGCGGACGGGCGCAGACGGGCTTGCCTTTGGCATGCCTTCGGCGCACCGGCAGCGCGCCTGCTGCGCGCGTCCACTGCGCGGTCGCGTCATGCTGTGAATTTAGCTCTACAGCCCGCTCCAGCGCCCAATCAGAGCCCCGTTCCCACCTCCCTGATTCAACCAATGAACCGCCTCTCACTCGGCGTCACCGGGAACGTCGGGAGAATGAGCCGCTCGCAGCCCAGCAACCGGGTGAGTGTGTTCAAACAATGCCTGAAATAGCAGCCTAAGTTGTGTAAAACCAACGAGTAGCAGCAAGGAATGGCACGTTTAAAAACACATGTAAAAGCAGCAATAAAAACGAGTAAAAAGCATTAGCTAATTTAAAGGAAAGGAGCTTCACCTGGCGGGTATTGAACACAACCCGAGCTCCAGGGATCAGCCCTGCGCGAGTCAGCTGTGAATTTAGCTCTCCAGCCCGCTCCAGCGCCCAATCAGAGCCCCGTTCCCACCTCCCACAACAACCACACACATCCAACAAAGGCATTTATTTGACACAAATGAAAAAAGTGAAATACCAAAAAAAACAAAAACATTTTGCATTTCAATCCAATGCCATCCATGCCCTAAATGATGTTTAAATTCAGCAGACACCACAGAAACAGTAGTTTCAAGCACCCATGAGTAGCTCTGGGCCTATTGGTTGGAAAAACCCATGGGCAGACTAGGCCACACAGTGAATCAGATTAACTAAAATCAATAATATTGCAAATTTATTAGAAAATGTAGTGAACTGTGCTAAATATTTTGCTGGATAAAAGAAGAAAAAATTGTATTCAAAACAACAACCAGCAAGAAGTCATAGCCACCGCAAAGAAGGTATGCAGGCCTAATGCAGAAGCACACTGGCTGCCCGTTCACAAAATGACTGACAGCCACATGGCCAGGCCACTACAACAAGAAAGGGAAGACAGACAATGAAGGCCTATGGCAAAAGCACACTAACTGCCTGCATAAAATGGCCACCAGCCACATGGTCACAAAGTCACAACAACAAGCAGGTGGCCTGGCAAAACAAATAAACAGTGAACTCAAGCAGGTCTATATGGACACAGATTTTTAAAAATTGCCCCTGGCCACATGGAGAGGCTGAGCCAAGGAAAATGATGGCCCACTAATACAAACAAACACACTCACAAACTGTCCAGACAAAGGAGGCATTCTAACAACACATCTTTAATGCAACAATACTAAAAACTAAAATCTACAGGGCTAAAAAAGGCTTGCAAGTTACCACACACATGCAACAATGGTACATAAAAAAGTGAAATACCCCCCAAAAAACATTTGTTTCATGCACCCATGAGCAGCCCAGGGCCTACTGCCTGAAAGGCCTATTGGTAGACTACTGGGCTACATAGTGAATTAAATAAATATTGCAAAATTATGATTTCAAAAGTTGGAGAAAATGTAGTGAACTGCGCAACTTGTTTCCTTTATAAAAGAAGAAAAATTAATTACAAAGAAACAGCTAGGTCCCTACTGAAACTACAGGCCACCCACCACAATATATTTTTTTTAAACAATGAAAAGAACAACTAAATATAGGTGCATGGCCACAATCAAACAAACCAATTTTCCAACTTACTTATGAAATCTCAAATTCAAAAGTCCTCAAATCCAATGATATATGATGCATTAGCCACAAAGAGTGATCCTTCCAGCTCCAAATCCAATTGGAAAGTGAACAGGCTATGGACAAAGCACTGTGAGGAGCCTGCTGGACAGGAACAAGAAGTTGGAGACTCTGGAGCTCTTCCTTCCTCTTAAAAAAAAAGTAAAAAAAGAAAAAGGATTCCTTGCACAAAAAAGTACAGCCGAATGTCAATGAGTTTTTTTTAATCCAAATCATCATCATTTTGAGAAGGTTTTGATGCTGCTCTGGAAATAGCCTTCTGCAGATTGCAGATTCTGCGTGTTCGGCATCGCAATCTTCACAAAACTTCGGCCGGAAGTACGATGGCGCAGCCGAATAACATGTTCCTGATCACAAACTCTCGCGGGACCATGCAGCCACCTAGCAAATCTTGTGGCACTCGCAAACGGCTCAGGAAATCTCATCAGTGATCTCAGGCACCCAGTAAGTCACAACAGCGCACGCAAAAAAGCATTTTGGGTGTACAAACCAAAAAAAACCTCTGCGCGTTCTACGCGGAGTTTGCAAAACTCTGCAAACTCTGCGAGCAGAGTGGAATTTTATGCCCAGGGTTACTTTTTGCCCAGTGTCTTCGGGGATATACCCTTGGTGTTCTTCCTCATTTGCTGCATTTTTATTCGATTTTTGCTCCTTCGCAATGGATGTTCCGTATCAAAGCCTGCTGGAACTACAGCTGTGTCATGTGCACATGGTACGATTCTTTGGAACCTTTTTGCTCCAGGAACTGGACACTAATTGGTCATTGTCATTTTGACCCACCTGATTAACCTGTGTGAAACCCTTGTTCCATTGCCTATGGTGCCCCTATTAATGGCCTCATTCTGCAGATGCTGGATCCTGTGGACATGAACCTGATGGTGAGCCCTATAATGACCCATTTTCGGAATTGTCCCAATGCTTATGACTGCTACAAAATGCAATATATGATCAATTCCCTATGGGGGAGATAGGTGCCTCAGCACCAGGATTATCGTACTTTGTCTCCACTAACAGGGATGCAGGTCGGCAGATTTCTTCCTCAGCATCAACTGATAACGAGAATCATGTCTGTTGCCTGGAAATTTTGAACTGAGCAATTGCAGAGTCATTGTCTGCGGAGATGGAATCCAGTCTGTATTTACTATCCATTGAACATATGGAAGAAATCATGGGTGCCTCCGGCACACCTTAATTTGGTTGGTATCTTGAAATTGTCATGTTATGATTTTTTTATTATCATTATTTTTTTTGTAGAACATGCTCATTAGCAAAGCAGCAAATTTGCTTAGCTTGTGCTTTCGATTTGTATTATTAGGTTAGTCGCTAAGTTACTTTCCTGACCAAGGAGGGGGTGTAGTAAGTTCCCTTCATGGCCCGCTTAGTTCCTGACTTATTGGAGCCCAACTGCACATTGTAGGCTGCTGTGCTTTGCAAAGTTACACAAAACACATTTGTATTTGTGCCGGTATGTCATTTTGGAAATACGCTGCACATGTTTTATTATTCAGTACTTCTTCCTGGGATTCAGTCTGAACACTTTGTGCAAGGTCATACAACATTGTGCCCTGTTTTCTGTGTTTGTTCAGCAACATATTCTAACATTTTGACACAACACAGAGGTGCAGCTGCAGTTTTCCAACATGGCACTTCTTATCATATAAATGAAGACTTGCCTTTTTGAAAAAAGAAAGGAGGATTTCCAGCAGAGAGAAAGGTCCTGCAACAGGTGCACCAGCTTTGTGCAATGTGAGATGCAGACCACCAAACTACAAATGCCAGGTATGGGGTCTGGTTCTAAACCCAGAGATCCCTGAAATATCACTGTGCTCACGTAGTGAGACTAGGCTTAGGCAGATATATCATTCGCCATGGTAGGGCTCTTCATTGTATACAGGTTGCTCCTAATGCTAATTACTTTACTCAGATGTAGAAGTTTTCTAATTGCAGAACAGTTGCTTCATGATAGAGCACAATAGTTTCATTATACTTTCCCTGTGCCTTTCTTTTGTTTGTTATGGACATGTATGAGTGAGAAAACAAAAGGTGATGATTAATTTCAACGGTTCCCCTGGGGACTAAAATTTGTGTTCTGGGTTGCCAATTTACCTGTTACTCTGGGAAGGTTAGGGGGCAGATATGGCACTATTAGGTAGTCATATTTAGGCCCATAGGTACTGATGTGGTATGGTGACTCAGTCCCTACACTCTGACATCCTGTGATCCCAGGCATATTTCTGTTTCCAAACACAATCCCTGCAATGCCTCTTTATTTCCCAGGTATGAAAAGGGGTTGAAACAGGGCATTGTACTTTATAAAGCACTGTAACATAATAGGGCAGTGTTTACTTAAATAATGACATTGTAATTCGAACAGGTTGTCCCTTCTCTTAAGAAAGCTGGTTGGGTGTTCCAGTGTTTTGCAGCTTGTCTTTAGAAATCCCAACTATTGCCATGCACAACAGAGACTGCAAGAGCAGTTCAAATCTGAGGCAGGTAGGAATACTGTGCAGTATCTCCTCCTCCCCACTTTCACAAAATCCAGTCTGATCCTCTATGGGCCAAAGACCAGCAACAGAATGGTCACTCTACCCCAGGTCAGTGCATGGATTGCGAGTTCAGCGCAGATTTTCCTTCTCAAAGACCCGTGTCCATATCTGCCAAGAGATAGTGTTGCTCTTGCAGCACGCAAGGTGACTCAAGGGCAACACAATTCTTAACTCAGATTTACCAAGCCACGCAAAGCCATCTTGGGGTGCCCTGCGTGGCTTGGTAAATCTGGAGTAAGGCAAAGCAGCGCAAGTCGTTAGCTTGTGTTAATCTGCCATGGGAAGGCATTCCATGGGTGGAGCGTGGAAGTTCCCAGATTTACTAAGATTACTAAATATGGGAATGCATCAAAATTGTACAGCTTCCTGATAGAGGCGCCTTTTTCTAAGTATACTGCATTCATCAGAATCAGACTGAATGGAACACCTCTGAAACACAGAGACATTTACTGGCACATGGAGGAGAAAAGGAGGCAGTGACTCTGTTTTATAGCGTGCTCCTGGAATAAGGCCTCACTTAGCAACCTGGTTTGAGGTGTGGATGGGATACCATCATAGTGCAGGAACTGACTAGCGGGCACTAGGAAGAGGTGGAGTGGCAGGTAAAAACAATGTCCATGAACCAAAGAATTAAATATACTCAGTTCAACTCCCTTCACCATACATACTTTACTCCTGTGGAATTGAACCGCATGTTCCCAAGGCTAGAGCCTAAATGCTCTAGATGCCCCTCACAGACATTGTATTTCCAACACATGGTTTAGTCTTACCCTGTATAGCAAGGACATAGCAGCAATTATGACTGAAATCATGAACAAACCCCTTGCTCAGACCCCGGAGCAATGTCTTCTAGGGCTGATACCCATACAAAAAGACTAAGTATGCCACAAAATTCACAGCCATAGTATGCGATTTGGCTAAGCGTAGTGTTGCCATGGCCTGGAAGTCACCGGGGCCCCGTAGCAGCAAAGGTTGCTCTGCGATCGGGTGACAGAGTCGGATGCGTGGGATAAATTACACATTCAGGGCCTTAGAGGCCCTCCTGCTGATACCTGGGACAATTATCCAAATGCATTAAAATCTAAAACCAGACAACAAACAACTCTGAATGAAGAGCAGAGAAGGACCTACATTTTCATGATTGGGTGGATATAGAAGCGCAACCTGCATTGAGAATCTGAAGACGGGGGCTGTAACATGCATGAAGGATGGTAGTGCAAACATTCACTGAAGAGATAACACATACAATAGGCACACATATTATGAGAGCCTGGAGCCCTGTTGGGGCAGGGCTTGAAGGACAGCTGCCCTTGGAATTGCTAGGAAAGAGTGATCCTCGAGTGGGCAACTGTAACTGAAACCCTGCTTTATAGTTTAGTTCCCCACGAGGGAGAGTTGTGATGGTTCTCTATTATTGTTTTATTCTGTATGTGGGCCTCAGTGCCATCCTACACCTCCCAACAGCAGGTAATCACTTGAATACAGCCTATATGTCCATATGTATAATTTTGAGTATGGGGATATCACATATCTCAATCATTGCTAACATGTGAAAGAAATTGTTAATCTGCTGTGCGTATAATTGAATTGTCGGTTGTTATGCCTGAATGCTTTTCCAAACTGCACACAATGATAATGATGCATCAAATAATGGTAAAGTTGGCTCTTAGTGTCTCAATCACATTGAAATATGATATCACAGAGTGGATTTTGGAGCAACCCCTGTCTCTTTCATCTCATTACTTCTCATCTTATTAAGTTGCTTCCCTACCTATTTTTAGGTCTCGCCTAGGCAGCGCATGCACTGTCTCGTCGAGAGATGCTGTACACAGTATAGCGGGGGAAGCTCTGCCCACTTTTCGCCTATCTTTTTGATTGGCCGAAATTCTAAATGCTGCAATTTGATTGGTTTTCGGTAACTTAATCCCACCTCCTGACAGCCATGTCATCATTTTTCTCCTTCCATAGCTATCGGCCCCTTTACTTTTAAAACTCTTTTGTTCCCCTGCCTCCCCCCGTTCCCTCCCGCAGTCTGTAAGTTCTCTGCCCACCACCACCCCCCCACCCACTCCCGTTCGTGCCTTCTTCAATGCCTGCACTTTGCAATAGGCCTCACGTAAATACGAGCCCTATTGCATTTGTAAATGCTTGTCTTCCTCTCTGATTGGCTCAGTGAATTTGCACTCTTTTTTGCCTGACCTGTCCATACTCTCGCATGCGCACGATGCTTTACATCGTACGCATGCGCGCCAAAACTCTGCCTCTGATAATACTCCCCCCAAGCCTGATAAGCTGCGAATCTGCCTCCTTTATCAACAAACATGCTGAAATTTGCAGTGCTCTCGCATTGGTTCCTTGCTGCTTGATTCAACAGTTTCACCCTTACGGCTTAGTCAGCGCTTTGGGCGCATCGACAGTCAGACGGCTGTGATTGTATAATCCTCCTCCCGGGGTGAGTGAGGGAGTCATTAGTTTGGCAAGAGCCCGGTGTTTACCTCCTATCCGAATTCCAGGTGATCTTGAACAGTGAGCTGCAGGGCTTGGATGATTTGTGAAATGCTCAGTATGTGTCATTAATAATAACAGAGAGTAAAGCACATTGAGGATTTATGCTCTGTTTTTTGGAGTGCTATCTTCTACGTCACATTTCAATTTAGGCTTAGGGCTTCTGGGAGCCATAAGATTTAACAGCTTTGGCGTTAATTGCTTGAATCTGAACAATGCTGCATGCAGTAGATTTAATTGTATAAAAACGCAGCGGGAATGGGTTATTTCTGAGTGTTGATCGCCAACTGTGCATTTACTGTGAGAGCACATGCAGCTCTGGTCATTATAGTTGTGACGGAAGCCAAACACTAAACAAAAACTGCAGCAACTGCGTGGGTGCATCGAGGTCCGTGCTGCACTGAGGGCCACAGTAAAGTGCAGGGGATAGAATCTGCATGTAGTCAGTGACTCCTGACCTGGTGATGTGTTTGTGAGTGCCTCGTTCTTAGAGGACGGCTGGCCAGTGACTCGTTCATGAGCTGTGTTGGCGATGGACCTGATCCCAACAGTGGCACATCAAGCTGATTGATGGTGGCACTCTGCCACAGATCCAGATTTTTTTTATTTATTATGGAGAATATCTCAAGAGTGGTGTGGATGCAGCAGTTACGCCCATATTAAGTTCTCCTCACTCACTGCCCTTGGAAAAGAAGCTCCCAGGTGAAGATCAGTCTGAATAGCTCCACGTTTAGTAACCTAAATGGAAAGAGCCGGGTAAGGGTATTCACACAACCACTGGCCTCCCCCAGGAGGCAGGAACTGCCGATACTCGAACCCTCTCTTTTGGTTCTCACCCCAAGATTCCTCATTCCCAGCACATTCCACAGCACCCCAGAACACCCAACAAAAACTTGAAGCAGAGGTAGTTTATTTAGCTCAGAATATACCAAAATCGGCGGTCCTGGACCACTGTGATCGGCGCCATGTTTCTGCTGCTTGAAGGCTCATTGGCAGATCAAGTGAAGGTGGCTGATTGAAAGCTCTTGGCTAGTCTGTAACAGGAGCAGTTTTTGCAGCTACTCATGGATTGCCTTAATAGGACTTGTGCAGTCGAAACTAATTGTTCACAGGCAATGAAGTATGGGATTCTTTTTCAGAGTTTTTCATGTACTTGTCATTTACTAAGAAAGTGTCTGCAATCTTGTTCATGGAAGTTGCAAAGGAAGCCCAAGCTGAGAGGGTGATCAGGAACTTTGCCATAGCATCAGATATTTGATTACTTTGCAGTTTTAGCCATCTTCATCATCCCCCAGCAGTCACCTCAAACCTTGTTTGTGCTAAATAGCCACGCTCACAGTTGAGAGAGAGAGAGTAGAATAAGAAATCCTATAGGGGAAGAATAACTAGACTAGGTCTGGGACCCTCTACATGTGGGATAGGGGGAGGGGAAGGACACTTGTCGTCTCTTGTTGCCCTTACACACCCCAAGGGATGTCATGCTTCATCATTGGGCGGTTGCTCCTCGTTGGGCCAGCACTGCAATACCCTACGGGTCCCCCGAAGGGTCGCTTTGGAGGAGATCTTTTCTTGTCGAGCGTCCCTGCCGAGACTTGGTATTTTAGAAACAGCTGCCACTGAAGCATAAATGTCTTCTGTGAAGGACACGAGGTGCCTTAGACAATTAATATACAAGTATAAAATATAAAAATCGCTACTCATTTTTAACCTTTGAGTAATTTGCTTACAATGCTAATTTTTGCGAGTACAATAAAAGACCAACGGTAAATCATAGCTGCCCGGCAGCTATGGTTGTTCTTTGTTGTGAGGCCAGTCGTGGGAGGGATAGAATTTGTATCCCACCCTCAATGGAGACAAGTTCAGGATTTTTACATGTTATCAACGTTGAAATGTTTGGAAAATCCTTTATTTTCCCATTATGACAGTGGAAAAGTCTTTACTGCAAAAACAACTTTGACGACTATTTCTCCCTCTAAATGCTGAGCTGTAATTAAAGGTAATGTGCTCAGTTTGTGTCCCAAAAAACCCGTTGTGGGGACCACCTCTTCCGTATGTAAAAAAAATATTTTGTTAATGAGACAAAACGCGTTAGGTTTCTGGCAAGACTTCACACAGGGTTCAGTAGAGGAGTCCCACATCTTTGCGGCTGCCCTGGCGCCCGCAGGGTGCCCTAGGAAGGTGGGCCTCTTAGTGCCAGCCAGGCACCAGCCCACCCCCCTCCTGCTAGGGGACCCCTCGGGGAGGATTCCCCCCACTCATAGCAGCCAGTGGCTGCGGCACGCAGGGCACATCACTTCCGGGGCTCGAGGAACGAGGGTGGGGGTATATAGGCCTCCCCCACCCTCTTTCCTTCCTCTTTTCATGCCCCGGACACGCCGTCTCCCACCCACCGCTTACCCGGCGTGGAAGCAGCGGGGGAGGCATAGAATGTTGTAATGTTGTTCTTTTTTCGTTGCAGGGGGAGTTACAGGGCGATCTGGAAGCAAATGGGTACCGAAGGGTACCCCTGCGCGGCACCATAGGGGGTGCCAGAGTCCAGGAGCCTCATGGGAGGTTCCTGGAAAACCGTGTTGGCTCCCCATCAGTCCTTCGGGTGGTTGTGGGCCTGAACAACTGGGTGCTTGCCTTGCTACGCTCCGCCCTGAAAGGGGCGTGAGTAATAAGGGACCGTGATCCGGGAAGAGGATCACCGAATGGGCAGCACAGACGGGGTTCGCCCCAGTGCTGCTTGGCTCATCAGGCGGGCAGGCGGCCCAGTTGGTTGCCTGCCCTTGGATCGCCTGTAAGATAACCCACCATATTACATAACGGTGTATGTAATAAACCTGCAGCAGTTTCTTACCCAAACAAAAATTTATGTGGTGTGTTTTATTTATGTGTAAGAACTTGCATGCTATTGTGGGGGGTGGGGACTGTTGCCTCCTGCTGGTGCTATAGAGTATCCAAGCGCTGGTTCGTCTCCTCTTTATGGAAGCCAGTTTTTGTTTTAAAAAAGGGAAAAAAGTGATTCTGCAAAGTAGCATTATATAACCTGGGAAAGTGTGCATAACACTGCTTTGATTTCGTAACGTATAAGATAACCTCATAACACAACCTACTCACATCGGAGGTTGTTCACTAGTATTTACCATTTTGCACCAATGTGTAAATGAAAAGATTGGTGTTTGCTGATCGTAGAAAAAAGGGCGGAGCAGGCAGAGTTTGCTCCAGGTCACATAATGTTCTTCACCGAAGAAAAAAAAAATGCCACTTTTACCATCCAGTACTCATTGCGATGCAAATAAAGGGCTCTTCCCTTTCCGAACATGAAAGTTGAGACTCATGTAAAGGTAAAATTAGTTTACTCCGTTGCCTATTACATTAGCAGTGACAATTGTGCAAACAGTTTGAACAACTTCTACGTCCTGCAATGCCTTTTCATAAGGTGAAATGTCAGCGCCACCAGTTTGCTCCATCGCTGAACAAACAATGTTGTTCCCATGGATATAGCGCCTCCCTTCACCGGGCGCTGCATTATGACCCGGGGGCCCTAGAGGCAGGGCCCACTCGTTTCACCCTGCGATTCTCTGGCTTGGGGGGAGGTATTCGTAACAAGCGAATTTTACAAAAAAACAGTTAAAAAAATAGCGCTAACAAATATTTTAAAGAAAACATTACGCTATACTTTAAAAACATTTCTGTTCCTTTCTACTTCACATAACATTAGTATTATAATACTTTACTTTAGTAATAACTACTTTTTTTCCCCACTCCATGGGATTGCATACGTGTTATTGCTCTCTCCCTCATGTGTTCCTAACCCCTTTAAAGCACCTCCCCAAGGGTTTTTTGTGTTGCTTCTATCCTCCCCTAAACTATTTATTTGCTTCCCCAAACCATCTGCGTCTGCTTTTTTAAATTACTTTTTTAAACACCCTCTGCACCTTCCTTGCTCTCCACCAGCCATACTCACTCCACCCTGCAACATTGACTACTCCCCGCTCATTCATAAATCCCCTGCCCCTCTCCATTGCATTGTTTTTATTACTTTAAAAAAAATCTTTTTGGAGGACCCAGCAGCTGCAATTTGCAACCAGCTGCACATATCTGTTTTTATGTGCTTTGACTAGTACTTTTTAATTCACTACTCCGATATTGGTGTCCGCCATCTTGGAAAGATACATTTAAAAAAATGGGTACCTTTTCATGGAGTATGTGCAAGCACTGCAGCCAAAGGGCCATGACGTACATGTGGTGATGCATGCATTCGTAAATATCATTGTGCCTTTTACCAGAGCACCATTGGCAACAATTGGCGAAGCCAATAGGTCTATATTGACAAAGCCAAAAGGCGAGACGGATTGGCTTTGGCCATGCTTGTTTTAATTTGCACTCTGGGTTTTGCAATTTTTTCATGGAAAATAAGGACTACGAATCCCAGACTGTAAAGCAAAAACCTAACCTGCATGAGCTAAGCATGCATGGAGCTGGAAACTCGAGAACTCCGAGGACAAGAAGTGCCAGTAAGACAAGGAGAATGGGATAGAGAGTTTATATGGATGTGGTAGCTCGATGGAGTAATGCTTCCACTAGTAAGGTCTATGTTTGACCCCACTGTCAATGGTTCAAATACTGGCACAGCCTCTCTTTCTCTCGAGGTCAAAATATAAGTCTAAGTGTACTGGACAACAACATTTGTTATTAGTTCCCAGATACTCCTTGGAGTGACCGTGAGCTTTACAAACATACAATTCAACCCAAATCCCTTTTGGGTCTGCTGTCCCCCTTCTGCCCCAGACACTACACTCTCCCTCATTTACTCCAGCTTCCCCTATTTCTCCTTCACACTGTCTTTCTTTACCACCGTTTGACTCAGGCTGCCTCCCTCCTTTAACCCAAATATTAATTCCACTCTCAGGCCCAGCGGATTAACCTCTACAATGTCTCTTCTTCCCTCCAAACCCCTTCTCTCTACCCAGTTATTCTTTCACTCCTTCTTCCTAAGTTCCCTTCTATCCTCGTACTTCAGCTCCTCTCTGCCTCCTTCACATAAGTACCACTGTCTTCGCCTAGCTCGTCTCCCACTCCACAGAGCACAAATCACCCTGCTTCACCGGAGTTCTCCTCTTTCTCGTTTATTCCATCTGTTGCTTCCCTCTCCACATTTGATTTCTGCTCTCAGAACTCCTTCATCCAAGCTCTTCTTCGCCTTCTTTATCTTCCTCTGATCTCCTCTCTCTCCAGTTCATCCTCCACACCTTTACTTTTAGCCCAGCTCGTTCTTCATTTTCAGCCACAGTTCTCTTTTACCTCCCACAGCCCCTGCCCTTCTTTCCCTCTACACCTCCATCTGTCAACTCCCTCTTTTAAATCTAAGCTTCCCCTCTGTCCTCCACTTCGCTAAATCCTTCTCCTCAGTGTCCAGCAAAGTTCGTGTTTGAAGGCCTCTAGAACCCCGATTATTCCACACCGACGGCTTCTCCAGTGTAAATATGTTATTAATGCACAGAAAACAGCGAGGGGGCACTGTCTACTGTCCTTTCAAGAGTGGCATCTAAGAAACGCACCTCGTGACTTCTCATTTACACATGCCTGCCAGATTCCGAATTAGGCTTATCTCCTTTTCTTAGGACTTCATCTTCGGAATCCTAACTTCAAAGAAAACACTTATCTCCCACCTTTCAAGCTATGCACTTGAAGCTTCATCAATCGGTGCTAGACAGGTTTAAAGGGCCTGGTCGGCACTATGCTAGTGCTCCTTCCCTCACAGACAACATGTTGGTGCCCAATAGTCATCTCATACCATGTCCACCTCTGTTCATCTTTCTGAGTCAGTTTCTGTGGTTCCATGATGGTTGACTGAGACCCTCCTGTCAACTACCTGTGCACTGAGGGCATTATCCTTTTTGCTCCTAGTGGCACAGTTCAAGGACAAGATGGCAATGGATGAGACGGTGAAATTATGTACTTTTACTGGCTATTTTGCCTTAATGCTGTCATACCCCACTGTTGTGTGTGCTCTCTGCAGACCTCTTTGCCACATCTGCATCACTCAAGATAGGTCTCATGTGATGTGGCGCCTCTTATATTCCTTATTGTATTCTGCCTGCGTCGCAAACACCATCCTGCACCCAATCCATCAATCAAGTTGTCTTTATTCTATCTTCTAAGGACAGATCATAAAAATACACAACAATAAAAGAAAACAAACAAACAAGATTCTTTACAGACACACGTAATTAAAATGTAGCAAACACATATTAAAAATAGTACAAATCCTGCGAAAGTCCATACCATGTCATTTAAGAGCTGCCACATTTTTTTGAGGTATAAGCTCCTCATATTTATATGCAATAAATAAAGTGACAGTGCAAGAAGATCTAATTGAATAAAGTGACTGTAGAATAAATCCAGTTCCGGTTACTGGAGGTACTATAAAATAGCAATTAATTAAAATATGTAAAAATTGATGTCGGCTTAATACATTTGAAAAACATATCAGGAACAATAATGACTAAAATCGCTGACGTGCTTTTTACGTCAAAACAGCATACTGCTTCACTTAACCAGAGTGCGCTTCAAAAAATTCCCAACTGCGAGACAATCGTTACAATTGTTAATATGAGTTGCAATAAAGTGGCTGTGCAATAAATCCAGTACCAGTTCCAGGAAGCTACTACCTGGTGGCAGCTGATTAAAAATCGTTCAAAGCTGACGCTAGCATTAAACAAGTAAGAATCATTATCAGTAAAAATAATTACTAAACTCATTAAACTGCTTTTTACATTAAAACAGCATGCTCCTTCTTTTAGCTAGAGCACATTTCAGAAAGTTCGCAACTGCAAAGCAAACATTACAATCGCTAAGTTGCTATAGGTCGAAGAGAGCCGCTTTGCACTTAGAAAATTTACATCTGCACAATAACAGTAATAAACACCTCCTAGTGTACTTGAGATAAAATTGACAGAAAAATACAAAATGTAAGATAGTTTGACTCGATTGCTCATCACATGGGCAAGTGGCAACAGTGTTAGTGGAATACAGACCTAAGGGAAAACATATCACCCAACGGAAGGGGCCCAGCCTGAATTTTGTCAACAAATTTCTCTTGTAAACATTGGTCACATATAAAAGATGCGGGTGATAAATGGAGTTGCATGTATAAGGCAATACTCTCTAACTGAGGGTTTAGCCACTTCCATTAGTTCCCAAGAGGTTTGTTTGTGCTTGATTAAACTGTCCTGGACCCACTTTCTGTCCTTTTTTGCAATTTCCTCTGGGTGCTCAAACAATGAGGCACAGCCAAGTGCCAAAAAATAGGTTTTAATATATTGGAGCCAAGGAATGGACAGGCCATGGGCGCAACTTAAAGAGTCTCTAATGACTACCCGATTAAAGTCTGCTTCTTGGTTGGACCAAATTGAGCACCAAAGGGCCAGAGGGGCAGCACTTATGGTGTCCTGGACATACTCAAGGTCTAGCTCCAGATGCACGGAGTAACGCGGGGATGAGGGAGGTATGCCTAATAACCGGCAGCAGAATCTGTTCTCCTCTATCTGCATAGCATGTACATACCTGGAGCCCCAGATACCCAATCTATATGTTAGAATCGGCAACCATTTGCGTTTGTATATATCTAATATAGGAGCTATGTTTTTTTCCAACGGACATGGCAAGCGAGAAGGTAGTGCCTACTGCTTGGGTGTATCGAGTTATTCTGTTTTTGGTGCACACATGCCACGTGCAGCCTTTATCAAAATCCAGGCCTAAATAGGGGAAAGAGCTGACACTTTCGGGGGGTTTGCCCCCTATGTTTAGAGATCAGGTTTTGGTGTTATTTGGGCCATATATCATAGATAATGTTTTCTTGAAGTTTGGCTCCAGGCCCAGGTCCTTCATAAAACTAACATAACTAAAAATGAGTTTTTTGAGGCCGTTAGCAGTCCTTGCCAGGAGGACGGCGTCATCATCATAAAGCAGTGTGGGCACAGCTGTTTTGTCCACAAGCGGAACGTCCGCCCCAACAGAAACCAGAGTCTTCTCCAAGTTGTTTGTATAGAGTAGAAAGAGGATAGGGGCAAGGACGCAATCTTGGTGCACCCCGCACTTAATGCTGAATGATTCAGTGCATTCACTGGCACTTTCATACCTAACTGAGGCAGAAAGGTCATGATGGAGGTGCCTTAGGAATGTAACCAGACCCGCGTCAATTCCCATGTTGTCTAAGATGACCCACAGCTTTGAACGGGAAACATAATCAAACGTGCTGGACAGGTCCATGAACGCCAAGTGGGTGGAGACACCCTTGGCGTATTTGTATTTTGCCCCAATGAGGTGAAGGTTAAGGCACTGCTCAATCGTCCCAAGCCCCTTTCTGAACCCGTACGGACTTGGTACAAGTATGCCATTGACATTAATCCAATCCAGTAAACGATCCAATACAACCCTACCAATAATTTTAACTGAGGAATCCAAAAGGGGTATCGGGCGATAACATTTGACATCATGCATGGTTCCTTTTTTTAAAAAAGGGTCGATTATAGATGACCGCCACGATCTGGGGACCCCCACACTATAGATAGAATTAAATACTGAAGTAAGGATCAGGAACCAGAACACTGGGTCGTCCCTGAATAGATCAAGTGGGATACCATCTGACCCAGGAGCCTTCTTACATCTGTCTGTGATTGCTTTGAGAACCTCTTCCTCATTAAAAACAAGTTTTGGGCACATTGGGGGCAACTGCACTGCGGCATCAACAACCTGACAGTCGGTACAATACAGCCCTGTAAAGTGTGTCACCCATGCCTCAGCCGAAATATGGGTTGTTACTTTATCTAATGGGGATTCAGGGGATAAAACAGACTACACAAACTTCCAAAAAGCTTGTCAGTCTTTCGAAAGGCAAGCTCCCACAATATATTCCCATTTCTCCTCCTTCATTGCTGACTTCCTTCTTTTGATGGCTTGCTGGTATAACTTTCTACTTTCCCTGATAGCACACTGATCCTCGGGGATTTGCTTTAGGGCCCTACGTAAGATATTTGGCTGGTCCCCATGCGTTATCACACCATGATTTAACATGGCAACGCGGCTGAACATTGGTTCTGGAAGCAGCACTTTTATCTTAGCTAAAGATTAGAAAAGTCCATTTGAATGAGGGCCAGGTCACAAGGTACACGATTGCAGCTATTCACTAAATCAGTACTATTGCATACAACTTGAACCATAATGCTCTCCAGGTTAGCAGTGTGCCAAACCACCCTGCACCCTGCATCCTTGGTAGATATGTCATGGAGAGGCAGAGACTTTATCTTGGGTTGCACATATGACAAATGTGTCTTGGCAGAAATGGGGTTATGGTCGCTATAGGTCTGACCAAGGAGCTCACAGCTTTTAACAATTTGGGACATGCTCCATTCCGCCAGGAGATAGAAAAGGCCCTTCGATTCCATCACATTACAATCAGGGTCTTTGGCAGATGGGTCGAAGGTAGTTAGAGATATGGACGGAGGGTGCCCCGGTTTAGCATTGAAGTCCCCCGCCGCCATCAGCCTAAGGGGGCATTCCGCCCGTGCCTCTTTCTCTACGATCATATCGATCACAGCAAAAAGACCTTGAAAGTTGCAATCACCCTTACTTGAGAAGTTATTATGGCTAGGTAGAACTAAGCAACCAGTATTAACTTTAAACCAGGCGGTTAAACCCCCCCTTTGCTCTGCCAGATGAAGATGGAGTCACCAGCAAAGTAAAGCACATGGAGCCATCAAATCTATTTCATTTACCTCCCAAGTTTCCTGAAGGAAAACTATATCAAAGTTTGCAATAAACGATCGCCATCCATCAATCGAGATTTTGGAGGTTAGGCCCGCAATGTTCCAACTTAAAAAATGTAAGCAGGCATTGACTATTGGGCCTTCATCCATGCAGGAACTCAACCCAGACCTTGGGGAGAGGGTGATCAGATGGAGGGTCGGAGGTGATAGGGCAACAGGAATTGAACTATCAAGTGCCCTGACTTTATCCAATGCACCAAGCTCTTTAGGGGGAGGATTTGGAGTAAAGTTATTTGGCAAATGGGCAGTAGGGATGGAGCCATCTATTACCCCACCCTTCTCAAGTAAACCGGGCCCTGTGGGATAGAAAGTTGGTAGAGATATCTTATATTAGATATTATATAGATTGTGCAACAGCATTTGGGCAACTGGGTGCCCTACTCTTAACCAGAACGCCAGGGGGCATATTATCAAGAAACAGCTTTAAAATTATCGCCACTTTAGCGGCAGATAATGGGCTTGATAATATGCTCTATGGAATTCCAATAGAAGCCCATGTTCTAGTGTCAACATGGGCTTCTATTGGAATTCTCTACGGCATATTATCAAGCCCATTATTATTGCCGCTTTAGCGGCAGTTTTCTGCCGCTAAAGCGACGATAATTGTAAAGCCGAGCTTGATAATATGCCCCAAGTTCTGTATAGAGATGGACCGAGATAAAATTGGTAGACAATTGAACATCAGGGAAGAGGCATTCAGGTGCACTGCCCCTCACAAGTTGACCGGAGTAACCATGCTCCTTCCTAGACGGTCAATCGATGTCCTCCAACCCGGCCAAAGCTGAAAATCAATTATTCAGGGGAATTTTAGTTTGAGGGGGGAGACTGGGTAACACACTCATTGGTGAGGTCAATCCACCAGGAAAACAGGAGGGTTCAACAAGATGCTGATAAAAAAGCCAAGTGGCATTATCTTGACGGGACTAAGTGTAACCATTCCTATGCTTGCTTTATGCAAGATTTCCTGGACAACAAAAGGATTGCGAAAATTAACCACAATAACATCACCATTGTGCACTTCCCCCACCGCCTATCCCCCCCGCCCGCCTTGCCATCAAGATCTCTTTTGAAACGTCCCAGTTCCCTGCGACATTGTTATTCAGCCAGAGAATGGATTTATTCATTAAACCCCTAGTAGTTTCCATACTGGCTGCTGCGAGCTTGGGAACATTGGTCAAGGCAACAACATAAGGAGCAGATGCAGGGGGGAGATCAATCACGAGAAGGGTTGCCTGATGCAAGGTACGTGGTGACAATTGCACCCATGTTCAATGCCAGAAAGTGTAATGCTGCACGAACATTTTAATTGCACTGTCCAGCCATGCTAGGGCACCCGTTTTCTGTCAGTGGAGCTGACTCAATTAAGCTTTACTGTTTCCTAATGTGCAAGGGGAGGCTGCAGAAGTGCATCTATGGAAGCAGGTCTTGACTCTTGTTTGGCTGTTGTTCTAATAGCCCCTCGCTCTGGAGGCTAACTCGTACCAGGAAAGCATTTGACATTTTGGGGGTTTTCAGGCGGAAGTTGTCAGAAGCCTCATCGCCTTACAGCCATCTTGATGAGGTCAAACTTCATCCACACAGTGAATTTTTGGTAGACGGCTGATATGCAAGGTGTGAACACTGACATACTGCCGATAGGAATACATGTCGAAATGTGAGATTGCTTTATATGGCATTCCTGATCACATCAGCAAAACACCAACAGCTGGTAATTTTTGTTTTATTGTATGTCTAATATGGCCATTGTTTATGCACTTTTGCCGTGTTAAAAACTAGATATTTGCTTGGGGTCATCGCGCGTGTACCAGTTATTACTGACTATTCTTGAGTGCAGGTAGCCAACTTGTGGCAATTTGGTGGCAATTGAAAGGACACGCACGTACACAAAGGAATGCAAAGAGCCAGTATAACAAATTACTTCCAAACGAAAGCCTACAGTTGTTGATTCTTTTTCATAATATTTAGAGAACGAATCAATAATAACTCTCTTGTTACAGTGGTTGGGATATTGCTTTTTTGTTTCTCAGCGATTCTTCTGAAGCATTCCCTATTATCAGTTTTTCATTATTTTATACAATTCTGTCAACTGATAGCACAGGGAGAGCAGGGAACTCCACTCGAAGCATCAGCCATTTTATCACTTCAGTAAGTTTACTTCATTAAAACCACAAAGCTTAGAGAATTAGGAGAAAAAACATTTACCAGTAGGTTAGCTTTATGATCAGAAAAGTGATACAAAAGGCAATGCGCGCTTCAACAGCCCCTTCTAAATGATTTTTCGTGGGCTCTGTGCAACTGAAAACTGTGATTCGACAGTTGAAGAGGACATGCTGTGCCTGTGAAGTTATATATCGAATCTCTTGTCTTGAAGCAACATTGCTCACCAAAAGTACTTCAGTAAATGAAGTCAATTTGTTCTATGTGTGCAGTATGCGTTTCAGATATATGGGCCACATCCATTTCCATCGCTACAAGACAGTGCACCAAGTTGAGGTTAGCAACAGAGCGAGGGCCTTATCGAGAGTAGGGTGGATGCGGGACATTTGCCAAAATATGGCGATGAGCCGCCTGCCACATTGAGAGTGAAATGCTGTCAAGGGCGCTTGAAATCAAGCTCTATTAATGCCTTGACTGTTCTTAATGCTTATTTCTGACGTATTGCTCCAGTCTTGAACAGTAGACGAATATGCCACGGACAAACAAGTATTTAAAAAAGTTTTTCTTCAAAACTAATAGGATATTTTATGTGTGCCTATTATATATATATATATATATATATATATATATATATATATATATATATATATATATATATATATATATATATATATATATATATATTTTACCTACTGGCACTCGCCAGTAGGTATAGTTAGGACCTATTTTCTATAGGAAATCCGCAACATTCTATTTGGAATAACGTTGGCGCCGATTGACGAATCTTCGCGAAATTTCCCAACCTTTTGGCCAGCTCCAGTCCGCTCCTATCCTGAAAATTTCACGGTGATTCGTCAAGCAGGGGCCGGGATAAAAGGGTGGTCCCAAAACACGTTTTCCCCATGCATTTTCCCATAGGACCTGTTGACGCAGCTACAGCCCGAACTGCTGAACGGAATTACACCAAATTTGGCAAAGAGGTAGTCCTCATTTCAGACTCATGCCTTTTGCTTAAATGGTGTAAATCCGTTCAGTAGTTCCTGAGAAAAAGAGATAGATATATCTATGGCCTCGGAGGATCCACGCACCCTCCCCGCACCCAACGCGCACCCTGCTGTGCACGAGCTGTATTCTAATTGGCTGTCAACACTCCAGATCAGGAACTGTTGGCAGCCATCTTGTGCCTCGGTAGAACCGAGGCACAAGAAACCTATAAAACAAACGCTAAAAACGCGACAAGGGGGCAGGGTAGAAACACCCTGACCCCCTAGGCCTGCTCAGGGGGTCCCACAAGGACCCCCAGGGTCAAAGAAAGGATTAAAAAAAAAAAAGAAATCGTCGAGATTCGCGCACCCATCGCGAATTTCGGCCGAAAATTTTAAAAAAAGAAGCGCGGGGTTCCCGCGCTTCTTTGGTAATTGGCCCCCAGGGGGGCCAAATCCCGGGGGCTGAATTAAAAAAGAGTGTGGGGGGTCCCAATCCCCCCACACTGCCCCAGGGACCGCCACCCCCGGGGCTCAAAGATACTATAAGCAGGGGGCTCACGGCCCCCCCGCAGCCCCGGGGACCGCCACCCCCCGGGGCTTATTGAAAATGAGCCCCCCCTAGCCCTGGGGACCGCCACCCCCGGGGCTTGAAATTATTTGGGATGGGGGGCTCTCAGGCCCCCCCAACCCCAGGGACCGCCACCCCCCGGGACAACTTGTCAGTGTGGGAGGGGGGCACGCAGCTTCCCTCCTGGAGCCTTGAATAGGCCCTGGGGACCGCCACCCCCCACGGCCGGCTCCTGCAGTGTCCCGGGGTGCCCACCCCCGGGACACTGCTGTTTGCCTCCCACCCTGCCATTGCAAACTGCTTTGCTTCATTGAAGCGAGAGCAGGGAAACCTGCTCTCGCTTCAATTAAGCAAAGCAGATTGCTTTTCCACATGGAGAGCAGCATGTTAGCTGCTCCCCATGTGGAAAAGCAATGCCGGCTCACGCAGGAGGCGGGGAGCCGGCTGGGACCGTGGGGGGATTGGGGACCCCCCCACAGTCTCCAACGAGAGGCCAGGTCCCGGGGGATGGGGTCAGCGGGCCTTAAAGTGGCCAGAGGAGGGGGGCTACGCAGCCCCCCTCCATAATTGTTTTTAAAAAAAAGACAAATTATGGCCTCGGGAGGGGGGCCACGCGGCCCACTTCCCGATTTTTTTTTTTAAATATAATAATTGGGGTCAGGCCCTGGGGGATGGGGTCACCAGGGCCATAAAAATAGAAAAAGAAGGGGGGCTACACAGCCCCCCTTCTAAAAAAAAGAAGGAATAAAAAAAATGGGAATGGGCCGGAGGCCAGCCCCCTCCTTACACCACTCTGCAAACGCGCCCCCTGGCGCGTTTGGAGAGGGGGAACTAATTCCCCTTGAATACTGGGGGTCCCTGGGGGCCAACTAGCCCACCAGGAACCTCCAGTATGCGCCAGGGGGCTATGTTGCAGAGAGGTGAAATGAGGCCACGCCCCTTTTTACACCTCTCTGCAATGCAGCTCTGTGGTGCTTACTGGAGGTACCTGGTGGCCTAGTTGGCTGCTAGGGGACCTCAGGATTCAAGGGGACTTAATCCCCCAACTTAAAATGCACCACATGGCACGTTTGCACAGTGGTGAAGATAGGGGGCGGGGCCTGAGGTGATACCGTGCAAACACGCCCTGTGGTGCGTTTTAAGTTGGGGAATTCATTCCTCTTCAATCGAGAGGTCCCCTAGGGGCCAACTAGCCCACCAGGTACCTCCAGTAAGCGCCACGGAGCTGCGTTGCAGAGTGTTGTAAAAAGGGGCGTGGCCTCTGAACACCATAGCCGAAAATCATTCTGAAGGTGTCTTCTCCCTCTACTGGTGCCTTGCTGGTGTTGGTGGCTACCTGTGTTTGTTCTAGAGGCTTAGGGTTCCTGAGTAGGTCCAACCTGGCTAATGCCTTGCTTTTACTAATAGCCGCATTAATACATTTGTTGGAGTATCCTCTCGCCAGGAACCTAGTTTTACTTGCTAGTTGTGCTGCCTTAAAATCATCCTCATTACTGCAAATCCTTCTAAGCCTGAGCATGTCCCCATAAGGAATGCTTTGAATTAGATTTCGCAGGTGGGAGCAGGTTGCGTGCAACACAGAGTTGCCTACAGCCAGCTTCCTATGTATTTTTGTTTCTATCTTGCCCTCGCATATGTATATCTGGACATCCAGGAAATTCACTGACGCAGCACTAATGGTTGCCCTGAACTGCAGATTTATTTCATTCCTATTGAGACCCTCAATAAAGTTCTGTGCTTCTGACAAGGTCCCTTGACAAATTTTGAAAGGTCGTCAATAAACCGCAACCATAGTTTAACATTGTTGTGGAAGTACAACTCATGCGATCTTTGCAGTACCAGCTCCTCTAACCATCCCATATGGAGACAGGTATAACTGGGAGAGAAGCTGGCGCCCATTTCAACTCCTCGTAGTTGCTGATAGAGTGCACTCTGAAACATAAAGATGTTGCTTTGTAGACAAAACTCAACCATGCTAACAAGCATCCTACGGTGTTGTAAAAAACTGGGCGGGTCTTCCTTCTAGATCGTGTTATAAGGCCCTCAAACCAGCTTGGTGGTTGATACTGGTATAGAGTGCTGTTACAGGAAGTCATGTGCTAACATTATGAATGTATGGCAAATGTGTGACACATCTGAATGCCTTCTTGATGGAATCAAAGTAAAAAACTGAAAGTATTTCCTACTGAGGAGACTGTAGTAAATGAGGAAATTAGGAATCTTCATAACAAATAAGTCTCCCAAAATGGCCACCAGAAACAAAAGAGCCCAAATGTAGCACAAATATCACCCAGATGTAGCCCAAGTATAGCCCAATGACAGAATGTCCCAGAGTGTTCTAACAAACAACTAGAGCGCTAACAGTCTTACTTATGACAAAAGTATGGCACACCTGAAGCCATCTTGATTGGAATAAAGTGGTAACACTTAAAACATTTAATTCACAAAGGAACACAATGAGGGGGTTCATTTTGCCATAGAAATTATGATTAGTGCTGCAGAAAGAAAAATTAGGGCACATTTTGACTTCTCAAATCCTCTTCAATTTCATAAAATAATTCTGACATGCAGACTGAAACATGCACTTTGAATACCAGCAGCAGACTTCCCTGGTGAGCAGTAGCTTTACTACAGTGATCTAATGAGCAACAAGAGTGCTAACATTCAGAGTTTATGGAAAATGTGGGACACATGTGAATGACTTCTTGATGGAACCAAAGTAAAAAACTGAAAGTATTTCCTACCGAGGAGACTGCAGTAAATTAGGAAATTAGGAAACTTCATAACAAATAAATCTCCCAAGATGGCTACCAGAGACAAAAGAGCCCAAATGTAGCCCAAATATCACCCAGATGTAGCCCAAGTATAGCCCGATGACAGAATGTCCCAGAGAGTTCTTAAGAACAACTAGAGCGCTTACTGTCTTACTCATGACAAAAGTATGGCACACCTGAAGCCATCTTGATTGGAATAAACTGGTAACACTTAAAACATTCAATTTAAAAAGGAACACAATGAGGGGGTTCATTTTGCCATAGAAATTATGATTAGTGTTGAAGAAAGAAAAATTAGGGCACATTTTGAGTGACTTCTCAAATTCTCTTCTATTTCATTAAAAAAAATCTGATATATAGACTGAAACATGCACTTTTAATACCAGCAGCAGACTTCAGTGGTGAGCAGTAGCTTTACTACAGTGATCTAATGAGCAACTAGAGTTCTCAGAATTTATGGCAAATGTGTGACATATCTGAATACCTTCTTGATGGAATCAAAGTAAAAAACTGAAAGCATTTCCTACTGAGGAGACTGCAGTAAGTGAGGAAATTAGGAAACTTCATAACAAATAAATCTCCCAAGATGGCCACCAGAGACAAAAGAGCCCAAATGCAGCACAAATATCACCCAGATGTAGCCTACATGTAGCCCAATGACAGAAGTGTGCAAAACACTTATTTTTTGTGTATTTGCAGTTTTATATAGTGCCGACTTGTCAGGTATTGGAGTGCTTTACATGAGCATTGGTTACATCACACAAGATCAAATTCATTTTGGTTGTAGACATGGGGAGATTAAGTGATTTGACCAGAATCACAGAATGTTGAGCTGAAGCAGAAACTCCAACCTGGTTCCCCAGTTGCAAAGTCTGCAGCTCTGGAAGTAACACCACATCCTCTCCCCTAAGTGCAACATTTAATCAAGTGGTCAACTGGATAAAAAAAACATAAAGATTGCAAAAAATTTAAAAGTTCTTTGTCGCTATTTGAAAACTCAGAAAATATATCCTCATTTTAGTTTTTTAGAGCACTAACCATAATTTTGATGCAAATAAGACCCTCCCATATATGTAATTTCTAAAGGAAATGCTCTAGGTATTACAGTTTTGATTACATCAAGATGACATAAGGCGTTCCACACTTTTGTAATAAATATAGAATGTTAGCAATCTAGTTGTTCATTGGGATACTGTTGAGAGGCAGAGGCCAGGGGCACAGACTCTGAAAATTGAAGGCAGGTAGGAGAGTGCAGAGGCAACAATTTGACCACACTGGGCAGGCAGGAAGGGCAGTGGCAGCACAACAGACTATGGAGGGCAGTGGAAAGGGGGGCAGGGGCAACAAACCAACAATACAGGACTGGCAAGAGAGGCTGTGGCAATATAGTAGACCATTGTGGGCTGATGGAAGAGGCAGTGGTAGTACAACCATACATGCCAGCAGACCCGTTTCAGCCGGGAAACGTCCAATGTTTTTAAGCTCAAATGGGCTTTATTTGATCTGTCTCCTGTCTACAATCTTCTCTTTTTCAATGTAACTCAAAGGGGAAAATCAATACCCCAGTTTTTTTTCAAAATCTCCCTCTTACCAAGTTCAAAATGTTCGCAAGTATGGTACATTGGATCATGGTAGGCAGGAGGAATTGGGGTAGGGGCATGGACTCGGATAACAGAGGACAGGAGGGACATGGAGAGGTGCACCAAACTGACCCTACAGGGCAGGCATCAGGGTTTGCAGCAGCACAATACACCACACAGGGCATGCGGGACGGGAGTGTAGCACAACAATCCATAGAAAGCAATAGGGAGGGGACAGGACCATGCACATGGACAACAGAGAACAGAGGGGAAAGAGGCAATGGTAGCTAGCTGACCATAATGGACAAACAGGAGAGAAAGCTGCAGCATAACAGACCATAACGGGCAGGAGGGATGGATCAGGGGCATTACAATGGCACAGACAAGCCAGGAGGGAGGGAATAGGGGTCTGCACATGGAAACAGAGGGCTGGGGGCAAGGTGGCAGGGCAGGAGCAGCAAGATGACCATGGAGGTCAGGCAGGATGGGCACTAGAAACAAGACACACCATGGAGAGCAACAGTGAGACTATGATGGTATACACACAGACCATGGAGGGAAGGTGGGAGGGGATCAGGGGCAGCTAGTTGACTACACAGGGAAGGTGGGAGGGGCCATGGCAGCACAGAAGACCATGCATGGCAAGTGAGAGGGTTAGTGGCAGCACAATGGCTATGATGGGCAAGAAGTAGGGTGCAGGGGCATGCACAAAGGACCATGGAGGATAGAAGGGAGGGTCAGCACGGGGACACAGACAAGAGAGTTCAGGGGAAGGGGTCTCACAACAGACCGCGCGGGGCAGGCAGGAGGAGCAGTTGCAGCACAACAGACCAGGGAGGTCAGAAGGGCGTGGCAGTAAAATGGACCATGGAGGACAGGAGGAAGGGGATAGGGGCATGGCATGTGGACAGGCAGGGTGAAGGTGGCAGGGACAGGTTACAGTCATCTGACAATGCTAGGCAGGTGGGAGGGGAGTGGCAGCTCAACAGAACACTCAGAGTAGATAGGAGTGGCAGGTCCATGGAACATGGTGGGCAAAAAGGATGGAGCAGGGGCATGCAAAATGGCATTGGAGGGCAGGGGGAAGGAGAATAGGAGCAGCAAGCTAAGCACAGAGGCTAAGCAGGAGGTCAATGATGGGCCATAGAATTGGGCAATGGAGGGCAGGAGGAGTGGACTAGTACATCATGCTAAATGGAGGGCAGTGGCAGCACATCAGACCATGCATGGCAGGAGGGAGGAGGCTAGTCCATGGATTCAGACAACAGAGGATAGGGAGGAGGTGGAAGGGGCAGCAAACTAACTGTTCAGAGAAGGTGGATATTAGGAACTTTATTGTTTTTAAAATGTGTGTCTGTGCGAACTACTTAAAATATGAACAAGTATGCAGCATGATCTCACTTTTATTAAGGAAGAAGAGGACGTTTGTGACTGTGACTCCGGGCTCACTTGGCAGAAACATCCCCTGACCCTCCACCCCCATCGCAAAATGTAATGCCCATGAAAAGGGCAGGTGGACGCAGAGTTATATAGATCATAGTCCTGAGAGCACGATTGAAAATGAAAACTAGATATAGTATATGGTATAAACTATGCACCAAAAAGTGTGATATAAGATGAACCGGGGCGTTAAATATAATATGCAATACAATGTGCGCAAGGACAGATTCATTGGAGAGTGCGAGATAGCACAGGCACTAGCGCGTGCTATGCGATATGCGCCTTGGAGTGTAATATGCACAGGGCAGTGTTGTGTAACCTAACTAGTCTCTAAAGTTGTAATATAAAATATATGCTGGGGAGTGTAACGTTGCATATGCACTGTGACAAAGATATGGATCCCAGATTGTAATATGTATGGCATAGCGCTGTGCGTTATAACATAGGCATCGAGGAAGGCATGTTAGATGGGGCAATATAACCTGTGCGAAGGCAAGTGTGACATGACATATTCACGGGGTGGTGTTACAGTGCACATGGGCTAGAGAGTGTCATAGCATACGCACTAGCTGGTGGAATACAACACAGAGGTGTGTGGCACTCGGCGGGCACTGGTGGGTGTAACACAGCATTGGGCTCAGCCAGGAGCACACTGTGACTCTCAAGTGAGGTTTGTCTCCTTTCCAGAGAGTAAAATAAAAAGTATTACACATCCGGCGGTGGATGTGTGTTTTATTAACCGTGAGGGGGGTTTCTTGCATAGTTTGGTTGAATTCTTGTCGAATCCCCTTTGAATGGCTTGGTGTGCGTGTGTATTAAATGTGCCCGTCAATAGCTACCCCTGTTTGTAAATAAATGACAAGGGTGTTTACTTGGAGAGTACCCACCGGCGGGGGCGCCGGGATTAGGCACGGTAGGGCGTCAGACACGTCAGAGCTTCATTAGCGGTGTAAATACATTCCACGTGGATTCATTCTATGCATAGTCGCCTTGTAATGAAAATCACGCAAATCGTCATGGTGATAGGTACATACAGTTTGTCCAGCATGTCCTAGGTGTTTCTATAAATATATATTTTTTTTAAATAATAAAAAACAAAGGCCGGCCCCGGGGAATGGGGTCCCCGGGGCCAAGGGTGGCCTGAGGAGGGGAGCAACGCAGCCCCCCTCCTATAGAATTAAAAAAAAAAAAAGGCCATGAGAAGGCTGGTTTGGGTCACCGGGGCCGATTAAGGCCTTGGGAGGGGGGCCACGCGGCCCCCTTCCAAAATGAATTTTTTTCAACAAAAAAAATTAGGGTGCAGGCCCTGGGGGATGGGGTCCCCAGGGCCAATAAATTAGAAAAAGAAGGGGGACCACACAGCCCTCCTTCTTAAAAAAATTAAATAAATAAAAGACTGGCGTCACGCTGGAGGCCACACCCCTTCCTTGCAGCACTCTGCAAATGCACCCCTGGCCAGTTGCAAGTTGGGGAATTAATTCCCCTTCAATACTGAGGGTCCCTGAGGGCCAACTAGCCCAACAGGTATCTCCAGTATGCGCCAGGTAGCTGCGTTGCAGACAGGTGTTCTGAGGCCACGGCCCTTTTTACACCTCTATGCAACGCAGCTCTGTGGTGTTTACTGGAGGTACCTAGTGGGCTAGTTTGACCCTAGGGACCCTTAGGATTCAAGGGGACTTAATCTCTCAACTTAGAACGGCCACAGAGCGTGTTTACACAGTATTGAAGGGAGGGGACGGGGCCTGAGATGACGTGTGCAAACACGCCCTGTGGCGCGTTTTAAATTGGGGAAATAATTCCCTTTCAATCCTGAGGGACCCTGGGGGCCAACTAGCCCACCAGGTGCTTCCAGTAAGTGCCACTGCTCTGCGTTGCAGAGAGGTGGTGCAGGCCGTGCACCTTTTTCCACCTCTCTGCAATGGCGCTTACTGGACGTACCTAGTGGGCTATTTTGCCCCTAGGGACCCTCAGGATTCAAGGGGACTTAATCTCCCAACTTAAAACGGCCACAGGGGGTGTTTACACAGTGGAGAAGGGAGGGGACTGTGCCTGAGGTGACGTGTGCAAACATGCCCTATGGCGCATTTTAAGTTGGGGAAATAATTCCCCTAAAATCCTGAGGGCCCCTGGGGGCTAACTAGCCCACCAGGTGCTTCCAGTAAGCGCCACTGACTTGTGTTGCAGAGAGGTGGTCCAGGCCGTGCCACTTTTTACACCTCTCTGCAACGCAGCTCTGTGGCGCTTACTGGAGGTACCTAGTGAGCTAGTTGGACCCTAGGGACCCTCAGGATTCAAATGAACTTAATGTCCCAACTAAAAACGGCCACAGGGCGTGTTTACACAGTGGTGAATGGAGGGGACGGGGCCTGAGTTAACGTGTGCAAACACGCCCTGTGGCGCGTTTTAAGTTGGGGAAATAATTCCCCTTCAATCCTGAGGGACCCTGGGGGCCAACTAGCCCACCAGGTGCTTCCAGTAAGCGCCACTGCGCTGTGTTGCAGAGAGGTGGTCTAGGCCGTGCCCCTTTTTACATCTCTCTGCAATGCAGCTCTGTGGCACTTACTGGAGGTACCTAGTGGTCTAGTTGGACCCTAGGGACCCTCAGGATTCAAGGAGACTTAATCTCCCAACTTAAAACGGCCACAGGGCGTGTTTACACAGTGGGGAAGGGAAGGGACGGCGCCTGAGGTGACGTGTGCAATCCCGCCCTGTGGGGCGTTTTAAGAGGTAGTTTTAATCCCCTGTCCTATTATATACTAGGGGCTCACAGAGGAGGTCATGCTAATCACAGGGGGACCCCAACGCATAGTGTTTCCTAGTGTATGTAGGTGTTTTCACTGTATTCTGCCTGTCTTTTAACATAGCACTGGCTCTAGGACTGGTTAGTCAGACTCAGTTACCACCAGTATCCGTCTGAAAAAGTTGAGGGTACAGGATGATTTAGCAACAAGGCTTCTTTCTACTCTTCTGTTTGTTCTTTCTGCACGTCATCCTTCTTCCTGCACTTTTCTTCGTCTTTGAGGACTTCTGTTGCTTCTTTCTGCATTTCTTTTTTTTCTTTCTGTGCGTTTTTACTTCTTTCTTCACATGTCCTATCTCTGTAGGCATAGTTAGAAATTAGCATTTAAAAAACCTTTGAAATTCACTGAAAAAACCATAGGTTTCAGGCACGGTATAGTTAGGAATTAGCATTTAAAAAACCTTAGAAATTCACTGAAGAAACCATAGGTTTCAGGGGCGTTATAGTTAGCTGGACTTTTCACTCGTACAAAACCATAGCAATTCCCCCGTTATAGTTAGTTCAGCTAACTATAACTCGCGCGCCCGCAATGCACTGCTGATGACGTCACATATTACATCACTCATGACATGGTCAGTGACATCACTAATGACATCACTCATGACATCTCAAATGACATCACTGATGACATCAATGATGACATCATCCTTGTGATAGAGTGGCAGACCTCCTGTCCCCCTAATATAACCTTTGATACACACATTCAAAAATAGAAACTTAAATTTTCAAAACAATGGACATACCAATACCAGTTACAACAACCTATTCAGTAATTCTAAGATCCACATACACATCCACTCATTCACCAACAGTCCTGTACAGTCACTCATACATGTACTCACTCATCATGTGTACTCATACACCTATACATCCTGTTACACAACACCACTCATCCATAGAGTTACTCACACACATAGTCACTCATGCTAATAGAGAATCAAACATCCATTTACTTGCATATACAGTTATACACACACCACCACACTTACTTCTACAGAAACTTACAGATACTTAGTCTTTTAAACAATCACTTATAGAAACACATACTTATTCATACAGGAACTCTTCCAATCTCTCACTCTCACATATACTCACTTATATACACTAATAGTCACATATACTAGTTTAAAACATATGTAGTTACTCATAAAGACACCATTGAGACAGTCATTCACTCATTAACACACCCATGCACACACTCATCCACCCATACAGTCCTGCACACATGCTGTCTTCAACACATACAGTGAGTCACTCATTCATGCACCTATGCACTACGTAATACCCCCCACCAAACCATACAGACACTGAGACACTCATACTGATACTCAAAACACCAACTAATAACCTATATAGACACTCATGTAGCTACTCACCAACCCATGCAGCCACTTATACACAAAGTGAGAGACTGATACAGATATTTACATATTTAAACATTACTCACTAAGCCATGAATTCACTAAGATACACTTAATCAGTCAGCTATACAATCAGTTTTTCAAAAACAAATCATCCATTTAGACACTTATATACCCATTTATTCTTCCATCGACCTTGAGATATACATATATAAAACATATGTAATTTTCAGAAAAACACACATCACTGGATGATGTCATGAGTGATGTCATGAGTGATGTCATGAGTGATGTCATCAGTGATGTCACTGACCATGTCATGAGTGATGTAATATGTCACGTCATCAGCAGTGCATTGCGGGCGCGCGAGTTATAGTTAGCTGAACTAACTATAACGGGGGAATTTCAATGGTTTTGTACGAATGAAAAGTCCAGCTAACTATAACGCCCCTGAAACCTATGGTTTCTTCAGTGAATATATATATATCTTATCTACTGGCGTTCGCCAGTAGATAGTTATAGTTAGGACCTATTTTCCATAGGAAATCCGCAACATTCTATTGGGAATTTCTTTGGCGCCGATTGACGAATCTTCGCGAAATTCTCAAAACTTTTGGCCAGCTCCGCTCCGCTCCTACCCTGAAAGTTTCGTGGTGATTCGTCAAGCAGGGGCCGAGAAAAAAGGGGGGTCCCAAAACGCGTTTTCCCCATGCAATTTCCCATAGCATCTGTTGTCACAGCTACAGCCCGAACCGCTGAACGGAATGACACCAAATTTGGCAAAGGGGTAGTCCTCAGTTCGGACTCGTGCCTTTTGCATATTTGGTGTGAATCTGTTCAATAGTTTCTGAGAAAATTAGGGTAAAAAAGTTAGTGATATCTATGGCCGCGGTGGATCCGCGGACCCTACCCGCACCGTACGCGAACCCTCCCCGAACCGAGCGCGCACCTTCCCGATCGCGCACTAAATGCTAATTGGCTGTCGAGCGTCTCTCTACATTCGAAACCAGGAACTGTTGGCGGCCATTTTCTGCCTCGGTAGAAGCGAGGCTGAAGAAGCAAGGGGAATAAGTGCGTAAAACATATAAAGGGGGCAGAGTGGAAATACTCTGACCCTCTAGAGGTGCTTAGGGGGTCTCAGAAGGACCCCCTGGGGCCCCCCTTTTTAAAAAAAAAGCGGCGAAATGCACGCACGGTGTGCGCATCCTATTGCGTTGGATGCACGGATTGTCTCGCGGTGGGTTCGCGGATCCAAGGAAAAAAAACATGAAATTGTTGGGAGATAAAGATTAAGCTTAAGTTTTTTGTTCTTGAGTGGCTCTAAAAAGAGCTGTTGTGTTGATTGAGAGTTTTTGGTACTTATAAGTAAGCACCTATACAGATTCTAAAGTTGTTGAGGAAGACTCTGTTTCCTTCATCAGTAAAGTATACTCCATCTCTCCTATACATCTCTTGCATATGAAAGTGCAGATTGTTATTGTTAGAAATGGGATTTCTGGTTGGCTAGGGCTTGCGCCAAAGCCAGGCAGAAACCACCACTCTAGTCAGGGCAAGGAAGGTACACGCCAAAGATAACCCCTGCTCACCCCCTTGGTAGCTTGGCACGAGCAGACAGGCTTATCCCTGAGGCGATGTGTAAAGCGTTTGCGCGCGCACCCAGCAACAACACCCAAGGCCCACCACAAAGGAAACTCCACACAAGGTATTCTATAAAAATAGCCTTTGTATTATACACAACACATCAGATAAAAACACACACTCTACAATGTGCCAACAGGCACGGGCAGAATTTACAAGGGATTATATGTACAGGGGACAGGGCCACATGGACCACTGTCAGGAATTAGCACTTTTTAGAACATAGGAATAATACTGTAGTACAAAATAGCAAATGTAGCACACAACCAGTAACTACTGGTATCAGGTAAGTACCACCTACGCAACCCTAACCACCTAAGGACAATATTGCGCAGGGAATCAGGACCTCACTAGCACCACCTGTACTAGGAGAAAACAACCACCTAAGTATCACAATACCTGTAGGGGTAAACGCACATTACACATGATGCATCACATTCAGAGGTGTAGAACAAGGGAAACACATGATGCATAAAATACATTCAGCGGTGTAAAGCAAAGCACATGACGCATAAACACATTGAGAGGTGCAGGGAAACACAATGGCGCCAGAACTCACATTAGCCACCACCTGTGGCAGTCCCTAGGCCAACTGGCCTCTCATGGGCTCAAGCGCCCGTTGTCCACAGAGTCAGGGCAAGATTGCGCAGGCTGCGCAATCTAGAACGTAAAGCAACAGGGCACAACCTAAACGTTGCAGCTGCCCACTAAGTGCTGGGCAGCTGGGAAAAAGAACCTGGCACCGGCGTGCCTCTGGAGCCCTCTCTGGGCTCTGGACGATCAAGCAATGCCCCCGTTAGAGCCTCACAGGCTCAATAAACAAATGTGCCCCTCTAAATAACGTCGGAACGGCCCACTGCCTTCCGGGGCCGCTCTGGTCATGGACGAAATGCCCCCGTAGGTTTAGAGCCTCCCTGGGCTCTTCTAAAAACAAGGAGTGCCTCGTTGGAGCCTCTCGGGGCTCGGGAACACTGCTTTCCGCGGAGTCCCACTCGGGGGACTCTCTAAAGACACCGCTGCCCCCCTGAGCCTTGCAGGCTCTGAAATAGCTGGGGGGGGGCGCGTTGGAGCCTCGCAGGCTCCTTGAATCGGGTGGGCCCCGCTCGTGGGAGCGCTCGAGCGCTCAAACCAAGCACCCCAAGCTCCCGCTGGTCAGAGCCTTTGCCGGCTTGCGACCATAACACTCCGCCCCCTCACTCACCGGGTGGATCCAGACCGGCGAGGATCCTCCTCGGGGGACTCGATCCGATGCTCGGCCCAGTGCGGGGTAGGCTCCCGCCTGGGTCGCGGGGGTGCTGCTTCTTCTCCGGGCTGGCCCAGCGCGGGGTAGGCTCCCGCCTGGGTCTCGAGGGGGATACCAGACCAGCCACGAGTCTTCGGAAGGAGGCGGGGTAGGCTCCTGCCCTCCTACTTCCGGTTGTCCCGGAGTCCCGTCTGCAGCCTGCCTGACTTCCTGTGAGCCCGGCCGCGGCGGTGATTTTAAAACTCCGCAATAAGAGGGGTAGGCTCCCTCGTTACAGTGGATGTACGGCGGGGTGGGCACCCGCCGTGAAATAAACAAATAAGCGGGGTGGGCACCCGCCAACGAGCACGGCAAGGTCCCTGGCAGGGTGGGCACCTGCCAGGGGATTTCAGGATTGGCACCGCACGGGGGAAATGCCGGGTGGGCACCGGCTTGCAGCAATAAAGCACTCCTAGCGCTAGGACAAATAAAAGCGCTTCCAGGCACTTAGGGATGCAAATAAAGCGCTCCCAGCGCTTTAAGAAGGATAACAACAAAGTCCAGCAAAAAGTCCCTAGGAAGGTGGGCAGGGGGCAAGGCTGGGCCAGGGGCCAGCTCACTGGGCCCTCCAGGCAGGAAGGCAGTCCAAAGTGGCGGTTCCTCCTGGCCTCCAGCAGCAGCAGCCCCCCTCAGGATCCTGGAAGAGAACAGTTTCGGTGGGGACACAGCCCCATTTTTATACAGCAAAACCCTTTGTTCTGGGTTCAGGGTGAGGGGCAAAACCAGTCGCAGCTGGTTGGGGAGCACCCTTGATGTGCTCAGACCCTCACTCTATTCACTGGCAGGGCTAGGGTCGTCAGTCGCACCACAGGGGGCGGAGCCAGCACTGTGTGGGGAAAACCCTGCCCTTTTCAGGTCCCAGGTGCACTCCTCCCCAGCCATCAGCATGCTAATCTCACACTCACCACTGGGGCAGACCCAACCAGACTCCTGGAGCCAGGCTCACCAGCCAGCTCCAGCCAATCACACGCCAGACACACTGCACACAGAAGTGCCCACTTCTAGAAGTGGCACTTCCACACTAGGTACATGCACGCCGCACACATCATCGCGCAGCATTCACTCCCACGAGTCCGCACATACCAAACTCAGGCCTGCACACCCCACGCATCAGGAACTACTAGGGACACATACATTCCCCATGCATTCCTATGGGAGGGCAGGCCTATCTCACCACATGCACTCAGAGCACGCACGCACTTTACCCTGGAACACAGGGAAAGTGCGCAGAAACCAAAAAATTACCACACCAAGTCACCTGTAAAAAGCAAAAAAGTTCAGGGGTGAACCTGCCAGAAGGGCCAAGTCCAACACAACCCCCTTCCAGCCAAAACGCAGGGCAGCCCAATCACCACCGTGATGGACTTCCCTGCTTGGGGCGATAGAACACGGACGCGGGCCCGCAACTGCAGGGACACCCTCCGGTTCTACGCCACGGTGAACCCATGGAATTCTTTCTAACACTACTGTCTGGACCAACTGGGCTACCCCACTGGTACTCCCAAGCTGTCCGCGGCCAAGACCAGGCCCTAGGCCACCCAGGTGCCACCGGTCTTTGCCTAATCACAGAGTGGGGGGTAGTAACCCCTGGCACATAGCGGCCATTCTCCACTCTTCCTCTCTGCAAGACAGGACTAGACTGCCACTGGTTCTCCAGCCTAGGGTCTGCACCCTCAGGCGGACCAGGAGTCTCAGGGACGGCTCTCCTCCCCCTACCTCTTCTCCTAGGGTTCCTCCTCCTCTGGTGAGGGGTACACCTAGAACGCCATTCCAACCCAGGGTTTAACCCCTCAGGTTGTACCGGGGACAGAGGTGGGCTCTCCCACCCTCTGCACCCCCTTCCAGAGCCCTGCTCCCTACCAACTGGGGCGGTACCTCTGGAAGAAGAACCGGTCGGGACGCTTGTTACAGACGTCCCACCCTTCAGGTCAGGCTGATCCTGAACCTGGCCTTCCAACTTCCGGCCTATAACCTTTGGTGGAATAATCGCCTGGCACTCCAGGACTTTACACTCCATCCCCCTGAGGCTATCAAATGACAAATATGTCGAGCGACTGTCTGTCTGGCGCTGATCTCCCGTCCCCTGTCCACCTGACAGTGCGCGGAGATCCCCCAGAACAGAAGTGGTGCCACCCTGGCCACTACACGGGATCCTAGCCCAACTGGGTAGTCCCTGAACCACAGGCTCTTCCACTGGGGAACTCATCCCCCACTCACTCTTCATGCTGGACTCCTGTACCCTCCCTACCGGAGCTGTACTGCCAGCCTCTAGAACCACAGGAGCCCTGGTTACAGGTGCTCCAGGTCCTCTACTCACTAAGAGATCTTCCTCAAGTGGAGTAACAGGACAGCCTAGGTCCCCAACTTGGTGTTCCCTCAAGAAACCACCCAAGTCCTGAGGCAGGGATTCGTGCGTCTGGGGACCCTCGGTCACTCTCTCACTCCTGCTCCACTGAGCCAGGCAGTGAGCCCCTACACCCTCCTCGCTATCCTGGGACCTAGCTGGGCTACACTGAGCCTCTTCCACCACGCTGGGCTGGAAGATACCTGACCCACTACTTTTGGAGTCACTCCCTAATGACTCTAGAGAACCTCTAGCCCTTTCCCAGCGCTCTGCTTCATCCGCAAGGTCAAATGGCTCAGACAATCCACACCCCAACAGGTGTTGGTGCAACCCCGGCACACAACAACTGAGCAGGTGTTCTTTGAGAACCAGATTACACAGTATATCAAAATCACTTGCTGTGGTAATCCAATCAAACATTGCATCCTCACATCCATCCACAAACTCCTCCCAAGTCTGGTGAGACAGTTTCCTACTGCCCCTGAATTTTAACCTTAACTCCTCCTCCTGGGGAACAGGTACCAGACTGGGGGAACTGGGACTGGGATTTCCTACACTGGAATCTATCTGGCTGCTACCACTGGACTCAACCCTCCCTGGAGAGTCCAGAAAACCACAACTGCGCTCAGGGGATAACCTACCCTCCAGAGCTAGTTTCTCTCTGGCAAAGGCCCTCTCAGCCTCCGCCATCTGTCTTTTGACCTCCAGCTGCGCCATCGCCTGGGCATGCTGCAACCTGAGCTTTTCTAATGTCAGCTGGTGCTCCCTTTCTTTCCTCCTATCTTCCCACTCCTCTGGGGACAGGGAAAGGGATGAGGCGCTGCCTCCTACGCTGGACCCAGCAAGGGACTCCCTACCTATGGGGTCTTCACTCTCTACTGGCGTCCAGGTATTGTCATCCTCTACCTCCTCTTCTGAATCTTCAGGGCTCCCCACAGACCCACCACCCTCCAGGTGTGAGGCCCGGGCCCTTTCCATACTGTGCTCAAGATCCCATGGACCCTTTTGCCATAGGACCAGGTGGTCCTGAAGTTCGTACCGAGTGTCGGACTCTCTCCCTGTACAGGACCTTTCTAACTCCTGCCTCTGGCGCCAAGCTAGCTCATAGGGATCACAAGCAGGCTCCATTCTGGCGGACGTTATGGTAAAAAGATTATACAGGGGACCTAGGGGTCTGAGTTTCACACAGGAGCACACAATTCACAAAAAGATTCAGCAAGCTCTCTAACCCAGAGAACTCACACTCACTTGCCTAGTGCCACACACCATTCATTCACACACACAACCCTCCCCTCGGACTGGTAAGGCAGTTTCTACCACCCCTGATTCCTCAACCTGACCACAAGTGACACAGGTACCAACTCTGGGCGCAGGGCGGGGGACAAATGTACAGGACACTATTACGCTGCCACCACTGGATCCCACCCTCTGGTGAATCCAGAAACACAATGCACTAAGGGGGATGATCTACCCTCCCGAGCTAGGGACACCTAACTCACAGTGCACAAAAACACATTTCCAAAGAAATGACAATTAAAAACAAACTTACAACAATAATCCCTATACCATGTGATTTATCTAAATGCAGAGTTTTGTAGTGCGGCCAGTTGCCACTGCGGTACAGCGCAAACGCAAGTCCAAATCCCACCGCTGATCACCAATGTTAGAAATGGGATTTCTGGTTGGCTAGGGCTTGCGCCAAAGCCAGGCAGAAACCACCACTCTAGTCAGAGCAAGGAAGGTACACGCCAAAGATAACCCCTGCTCACCCCCTTGGTAGCTTGGCACGAGCAGACAGGCTTATCCCTGAGGCGATGTGTAAAGCGTTTGCGCGCGCACCCAGCAACAACACCCAAGGCCCACCACAAAGGAAACTCCACACAAGGTATTCTATAAAAATAGCCTTTGTATTATACACAACACATCAGATAAAAACACACACTCTACAATGTGCCTACAGGCACGGGCAGAATTTACAAGGGATTAAATGTACAGGGGACAGGGCCACATGGACCACTGTCAGGAATTAGCACTTTTTAGAACATAGGAATAATACTGTAGTACAAAATAGCAAATGTAGCACACAACCAGTAACTACTGGTATCAGGTAAGTACCACCTACGCAACCCTAACCACCTTAGGACAATATTGCGCAGGGAATCAGGACCTCACTAGCACCACCTGTACTAGGAGAAAACAACCACCTAAGTATCACAATACCTGTAGGGGTAAACGCACATTACACATGATGCATCACATTCAGAGGTGTAGAACAAGGGAAACACATGATGCATAAAATACATTCAGCGGTGTAAAGCAAAGCACATGACGCATAAACACATTGAGAGGTGCAGGGAAACACAATGGCGCCAGAACTCACATTAGCCACCACCTGTGGCAGACCCTAGGCCAACTGGCCTCTCATGGGCTCAAGCGCCCGTTGTCCACAGAGTCAGGGCAAGATTGCGCAGGCTGCGCAATCTAGAACGTAAAGCAACAGGGCACAACCTAAACGTTGCAGCTGCCCACTAAGTGCTGGGTAGCTGGGAAAAAGAACCTGGCACCGGCGTGCCTCTGGAGCCCTCTCTGGGCTCTGGACGATCAAGCAATGCCCCCGTTTGAGCCTCACAGGCTCAATAAACAAATGTGCCCCTCTAAATAACGTCGGAGCGGCCCACTGCATTCCGGGGCCACTCTGGTCATGGACGAAATGCCCCCGTAGGTTTAGAGCCTCCCTGGGCTCTTCTAAAAACAAGGAGAGCCTAGTTGGATCCTCTCGGGGCTCGGGAACACTGCTTTCCGCGGAGTCCCACTCGGGGGACTCTCTAAAGACACCGCTGCCCCCCTGAGCCTTGCAGGCTCTGAAATAGCTGGGGGGGGCGCGTTGGAGCCTCGCAGGCTCCTTGAATCGGGTGGGCCCCGCTCGTGGGAGCGCTCGAGCGCTCAAACCAAGCACCCCAAGCTCCCGCTGGTCAGAGCCTTTGCCGGCTCGCGACCGTAACACTCCGCCCCCTCACTCACCGGGTGGATCCAGACCGGCGAGGATCCTCCTCGGGGGACTCGATCCGATGCTCGGCCCAGTGCGGGGTAGGCTCCCGCCTGGGTCGCGGGGGTGCTGCTTCTTCTCCGGGCTGGCCCAGCGCGGGGTAGGCTCCCGCCTGGGTCTCGAGGGGGATACCAGACCAGCCACGAGTCTTCGGAAGGAGGCGGGGTAGGCTCCTGCCCTCCTACTTCCGGTTGTCCCGGAGTCCCGCCTGCAGCCTGCCTGACTTCCTGTGAGCCCGGCCGCGGCGGTGATTTTAAAACTCGGCAATAAGAGGGGTAGGCTCCCTCGTTACAGTGGATGTACGGCGGGGTGGGCACCCGCCGTGAAATAAACAAATAAGCGGGGTGGGCACCCGCCAACGAGCACGGCAAGGTCCCTGGCAGGGTGGGCACCTGCCAGGGGATTTCAGGATTGGCACCGCACGGGGGAAATGCCGGGTGGGCACCGGCTTGCAGCAATAAAGCACTCCTAGCGCTAGGACAAATAAAAGCGCTTCCAGGCACTTAGGGATGCAAATAAAGCGCTCCCAGCGCTTTAAGAAGGATAACAACAAAGTCCAGCAAAAAGTCCCTAGGAAGGTGGGCAGGGGGCAAGGCTGGGCCAGGGGCCAGCTCACTAGGCCCTCCAGGCAGGAAGGCAGTCCAAAGTGGCGGTTCCTCCTGGCCTCCAGCAGCAGCAGCCCCCCTCAGGATCCTGGAAGAGAACAGTTTCGGTGGGGACACAGCCCCATTTTTATACAGCAAAACCCTTTGTTCTGGGTTCAGGGTGAGGGGGAAAACCAGTCGCAGCTGGTTGGGGAGCACCCTTGATGTGCTCAGACCCTCACTCTATTCACTGGCAGGGCTAGGGTCGTCAGTCGCACCACAGGGGGCGGAGCCAGCACTGTGTGGGGAAAACCCTGCCCTTTTCAGGTCCAAGGTGCACTCCTCCCCAGCCATCAGCATGCTAATCTCACACTCACCACTGGGGCAGACCCAACCAGACTCCTGGAGCCAGGCTCACCAGCCAGCTCCAGCCAATCACACGCCAGACACACTGCACACAGAAGTGCCCACTTCTAGAAGTGGCACTTCCACACTAGGTACATGCACGCCGCACACATCATCGCGCAGCATTCACTCCCACGAGTCCGCACATACCAAACTCGGGCCTGCACACCCCACGCATCAGGAACTACTAGGGACACATACATTCCCCATGCATTCCTATGGGAGGGCAGGCCTATCTCACCACATGCACTCAGAGCACGCACGCACTTTACCCTGGAACACAGGGAAAGTGCGCAGAAACCAAAAAATTACCACACCAAGTCACCTGTAAAAAGCAAAAAAGTTCAGGAGTGAACCTGCCAGAAGGGCCAAGTCCAACAGTTATTGTAAATGGACCCCATTCTGTAGTCTCGGAGAAACAGATTTATTCACATGTTTCCTAGCTTTCTCAATCTCTGGACAAAAATGATCCGACCAGTTCCATTTCTGCCTTTGGCATATGTTAGAATACACAAAGGCAGTTTTAGGGAAAAGTGAAATCAGTTTTGCAAAGGTGTCCTTCATAAGCTTTTCCAGACCTACCCCAGTCAAAGTGCCTAGGTCATTGCCACCACAGTGCACTATTATGAGGTCAGGGTGTTGGATTTGCATGAAGGATTTCACCAATGGCATCAATTGGTGCCACTTTAACCCTCTCTGTCCAATCCATTTAATTTCTACATTTGGCAAACCTAGGTCTTTGTGAATGCCTTTGTTTTCTGCATACCTTTGGCTCCAGAAAATGTAGCTGAGTCCCACAATCCACACTGTAAGCATCTTGTAAGGAGGTCTGGATGCACTCAGATGGTCTCTGTAAATGAAATGGCATTTTGGAAAGTAAGATGTTTCTAAAATGGTGGCTGAGATGCAATTTTGAAAAAAGACAAGACATCATTGGTTGTTTGACAACCTTCTACACTGAAAGGTAGGGTGCATATTTCTGTTTTTTAAACGCCTGATTCTTATTGGTTAACAAAAACAGATTGTAAGGTACATTATATATGATAAGCTGATATGTTGAGAAGTCAAGCACACTTGCTGTTTTGATTAGCAACATTGTGTGTGCTGAACTTGTGACCTGTGTGCTCAGTACAGTGTTCCATGACCTGTTTCTATAGTAACGGGCAGAAGGTAGATTGGGGGAAGGGTTGAAGTTTATGTCATTTGGAAAGGGTTGAAATGTTTAACCAATAGAAATGTGTGTTTGCTTTTGAATTTATGTGGGAAGGAATGTGATTTGATGTTTACATTTATATGTGTGGAAAATGAGAGGGAAACTTTGCCATTCTTTGATTTTGCTGACAGGTGCACAGTGCAGAGATTCTGTATAAGAAAATCTGGTGTGTGACTGATATCTGGTGTGTGACTGATATACTTCTTAATCTACAAAACATCTTGAAAGGTGAGTTATTTAATTGTGAGGGGATGTATCTAGACTATTTTTATTTTAATCAGACTAATGTATTTTTTCTGCTAAAGTGTAGGGAGTATTTTTTTTTCTCTACAATCTTATTGACAGTGTGTGCATGTAGAAACCATTTTGTGATAAGGAATTGTGTTTTTTCATGTGTTTGTAGACAGATAACTATGCAGTTCTTATATTTTGGTAGATTTAGAAACCACTTATTGTTTATGAATTTGTGAAATGAGTAATGTTTCTGTAGCAAAATATAGTACTCCTTGTAGATGAAGAAATGTGTTTTGGTATACTGTAAGGGATAGTGTTGTTTGTCTAGAATCACACAGAGAGCCTGTGTGCATTTGGGAACCACTGTGGAGAAGCGTTTGGTAACAACGTGCATTTGCTGACAGATAACTGTTTTGAAACTTGTCATGTTGTCAAGTTTTAGTAGCATTAGAAGACAGTTATGGTTTATGCTTTCATTAAATGAGTTAGGTATTCACAGTAAAGTGTAGTCGTGAAATATGTAGATTGTGTGCAGTTCCCTTACCATTTCCTGTGTAGTGAATGAGTTTTGGTAAACTCCTAGGAATACTGGTGCTTGTCTAGAATCACACTGTGAGTCTGTGTGCATTTGGGAACCACTGACAGAGAAGCGTTTGGTAACATCGTGCATTTGCTGATAGAAAACTGTTTTGAAACCTGTCATGTTGTCAAGTTTTAGTAGCATTAGAAGTCCGTCTTTGCTTATGTGTTGATTAAATGAGTCAGGCATTGACACTAAAGTGTAGTCGTGAAATATGTAGATTGTGTGCAGTTCCCTTATCACTTCCAGTGTAGTGAATGAGTTTCGGTAAACTCATAGGAATACTGGTGCTTGTCTAGAATCACACTGTGAGTCTTAGAGCATTTGGGAAACACTGTGAAAGAAGCGTTTGGTAACATCGTGCATTTGCTGACAGATAACTGTTTTGAAACCTGTCAAGTTTTAGTAGTATTACAAGCCAGTCTTTGCTTATCTGTTGATTAAATGAGTCAGGCATTGACACTAAAGTGTAGTCATGAAATATGTAGATTGTGTGCAGTTCCCTTAGCACTTCCACTGTAGTGAATGAGTTTTGGTAAACTCCTAGGGATAGTGGTGCTTGTCTAGAATCACACTGTGAGTCTGTGTGCATTTGGGAACCACTGTGAGAGAAGCATTTGATAACATTGTGCATTTGCTGACAGAAAACTGTTTTGAAACCTGTCATGTTGTCAAGTTTTAGTAGCATTAGAAGCCAGTCTTTGCTTATGCATTGATAAAATGAGTCATGCTTTGACACTAAAGTACAGTACCATGTAGTATTGTCTTTACTGCCCCAGAACTGAAAATTTAATATTTTTACCCAGGCACTGTCCTAGAAGTAGTCTGGTGATTTAGTCAGTTTCTAAGTACTTATCTTGTGAACCATTCATTACCAAATAGACTGCTTTAAATGTCCATGCAGTATGCATGTAGTTCTTTAACCACCTACACAGTTGTTTATCTCACCTTCAATTTTCTAGACAGTTTCCATACACTTCCAGGAAACACCCTATCACTCGCTTTGCAGTCCTCTAGTGACCCATTCAGGACCATGTACTAATCCATTCACTGTGCCAAAACCCAAACACTTATAAATTCACCAAGACACTCTCTTTCCAGTACTGATTCAGTCACTGCCTAAGTATTCATGCACTGAGCTAGGCCTTAGCACATGGACTTCTTCAAACCCCTATGCACTGTGCATGCAGTCTTCTAACCACCTAGACACTTGTCTTTCACAGTTTCAATTCCCTAGTGAGTATCCATACAGTCCAGCAAACATCCTGTCACTTCCTTTGCACTCTTCTAGTGAGCCATTCAGTACCAAGTACTAATCCATTCCCTGCGCCAAAAGCCTACCACTTATAAATTCACCCAGGCACTATCCTTGCTGTAGTCTAATCATTCAGTCAGTACCCAAGTACTCATGCAGTGAGCCAGGCCTTAGCACCTGGACTGCTTTAAATGCCTATCCAGTATGCAATCAGTTCTCTAATCAGCTACACAGTTGTCTTTCGCAGCTTCAATTCCCCAGTTAGTATTCATACACTTCTAGCAAACACCCTGTTACTCACCCAGTGTGTCTCTTTTTAGTACTGTAATCATTCAGATAGTTAGCATGTAGTCTTTTTGTGAGGTAGGCTTTAGGGCATGAACTGCTTCAATGTAGTATGCATTATGTATGTAGTTTTTTAATCATCGTCACACTTGTGGTTCAGGGCTATAGTTTTTTAGTCTGTTTTTATATAAAATGTGTTTGTACAGTAATGGAATATTGTAAATGTGAAAGTTATTAATATACATTTATTTGTGACTCTTTTTTGCAGATACTGTTTTTCAACGTTAAAATCGAGAAAGTATGCCAGAAAAAAAAAGAAAAAGAAAAGAACAGAGACAGGAGGATTATTTGAAGAAACATCAACCACAAGTATTGAATGAAAAAGATAATGTGGCTAAAATGAAAAAATCTTCTGGTAAGATCACGAAGCAATTTATTAAAAATGTTTGTAGGAGCAAACAGAATGTAGAGAATGCTGCAACTTCAAATAATTTTTTGAGTAAGAAAAAAAATCAAAATAAGAGGAGAAGTAAAAAAGCAAATGTTCAGTCAAAGGAGATAAAGTATGGCAAAAGAAGACAAAATCAGTATAAGGAATTACGCAAAAAAATATTTTACAAGAGAAGTGCATAATTTGCTGAAAGATGTAAAGAAATATAAAAAGAGAGCTTTGTTTTATAAAAAGAAGAAGCATATTGAAAGTATTGTGGAAAAGGCTTTTGAAGTAAAAAGGAAACTGTTTATTTTAGTGTTGAACAGAATTCGATCACTAGAAAAATCAATATATGTAATGAAGGCCAAAAGTAGGAGGAAAAGAGTTATTCATAAAAAAAAATGTTTGATGTTTTTTGGGAGAATGGAAACACAGTTCTAGTTCAGAGCCTTTTTTTAATGAAGAGAGTTATTCACTAAGTGAAAAATTATTGTATGCAGTGGACACCAGTGGTAGAGGTTATGAGGTTAGTGATGGTTGTCCAATGGAGAAAGAGAAAATGGTTGAAAGAAATGCAGAAGAAGTGATAGCCGATGAAGTTTTAGGGAGACGTGATAAAAACCCTGTGTACACTTGGGATTGCAGTGGTGTTTGTAGTGTACGACAGGAATCTATTGAAAAATTATGTAGCTTTTTCCGAGTCTATACTAAAAAAAGTGTAAAACAAAAGATGAAGCTGTTGCAAGGACTAGACCCTTGCAGAGTGAGAAAACATACTGGTTTGCAAGGTCATTCTCTGGCTTGTCTTTCTAGGAAAGTTTGTGAAAGTGTTTTTCACCATTTCAGAATGCTGGCAGTACATCATACTCAAATGCGGAAGTTAGTGAGAAGGTTGTATTATGCAAAAAGTCCAGCACTAAAGTTAAGTGAGTTGAACAGTGCTCTTTTACGTGGGTCAGTTTCAGATGAGAAGCAGGTCTGTGAGGATATTGAGTTTTGTTACTTTGGGCCTCAGCAAGAGAGTGAAGAAACTGACACATTAGTAGAACAAAATGTTGAAGACAATGTAGAACCTGTAATTACAGAAAAATTTGAGGATGAAATGACAAAGTTTAAGGTAATTTCAGGTGAAAGACCAAATGTTTCTTGTATTTGTTGTCGGCGAAGTCACTATAAAAATCAGACTAGGGGTGTCAATCTGTATTTTAAAAGTGAAATAGAAAATAATGATAAGTGGATGGAATTTGCAACTTATTTGTTGGTAGAGGATTGTTTTGATTTGGGATGTGAGCAGCGTATTTGCAAATATTGTTATAATAAATTAGATGAGAATAAAATGCCTGCTAGAGCTGTTCATAATAATCTAGAGTTGGTTGCTATTCCTCCAGAGCTGATAGATTTAAATACGTACGAGTCTATTCTGATACGATGTGTTCACCCTTTTCAGGCTATTGTTCGTATGGAGCCCAAAACAAGTAAATTACCTCCATCAGAGTTGCAAAGAGGATTGAAAGGAAGAGTTGTGTATTTACCATTAGATTTAAGGAAAAATGTTGAAACTATTAGTGTAGATCATGCAGAAAATGAGCCACTAGTCATTCTAGTTAATGGTGTTTCTACTAAGAATAAGAAAATCTGGCAAGAGTTACTGGATGTTAGAAAAGTGCAAAAGGCATCATTGTATCTGATAAAAAATAATGAGTACTATAGAAATGTGTTTGTTGGAGAAGAAGAAATAGATTTAGCAGAAAATAGTGAAACATTAAGTGGACAAATTGAAAAAGTGGACATGTCCAGATGTGAAGAGATCTATGAACATTACAGTGTACATCCACTTCATTCCAAAGAGGTGATGGGGAATACAATTGAGTTGTTTCAAATGAAAAAAGCAACAGGAAGTCCCATGAGTGTATGGGAAGAGAGTTTGGAAGCTCGTTGTTTCCCGCAGTTGTTTCCAGCAGGAAAAGGTGGACGATATGATGAACGTCCTGTGCAGATTCCTGCATCTGAATATCGGACAACAAGATTATATGCAGAAGATCCAAGATTTCGACAATGTATCCCTTATATGTTTCATCTCCTGTTTGAAAGTGACTTGTCTGGACTTTCATATGCAGTAAATCACATTTTAAAAACTGGAATGCATCTGCAAAATGTAACTGCAAAGGATTTTATGGATAAAGTGCATCAGAGAGATGATCATTTAGAATCTCAGTTGATTAATCTGATGGCATGTCAGCATGGGACTAATGAATATTGGTACCGTCGACTGAAATGCATGCTACGGAACTTGGGAACTCCTACATGGTTTGTTACACTAAGCTGTGCTGAGTATGCTTGGGATGATTTACTTGAAATTCTTCGAGAGGCAAATTCCAATATAAATAATATTGAATACAAGACACCTGGAGAATTGTGCTCTTTGGAACCTGTCAATGTATACAGATATTTCAATCATAGATTTGAAGCTATGATGTCTTTCATCTGCAATAAAAAGAATCCTCTTCTTGGAGAAGTTGTGGATTTCTTTTGGAGAAAGGAGTATCAAGCAAGAGGTGCTCCTCACATACATATGTTGCTATGGGTCAAGGATGCCCCTAAATTAGGAACAGATTCAGATGAAAGTGTTTTGTCTTTCATTGAAGATTATGCTACATGTGCTGTACCAAATAGCAGAGAAGACAAAAACTAAAAAGAACAAGTCTTACGATTTCAAAGCCATAGGTGTGGAAAATACTGTCGCCGAAAGTACAAGTCAAAGGATAAGTTCTATACCAAATGTCGTTTTGGATTTCCACGTCCTGTATTAGCCAAAGGAAGAGTGAACAGTTTCATGTCAGCTGTACGACATACCATCACAAGAAAGTCTCCGAAAAACACCTACAACTTAAGAAGAAGCGAAGAATCGAAATACATAAATGACTACAACCCAGTTATTTTATCCATGTGGAACGCTAACATGGATATTCAGTATGTTGCGGACAATTCTATTGCTGTTGCTCGATATGTAACGTCTTACATTACTAAATCAGAAAAGACTGAATTGAAAGAAATGTGGGAAGAGATTTCTCATGAGAAGAGTCTAAGTAAGAAATTATACAGTTTCAGTTTGAAAATGTTATCGCATCGTGAAATTGGAGCATATGAATGTTCAGATCGGTTATCATCTGCAAGTCTATATTCCAAAAGTAGAAGAATCATTTGGGTGAGTCTAGGTCTTGCAGGAATGCAAAATCGGGTACTGAAATCTGTTCAAGAAATTGAATATTTAGCAGAAAATGACCCTGAAAGTCCAGATTTTTTGAAAACCAATATGTTGGACACATACTATCCAAAGAGAAGTCATCATCTTGAGAACATGTGTCTCTATGAAGTGTTGCAAAACTACACTTTTAAATGGAATATTACAGAGAACATCAACGATGGAAAATATGGAGTGATTGGTTCTGAAGGATGTCTGGTAAAACAAAGGAAAGGAAATGTAATTAATCACAGAAAACTGAGTTGCGACACTGCTGACAAAAGGGAATTTTACTATTTAGCCCTTTTGCAAATGTTCACACCATGGCGTTCTGAACTCGAATTACTTGGAGATTTTCCCAGCTATGAAGATTCATTTAATGCTTGTAAAGATAGCATACAATGCAATGCTTTCGCAAATTATGTGAAAATGTTGAATGATGAAATTGATCAAGAAGCTACAATTGCAGCTGAGATTGCTAGAGACAGTTCTCAAGATAGTCAAAGTTCTGCTGCACTGAGTCAAGATCAACTTGGACAACCAATTGTTGAAAATGAAGCAGCGATTGCCATGAATGAGGTGGAAACAGCAATGTATCAAGCACAAGAAGATGCAATACAGTTAGGAAACTTGGAAGAGCAACTAAATGTTGAACAGAAACAAATATATCAACAAGTGAAAGAGCAGATTGACCATGGATTACTTCATGAAAAGAAAGACTGCTCATGTACATCATTTCAACCTACCTGAATGTATGTGAGTGGTCAAGCTGGAACAGGAAAGAGTTTCTTAATTAAAGTAATTACAAGTTATCTGCAAAAAAAAACTGAGTCGCATTTGTCTTATGTTGTCACTGCTCCAACTGGGTTGGCAGCACATAACATTAAAGGAATTACTTTACATCGTTTACTAATGCTGCCAGTAGAGCATGAGAACAAATTGGAATACCACAAGCTATCTGGAGAAGCTTGTTGTGAAGTTTCAAGAGTCCTGAAGAAAATGAAACTCTCATTATTGATGAGGTGAGCATGGTTTCTAACTTGATGCTTGCCTTTGTGCATTTAAGAATGCAGCAAATTCTTAAAACAGAGTATGACGTGTTATTTGGAGGAAAACACGTCATAGTTTTTGGAGATCTACTGCAACTGACACCGGTAAAAGGACAACCGGTATTTAAAACACCGGTTGTATTTAAAACACTTGCCCATGAAGATACCAGAAAGTCTCTTGGCAGTGTTGGTAATGTGAACATTTGGAGTAATTTTGAATACAATGAACTGACAACAAATATGCGACAGGCAAATGATGCTGAATATGGAAGTATTCTTCAAGATATAAGAATTGGAATTCTTTCAAAAGCAGGGAAAGAAGCTTTGGAGAGTCGATTACTTTGCAATGTCTTTCCAAATGAAAATGCAGTTGCTGCAAAAGTGTACGTGGAAATTGCTAAAAATAAGTCATTAAATAAGTCATTAAACAGCCAACACTGCGTGAGTGTTCAATATTCAACGTAGAATTATTAAAATTGGAAAATGAAGAAATTGTCAAAATGGAAGCCATCGATAAAATACTACATGAAGGAATCACTATTATTTTAACGGGTAAGTTGAGATCAAAACTAGATTGTTTAGGAAAAAATATCTAAATCTGCTGGTTTGGAAAAGACACTGTATGTGTGTGTAAACTGTCGGGTAATTTTAAGGCGTAATTTGGATGTAGAGAAAGGTTTAGTTAATGGTGCAATGGGCAAAGTGGTGGATTTTGTGAATTATCAGAAAAAAGAAGGAATTGAATTTTTAAAAATTAAATTTGATCAGATTGATGAAGTTAAAGAAATTGGTTGTTGTTCAGTTCGTTTTTTGCTTGTTAAAGATTTATATGTCCATAGGAAACAATTTCCATTTTCTCTGGCATATGCAGTGACTATTCATAAATCTCAAGGATTAAGTGTAGACAGTGCATTGGTGAACATTGGATCTACTGTATTTAAAGGGGGTATGGCATATGTTGCTTTGTCGCGAGTCAGAACATTATCTGGTTTGTTTTTGATTGATTTTGATGAGACAAAGGTTACTACAGATGCAAACTGTGTAAAAGAGTATAATAGGTTAAGAAGGGTGTATGCTCCAAATTTAGGTCAATATCCTGTATTTGAAAAGCGTGTGGTTGGTCGAAAAAGAAGGTTAGAGAATATCTGTTCTGAAGGTATCAAGAAAAGAAAAGAACAAGATAATGTTGTGATTGCAGGTAAAAAGAAATTGGACACTGTTGGAGAGATTGTTGGTTATCAGTTTGAAAATAGTTCTGGTGTCAACTGCTATGCTAATGTAGTGGTCAATGTTGTTTTTTATCTTGAAGATTTGCAGGAGCAAATTATGGAGAATCAGCAGAAAAGATTTTGTTCTCTGTTGCACTCTGTTTATGAAAAATTGACAACAGATAGAAGTAAAATACAATCTGTTTCAGATGTTCGTAGTCTTTTGGATGTGTGTTCTGGTTCTACACAATTTACACAAAATATCCAACAAGATGCTCAGGAAATTTTAATGTATATGCTTACCATTTTTGAAAATGAAGGTGTAGAAATAGAAAATATTTTTGGCCTTTCTTACAAATGGGAACATCATTGTGAAAATTGCACGTATACATGTAGCACCAATGTAGACACAGAGATTTCTGTATTTAACATTACCAGACTGTAAATCAGTGGCTTTCAATAAATTAGTGAAAGGTGCACATCAAAACATGGAGTGTAGCCAATGTAAATCAGAAATGTTATCCACATTATTGTTAACAAAATATGGAAAATACATAATTTTAATGATGCAACGTTGTACAGCTGATGGAAGAAAATTGGATACTTTAATAAAACAATTTGCAGCAGCACAAATATCAATATCAGGAAGGACTTTTGTAGCAATTGCAATAATTTTCCATGATGGTCCTTCCACCACATCTGGACATTACACTGCCTATCTAAAATGTGACATAGGCTGGGCACTTTGTAATGATGCCCAGTTGGTTTTCAAACAACGTTTGCCTAGGGAATTACAAAATTCCTACCTAATATTTTTGAAGCCAAAGTTTTAGGAAGCTAATTCACTCTCTGAGGAATTTATTATTATAATTTAAGAGAACTACCATTGGACAGTTTACATAAAGAAGAAGTGCAAAAATACCATTTGGCATCAAGGAAAGGTATATTTTTGAATTATGGACTTTTTGGTGGTCATTTATTCGGTGATTATTTTAATGTGGCAAAATTTACAGTTTTTATAAGTTAAAGTTATAACATTTTGTAATCTGTAAGCATTTCATATGTGTATGATTTGTATTTTCTGGTATTTTACTGAGAATAGTATGTTGGGGTTTTTTTAAAAATCTTTCTGATTGTTTTTTTTTTGCCCGCTGTTAAGTGATGAGTACCATTGAAATCACTATTTCGAGTGAAATTCAATATATTCTGAGAACAGCAAAAAAGGCAAACAAATTACTTTGTGGAAATTATGTTGTGTTGTAAAAAATGTATTATTATATGTTATAATTTTTATTTTATTTTCTTTCACAGATCCAAATTTTAAAATGAACAATTTTTAAGAATTTATATTTGAAAGAAAAATAGGCAAAAATGAATAACATTTTTTATTCCTATTACTGTGAAGGTAAGTTTAACTAAGTCTCAATATGGAGAATGAAGAGGCCTGCAAGAATCTACAAAGTTGAAACACGTTTCTTAAAACACTTTGTTTATGTAGTTTTGAAATTTGACCATAATCAGATATAAAGTGACCTGCAAATAAAGAGATTTGAGCAGTTCATAATATTTCATCCTTTTAGCTGTTGAATGACCGCAATTATTTCAATCATTCTTCTTTGAACATCTTTGCAGTCAAAATTCTGTGCTTACCTTCTATCATTCGCAAGGAAATTTAAAAACGGAAATATGTCACTTTTTGTAACATAGTTATTGTGTAAGATATTCCCTCATATTTTCAAAGAGAGGAAACGGCACCATGTGCACTTTTTATACTCCATGAAAATATAACTTCATCATGCAGACCACTTTCGGATGAAAGGGTGTTCTATAAGTGTTGTTGTGCATGATTGCACTTAATACTCATAGAACAAGACACATGTCTAGATTTATTAGAAATCGTAAATCTCGATATGTGGGTGAATGGTGCACCATTCTACAATTGGTGTAGGAAAGCACAACAAAGAGAATTGTTTTAATATATGCACATTTTTATTTCTTCAATGCATGCTGAAATGTTCAGCATACATTGAAGGAGAAAAATGCATTTTCTCATTGTTTTTGTACAGGAAGGTGTGTCTTCCTGTAGAAAAACAAACAGCACATGACACAGATATCCTTGTACTATTGTGCAAGGGTGCCTGTGTCACCACATGGCTGCAGTTTAAGCAGCCGTGCAGAGAGAAGCATAGATTTGCAACATATTTATGTACATATGTTGCATCCCTGTGCTTCGGAAGTACTACAGCACACAGCAGTTAAAGAGGTTACTGTGTGATGCTGCAGCACTTCCTTATAGTTCTGCACTTATACATTCACCATACGCTACTAATGCATTAATTCAGTCAATTACGTACTACACATACATTCATCTAAACTTTCACACACTAACAAAGAAATTTAGCTCTCTTATTAAACCAGGAAAGTTAGTTCTTAAAAGAACTTTTTTTTTCTTCTTTCTTCTTTTATGTTTTTTTTAGGGTTTTTTTGAAAAAAAAAAATAAAACAGGAGAAACCAAACAATGAACTTCAGGGAACAGTAAAAAAAAAACAAAAAAAAAAAACTAGCAAATATGACTTTCCTGCCGGCGGCAGATGAGGTCGATTGACTGCTCGCCATAGCACAAAGTCTTATTGCACTTAGTACAGAGCACTTTTAAAAATTGAAATTGAGGACGGATGTCCAAGGTTTGGTCTGAGGGATGCACTCTTGACGTGCTCGGCTGCGATGAGGTGGATGGCGCAGGAGCAGGAGTGTCTCTCATGCGTCTGCACTCTTCACGTGCAAGATTGTTTGGATGAAGGCTCTTCATGTGCTTCATCATACTTGCCGTGCCACAAGAGTATTTCTTGGTGGGATCCCCTCTCGATAAGACTCTTTTGCAAATCTTACATGTGACCAAGGTGGCATTGGTCTTATTCTGTCCTTTGGGAAAAGTAAAACATTTCCACACCACTGATGCAAAACGTTTTTTTTGTGGTTCCTCCAGCAAAAATTCATCCTCAGAGGTTTGAGGTGATGCAGGTGATGCCTGCTGCCCTGAAGCCATTTTTGGTTGCAAAAAGTTAGAACTAAGTGTATACTTAGTCTAAAAAAATCTTCTTCTGTCCAAAGAGATGGTTCTCCAAAGAAGCTCAAAGAAGAATGATTGAAATGGGTGGGGTCTTTCAGTAGTTAGAACAGGAAGTGTAATGAACCAATCAAATCTCTTTTTTTAGCAGGTCACATGGGATCCGCGCACCGTGCGCTTACGCAGCACGCACCCAGCGTGCATCCGCGAAATTGAATTAAAAAGAAATATAGGATTAGATGTCAAAATATATTAGTTTTAAGACTAGTTTAGAGTTTGTCTTCAATTAATATTCACATGTAATACATAAATATGTGTTTTTAAATGTTAAATACTTCGCGGGATCCGCGCACCCATCGCGTCACGGACGCATATGACGCATCGCGGAAGCGCGTAAACGTCGCGTTCCGTACATCGAACGTGTTGCGTATAGGCTGGGAGTCGCGTACCGGTCACATAGCGATTGCGCACTAAACACGTACCCAACGCATACCATGCACGGATGCTATCGCGTACGGATCGTGAACAGTGCGCATAGGGTGCGCGGATCTAAAAACATTGAAAAAAATATATATCGAAAATAAAGTTTTGCACTTATAGTTGAAAAAATATTTTTAAAAATATAAAAAAATATGTTTGAAAAACACATTAAGTTCAAATAATATTTTTTAATTTTTAAAAGAATTAATTGAAGAAATATGTTTAAAAAATGATGATAAAAAAGTATTTAAATAAATAAAGAAAGAAAGAAAATGACACACTGAATTTGAAAAATATAGAAATGCAATCAAAATCATTAAACATGATATCTTTAGAGATAAGTTATAGATAGGAATTAGCATTTAAAAAACCTTTGAAATTCACTGAAAAAACCGTAGGTTTCATGCATGTTATAGTTAGGAATTGGCATTTAAAAAACCTTTGAAATTCACTGAAAAAAACAAAGGTTTCAGGGGCGTTATAGTTAGGAATTGGCATTTAAAAAACCTTTGAAATTCACTGAAAAAACCATAGGTTTCAGGGGCATTATCGTTAGGAATTGGCATTTAAAAAACCTTAGAAATTCACTGAAAAAACCATAGGTTTCAGGGGCGGTATAGTTAGTTGGACATTTCCCTCATACAAAACCCTACAAATTCCACTGTTATAGTTAGTTCAGCTAACTATAACTCGCGCCCCCGCAATGCACTGCTGATGAAGTCACATATTACATCACTCATGACATGGTCAGTGACATCACTGATGACATCACTGAGGACATCTCAAATGACATCACTGATGACATCACTGATTACATCATCCATGTGATAAATTAGTGCATCTTCTCACACCCTAATATAACCCTTGATACACCGACTCAAAATTTCAGACGCCATTTTGACAACCATAGATACTCCAATACCAATAAATACTCACTCACTCATTGACTTTTAGGTCTACATACATCTCAACTCACTCACCTGTACAGTCACTCATACTTACAGTCACTCTGTGCATTTATACACCTATATAGACACTCACACACCGCCAATCATCCGTTGAGGTACTGATACATCTAGTCAGTCATGCAAATAATTAATCACAGTAAAATTTACTCACTTATACAGTTAAAAACACTCAAGTTCACTTACTCATAAAATTACTAACAAATTCTGTGTCTTCCTGCAGAAAAACAAACAGCACATGACACAGATATCCTTGCACTATGGCGCATACAGCCACTCCCAAAATCACACACTCTCATATATAGATAGTTATATACTCTTACACACATATACACTGCGTTTCACATATGTAGTTACTGACACATGTACAACTGAGATATACATTCAATCACTAACACACCTATACATACACTCACCCAACCATACAGTCCATCACAGATCCACTCTTAAAAACATGCACCCACTGAATCACCCAGTCACACATCTAGTCACAGAGTCACACACACCCTACCCATACAAACACTCAGGCACCCATACAGATACTCAGACAACCAATCAATAACCCATATAGACACTCATATAGCTATTCACAAAACCATGCAGCCACTTATACACCAACACACAGACACATACAGACATTCACACAGTTTAGTAACTAGTCTGCAGTAAGATACATTTAATAACTCACTTATGGAGTCAGTTACTCACCTAGAAAATCACCCATTCACACACTTATACACCCACTCATTCTTCCATAGGCCTTTCACTATAAATATAATAAAACATATTTAAACGTTTAAGAAAAACACACATTCACTGGATGATGTCATCAGTGATGTCATCAGTGATGTCATCAGTGATGTCATTTGAGATGTCATCAGTGATGTCATCAGTAATGTCACTGACCATGTCATGAGTGGTGTAATATGTGACGTCATCAGCAGTGCATTGCGGGGGCGCGAGTTATAGTTAGCTGAACTAACTATAACAGGGGAATTTCTAGGGTTTTGTATGAGGGAAATGTCCAGCTAACTATAACGCCCCTGAAACCTATGGTTTTTTCAGTGAATATATATATATCTATATATATATATATATATTCACTGAAAAAACCATAGGTTTCACACATGTTATAGTTAGCTGGACATTTTACTGATAAAAAACCAATGAAATTCCCCCGTTATAGTTACTGTAGGCAACTATAACTCACGCGACCGCAATCCTCTGCTGATGCTAATACTGTATTTAGACACTTATTTGCCCATATCTTCTTCCATTAAATTTTAGCTATACATATATTACAAATATTTTTTTTTCATAAAGACACATATGTCATCAGCAGAGGATTACGGTCGCGTGAGTTATAGTTGCCTACAGTAACTATAACGGGGGAATTTCATTGGTTTTTTATCAGTAAAATGTCCAGCTAACTATAACATGTGTGAAACCTATGGTTTTTTCAGTGAAATAGCAAGGTTTTTTAAATGCTATTTCCTAACTATAACGTGTGTGAAACCTATGGTTTTTTCAGTGAATTTGTACGGTTTTTTAAATGCTAAGTTACTTTACGCCATTTGTGGCGTGCGCGCCCACTTAACGCAGTTCGTTCCGTGCACGGTTTTTATCAACTTTAATAAGCCCTGTACATTTGGTGGCCTTCGGCCACCAAAAGCACAGGGGGTGAGGTCAATGTGGATAGTGTTTTTTTTATTTCGATTTTATAATTTCATGTTGCCAAAATTACGTTTTTTTTCTCTATTAATAAGCCCTGCACATTTGGTGGCCTGCGGCCACCAAAAGCACAGGGGGTGGGGTAAGTGTGGATAGTGTTTTTTTTATTTTTATTTTTTTACCGTAAGCGTACGGTAAGCTTACGGTAAGCGTACGGTAAGCGTACGGTAAGCGTACCCCGCGAAATTGCCGAAAAAAAAATAAAACCGTTTTTGCTCTTGGGGGATGTTTGGGGACTCCCTCAACATGACTATGTGGGAGGGAGTTGTCAAAACAGCCCCGTAACATGTTTTTGGCCATCATGTTTGATAAACAACACTCAGTGCGAGAGACAAAATGGCGGACGCCGCTTCCTGGTTTCGGCCGATTCGAATGTTTACTAAGATCTAAGAGCCAATCAGAATCGCGCTCGCGCACGCCACCGTAAGCTTACGGTAAGCGTACGGTAAGCGTACGGTAAGCGTACCGTAAGCGGGCTCAGATATATATATTGATTTAAAGGCTATTTTCTCAGAATCTACTGAACAGATTTACACCAAACCTACAAAAGGCACTTCCTTGACCTAGGGACTACCTCTCTGCCAAATTTCTAGTAATTCTGTTCAGCCGTTCGGGCTGTAGCTCGTTCTAAAGGTCCTATGGAAAAATGCATGGGAAAAACGCGTTTTGGGACCCCCCTTTTATCTCAGCCCCCGCTTGACGAATCCCCCCGAGACTTTCAGGGTAGGAGCGGAGCGTAGCGCCCCACCTATTTTGAGAAATTCGCGAGGATTCGTCGACCGGCGCCAAAGTTATTCAAAATAGAATGTTGAGGTTTTCCTATGGAAACGTGGTCCTAACTATAACTACCTACTGGCGACCGCCAGTAGGTAATATATATATATATTACCTACTGGCGGTCGCCAGTAGGTAGTTATAGTTAGGACCCCTTTTCCACAGGAAATCCGCAACATTCTATTTTGAATAACTTTGGCGCCGGTCGACGAATCCTCGCGAATTTCTCAAAATAGGTGGGGCGCTACGCTCCACTCCTACCCTGAAAGTCTCGGGGGGATTCGTCAAGCGGGGGCTGAGATAAAAGGGGGGTCCCAAAACGCGTTTTTCCCATGCATTTTTCCATAGGACCTTTAGACAGGGCTACAGCCTGAACGGCTGAACAGAATTACTTGAAATTTGGCAGAGAGGTAGTCCTCAGGTCAAGGAAGTGCCTTTTGTAGGTTTGGTGTAAATCTGTTCAGTAGATTCTGAGAAAATAGCCTTTAAATAAATATATATATCTGAGCCAGCTTACGGTACGCGTACCGTAAGCTTACCGTACGCGTACGGTGGCGTGCGCGAGCGCGATTCTGATTGGCTGTTAGATCTTAGTAAACATTCGAATCGGCCGAAACCAGGAAGCGGCGGCCGCCATTTCGTGTGTTTCACTCAGAAAAAAAAAGAGTGAAAACAAGAAAAGGGGGCAAGGAGGAGAGTTACAGACCCCCTTACATTTGTGAGGGGGTCAAAGAAGGACTGTAAAGTTCAAAGAAAACATTTATTGATTTTTAAAAAAATCACGGGGTACGCGTACGGTAAGCTTACGGTAAGCGTACGGAAGAAAAAATAAATTAAAAAAGAAATGAAATACAGATTTAAGAGTTTAGATATTAGGGAGCTCTAAAAAGAGCCGTTGTGTTTATGAAGTCATTTTTTTAGTGGTACCTACAAGTAAGTACCGATGCAGAGTCTAAGGTTCAAGAGGAAGACTCTGTTCCCTTCATCATTGAAGTGCACACCATCTCCTCTATAAATGTCTTGCATGTCATAACGCAAGTTGTTGTGGTAAATGGCACCCATACCATAGTCACGGAGGAAAGCAGAAACAGATTTGTTGACGTGCTTTCTTGCTTTGTCAATCTGCGGACAGAAATGATTGGACCAGTTCCATTTTTGCCTTTGGCATATGTTGGAAAACACAAAGGCAGTTTTAGGGAAAAGTGAAAACAGTTGTGCAAAGGTGTCCTTCATAAGCATTTCCAGACCTACCCCAGTCAAAGTGCCTAGGTCATTGCCACCACAGTACACTATTATGAGGTCAGGGTGTTGGATTTGCATGAAGGATTTCACCAATGGCATCAATTGGTGCCACTTTAACCCTCTCTGACCAATCCATTTAATGTCTACATTTGGCAAAGCAAGGTCTCTCACCATACCTGTTTTCTCTGCAAACTTTTCACTCCAGAAGACATAGCTGTGCCCTACAATCCACACTGTGAACATCTTCAAAGGAGAACTGGATGCACTCAGGAGGTGTCTTTCAGTAGAATGGCAATATGAAAAGAAAGACAGTTTGGAAATGGGGGCATACATATTTTTTTCAAAACAAAAAGAACTGATTGGCTGTTTCATACCATTCTAGAATAAAAACTAGGCTGTATGTGTAAATTAATAGAAGCATGTTTTGTATTGGTACAAAAAAGTGTGTTACCAAAGAACAGTACTATGGATTTGCTGTTAGGTTTGAAAAGTCAAGCACTCTTGCTCTGTGGAATTGAAACATTGTGTGGCGAACTTCTGACCTAACTCCACACAGCAGTGTTCCATGAGCTGTTGCTATGGTAGCAGGCAGAAGTCAAGTTGGGGGAAGGGTACTAGGCAGAAGTCAAGTTGGGGGCAGGGTACTTTTGGAAAAGGGTTGGTTTTCAACCAATAGAAATGTGTGATTACATTTGAAAAAAAGGGGGAAGCACTGAGATTTGAAACTTACATGTATATGTGTGGAAAAATAGAGGGAAAGTTTGCCATTATCTGGTTCTGCTGAGAGGAGAGAGGTGTACAGCTGTGAGATCCTGGCTCTGCTAATCTGCTGTTTGAGTGCCACATTTCTTTCACAACTAACTAATTTTAAAGGTGAGGTTAGAGTTTGAGAGGAGATGTATATGGTAAATTAAGAAATGAATAATAGAAATGGAAATCCTTTTGTTGAAGTTGTGTTTATCATTTTCTGTTTTGGGAGAAATTTAAATGTGAGGAACATGTAAAATAATATGGACTATGTTTTCACGATAAATTAAGGTGTACTGGAAAAAAAAAGAATAGTTTAAGGGTTTGAGGTTGGACTCAGTAATGCAAATACATTCAGCATCACTAAGGCTGGTTGCCCTTGCTGGAATGTAGGCAGCCACCCAGGTTACACATGGTGGTGGTCTGAAAAAGCAGTTTGGACATGTGCATTTAAAAAAATCAAAAAAGTGGATTCATAATGTGTCAGTCTGTAACAGTGATTTTCACTTGCCAAAAAAAAAGAGCAGTAAGTGTGCTTTCAAATTGGCAAAGAAATTTCGTTTTGGGACTAATGTGAAAACATGACTCTGTGTGGAAATAGGAATTACAGGCAGAGATTTATTGCGTTTTTCTCTGGTGATTTCACAGTTGCATTAGTAGGAAAAAGGGGGAGCGATTTTTTGGGGGAAGAAGCAGACTCTTAGCACACACCCAGCTGCTTGCCATGTATAATCATGCACAGTATTTACAAGCGAGTGGGGTTTTCAGGTTTCAGTCTGTAATGCAAATACATTCAGCATCACTAAGGCTGGTTGCCCTTGCTGGAATGTAGGCAGCCACCCAGGTTACACATGGTGGTGGTTTGAAAAAGCAGTTTGGACATGGGCTTTTTAAAAAAACTGAAAAGTGGTTTCATAATGTGTCAGTCTGTAAAAGTGATTTTAACTTGCCAAAAAAAAAGAGCAGTAAGTGTGCATTCAAATTGGCAAAGAAATTTCGTTTTGGGACTAATGTGAAAACATGACTCTGTGTGGAAATAGGAATTACAGGCAGAGATTTATTGCGTTTTGCTCTTGTGATTTCACAGTTGCATTAGTAGGAAAAAGGGGGAGCGATTTTTTGGTGCAGAAGCAGACTCTTAGCACACACCCAGCTGCTTGCCATGTATAATCATGCACAGTATTTACAAGCGAGTGGGGTTTTCAGGTTTCAGTCTGTAATGCAAATACATTCAGCATCACTAAGGCTGGTTGCCCTTGCTGGAATGTAGGCAGCCACCCAGGTTACACATGGTGGTGGTCTGAAAAAGCAGTTTGGACATGTGCATTTAAAAAAATCAAAAAAGTGGATTCATAATGTGTCAGTCTGTAAAAGTGATTTTCACTTGCCAAAAAAAAAGAGCAGTAAGTGTGCTTTCAAATTGGCAAAGAAATTTCGTTTTGGGACTAATGTGAAAACATGACTCTGTGTGGAAATAGGAATTACAGGCAGAGATTTATTGCGTTTTTCTCTGGTAATTTCACAGTTGCATTAGTAGGAAAAAGGGGGAGCGATTTTTTGGGGGAAGAAGCAGACTCTTAGCACACACCCAGCTGCTTGCCATGTATAATCATGCACAGTATTTACAAGCGAGTGGGGTTTTCAGGTTTCAGTCTGTAATGCAAATACATTCAGCATCACTAAGGCTGGTTGCCCTTGCTGGAATGTAGTGCTGCTACTAGCTGTAGGTACCTACCTGTACATACTAACAAACTATCCTCCAACAAAGGGGCCTATTATGATGCCCACCGTAATGGTAAACGGGACCGACTGACAGAGGTGCGGCGGTCCCGCTATGACAATTAGGAAGCGACCGCCACCCTGGCAGTCGCATCCAGCACATTTTACATTGCGGCGGGCGGTGCTGTCAGCAGCACCTGCCACATTGCAAATATGCATGTTGTTCATTGGCATGCACAACGTGACAGGCACCGCACGGTGCCTGCCACGTTGTGCATGCCAATGAAGGGGGTACCATGGGTACCCCCAAAGTGCAGACATCCACCCCCCACCTCCCCGGGGGCCCACAAAGGCATTCTCTGCATGCCTTTCCATTACGGAGTCTCCGCCATGGAAAGGCATGTCACCGCAGGCATGCTAATATCGATGATGGTGCCTGCAAGACACCACCACCATATTGGCTGCCTTTTCCACCCAGCCGGCAATGCGACCGGAGGAAAAGTGGCCGACGGTCTTTCCGTCCACCGCGGTGCCCCTCGCCATACTAATATGGAGGGGGAGAAAAGGATATTTGGCGGGCGGATTGCCACCGCTGGCCCGGCGGTGGCGAGCCGCCAAATATCCTAATAGGCCCAAAATGTATATATATGTATATATGTATTCAGTGAAAAAACCATAGGTTTCACACACGTTATAGTTAGGAATTAGCATTTAAAAAACCTTAGAAATTCAGTGAAAAAACCATAGGTTTCACACATGTTATAGTTAGCTGGACATTTTACTCGTAAAAAACCAATGAAATTTCCCCGTTATAGTTAGTTCAGCTAACTATAACTCGCGCGCCCGCAATGCACTGCTGATGACGTCACATATTACATCACTCATGACATGGTCAGTGACATCACTCATGACATCACTGATGACATCTCAAATGACATCACTGATGACATCACTGATGACATCATCCAGTGAATGTGTGTTTTTCTGAAAATTAAATATGTTTTATATATGTATATCTCAAGGTCGATGGAAGAATAAATGGGTATATTACTGTCTAAATGGATGATTTCTTTTTGAAAAATTGATTGTGTAACTGACTGATTAAGTGTATCATAGTGAATACATGGCTTAGTGAGTAATGTTTAAATATGTAAATATCTGTTTCATTTTTTCACTTTGTGTATAAGTGGCTGCATGGGTTGGTGAGTAGCTACATGGGTGTCTATATAGGTTATTAGTTGGTTTTTTGAGTATTAGTCTGAGTGTCTGCATGGTTCGGTGGGGGGTATGACGTAGTGCATAGGTGCATGAATGAGTGACTCACTGTTTGTATGTGTTGAACAGAGCATGTGTGCAGGACTGCATGGGTGGATGAGTGTGTGTATGGGTGTGTTAGTGAGTGAATGACTGTCTCAATAATGTCTTTATGAGTAACTACATATGTTTTAAACTAGTATATGTGACTATTGGTGTATATAAGTGAGTATATGTGAGAGTGAGAGATTGAAAGAGTTCCTGTATGAATAAGTATGTATTTCTATAAGTGATTGTTTAAAAGACTAAGTATGTGTAAGTTTCCGTAGAAGTAAGTGTGGTGGTGTGTGTATAACTGTATATGCAAGTAAATGTATGTTTGATTCTTTATTAGCATGAGTGACTATGTGTGTGAGTAGCTCTATGGATGAGTGGCATTGTGTAACAGGATGTATAGGTGTATGAGTACATATGATAAGTGAGTACATGTATGAGTGACTGTAGAGGGCTGTTGGTGAATGAGTGGATGTGTATGTGGATCTTAGAATTACTGAAGAGGTTGTTGTAACTGTTATTGGTATGTCCATTGTTTTGAAAATGTTAGTCTCTATTTTTGAATGTGTGTATCAAAGGTTATATTAGGGGAAGAGGAGGTCTGCCACTCTATCACAAGGATGATGTCATCAGTGATGTCATCAGTGATGTCATTTGAGATGTCATCAGTGATGTCATGAGTGATGTCACTGACCATGTCATGAGTGATGTAATATGTGACGTCATCAGCAGTGCATTGCGGGCGCGCGAGTTATAGTTAGCTGAACTAACTATAACGGGGAAATTTCATTGTTTTTTTACGAGTAAAATGTCCAGCTAACTATAACATGTGTGAAACCTATGGTTTTTTCACTGAATATATATATAGATATTATCCAAACGGGGAGACATGATCTATTTAGTGCTGTACAGACAGGCCCTCCAAACGTGTCTTTCAAAGCAGTTTTTTCTTTCAGGCAAAATTACTGGCATCACATGTTACGGCTCCCATGAGACTTAATCATATGCACTTACTAATGGCAAACACGTTTGATCTTTGAAGCCGTAAGTTAAAACAGTAAGGAAGGACTGGGATGATCACATGGGGTTTCTTTAAAGTGGCAGTGGCTCAATTGTTACGGACATTTTATGACATGCAATGCATACTGACAGTGAATGTTTTCGTCATTCTTAAACAGGTATATATATATATATATATTTTTAAATATGTAACAAAAAAATGAATCTAGCATCGATCATTCAAGTCGGTAACTCTTTCATTATAAATGTACTAGTTTTGCATGTGAGGTTCTTTAAAAAAAGCAGTGCCACTAGAAAATCAAACGAAGGTTAATTTTTTGCGTACTGAGTACTGCTTTAAGTGAGCAGGTTCTGCCAGGCACTAAGTGATCCAGTGGAAGCCCAGGGATGAGAACTTCACAAATCAAATATATTTCACTAGGGCCCATACACATTTACTCAAATATTCATACACACTCCCTGAAAAATCTGCTGGGGGTCAAGTTTTTGTAATTCACTTCAGTTCTGATTAGTTAATTCCCTGTAACCAAAGATAATTGGAATTTAATGCTTGACTAATCTTTCACAAATCAACACTCTTTCCTCTGGTCGATGGACCATTAGTTGAGTTAGCTGATGGTGGTATTAACATTCGATCTAACTGTAGATCTTAGTGGAATAACCACAGACTCTGGGTAAGATTCATAAGTTTAATCTAAGATTTTCAGTCATAAATTTAACGCTCATTAATTCAGATTCGCAGTGCAAACTCCATCATTCTTCATATGAGAGAAAATTGATTTAGCAAATACATTCAGTAAACCTAATTCATTCAGCAAAATCAATGCATAAGAGTGGATAGATGAAGAGACAACAGATACAAATTAAAAATACATTTGCAAAGAATATGCAACTTTGAGACAGAATACTATTTACCTATAGAAATAGCAAAAACCAACCCTCTGGCCAAAGGACTGGTGGGGTCCCCCGTGTTAGAATCAGGAGACACAGACTATAGGACAGGATCAGGATAGGGCAGATACTTACTAGTCTTCTCTACAACCCAATGCACCAGGGCGCATGCCTCTCTTACAGTCTCTCCCTCCTCGATGTTCTTCCGCAATCTTCGAATCTAATCAGGCTGTCATTCGGACCTAAATCTTCCCAGCCTTCTCTCTTCTTCTCTCTCTCAACCCAGCAGCAGTAGTTCTTTTGAAAATCCCCCGAAATCTCACTCTCTCCAGCAGCCACCACCCTCTCTTTTCAAAGCTACTCTTGTTATAGTCTTCATTACAACATGTCCCACCCTCAATAGTTGCAAATATTAGTAAAATATGAAATGTGTTTGGACAAGGCTAGGGGAGTCTTCATCACACTATGCTGACATATTCATTTTTATTCAAGAATTATTGTCTTGCAAACCCTTCTCCTTTAGCTCATTGATGATTTTCTCTTCCCATTCATATATTGTTGCCATTGTAATAAATTCATTCAATACAGGCTACATGGACGAGTGATACACGTCTTCCATTTCTCACGTCTTCTGTCCTTGGTGTTTGGCAGCTATTCAGTTCCCCGGTCATCGGGTCATCTCATAAATTCACTGAGCATGCGCGACTCCTTTCACCCGTGGCCATTTTCTCCTTCTGTTACTGGCTTAACAGGCCCAAATGCACTCTTATAATAAAAGAATCTTAAACGAATGTTATTTTCTTGAACTTATAATCCACACTGTTCACCACCCACTTCTACTTTATCCCTTGTTAGTATTATTTCTCTGGGCAAAAAGCATTGACAAAAACAGCTCTCTTTTAGGTTTGAGCAAGCATATGCCAGGCATGTGGTGCCTCATGACCACGTTAGTCCTTCTTGCGCATGTGTGAGAGTTTTACCTTAGCCCCAAAGCGGATTAGTCATGTTATCTCTACGTAATTCTGGTTTGGCACATGCGCAAAGCGTTTTTCCGACTTTAAAGCGGGTTTTAATCACGTTGCTTTTCATTCCACATTAATTAAGCATGCGTAAATCTTTCTCCCATTGTGTCGGTGTCTGGTGCGTATTAGTCTCGTCTCATCTACAGTTTTAGCAGTTAATAAAAATTAATGAAGGATTGCTCTGAGCAAGTTTTGTTTTCTTGAATCCTTGCTCCATCATGAGTACCTGCATTTTTTTGATTTGAGAGGGAGAGTCCCACCACTGCTCAACTGGGATGTAATCATTTTTATTGAAAGAGCACTGCCACTTCTCAGTAGTAAACAGGTATTCTGTGATAGTGAGTACTGGGTGACAAGTACGTGCAGATGTTAAGGTATTTTGTGTTTTTTTATAACATTCGCCGTTTAATTTGCAGTCGAAATAAATGCCTGTAGAGAGATATGTTTTCTTTCCACAGAGTGAACTGATGCAGTACCAAAATCCAAGCATAACGGAATGGCCAAAGAAAATAACTGGATCCGTGTACCCTTGATTGGAATACTAAGGTAATACATTTTAACTACTTTACTTCTACAACCTCGGTTCCCTGCTCCGACCAGTAATCAGCTGTATGCTCCCCACTAACGGTTACCTCAACCAGCTTTAAGACTTCAAAGGAAGTTAGGAACACGTGCAATATGAGAATACATTTCCTATTTAAAAATTAACTTGGAAGAACTTGATATTTTGAAACATGACATTTGATGTATGGTTGTCTTGAAATGCCATGCACTACAGCCTGCAATATATTTGGAGGCAGATACTGGTAATATCGCATTGCCAACAACTATGCCCTGTGCTCAGTGCTAACAGAGCAGGACCACAGTCAAACCATGAGGAAAAAGCCTGGGTAAAGGCCAGATTTGGGCTCCATACCTAGGAAACCCATAAACCCCCAGGCATCATGAGAACTGCAATTATAGATAATGGATTGTATCAATAAATGCAATGACCTGTTTCTATCAGTAAGTTACTTCTTAAGCACTCTCCTCGACCAAGGCAAAACCTCAGCCATCATCCTCATAGACCTCTCTTTCGCCTTCGACACAGTCTCCCACCACACCCTCTTCACAAGATACCACAATGCCGGCATTCACGGCAAAGCGCTAGAGTGGATCCACTCCTTCCTCACCAGCCGAATCCAGAGAGTCAGGCTCCCACCATTCTCCTCAAATCCTACAGAGATCAGCTGTGGAGTCCCCCAGGGCTCCTCCCTGAGCCTCATCCTCTTCAGCATCTACATGGCCTCGCTCGCAGCCATCGTCAGACACCATGGACTCAACATCGTCTCCTACGCGACACACAGCTGATCATCTCCCTCACCGACAAAACTACAGCCACTAAGTGAGTAAGTAAGTAATATATTTATTTGCGTGATTATTTAAAACCATTGCAAATGTAAAATATCATATCAAATTATTCCATTTTGCAAAACCATACTTTAAATTAAGCATAATTAAAACAGCAATGGTAAAATTGTCTACATTTAGAACCCTTAGTTATGGGCCAGTTTTACAGTTCGACTTAGTCGGAGTGACGTTCTGATGTTAATTAAAGGTATTTATTCAATTTTAAAGGTTTAAAACTGCAGTGCTATTGCAAAACAGGGTTGTAGGCAGTATCTAGAACCAGCAATTTCCGATTTGTTCCTCCTCTGTAGCGCGTTCAGGCACAGCGGGGTATTGAGTGTGGCTCCCAGCAGCTAAAGCAAGCAGGTACAAGTTATCTTCAATGCTAACATAGCAGTGCCTGAATCCTAAGTGCCTTATGCCCAATTAGTCAGTTAAGAGTTGGAGTTTAGCAATTGTTCCTGCTTTACATATAAATTGGACCAGACAGCAGGCTAGCTGGACATCCCTACCTTCAAAACATGCTTTCACTGCTTACCTACATGTACTTATCCTCGTTTTTGTTCAGGGCAGGTTTTAATATGTCTTCGGTCCTTGTCTAATCACATGCATATGCATAAAAGACTTAGCACGTCCTCTTTTAATTCTCTGCATAATCAACAGTTGGTTGTTGTCTGTGGACGTTTCCATGGGAGAAAATGAAGCAATGATGGAAGCATGCCCAGCCGCAGATGAAGGTATTTTTATTTTCTTGCTCTTCGGAAGCCAACACCTAAGTAGGGTTGAGGAGAACTTCTAGAGTAGCTCTGTAGGACAAACCGGCCAGGTGCACTTTTCTTTTGTGCAGCTTTGTCCTCCACTAGGCACATCATTTTTACCGTTTTGTTTACCAGTTCTTTGAAGCTTTTGTGGGACCCAGTCCTCCCCAGAAATCTCGTAGGGCCTGACAGTCTATTGAGTCTCAGAGGTAGGCTCTTGATTTTGTGCCAGCATTTGGCGAAAGCACCCTTACGCACTATTTGTTGATTACGTAAGCCAAATTCTAGTCTTATTTGTGCTGGCGAGGTATATTTGGGTAGCTTGAATATTATTCTCATTGCCCTAGCAACCGTGCTGTCCAAGATCCCTGCGACTCTTCTTCGTAGGCACTCGCATCCATTGGTGATAGTGGGTAGGAGCTTCAATTGGATCACCTGTATATATATATATATATAAAACTTCTTTATTCGGTTTTAAAAAGTAAAAAAAAACATAAAAGCAACATATCAGTTCCATACTAGCATTTGTCGTCACTGTCTGTACATAGAGAAAAGAAAGTCGTCCAATTCACACATAAAAAACTTTTCACAAATGTATTCTATGTTTAAAAATACATTTTAAAAAATTGACGACATGGTAACAAATACATTCAGAGTCTAGAAACTGGAGTCGCAACATAGCAGGGCGACAACGCCTAAAGCCCCAGAATTTCAACAGAGGTAATAACCAGAGTTTGCGATGACCATGATAGAACTTACAGAACAGGACGGTGTGTATAGTCGTCTGTTCCGATATTTCATCGCAGGGGCATGGCGAAAGGATTGGGTCCCAACTATTTCTTACAGGAAAAGCGACTAATCGGTGAAAAAGATTTAACCTGAATCTTGTCAAAAGAAGTCGCTCAAAAACTTTGAGGTCAAGTATTAGGTAAGGCTGAATTAGCAGGGTGGTCTGGACCGCAATTGCATGTTGGGCAGAAGCTTTCATTGCTTCATTAGTGAGCCTTAAAATTTCTAAATGGCTCAATGCCCTTGCTTTCAGATCCTTCCTTGAAATCTCACAGATTGTCTCAGGTAATGTATAGTAAGACTCTAACCCTAAGTCAGTTAGGAAGTTTCGTACATAGAGGAGCCAACTAATTTTCGCTGAGTTATCTAGTAACATGCAGTCTGTCATGATTTGTTTAGTTAATAGATTCTTTTCAGAGATCCATATTCGTCGCCAAAGAAGGAGTGGTTGAATTTTTACCAAGTCCCCTAAATACGGGTTCCCCAGTTCCATGTGACATGCTAATGTGGAAATACGTTTGGGTGCCGCTCAAAGGAACCTTAAAAACGTGTTTTCTGCCACCTGCAGGGCACTTGTGTCAGCGTGCCCCCATACTCCCGCCCCATACAGCGCTATTGCCTGACATTTAGCACTGTAAATTTTTAACGATTCTACCGGGGATCTTTTACCCAGCCTTTGGGAGAAACTTATAAGTGAAGCAATGGCTCTCATGAAAGAATGTTTACGTGCCTCAACTGCGGCTTTCCAATTCAACTTTTCATCTATCATGATGCCTAAATAGGGATAATGGGCCGTAACTTCAAGTTTTTGTTTGCTGAGAAATATATCTTTGACCCGTTTTTTCCCTATACCTGCTGCCATTACATATGTCTTTTTTATGTTTATATGTAAATCAAGACTACCCATAAAGTCTGCATACCTATCCAAGGCCTTCTGTAATTCGCGTGGGGTACGAGCCAGTATCACGGCATCGTCCGTGTAGAGCAGAGCGTGGATTAAGCATTTTTTTACCTGCGGAAGATCCCGGCCCCCCCTCAACATCTCCACCTCCAGACCATTTGTATACAGTGAGAAGAGAAAGGGGGCCAGGGCACCACCTTGGCGAACCCCACGCTCTACTCCAAACGACACAGACAATTCGCCTTTTACACCAAATCGTACCCTTGCGGAAAAATCTACAAGGGGAACGTCAACTCCTAATGGTGACAAAACTGACCTGAGCTTAACATGGGAAACACAATCAAAGGCAGCAGACAGGTCTACATAGACCATGCATAGCTTGCCCCGTTTTGCGTGTACGTATTTGCTCACCATCATTGATAAATTCAGGGCCTGTTCTGTTGTACCAAAGCCTTCCCGGAATCCGAATTGGAGATCGGAGAGGACCCCACCATCCTCCGCCCACTGCTGGAGACGCTCGAGCACCACTCTACCCACAACCTTGCCCAGCGAATCCAGCAGTGAGATTGGACGATAGCAGGATACCTCTTGCCGATCTCCTTTTTTAAATATAGGTACCATGATGGATCTGGTCCAGGAATCCAGCAGGCCCTTCTCTGTTACAGCCATGAACACCCTGGTCAATATTGGGGCCCAGAGATCTGTATTATGCTTAAATAGGTCCACAGGCACCCCATCAGGTCCCGGAGCTCTCCCGTTCTTACTCGCTTTTAATGCACGAAGCACTTCCGGAATATCGAATTCTAACGGGATAGGATATGAGACCGGAGGGGGGCTGCTAATGTGAGATACCTCAGTCCCTATTTGTGCTGGGCCTTTCTGAAATATTTTAGAGAAATGGGCCACCCAAGCTGATTCCTCAATTGCTACTTCTATTTTTGGGAGGTTTATATCATCAACTAGGAATGGGGATTTTACCACTCTCCAGAAGGACTCACTGTTTTTCTCTAGAGAGCTTTTATGGAGTTGGTCCCAGAGGGCTTGTTTTAGTTCGCCCTTTCTCTTCTTCCGTGCAATGGTATACTCCTTTCTGAGCATACTAATTTCCTGTCGGTCTCTGTTAGATTTATTCAGTGCTGCTTTTAATTTGTTATTTGCTGCAGTGCAGCTATGGTTAAACCATCCTATCTTCCTAGGTTGATCTCTTTTGGACTTTGCTGTCAGTGATTCACTTATTTTTTCAAGAATTACCGCAAAGTTACTTAGAACTTCCTCCTCTGTAGCTTCTAAGTCTAAGCAACTAGTAATATATGGATAGGCTGCTCTAATTACCTTTTCGGTAATTTGTCCGGGGTCTAGCTTCTCCCATCTTATAGAGTAACCGTTTTTTCTGTCTAGATGTAGGGTATTCTGACTTAGAGCACTAGCTATAGTCTGTGGAGAAGAGTATGTAAGGTTGAAATGGAGTTCTAAGCAGAGGGCCGAATGGTCACTTAGTGCGTTGACTAGTACATCGAAATGTCTGACTCTGCTTGCCAAGATGTTTGATATTAAAACGTAGTCAACTGTTGTTTCATGCCCCCTCCCCAGGTATGTTGGTTGGAACCGATCTAGAGTTGGTTCCAGTTTATTTACTATCATAAGATCCAATGCTGACAGGACTTCGTTCATATACGAACCTAGCCTGGAGTGATTGAAATGGACAATAGGACCATCAAGTTCATCCACCAGCCCGCAGATATTATTACTACTCTGTGGGCAAGGATGCAGATTGAAGTCCCCCCCATACAATACTTACATGGCCTATTTCTCCATAATCCTTTGTCTGCTGGGAGAGTTTATCTTGAACGGTCGACAAAACCTTTAGAACACGCCCTTCCGCTAGGTTATTATAAAAGTTGAGCAATAGAATAGTCTCTTTATTGTTAAAGGAAAGACAAAGAAGCTGGAGATTTACATCCAGCTGCACTACGGAGGTTTTCAGTCCTTTTATTGTATTGGCTATAAAAATAGTCAGTCCCCCTTTGGGCCTGCCCATGATGCCAGCTAGGGCTGGGGAAAAATAAGTTTTGTATCCTAGAAGGTGGAGTTCAGCCGTGGACCATGTCTCCTGAAGACAAATTACTTTGTACATCTCCAGGAAACTCAGGGCACTACCGTCTTCGACCTTAGGATGGAGACCCGCGATGTTCCAGAAGATGACATTTAGCACTTGGGAGTTTTGTGTTACAGTGCCACCCACTAGAGACCCGGGGTCTATTTCCTCACCGCGTCGCACCAAGGTGTCGCCCAGTAGGGGAGAGAGATCTATTTCCTCCCTGTTTCCCGCCAAGGTGCCGCCCAGTAGGGAAGAGGAGTCTAATTCCTCCCCTTTTACCACCGAGGGCACCTTAGTCAGAGATGTTCAGTCGACCATTTCCAGGCCGCTGTATCTATTCGCAGTCGGGAGGCCTCTCCAATAATCCGTATGAGCTACTTCTCTTACTTGGTGCCTAGCAGGATTGCCTCCCCACTCCTCCCATTCACCTCCCAGGTATCGGGGGCCCACTATATGCCAGTTCCCCTCATGGACTGGGCCGGTACGGCTCCTGGGAGGGTAAAAGAAGGAGAGGCGTTTTGTTCCTATGCCTTCATTCATCCCGGCAGATCCCCATGAGCAAATATGGTCGACTGTGCGTGGATCGTCAAAATTAATCAAAACGCAGTCTCCCTGAATAGATTTCTTTCCATGCCCCACCCAGGGAGCCCTGCGTACCCTTAGAATCATACTCGACCACATAGGTGGTAAAGGACGGTTTATATTCAGCCAATGTTGGACCTTATTTTTTAGTGACCAGCTTGGTTCTGCTACCGGATTAGCCACCTCCGGTACACCAGTAATCACAACCAAGAAAGGGCTGGCCTCAGGAGGCAAATTAACTGCAAATCTGCCGTCAACGGCTCCCCTGTTCCAGTCTCTGTTAGGATTTAAAACCGGGGTTTTGGGAATAATGTGTTCCGGCCTAATCAATGGGGTTGGTTCTACGGTCTTCTCTGCAATTTTCTTTTGTATTACTATAGGTGGATTCAGGTTTGGGGTTGGCCTTGCAGATGATGTTTGTTTAGCTTGTTGCCCTGTTAATTTGTTAGTGATCGGTTTATTTTCCACATTCTTAGGGTCCCCATTTTTTGGTGGATTTTTTGAGATGACCGTCAGTTCAGTTAACTGTTTTTCGATTTGCAGTAATCTGGCTTCTACTGGAGAGAAGTGGAGGTTAAATAGCTCCGCCAATTTTGTCAGAAGTTGGCTATCGACCTCTTTTATCTTACTTCCCCCTGGTATATTGGCCGGTATCTCTACTCCATTAGGTACAAGGGTCTCATTCAGGATAGAGTTTGGGAGCACAATGTGCCTGTTTTGTTTCCCTCTTTTTACGGTTTGATCTACCTTCTCCCTTTGATCTTTGGGTATCTCATGTGTCTTATTAACCTTAGGTTTTTTCGGTTTCTCCCTTTTTTTCCGGACTGCACCCTCCCTCCTTCCTCTCAACTGTCTAGTTTCCTCTGATGTAGTTGTTATGACTAGTTCTGGGGTCTTTTCCAGTTCAGAACTTAGTCCAGAATCGTATAGCAGTTGTGAGGCCGATAAGTCCACAACATTTGGTAGGCTATGGGTATCGGCGCGAACTTCAATTAATCCGGACTCCCTGGCCCGCTCAGGTGTTTTCGCGATAGCTAGGTGCCCCATTGAAGATCTTTTTGCTAGAGCTAGGTCTTGAGACACTCTGCGTTCCATAAGGGAGATACTTTGATCTATAAAAGAATTTGCCCTGATGATGAAATTATCTAAAGGGCCTATAAGCTGGGCCTCCCCTGCCGCTGTTTTACTTTTGCTTCCTCGTGTTGTCATATTGCCTGCGTCGAAGGGAAATCTGAGCCCAAATTAATAGCTATTACAGGTAAGAATATGATCTTTACGAATAAAAAGGATGCAACATACGTACAGTTTGTGATCAAATCCTGTAGCTTATAAAGTTAGAGGGGGGGCCCGGTCCGGCCTCATACAGTCTCTAACGGGCTACAATGGGCCCGCTCTTGGCCCGGGCTTCGCCCGGCACGCACCCGCACGCGTTCCGAGCAGAGGGAATGGAGAACACCTATATACCTATGACAGGCAGGGGGCGGGATCCGGGAAGAGGACACAGCTGCGGCTGTTCGTAGGCTGCTGGTCCTCGCAGTCCATACACTTCCACAATGCCCAGTTCAGATCACCAAAGTCCTAACGCTGCTAGCGGCCCCCGCGAAGCGGGGGCCGCGAGCGGTAATGAAGCTGCAGGCAGGGGGCGGGATCCGGGAAGAGGACACAGCTGGGACTGTTCGTAGGCTGCTGGTCCTCGCAGTCCACACACTTCCACAATGCCCAGTTCAGATCACCAAAGTCCTAACGCTGCGAGCGGCTCCCGCGAAGCGGGGGCCGCGAGCGGTAATGAAGCTGCAGGCAGGGGGCGGGATCGGGGAAGAGGACACAGCTGGGGCTGTTCGTAGGCTGCTGGTCCTCGCAGTCCATACACTTCCACAATGCCCAGTTCAGATCATCAAAGTCCTAACGCTGCGAGCGGCTCCCGCGAAGCGGGGGCCGCGAGCGGTAATGAAGCTGCAGGCAGGGGGCGGGATCCGGGAAGAGGACACAGCTGGGGCTGTTCGTAGGCTGCTGGTCCTCGCAGTCCATACACTTCCACAATGCCCAGTTCAGATCACCAAAGTCCTAACGCTGCGAGCGGCTCCCGCGAAGCGGGGGCCGCGAGCGGTAATGAAGCTCCAGGCAGGGGGCGGGATCCGGGAAGAGGACACAGCTGGGGCTGTTCGTAGGCTGCTGGTCCTCGCAGTCCATACACTTCCACAATGCCCAGTTCAGATCATCAAAGTCCTAACGCTGCGAGCGGCTCCCGCGAAGCGGGGGCCGCGAGCGGTAATGAAGCTGCAGGCAGGGGGCGGGATCCGGGAAGAGGACACAACTGGGGCTGTTCGTAGGCTGCTGGTCCTTGCAGTCCATACACTTCCACAATGCCCAGTTCAGATCACCAAAGTCCTAACACTGCGAGCGGCTCCCGCGAAGCGGGGGCCGCGAGCGGTAATGAAGCTCCAGGCAGGGGGGCGGGATCCGGGAAGAGGACACAGCTGGGGCTGTTCGTAGGCTGCTGGTCCTCGCAGTCCATACACTTCCACAATGCCCAGTTCAGATCACCAAAGTCCTAACGCTGCGTGCGGCTCCTGCGAAGCGGGGGCCGCGAGCGGTAATGAAGCTGCAGGCAGGGGGCGGGATCCGGGAAGAGGATACAGCTGGGACTGTTCGTAGGCTGCTGGTCCTCGCAATCCATACACTTCCACAATGCCCAGTTCAGATCACCAAAGTCCTAACGCTGCGAGCGGCACCCCTGTAGCAAAGGAGTGAGGCTTGGGCCGGATATATTGAGATTAAGATTTTTTAGTGTAACCGCCTTTGAATTACCTCTTCCTGCTATGGCTTCTTTTTGCTGCAGGAACGTACATTTACTGTCCATTATTCCCCTCAGGTACTTGTACTCTTCCACAGTTTCCAGTGGGAATCCTCCCAGTTGCCAGCGCTATATCTCTGCATTCTTTTTCAAGTTTATCCCTATCACTTTTGTTTTATCTAGATTTATACATAATCCGTTGTTGGCCGAGTAATTGTGCGTGGTGTCAATTAGATGCTGTAAATCAATCGGAGTGCTGCTGATTAGTACAATGCTGTCAGCGTAAAGTAAATTTGAAAGGATATGACCTCCCAAATTTGGGGCGCTGGAGTTGTAATTATCTAGCTTGGGCATAAGATCTGACATAAAAAGATTAAATAAAGTCGAGGCCAAAAGGCAGCCTTGTTTGAGCCCCTTGGTCAGCTGTATCTTTCTAGATAGGCAGTCGCAAGCTTCCAGCTTTATTTGTACCCATGTGTCGATGTGGAGTAGAATCAGCTGAGTCAAGAGTCTTGGTGGGATTTTTCTTTTGGCTAGCCTATCCCATAGTTTCTTCCTGTTATCAAAGGCAGATAATAATCAATGAAGCAAACAAAGACTGGCTAGTTTACTTTTTTGGTGGCATCTATCAGAAGGGATAAGGCAAGCATGTTTGTTTTTGTTCCAGTAAGTTTGCGAAATCCTGTTTGATTGATAGGGATTATTTCCTTTTCGGTCGCCCAATCCGCGAGTTCTTCCAGTAGAAGGCCAGCATAGTATTTGGTGTCGTTATCTATTAGGCAACAAGCCTGGAGTTTTTTGGTTCATTTTTGCTGCCTTTCTTGTGAATTGGGGAAATAATCGACCCCTTCCAAGAGTCTGGTATTCTTTCCACTATTATAATCTGTTTCAAAAGTGGTAATAATGCTGCCGCCCAGTGTTCCGGGTCTTGCTTGTACAAGATTGGTGGGATTCCATTAGGACCTGGCGCCTCCTCCTCCGTGCCTTTTGCTATCCTATTCATGATCTATTTGTTCGTGAAGACAATGAGATCTTCCTCCAGCGGTTTAGCCGTATCGGATATGTGACTACTGGTTTCTTGCACTTCGTGTGTGATGTCGTGTTGTTCTGTATTGAAGTGATGCCAGAGGTAATTAGCCCAGGCTTCTTCTGTCAGATGTGAATTCATTCTAGGGGCCCTTGGGTTATGTAAGCTGTTCCCTGTGCACCAAAATCTTGCGTTGTTGTTTGTTTTTGCGTCTTGTAGGAGTTTGGCCTATGTTCTATTTTTCTTTTTGATTGTCAGATGAGTTTCTTCTTGGTGATTTTTAGGTTATTCAGTTCCTCTTAGATGGCATCATCTGGGCCTGTTTGACGGAGCCTCTGCTCTGATCTATTTATTTCTCTCTTAAGGAGCATTAGTCGGGTCTTTTGCTTGATTGAAAGTTAGATATATTGCAGGCTGTGTGACACAGGAAGTATCCTCTGTTGAAAATGTGCTTCTATTGTTATGCAGCACTCTTCTCTTTTTGTGTGGGCTGCCCCGAGACTTTTTGTGAAGTTTTCCCAGCAGATTAAAATACTTGTATTCGTCTATTTGTTTTCCCCCAGAGGTTTTTTTCCTTGACCAGAAAGCTTTCCAGGTTGCGCGTTTTCAATTTGATTCTTCTGCTGTTGACTGTGTACATGATGCTCGGATTCCCCACTGACTGGATTAATATTGCACCTTTTATGTTCAGAGTAATTTCTTGTGGTAAATGATCGCTAAGGTCCATTATTCCTATCTGATAGTCTGCGATTTTACTGATCAATGACAATAATACAAAAGTATAATCTATCGTTGTATTCGATGGTGAATTATGAAAAGTTGCCGCTGGCGGGCGATGCCCTGGGTAACGTCCGTTTAGTGCCACCAGGTTCAGACTTCCACTAAGTCGTCCCTATCTAGGGACCCTGAAAGGTGCATGTTAAAGTCGCCTGTTACAATAAGAGTTGGGGTGGCCTCCTCTGAGATCAATTCAGAGCCAAAGGGTTTCATCCCAGATTCTTTATCACGTTGTTGGATGTATATGTTTAGCAGTATTAATTTTTGGTTGCTGTTGTCTCCTTCTACGTCATTTTTATTGCTTTTATACCGTTATTTTTGTCATTTTAGTGTACAGTTCCTTGATTATGTTTATGCTCTTGATTGAGGTGTAGAATGTAAGACCTCCTACTAAATGCCCAAATTTAGCACTTCTAGCTGCCGGTAGATGGTATGATTTGAAGCCTTGTAGTTGATACGGTTGGTCTAACCAGGTTTCTTGAAGTAAGATGAGATCGAATTGTTAAAAATACAACGCAAGATGTGTGTTCCTGATTTTATTTCCTAGTCCATTTATGTTCCAGGAACATAATCTTAGGTGAGAGATAGATGTTGCGTTTTGTTACATGCCTTGTCAGGCTTTCTTGGTTCGTATGTTGATTGTTCTTGCTATCCAGGTCCAGTTGTTTGGTCTAAAGCTTCCCTGTGTTTGCCGCGGGATCCAGGCTTTTGTTTCTGTCTGTGGAACAGAGATACTTCGAGCCCCTTTAAGCACCAATTAAGTCTGTCCTGTGTTATGCATGTTCGTGGGCCTGCAGCCTTCCTGCTCTTGTTGGTTTTGGAGCAGAGGCTCTGGCTATCCAATTTTTTTATAACGTTTTAGTCGGATCTCCCACGCATTTAATTGGCTATCCTCATTCATGATTCTCTTTGCTATTTCCTGTGTGGCCCAAGTCATCATTGTTACCTCCAATTCTAATGAGGCTATGTCTGCCAGGTTACTGATGGATGATAGTAGTCTCAGAATATTTCCTCTGTTCAAAATGTATCCTCAGCCTTTGGATTTGTACTCAGGGATAAGCAAGATGGTACGAGTCTTGGGCTCTTTCTGATGATCGTTGCTTGGGTTGGTTTCTGCTGCTGACAGTTCTTCCTGATTCAGAGGGATTATCTCTGTACCAGTTGACAGTACTTTAGTCTGTAGAGTTTTTGAGCACCCACAGGTGGTCCCTTTTTGGGTCCTTCTGTTGGTCGGGCCATGTGGTTTGCCTGGCTATCATTCCTTATTTTCCCTCTGAGATCTATGCCCACATCATTCGTTTGGGTCTGCTGGCTAGAGGGAATCTCCATGGTCTGTAAGGCTATCGATGCCTGGGTTGACCTCTGTGTTTCTTTTTCCCCTGTTGGTGTCTCTGTTCCTTCTTGAAAATATGCCATTATGTTGGTGTTCTTGTTCCTCCCTTTCCACCAATGTTTTTTTTATGCCATTTTTCCCCCCGCTTCTCCTTCTCCTTCAGGTCGCCCCGATGGGCTGTGGCAGCTGCTGGCTGCTAGTTCAATTGCCTGTTGCTGCAGTGCACCAGTAGACTCTGAATCTGCATGCCCAGGGCCTGCTTCAGGATGATTTTTGATAGTATTTTCACGGCATGTGCCCCCTCTTGCGACATAGATCTTTTCACTTGTATGGTCAAGTGACTTGCTGCTCTTCCCTGGGGAGATTCGATCTGATATCCCTTTGCATTTAGGAGACTTGTTAGAAGTTTCTTGCTTCTGGCTCTGCTGCATCCCTGCCCTTGAGCTGCTAGAGGTTGGGCCTGTCGTGTCTTTTTCTTGGCTGGTGTCGTGTTCCATTTTTTCGTTGCTTGTTGCCTTTTTGAATGAGGAAAGAAGCTCACCCATCAGTGATGGTATTGTTGTAAGTTTGTCGACGATAGTGAAGAATGTACAACTTGGCTGAATTATTTGTGGTTCAGCTTGGGCCCTCTTGATCATGTTACTCATATCAGATAATTTATTATCAATGTTTGAAACATGTATTGCCAAGAAGTTCAGAAGAGAAAGTTGCATATCCATTTTATCTGAGTAATACTGCATGACTTTTATTGAGAGTTGTAGAATGTTTAATAAAGATGACCAAAGGTTTTCTATTCCCATTGGTGTTTCCTCAGCAACCCTATCATGATGGCCTTTATTATTATCCTCCTGAGGTATATCTGGAGAGTATGAGGCTACCAGCCTTTCCTACTCTTCTGTTGTAAGGTATGATACATAACTTGTTTCAGCCTTAGCAGTTTCCGCTGGGTAAGTGTCTGTCACCTCGATGCCACAGTCAGTTTTGTCATGCTGATTTGCTGCCTGATATTCTATTATAAAGATGACCAAAGGTTTTCTATTCCCATTGGTGTTTCCTCAGCAACCCTATCATGATGGCCTTTATTATTATCCTCCTGAGGTATATCTGGAGAGTATGAGGCTACCAGCCTTTCCTACTCTTCTGTTGTAAGGTATGATACATAACTTGTTTCAGCCTTAGCAGTTTCCGCTGGGTAAGTGTCTGTCACCTCGATGCCACAGTCAGTTTTGTCATGCTGATTTGCTGCCTGATATTCTATTATATTCAGGGCCAAGACGCTGGGAATGATTACTGGCCTTTCCTCTTTTCAATCTGGTTGGCTGTTAGTTGGCTGCTTTGAGTTTGATTTGGGCAGAATTATGATTTTCAGTTACAGCAGCGCCTCAGGGGCCTCCCACATAATAAGAGGTAGGATGCCTTTGCGGTCAGTGCTTAGTTCGGGCATGCTTGCGGCCATATTTCCTGTTTGTGTAAGTGTGTTTATGTTGCCCGTTGCCTGATCATAACTTCCTCTTCCTCTTTCTTGTGCTTTCAATTCCTAACTGCTTCTTATGTTTCGTACATCTTTGTCCATATTTTGATGCCCGTTACTTGCTGGTGTTAGGGTCGCAGCTGCTACTTCTGCTTGGGCTATGACCTCTGGATGCAGAGGAGAGGGAAGACCCATAAGCTCTTTGATGCTTGAGCTCAATACTGCCTCTGCATCCTTCCGAAATGAGAATTTTGTGTAATTATTTGGTTGGAGGCCAGTTCTTGTTGTTTTAGTTGGGGAGACACAGCCTATCTCTACTAGGACCGAGTGATCCGGTGTGTCATGGACTTCTGTCCTTGCGAGTCCCGTGTTAGATTCACTTGGCTCTTTTTACTTCCCTTTCCTTTTGCCAGACACTGAAGTGGCTGTTCGACTTTCTTTCCCAGACCCCATAGTGCACCTGAGGAGTTGCCGGCTCTGGTGCAATGAGCCCCCCTTGGAAAGCAGGATGAATAGCCGAGCAATTGGTCCGCTAATTTCTTGTTCCCTCTATATTCCAAGCAAGGTGCAAAGAGTATTCCAGCTTTTGAGTTAATAGCTAGTCGGTGTGTCTCTACTGCCCTAGTGCTGGTGCTGACACGGGTGTCAATGCCAGAATAAATGGCGCAGCAAAGTTCAAAAGAGGAGCTTGAGTGTAATTCAAGAGGTAGGTTGTATACATGGCGAAGAAAAAGCATAATTCGGGAGGTGAGTAATTCAGGAGGTGGAGGAGAAAATGCCTCTACCTTAAGGGAAGGAAATGCTCCAGCTACATGCTGCTGCCTAAGTCTGTGTCAGTGTCCGAATGTCGATCTGTCCTTATAGTTGTAGCTGAACAGCTTATGCGGCTGTGTCATAGAACAGTGGGAAGTAGAAGAGACTAGGATGTAAGAGGCCGAGGCAGGGACAGTTGGGGAACCCAGCACAAGGAATAGGATGCACAGAGCCTGGAGGCTAGGAGTGGTCAAGTGATAAAATCGTCCATCTTCGCCTCCTTCTAAGTCCAAATTGCTCCTAGTTATAACAACTGACTCCTCCAGCAGAAAAGCCCCAAGATGATCCAGCAGTCCTCCAATCATCTGTCCCTCTAGCCTTCTGTCCCTCTGGCCCTCTCTGCCTCCCCCCTCAACTTTTTTGCCTCTGACTCATTCTGTCGTGAGTTCTGCTCAATCTTGTTTGCTTTTCCTGGTGCTGTTATCACAAGTGAGGGGGTGAAAGTGAGTGGTGGTCACCAGGGCTCCCCAGGTGGATCCGCGAGCTGCACCCGATTTAACTGGGCTGTCTCCGCGGACCTCCGGGGCTGCTCTCTCTGCCACTGGCTGCCTGCTGCTGAGTCAACCCACACCCATATCAGTGACGTGTTATATTGGAGGTAGGCAGGGCTAAAGTGAACCAGGTAAGAGCCACCAAGTTGGAGCCACAGGATTGGGGCCGCTTGCTGTTTGCTCTTTCTTCTGTCAGCTGTCTTGGCTGCCTTTAAACGCCACGAGTGGGGCACACCGGCCAGTCTGCAGGCTGCACCCAGTCGTAGCCGGGAAGCCTCCGCAAATTGCCCGGGGCACGCTCTCTGCTGATCGACTGAGGCAACGCACTCTACACCAGCAGAACCCAAAAACTCTAAAAGAAATTGCAGCACATCCACAATGCCTCCGCTAGTCATATCCTACACATCCGCTGCCAAAACCACATCTCTGCTCACCTGAGAGACCTCCACTGGCTCCCGATCAACAAAAGAATCACCTTCAAACTCCTCATGCACGCCTACAGAGCCCTGCACAACACCAGGCCCGAATACCTCATCCACTGCCTCTCCTTCTACAAACCGACTGGACACCTCTGCACCGTCCATCTGGCCCTCGCCACGATCACATGGATCTGAAAGACATTGGCTGGAGGAAGATCTTTCTCCTACATTGCTGAAAAGCCCTGTAACTCCCTACCTCTGCACCTCAGGCAATCACTGCTTCATGTCAGGAGGGACCTTAAGATCTGGATCTTCGACTGAATTGCAGAACCCCTCACCCCCAGTGCCTTGAGACCCTTACGGGTAAGTAGTCACGCTCTATAAGAACCCTGATTGATTGATTGATGTAAAACATGCACAAATCTCAAAGCCAGTGCAAATGCACTTACTCCAGAGAGAAATTTTCTTCAAGGAGAACACCATCTCCCATAACCCCAGCAATATTGGGCGTGTTCTCTGTTCATTCCCTACGGATTCCCTACCTCCATTGTTTTCTATGGAAGTGTGTTGCAATACCAGTGGTTGGTCATGTGTGGTGCTAGACTTACTTCAGCTGTGATCTAGAGTACATTTACAGCTGCTTTGAGTTTTCTTTTTAGCTGTGGTAACTTTAGAAGTGCAGTTTGTAAATATAAGTGGGCATACTCTTTTGTAGGTGGGTGCCCCTACCTCCCTAAATCCTTCACTAACCCTTCTTTAACCACTCCTTATTCCTGCCTAATCTTCACCTATTTTCGTAGGTGGGAATATTAATGTGTATGTTAGTGAATAGCATTTTGTAGTACTTTACGGGGGATATTCTCAAGAACGTGTGATAACCATTGCAAAAGTTACTTAACGCAACCTTCAACATCGCCGTCTATCGCGGGAAAATTACGCCGTGTTAATGAAGCATTCTCAACACTGCGGCACCAATCGATATTCCCCAGATAACGCGTGTAAAAATCATCACCACGCCGCAAAAATGCGGAACGCGAACGCAAAAAAAGCTGCAATGAGGCCAATCGCGATACAAAAAGCAGCGGAAACCAGCTACAGGCCTGCAATTCACACGCGTCATGCGGGAAAAATCACCATAAAGGTAGAAAAAAAACTGACAAATAAATGCCAAACAACAGCCAAGCACAATGGATGTTGCTGGAGCAAGTACGGAGGAGAACCACAACCCCACAAGTCCCCCGGAGGACCTGCCTGGGACCTCGGGGTCAGGGAAGGGCAAGAAGAAGAAGAGTAGGAAGAAGTGCTTCAGTCCGCAGGAAAACAGGATCCTGATAACGGAGGTGGTCAAACTCCATCAACAACTGTTTGTCACCTTCACTGTGCCATTGGCAACGAAAAATGGACTATGGCAGTCCATCGTGGAAAAGGGGAATGCAGTCGGAGTGCTGGAGAGGACAATGGAAGAGGTCAAGAGGCGCTGGAATGACGTCAAGCACAAAACAAAGCTGAAACTCGCCAACAACCGCAAGGCAGCAATGCAGACTGGAGGTGGGAGTCCTGCGCCTCAGGAGGAGCTGGACGACATTGAGGAAATGGTGTTCACAGTCAGCAGTGGAGAGACAGTGGCAGGAGTTGGGGGCCCGGGCACTGCTCAGCAGGACCGGACACAACAACACCAAGGTGAGTAATGACCAGGGACTGGGGGGACGGGGGGGAGATGGGCACAATGGCACACATGCACAATTGAGCTGAGCATATCTGCGGACAAACCATGTCCCAGACCCCAACTCCCACCAAGAGAACAATGTACCCAAGTATGCTACATGTCAGTACTGTACAAGCACAGAAGTCAAAGGCACACAGCATGAAAGGGATAAGGGGCAGAAAAACAGAGCAGCAGGGGCCACCCCCCAATGCAGCACACACACATAACATGCAGAGCACATCAACACTGACAACAAAGTGGCACAAACTGCAACACGTCCACGACAGAACACAGGCCACAACTGGCGCCTACTGGGTGTAGACACTAGCCAATCACAAGTGGCATTGCGGGGAAATGTGAGTAGACAATGTACAAGTTCAAACACACATCCGTGATGTTGTCGAAATGTCCACTGTCCCGCAGCAAATAGGCAGCACCTCCAAAACAGCCACGATGTACACAGTCATGCAGTCTGTATGTGAACGTGTACAATCCGACAACACACATGTGAACACATTGTCAAACTGCATCTCCCCTTCACATTGCAGAGGGACAATCAACACCTCCTGCAGAGCAGCCCGAGCCTCTCTTCTCTGATGACGAAGAGGACCACCACAGCTTTGACTCCGATGCCCTCTAAGAGTTAATTGACAGTCTCCGCAGCCCACCTCCAGGAGCAGGGCAGTCTAGCTGCAACCGGGACACCCCACCCCCTGCACAGACTACACAGCAGGCAGCACCCACCACCACGGCTGCCTCCCAGGACCCCCACAAAGAACACATGGCTTTCCAACGCCGTGTGTTGGGATGCCAGGAGCAGCTGGCTGAACAGGTGCGGGTGGGCTTCAACTGCATGGCAGACAAACTAGATGCCATACGTGGTTGTCTAAGTCCCATAAGGGATCACTCACAGTCCCTAACAGACCTTCACAGTCTGCTCCATGCTCTCCAATGAACCATGGCTGACATCGCCAGAGTCCTGACTCTGAGACAAGAATGACTGTCTAGTCAGGGTAGCTCCAGCGAGCTTGCCCGGGAGTTGGGGCTCATGCGGAGGCTCATGGAGACCATGGAGCGGGCCAATGCGAAAAGAGCAGCTGCCACGGCTGCACCACAGCGAGAGGTAGCTGGGATCCACAATGACCTCAAAACCATCCTCATGGCATTGCTGCCACAAGGCCTGGCACCGATGCATGCTGCTGCTACCACTACATCTACATCTCCGCCCCCTGAAATGTCAGTGCCACACAGTGTGGCAGACATTCCACCTCCGGCCCTGAGGTGTCACTGCCACACAGTGCTGGAGAAAGGCCAGCACCACCCACACGCGAGGCACATGAGACAGCAGAGGATGAATATGCAGATCAAACCGCGTTACTGGTACGGAGAAAACTGTAGCATTCATCTCCGCCATATGGCTGGTTTCAGCTTGGTTCTGCCCCCTGCATCATCCCCTTCCACTGTGCCCCGATGCACTCTGCAACACTCACCTTGTACCTTGCAATGGACTGCCATTTTCTGTATGATCCCCAATGACACAGCTATCAGACTGCGGACTGAACTCTTCCTATTTATTTGGACTTGTCATTCCCTGAAGGACTCTGGCTGGCCCTCCACGGGCCAACATTGTAAAGTGGACTTTGCATGGCCCTGTACTGCTCAAGATGCAACACTCCACTGAATGTGCATTAAACATTCCGACTGACACATATGTGTCGTGTCTACGGTTTTTCACGTGTGGTAGTATGGACGAATGTAGGGTCAGTGATTCCCTCTTATGTCCATGTGGCTCATGTCGTTGGACTTGGGTCACAGGGTGACACATTGCCGAATGTTGTCAGGGTGGCACAGACGCAACAACAGCGAAACAAGCATTTGTTATTTCCTTGTCCAGCCCCATACGGAACAACGCCCAGAGCGCCGGGGTCATTGTTCAGACCCTTACGCTGGACTGGCACATGCCAGGCCAGCCCACTCTGCTTATGCTTACATGGGGGGACGACAACGCTACATGACCCAGGTCTTCCCTGTAGGGATCTGCTGCTGACAGGTCTACTTGTCAACATGCCACAGCCACTCCCTCATGGCTGGTGTACACCCACACCACACCCATCCAGCACACGCATCACAGCACTTGTGACCCTGCCGATAAAAGGGCCGGGCGCATGTGCTCAACGTCATTTCCTATCTCTCTCGGGGTGTATCTGTGTGGTGTGCATGTAGGCATGGGGGCCCAGGGGCCTGCGACATCACATTCCGCAGGCCTGGAGGTGACATGATGGCATCCGCACCACGATACCCAATCATAGAGGGTCCATGACTTGTGGGGCCCAGACTTAGTGGCACCAGATACACTACGGCTGGCACAGGCACACCACCATGGGACAGTGACTTTCGGTGCACTGAGGTAGGGGCACCGTAAGTGCAGAGCGGGTGTGCAGCCTGCGATGATTCCCCATCCCGGTGGTCCGGACTGCTCAGGTTTTGTGTGCCCTGCTGGACCGCAGTGTAGGCATGACCCAGCAGACAGCGGGGGCCTACCACCACATGGCGTGGCTTCGCAGGTCACAGAGTTAGTGGCACCTCACAGGCTCAGCGGGTGTGCAGCCTGCGATGATGCCCTGTGCACTGGTATTTCCTCTGCCATGGCGAAATCAAGACCCAGCATCAAAAGTGAGACCTGGTGGCCTGTGGAGCGGGGCTGCATGATGTGGAGGGTGCTGTGTCCGCGGGCCCTGGGTTTGTGGCTTGCAGCGGCATGTGGTGGGCCCTCTTTTCTACACACCGGTGGCGGAAGGTGAGCAGTGAGGCCTGGGTGTGCAGGGGCGGGCATGCACCGCTGGGCGGCAGGAGGGGCTGGGGTGCATCTGCCTGGGTGCGCAGGGGTGGTCAGGCGATGTTGTGTTGTGCAATTGTATGTACTGTGCCATTCATGTATCTGGACTCTGTTTCAGATGACGGGTCTGTCTCAGATGTGGGACTTGGTGAACTGCACTACATATCGGCACGTGGTTGGAGACACAGTGGTGGCAGCAGGTGAGCAGTGTGGCCTGGGTGAGTAGTGTCGGCACTCTCTCTCCATGCCCTTCTCTTCTTTTCTCTCTCTCTCTCCCCCTCTCTGTCTGTCTATCTCTCTCTCCCCCTCTCTGTCTGTCTATCTCTCTCTCCCCCTCTCTGTCCCTCTATCTGTCTCTCCCCCTCTCTCTCCGTCTATATCTCTCTCCCCCTCTCTGTCCATCTCTCTCTCTCTCCCCCCTCTGTCCGTCTATCTCTCTCTCACCCTCTCTGTCCATCTATCTGTCTCTCTCTCTCTTCCTCTCTCTCTCCTTCGCTCTCTCTCTGTCCCTTGATGTGCGCTGGATGCACCTTCTCATCAATATTTTTGTCTTGCAGGCTGTGACCTACGGAATGTCCTGAGGGGAGCCGCCATGTGTCTTCATTTCTGTTCTGTGTTTATTTTAATAAATTTTGATTTGTTGCTTCGAAGGTGAATGTGTGATGCTCATTTTTGTGACGACACATGCATGTCACTAGATGTGATTGTGCGACATCAGGGGAATTATTTGGTACATGATTCTGTGCAGTTGATGTGGTCTGTCTTTGGCCAGAGGGGGGTTCCGGGGAGGGGCGGTCCTTGGGGTGGTGATGGTGGGTGTTGTGGCTCTCTTGGGTGTCCGGCATGCATGTTCAGTGGCTCCATGGCACATGTTGTTCATCAGGTGTGGCTCTGGGCTGGGCTCCCTTTTGTGGTGCAGGCTGCCGTCCGACTTTGCACCAGGTCAGAGCAGGTGTTCATTTTTAACGCGCCTTATCGCATGTTTCGTGGTCTATTTGCCAATCTGGCTGGCCGTTGAGAATGCTGTGGAGTGGTGGTGTTGTGGCTTTTTGCACGGGAACGCCTACTCTGAATCTCATTAGCGATAGTTGCTGGGGTCATCTCTGGCGATGTTTTTTGCGGCTGCTATCACAGGTAAACTGGTGCTATGGGCTGTTTGCACCAGCTTGTGAATGGGGTGATAAATTTATCGTGACTTTGGCTGCGTTAAAGTGCTGTTAACTCGGCGATAGCTCCTTGAGAATATGCCCCTACTAGTTCTGTTGTAGTTCTTCTAAACATACTATAAAGTGCAGTTTGTGATTAGGCTCTGGAGTGTGTAAGAACAACCAAAGGAAATTTGCATATAAGTAATGTTACATTTGCAATTGTAAGTTTGGAAATGGATAGATGACATTGCAAATTAGAGTTTAGATGGGGAGACAGTGTGAAGTGTGGCTGTATTTGAAAATGTGACAGTAAGATCAATATGTTTTAGTATTGTTTTGCAATCAAGCAAAGTTTTCACATGTGCCTTGATGTAATTAGCCACTCACTCAGACACTGACTCACTTATACATTCACTTGCTTCTCTGTGAATAGTTCCCAGCATTATACTTGCAATTGTTGTATTTAATGCCTGCATTTCTGTTCAGGATCCACTGCCTTTCTTTTGCCCAGCACAAGTATGTAGGCTGGATCTTAACTGTGCTAAACATGAATACTTAAGTAGCCAATATCTCATTGTTGATCCCTCTCTGAAATAATTTGGCAATATCAGTGCCTAGCCATGCATTAAATGAACATGAGGGTTTGCATGGATGATAATCGCATTGTTGTTATTGGCTGCCCGAGTGTCATCAAAATATTTGTGTTATCTGCAAATTTGCATCAGCTGCTGGAACGTCAAAGACCTACTTCATCTTTTTCCTGTATCACAAATTCATTATTGTAAGAAATTGGGTTATTAGTTCAGGATGTGAGGCCTGCACAAGTAAAAGGGCTACAATTTTTCCTCACTTGGAACCAAGCACCGTATTGTAGCGCTTGATGCTTTCAGGGTAGCGAAGCAGAGCAGTTCAACTGCCTGCTCAGGAGAGGTGGTGTGGGCTAGAAAACACCATTTGCTGGCACACAATATTAACACTCAAAAATTGATTGTACAGTCTACACTTTTACTCTGGAAAAACAAAAGTACATTTATTATACACACACAACTGAAAAGTATGCAATAATTTATAAAAATATACATAAGGTAGATATAAATACCCTGGGTAACATTCTTAAATTACATATGACCCCTAATGGGCCATGACCCCCAGAATCACAGTACACCACCCCCACACCTGGTAGAACAGCACAGGGGGTATCACATTAAATGAACCAGGCCTATTAGCTTTGTCAAGGGGTCATTACCACAATATATAAGGTAAGCATATTGACTTATCTTGTTAACTCCTTCAGTCCCCTTAATACTCATTGAATTAGTTGCTAGAACACTTGCAAACCTGGGACTACCACAAGCAGAAAAGCATATACAAACTAAGCCCCGCAGTGAGTAATGGGGTGCTCCATCTGTGGAAGCAGTGAATATTTTATGAGCCACTCTCTCCCTGCATTAGTGAACACCGCTGAGCTGTTTTTCCTTTTTCCTTTTTGCTTTGGCTTTTCATTTTTGTTTTTGTTGTGTTTTTGTTGTCTTTTTTTCAAATCCTGGGTGTCCATACCCACTGGACACCTAAGTAGATACTGGGTTCGGGGCAGCCTGCGGAGCCCGCTCCCAGCAGCTGCCACAGCCCTCTCCCTGCCCAGCTGGTACTCCTGGTTGCCGGTGCGGGAGCCAGCAGCTATGTTCTCTCTGCCCCCTCTGTATGGCAGGGTTCTTGTGCAGCAGTGGCTGCTCACTCCCCCAGATACCAGAATGGAGAGCGAGGGAAAGGCCACCACCACCACTGGGAGGGGATTGATGATGTTCCCCTTCCCTTCTTTGGTTCGGGATCCTTTGGGGCCTGGGGATGGGGTCCTGGGCCCCCTGTAAAGTATATGCTGGCATAGGGGATGGGGTCCGTGGGCCGCTAGACCATCTTGTCAGGAGGCACCACACACGCTCCCTCCCTGGAGGAATTAATTTAATAAATCTTGAGCTGAACCCTGGGCACTGTCCCACACCAGGGTTATTTTTTCGAACATACAGCAGAGCTCCACACACTCATTCTTTTTAAAATGGGTCAAAGGTCAGAAACCTTCGAAAGGATATAGCTTGGGCTTGTTGGGCCTCCTGACCTCAAAAGCAGCACACTTTGCAAGGAGCTAGTTCAGCTGGCTCCTATTACCAGCTTTCCTCCAGGTCTTTGTCCCTGGTGCTCCTTTCCTCCTGCTGGGAACAGAAGTCCAGATCTTCCTCCAAATGGTTCTTAAAAGGAGTAAGGGAACTTGTCTCACTGCTCTTGAAGAGACCCACTGATCCTGTGGTCATGTGTGGACGTGTGGACAGAGTCCTTAGTTTAGTAGTGCATCTCGGAGCTCGTGCTTTCAGCATTCCATTGTGTTGCTGCTGTTGAAGTCCAGTTCCAGAGTCCAACACTCTATCTCTAAACAGCAAGAGGTTTTACATGGAGGTGGAGAGTTCTAGAAGCCTGACACCCCTGGACAATCCTAGGTTACACCATCACCCCTCTATACCTTTCCCAACCCTTCGGCACAGCATCTTGGGACAATTCAAGATGGCATCATCAAGTGATCACTGCTCACATCTGCTCTCAGGGCCTCAGCTCTACCCCTAACTGACATCACTGGGCACACACATTTCACCCCAGATTCTTACACACATTTAGCCCATGTACCTGTGCACATGTATGTGCCCACATGTTCACTTATAACCAGCCACATGCCCCTCACCCTAGCTGCATCGCAGCAGCCTCATTTTAAAAGGCTTGCACTGGAGGTAAACAAGTGAAGTTCATTTACAAGTGATTACCATGGGAGAGACACACGCACTGAAACTGGCCCACAGTAAGGATTCCAAAATCGGTTGATCAAAAAGCAAAAAACAAAATGGCTGTACCAAATGGGCAGGATCCATTTGCCACAATTATGTTTGCAATCTGTTTCATTTTTTGGTAGTTCTTCATGATCCAACTCAGAGAATATGAAAGACAGGGCACTTGAACAGTCTAGCCTTCTGACAATACCTTCAAACTGTTGCTGCAATTGTCATACACAGGAATCCTAACAATCAAAACTGTTAATTTAAGCCATTTTATGTGTGTTGAGTTAAATTCCATCAGGAAGTTGGCAATGTAGTGTGGCTCTTTTTCATGGCGAACATAGCTGAAAAATAAATAAAAATACCCTGAATGGCTTTGTGTGTGGATGTTGCCCTAGTTTTGAGTGTAGTGTTGGCCAGTTCAATTTGAGTTGGTGTACATGTAAGGTTAATTTCTGAACTAAAATTATAAATCTGCACTCAGGTATTTACACCTTTGTACGGATGAAGATGTATGCCTTTGTCCAACTTTCAAAGTTCACAGGAATACTATTTCAAAGTTGCAACAGTTGCAGAGTTTTGATTGCATGCCTGGTAATCTTTTGTGAACTTAATTTTCACATGCAAAAATATACACAATCATATTTTTAAAAGAAAATTATTAGCACTAGAACACGTCATTGCTAACATTTTACGAGGTGCTCTCCAAAGTCAAACTCTCTTGCCCAGGGAGAAAACCTTTACGCTGGTCCAACACAAAGAAAGGAATTGACTCCTGTCTGAGTACATTTTCAAGCCAATACTTAAGATGAAGGGGCAGATTTACAAGGACTGGCGCTTCTCTGCATATTAGCAGGGATATGTCAGTAAAGATGCGACACGCAAAAATACCCGTTTGCCACCAAGGATGCATCGCATTTACAATGCGGCACACCGTGGTGCAAGGATAGACAGATGCGTGTCGCATCATTTGTCGTATGGGCAGCGCATTGCTGGAGTTGTGTCACAAGTGCAAACCAACTCCAGCAATGCTCAGGGGCGGTGTATACTTATTGTGCTGTGTCACTCCTTATGCGTGCTTCAAGCAGGCGTAAGGTTTTGACGCAGCGGCGTCGTAAAAGTGACTCATTGAAATCTTGTAGATTTCACTGCGTCACATTTACAAGGCTTTCTTGCGATGGAACGCCCACCCTGCATACATCATATCTGATGCAGGTATAATGTAGTGCAGGGCTTTACAACGTGATGCATCTCCCTAGATGCGTCATGTTGTAAATATGTCGCAACTAAAAGCATTTATTCCAAGAAAGGACTACAGAAAAGCTGCTCAAGCCCTTGTACTCTTGCATGTGGATGGGGGCAACGTACTACTTCATGGCTTCACAGACTCCACACAGGAACCCCTAAATGGTATCCTTCATTCCTCAGCACATCTCATCCAGGGTTAACAAAATATGGTCAAAGCACTTCCATCCTGATTAAACTCAATTGGCTCCCATCGTCAGCTGGCCCCATATTCAAAACAAGCTGCATCATGTATAAAACTATACCAATCAGCACCCTGCTCATCTTGCATACAAGCTCATTATGTCTGTTGGAAATGGGGGTCTCTAGTTGGCAGAGGTAGGTACCTTTGTCCAAATAGGGACCCTTGCTTCTAGTCAGGGTAAGGGGGAAACACACTTTAGATAACCCCTGCTCACCCCCTGGTTAGCTTGGCACACGCAGACAGACATTCCAAAGGTAATGTGTAAAGTATTTGTACTCAAAACACACAGTAATACAGTGATAACACCACAAATGGACACCATCACATTTTAGAAAAAGAAAGTATCTTTATCTAAACTCAACAAGATCAAAACAACAAAAATCCAACTTACATGTAATAAGAATATGACTTTTCAAAGGTTTCAAGTAACTGAGTCCATAGAAATCTATGGATGTGTGATTCTACACAAAGTACCTGTCGATGCGTCAAATTTCACGATGAGAAGCGTAGAGAAACAACGAGATGCATCAGTTCCTGAGGCCTTGGGGAGGCGATGCGACAGTTCTGCTGCACGCAGGAGAAGTTACGCATCGAATCCGGACTGTAGGAGAAGTGATGCGTCGACTCCAAGATGGTTCCGGGGGAATGCATCGGGAAAACTTGCCGCACAGGTGCAATGCGTGGAAATCCGGGATGTGTTGTCCATCGATGTGGCGGCGACAAGCGGCACTGTGTCGGTTTTCTCAGTGGCGACCCCATGATGTGTTGGTTCTTGTAGTTGCGACAGGTGCTTCGTTGGTTCAGAAGCAGTGCAGCAATGCGTGGAGATTCTTCCCGCACAGCAGTGCTGCGTGGGGAAAAACAACGCCAAGAAGAGCTATGCCTTGATTTCTTCAGTTCTTTAGGTGTCTTCCAACTCCCAACAGCAGGAACAACCTCCAGAGGCCCAAAACTGGAACAGGCACCTCCCGGTAGGTCAGAACGTTCAGAAGCAAAGTTCAGGGGAGCTGGTGGTGAAGTCTGTGTGTCCGTCAGACTTCGGAACATGGTGCCAGCACACACAGGCCCTTGGAGATTCTTATTCAAGCAGGTTAACAGCAAATTACTAGTCTTTGTCCTTTCCTTGACTGAAACAGCAACTGAAGGCCAACCCCCAAACAGCACACAGCACAGCACACAGCAAAGTGGCAGTACTCCTCCTCACAGCTCTTCAGCCTTCCTCTTTGGCAATGTTCCTCTTGTGTCCAGAAATGATCTAAAGCTCTGGGGTTTAAGGTCTACTACTTATACCCCATCTTGTATTTGTTCTCTTTGTGCAAGGGTCTCTGAGCCCATTCCAAACCAGTTCTGTCCTCACTGGTGCAGTATGACCACAGGGGGTGGAGACAGCATTGTGCTAGGGAGACAGGCCATATTTAAGTGCAAGGAAATCTCCTCCCACTACTCTAAATGCAGCCAACCCCCTTTCAGCTCAGCTCTGAGTCATCCAGGAAGGGCCAAGCACACCTAAAACCCCCCAGTGGCTTTCTACAGTGAATGCACATCCACGGCCCTTGTCACTCCAAAACCTGACAGTCAATCCACAAACAGACAGAAGCACACAGAATGGTAAACAAGAAAATGCCTACTTTCTAAAAGTGGCATTTTTAAACACGTAATTTAAAAAACATATTTACTAAAATATGTTATTAAATTCTGAGTTCAGAGAGCCTAAACATTATTTCTCTACCTTATCCCAAGGGGAAGTTATACTTGTAAGATGTTACAATGTAGCTCCCATTCTCTCCTATGAGGCAAATAGCCTTTCAATCGTGAAAAACGAAATTGGCAGCATTTCACTATCAGGACATGTCACACACGCAAGTACATGTCCTACATTTCACATACACTGCACCCTGCCCATGGGGGTACTTGGGCCTACCATAGGGGTGCCTTACATGTAAGAAAAAGGAAGGTTAGGGCCTATCAAGTGGGTGCACTTGCCAGGTCGACATAGCAGTTTAAAACTGTGTGCAGAGACTGCAGTGGCAGGTCTGAGATAGCTTTTCAGGGCTACTGATGTGGGTGGCACAATCAGTGCTGCAGTCCCACTAGTAGCATTTGATTTACAGGCCCTGGCACACTCAGTGCACTTTACTAGGGACTTACCATTACATCAAATATGCCAATCATGGATAACCAATCATGTTCACAATTTACACAGAGAGCATATGCACTTCAGGACTGATTAGCAATGGTAAAGTGGCCAGAGACATGAAGCCAACAACAACAGGTCAGGAAAACAAGCATTTGAAATGCGATCGGTCTTGCCTTGGGACCTTATATGTAATTAGCTATGCAACAAGCGTTTTAACAAGGAAAACCGGTCTAATTTGAACGCACATCTTCTGCATTATTACTCACAATTTTTCCCGGTTGACTAAGTCGAAAGCACTTGAAAGATCAATGAAAGCCAGATAGACTGCCCCTCCTTTAGCTTTTGCTTATTTGCTGATAAGGTGCAGATGTAGTGTTTGTTCAATGGTACCAATACCTGATCAAAACCCAAAATGTACAGAAGCTAATCTTGTTCTCCTTAGCCCAGGTTTCTAAGAGCACCAGGATAACTCTCCCCAAAGTGTTAGCAGTAGCATATTTTAGGGAGATTGGCCTATAACAGGTTGGTGATAATTTGTCTCCTATTTTTTTTTTATAAAAAAAGTATAAAAGGGGGAATATGACAGCCTATCTCCATGAATCTGGAATCCTACCCCCCACAGCACTTTTCAGGATATTAGTTACGTCCACGGGTACCCAATCTAACCCAGACTGATGAAAGATTCCTGAGAAATGAGTTACCCACTCAACTTCGGAGATCAGAGACTCTCTCAATATCTCTTCATATGCAATTTAAGATCAGCCAACCAGCATCATAACCTTACAACAAAATCACATTGTACCCCGTCCAGATTCAGATACATTGACCTTTTCTGACGCTATCACTGGAATAATCAAAAGCCAAATTTTAAAACCACCCCATCACTACAGGACTTTAAATCTAAACTAAAAATACATCTCTTTAAAACTGTAAGACAACTCAGACAAAAGTGTTATCCCCACAAGGACCTCACAATGTAAATATGCTTAACATTACTTTCTTTGGCAAGTGTGCGGACTCTGCTGCTCATTATTTCATGTGCTCATTTGTCCTTGCTGTTCTTACTCTCAAAAAGCTTATTTTTATTTTTCCTGTTATTCACTCATTGGTTTATGGTAATACACACTAGGCCTGGGCTAAAAATCCGTTTCGCTCGCGGAAATTGCTATAATTTGACATTTTCGCGTTCCGCCGAGAGCGCGAAAATGTCAAAATTTCCGCAATTTTTTGCTTGCTCGCGCTGTAAAATAATACATTCTTGCGTGCGCACGATCGCCTTACCTGAATCCCCGCATTCACCGACAAGTTTTCCCGATCCGGTCGCGTTCTCCACGAGATGTTGGATTGTTGGTAGCCATTTGCGCTGTCACGCGACAGTTTGCGCCCGCAGTAACATCATTCGTCGCGCGATCACGTCTTTCTTCTCGCGATCATGCACCGCGAGACAAGTGAAAATAAGATGGCTGCGCCCGCGAGCAACCGCATGGGTAAGTTGGCGAGCCGCGACCACGCAGAACATACCACGAACAGGCGGGAAAAAAACTTCCGCATCTTCACGATATTTCCGCGTGTTTGCGGAGATTTTTAACATTTTCGCGATAATTTGCAAAAGTGAATTTCGCAAATTCCGCCCACCCCTAATACACACTCCCCACTGACTGTCATACATACAAATGTCTACCAGGCCTTACATCGAACCATTTTGGTAGTCCACACGGCACCCCTTTACACTGACCTTCTCCCTGCTGACGAGAGGCAACTACCTCGAAACACGTGTCCAGGGATGGCTAACGCAACACATACTGTTCTTTATACATCGTGGCATAGGCGTACCCGCCGTCGCCACTACATTTACCACAGTCCTTTGGGGCAACTTGCTGGTGTGACGAGCAGTGTGCGACCAACCTTTGCACAATCGAACCATTTTTGTTTAAAATATTACTTTGTTGTTTTTTTTAAGTGGATGGTTATCATATGCGAAGTGTCCCAGAATGTCACAGTATTGGTGTGGAATGCTGCATGGAGAAGCAGACTGCTGCATCTCAGCAACATTGATTTTAGCAGGGTCTCTATGTGGTGCTCTGGCAAGAATAGCATTTTAAAGACACTCACGAGCAGGGGCACAACAGCAGAGCTTTGTGCTAAATCCACCAGTTACAAAATGAAATAAACTGCAGTACCTAGCATTATATATAACCAAGATTTAATATTATAGTTAACTGAAGGAGAAAAAGAAACTTGAAGGTTAGATGCTCAGTTCATATCACTCAACTCAACCTAAGCTTTATCTGTTAACTTCTATCACTCAAGTATCTAAGTAGACGATAATTGGACTGGTCTATTTATTGCCATTTGCAATGAGGAGATATTGGAGCTCAGTCTGATCTACTGGACGTGAGTAAAACATGCAACTCAAGTTGCGAGACCTTTGATCATGCTACGTGGGCCTGTCTCACTTAGGGAAAGGCGGCACTGGTCATGACAAGTGTTTCTCAGAAGAGTCAGAACCTGTAAGAAGTCATGTGTCCCTCCCCCTTTAATTCTTCCTCAGATACAATAACTTAGAATATGATTAAGCTTCTATTGTATTTAGTAGTGTTTGATAACGATGAGGTATAGTTAACACAATTTTATACTGGCATTTAAATGAATCCAGTTTATATGTGCATTGTAAGACTCCTATTACCAGTACCATACAACTTAATCAGAATTACTCGAAGTTCAAGATGATATTGTACTGCCTGGGTTTCACTGGGCCAAGATCTCTCGTTTTACATTATGTGCGTATCTTTTTGTTGCAAACCCAGCGACAGTTCGCTAAGAAAGTCATAAGAAGGGATATATGATACCGTGGTTGCCCTTTTTTGGCATATTGACGTGTATGTACTGTGGGTGGGACACAAGGACACGGCCCACTCTGGAGGCCTGTCACTTCACTCGCTGGTGGTGTCTCCTCCCTCGAACGAGAGTTTAGATTGGTCGAAAATGGACATAGTGAGAGTCTGCTCAAGAATGCTGCAGTAGTATGAGTGAAAGTAGGCAGTTTATGGCTAAACTAATGCACACTGGCAGTGCCACTAGTTGAAGCAGAGTCTCTTTCAGTAAAGTCCTTCTGACCTGAAATCCACTAAGTCAGACCTGCCATATCAACAATGTTGCTTTAGTAATTGTTTTTTTATGACTCTCGGGTTTCTCCATCCGACACATGAAATAAGCCCTCCCACCTTTACCCAACCAGACTGGAGCAGTATATCCCCTCTACAAGGAACTCCGCCAACAGACACCTTGCCACAAAGCGCTTGAACTCACCACCAATAACCTCCACCTATATGCCCCAGCACTCACCCCTTCATTGTGCTGGGCCCTCAGGGAAACTTCAAGAAGGCACTAGGCTCCCGCGGAGCACCGCGGCATGGGGGTGACCGATTACAGCCTGCAGTTTGGGGAAAAGCTCCAGGGTGGGGCCTCCTCCTCCTCCGCTCTCTCCCTCAACATGTGGATGGCGCTCCTCACTCTCCAACCAGACACACCTGACCTTTCACCAGGCCCTCCTCCTGCATGCACGCTCTCACCCATCCAACCGCCAAACCTACACAATCATTTGCAATGCAATAGAACTCAAATTTACGCAAGACCTATTACATTGCAAACAGGAGTGCGGGGGCAGGAGGGCGAGAAGGCGCGAACAACGGGAGTGCATGCGGGTGGGGGGCAGGAAGGCATGGGAAAAAATAGTGCTCGCAATCTAAATAACACATACCATGCAACACTCAAAGTAAAGGGGCTAGTAACCATGGAAGGATACAAATGATGACATGGCCATCATAAGGAGGGACTAACAGCCTATAAACCAATCGGAAGGCAGCATTTAGAATGGACAAAGACACAAGCCAATGAAAACGATGGGCGGGGGAGTGGGCGGAGCTTCCACTCCATACTCCACTAATTCATGCCTCGCAGAGCGAGCAGCGCATGCGCGCTACTGCTATAGGCTCGACCTAAAAATTGGAGGAAGAAGCAAAAAGTTTGGGGATAACCCTTCAAAAAAGTCCAACAGTGTCAAATTGTGCTCAGCCCACCCACAGCCAGGACATCATCAGAATGCAGACTAAGGAGTGTACAAAAAAAAAAAAAAAAAACAAGGCAGCAGGCTTTTTCCATCTATGCACCCAGGATCTGGAGCAACATTCCTACATTTGATAGAAACTACCCAATACTGCTTCAATTTCGGAAAGTGTTGAAGGTGTATCACTTTAAAGAACACAGCATCACAATGCATTAATACAATCCAGCTACCTATCCTATCACTGCTGGATTTTGACCATGTACAGCACTCAGCTGCCTTTTGGCAAGTTTCACGTTCTGATTTAGAAATACCACATAAATGCATATGTACATACATGCATACGTACATACATACATATATACAGACAAGAGCTCCTGCCTCAAAAATATTAATGATGCACGAGGTTTATGACTCCCTGTGAATGGGAATATTGTGATGTGACTGATTTGTATATCAGTTTCAAAATGAAAGTGAGGGTCACAAACCAGTAGGCCTACTAAAAAACAAAGTACAGCAAAAAGAATCCGTAGATGACAGATCAAAAGAACCTAGCCAAGAAAAACGGGGGATTCACCAATTGGGTGAAAGACCTCCTCTACTGGTAGAAAAGAAAAATGTATTTTCTTGCGTTCCCTCACTCACCCAGTGTTGCCCCTAGGTGACATGCTTCATCATTGGGGCCATCCCATACATCTACTGCTTGGGGCGTGCTGTGACTTGCGGAGTTATGTAGGAGCACTTACTTTGTGAGGATATGTGTAGTGCAGTGTAGAGGGGTGGTGTAGGTGATGTTTAAAAATGTACCTAACTAGTGAGCTATTGTTTTATTCCTGCACATATTTGGTAAGGATACAAAGGGGTTAATAAAAGGGAAACGTAACTGTTATGCAATTACAATCCCTAGTATTGTGTCGACATGTTTCAAGGTATCCCCTAAACCTCTTCTTCAGGACAACAAAGGGACCAGCCCTTAGTGTACCTCTCCGTGCAGGACCTATAATAAAGTGAAATATAAGTTATGAATGCACACCTATTGTGTGAGCATTGGGAAAATACATACGGTTGATTCTGAACACGTAGTATCTGTCATGGGGAAGAAAAAGCGAAATGCTAATTAATACATACTGCCTGCCCACCGCCCTTGTGGGCAGGTTATGGCGTTACGCTGCGCGTAAAAGAAGGTACTTCATAATATGGTGTAAGTGCCCTTGAAAGTAACATTAATTAGTGCTTAGATCCTGTGTGGATTAATATACCACACTCAATATCTCTATTGTGAGAAAGCAAGGTTAAAAGACATAATTAAAAACACTTGCGGTCAAGGACAAAAAAGGATGCACACAACATGTAACATAAAATCAATTTTTTTTTGAAACGTACTTATTTTGTGGCAAAAATACGCCTCATGGTCTGTTTGGGTGGAGGGGCCTGTATTATATTATAATAGGAAGAATACACAAAGGAGTGAAATTATAAGGATTTGTTTTAAGCCATTCATCTCTTGTGCCTTCCTCTAACTGATTTGAAAAAGCAATAAGAAATGCGGTGAAAATGCAGGAAATAAAGGTTTTGTTGATTCCTGTAGGGAGAAAAAGTCTTACTGTGCTCAGCAACCTTAGGTCATTACGACCTTTTTATTCCCAAGGCGGACCACATCTTAGCGTGTCTGTGCCTCGGTACCGGTAGAAGTAGTCTAACAAAACAGCCAAGTCATGTCCTCGTGCTATCAGAGACTAGAGCGTGTAACGCGCAGTCTCGTTTGGTAGATAAAACGGTCCACCATATTGTTTGTGTTTTTCGAAAAGGGGGGTGACTTTAAAAAGTCTAAATTACTTATTTGTGTGCAGGAGTCCCTCGTATGAATATGGAAGGACACTAGGTATTTTGTCAAAAAAGGTTGGGGTCGGTATCGAACCCTGGTCTAAGGGACACAGAGAGACTCATAAATGGCGGCCATATTGGAATGGTCAAAATGGCAATACACAGAAAAACAGACTAGGGATGTTTGTCATAGAGCCTTCAATTTATTCAAAACACGGGGTAAAAACCTCAGTGCCTTTATTCTTGATTTTTGTGTAGGGCTGTCCCTGATTTTCACGTAACATGCCTTTTCTTGTAAAAACATGCCAGATAGGGTTTCTTCAAAAGATTGGGGGCAGTATCAAACCCTGATCTAAGGGATAAAATGGAGTTGTCACAAATCAATAGGCTGCCTGGGGATGTTTCTCATACTTCCTTTTGGTTGATCAAAAAGACCTAATTTTCAAATAAGCAGCTGTTAAGTAGGTTAGTGATTTCATTTTCGATTAACCAAAAGGAAGTATGAGAAACATCCCCAGGCTGCCTATTGATTTGAATAAAGGCACTGAGGTTTTTACCCCGTGTTTTGAATAAATTGAAGGCTGTATGACAAACATCCCTAGTCTGTTTTTACACGCTCTAGTCTCTGACAGTATGAGGACATGACTCGGCTGTTTTGTTAGACTACTTCTACCGATACCGAGGCACAGACACGCTAAGATGCAGTCCGCCTTGGGAATGAATAGGTCGTAATGACGGAGGGTTGCTGAGCACAGTAAGACTTTTTCTCCCTACAGCAATCAACATAACCTTTATTTCCCGCATTTTCACCGCATTTCCTATTGCTTTTTCAAACCAGTTAGAGGAAGGCACAAGAGATGAATGGCTTAACACAAATCCTTATAATTTCACTCCTTTGTGTATTCTTCTTATTATAATATAGGGTTTCTACAGGCCCCTCCACCCAGACAGACCATGAGGCGTATTTTTGCCACAAAATAAGTACGTTTCAAACAGAAATTGATTGTATGTTACATGTTGTGTGCGTCCTGTTTTGTCCTTGAAGACAAGTGTTTTTAATGATGTCTTTTAACCTTGCTTTCTCACACTAGAGATATTGAGTGTGGTATATTAATCCACACAGGATCTAAGCACTAATTAATGTTACTTTCAAGGGCACTTACAACATATTATGAAGTACATTCTTTTACGCGCAGCGTAACGCCATAACCTGCCCACAAGAGTGGTGGGAAGGCATTATGTATTAATTTGCAATTTGCTTTTTCTTCCCCATGACAGATACTACATGTTCAGAATCAACCGTATGTATTTTCCCAATGCTCACGCAATAGGCGTGCAGTCATAAATTATATTTCACTTTATTATACGTCCAGCACGGAGTGGTACACTAAGGGCTGGTCCCTTTGTTGTCCTGAAGAAGAGGTTTAGGGGATACCTTGAAACATGTCGACACAATACTAGGAATTGTAATTACATAACAGTTACTTTACCCTTTTATTAACCCTTTTTTATCCTTATTAACTAGGAGCAGGAATAAAACATTAGCTCACTAGTTAGGTAAATTTTTAAACATCACTTACACCACTCCCCCTACACTGCACTACACATATCCTCATAAAGTAAGTGCTCCTACGTAACTCCGCAAGTCTTAGCACGCCCCAAGCAGTAGATGTTTGGGATGGTCCCAATGATGAAGCATGTCACCTAGGGGCAACCCTGGGTGAGTGAGGGGACTCAAGAAAATAACGTTTTCTTTTTTACTAGTAGAGGTGGTCTTTCACCCAATTGGTGAATCCCCCGTTTTTCTTGGCTAGGTTCTTTTGAGCCGTCATCTACGGATTCTTTTTGCTGTACTCTGATCACACAGGACGGTGAACCTAGCCCAATCCTCCTCCTCCCCCTATTTTTGACTGCTAAAAAACAAAACACATTTTTTTTTGTATAACCCACCTTCAAAAGCCAGTCCCAATATGTCAAATGAATGACACCAACTGTGGCACCAAATTGAAAGTACCAGATTGTTCTACAGTTCTAAACCACTAGATGTTTGATCAATTCAAGTTTAGTCACGGAAAAGTGTTGCAGTCATGTGAAGATGTTTTGCATGAAATGGAAGACGTTCATGAAGTATGACTCAAAGGAGACTTTCTTTGTTGTTGGTATATATTTATTTCAAAAAGAAAATGATCCATACCATATATCTAAACAAGACAGATGGTGCGAAACAAGTCAAATTCACCATGGCTAACGGTATTAACTTAAGGTCAATGTAGTAATGAGTGACAGTGAATTATGGGAAAAGTGTAAACAGTTAGTTGTATTTAGTTGCATTCTTCACATTTGCACATTCCAAAACAGTGCATTCAAAATGCACGATGCAACTAGACTACTGGAGGGTTTCATGTTTGAATCTTGGGGGTAGATTTACAAGCCCCTTGCGCCACTTTTGCGTCATTTTTAACATGGGAAAAATGATGTAAAAGTGGCACAAGGGGCTTGTAAATCTGCCTCTTGATATTTACAAGAAGTCAAACTAGGTCATAAAAGCAATTCAGACTGTCCAATATGTTTTTTTTTTCAGAAGTCAGTTATAATATTTGGTTGTGCGAGGGGATAATATATTTATGCATCACACATTATGAAGGAGCTTATATAACCTACTTTGTGATGTTATTGATGGTGTAGTCAGAATGTGAATAAATGTTTCTATTGTGACTATACATGCTGTCATGGCAGAGAGTTGTAGTTGCAGTTGGATCTGAAAATGGCCACCTTGACTCAAATCACTACCTTTGTGTACTTAAACTGTGTTTCAAAAAATGTTTATGCAAACATTTCTCAAAAAGATGCAACATTTCCATTCTCCATCTTTTCGTTTCATCATTGCATCCCAAATGACTTTAGTGAAAGCACAATACTTTGTAAAAAGCCCGACAATGAAAGGGTTCTTTAATTCACACGACAATTCAGTGCACGGAGGAATGAACAAGACTGCAGTGGTTGCTCTCTGTCATTGTAGGAAAAAGACAGTAGAAAAGAAGAGAAGTGAAAGATCACCCCTTCACCTGTTAAGATTTTTAATATAGTTGGTCACAATTTTAATTATGATTCTATTTGGAATGCTAAGATTGTTTTGGCAACTTTGAATGCTTAGAATACTGTTAGACGGCAAGCACTTACGGCATCATCTATCCCTTTGGAAAAAGGCGCCAAATCGTTGGGAGGGAGAGCGAGATCCTGTCGGCTGACCCAGCAGAGACCCTTTGACATATTGCAAGATCCACGCCATGCCAACAGGACCCTTTTTTCCCCATACTACTCTTGTCACCATGACAGGCTGACTTCCAATGAAAGCGTATTGCTAGATGGGCATCCATGTATGTTTGTAGCATTAGCCCTGACTTGCTAGGTCTTTTTTCCCATTTTGATTGTTCCTGCCTGGAATCACCGTGACTTCACTGTGAACTCCGGCAGGAAAAATCAGTGTGGGAATGTCCGCCCTAAATATGCTCAGCTCAGTGGTGTAACACAACATGATAGGGTCCCACCTCCTCCCAGAAATGTGAAGAGGGGCCAACGAGTCTCCCATATTATTTTATGTTGTTTGTTGGCATTGGGATAAATGGGGGCCCCTTGAAAGGCTGAGAGGCCCCTGAAGGGTTGCCCCCTCCTCCCGCATGCGCGCAGGAGCAGCAGAGACCGGCATTACACCCCTGCCTTCACTGACAGATGTTCTAATGCCTGTGTCTCCGTGACAGATGTGGTACTGCAGGTTGTTATCGACAGTGAAGACAGCTGACACTCCACAATTATAAAAAAAAACATAACTCTTCCTGTAATATGGCAGAGAGCGACATCTGCAGATTTACTGAATATTTCCCATTCTAGCACCATCTAATTAGTCACATAAATACTTTTGTTTGCACAAATCCCAAGTTAAATGAGAATGTGAAGAAGGATAAAGAGCAGAAAGTGAGATGTGGCCTGTTTTTCTGCCCTTGTTGGGTGAGAGTGTTAGTGTACTAGCTAATAGTATAATTGCAGATCATGCTGTCAAGCATTGACAGCTGTTTGTTTCTCTTGCTCTCATCATGTGGGGCAATAACGCGATAGGAGGAGGTTAATGCTCTCTGTAGAGCGCTTTGACCACTGTTAATACCCTGCTCCGTGGGCACTAATATTTAAATGTTATTAGGCTGGTTATCATATAATTTAGAATAGTTTAGATTGATTACAAAATGTGTCATTTTTTTTAACGCAAAATCTTAGCCAGCCTTTAAAAAAGCATAAGATGTCTACATATTGTACCTCATGTGGGGATGAAGTGGAGTTACAGAAAAGAAGAAACAGCTTTTCTTGCCTCGAGGTGATGCAGCTGCCACATTGATCTAAAATGTATGTCAAAATAGTTGTTCCTTTTATTAGCGAGTTCTATCAAGACAGTCATTTGCTTCGCTATCCACTGTAATTGCACTATTCTGATTTTTGTGCACACTGTCTTTGATACAACTCTCTCAGACATTCTTCTTTAATATTCACGAGGCAGCTTTTTCCTTGTGAATCTTTGTGAATGGTTTTTGAATGCAGACATTAATTCTCCACTCTCCGTTCACAAAACGTCAACAAATGCAGGACCTGTTCTTTAAAGAGCCAGGGGTGCGATACCCAAAAATGTAGCATACATTGGTCCATGCCCTCGGGATTCATTGACGCCAATCCACCAAAATGTTAGGGATAGCCAGTGCTTTAAGTGGGCCGGTACTCACCGGTACTGAGTACCGGCACTTCTGATTTTTTTTGCCGTCAGTACCGGCACTTATCTGTAGCCAGGGGGAGTACCGGTACCCTGATCCTCGGCACGGCAGGCTCAGGTTAGTTTTCTGCTCCAGTACAGGGCAGACGCCGCTCTGCTTCCGAGGAGCTCGTAATTAACTCGGCTGAAGTATCCTTTTCCAGAGTTGCTGGTGAAGATTCCAGCAGCGCCCATTTGAAAGCCCCGAAACTGCAGGGGGTGAGAGGGCTTGTGTCACGCTGTGATTAACAGGACAGGTCTTTAGACAGACCCTGCACTGTCAATCAGATGCGCAGCGACCATTCGGGTGAAAGTGTCATCATGACTTTCATTTTGTGTTATGAGTTAATCTGTGTTTTTTGACATAACACATTTCTCATGTGTTTTAATATGTGCTGCAACTGGTAGAGAAGTCTCTATGTATGATGATATTTTGCCCTCAGCCCCGCCCACTTGCCACACCTCTATTTTAATGAGTACCGGCACTTATTTTTCCCCATTTAAAGCACTGGGGATAGCGGAAGTGACATCACATGCCCTTTGACTTTCAGTTGCACACGCACTTACAGGTACGCACACAGTAACACACACAACAACTCTCTCTCAAATAAACACACTCCCACCCGCAAGCACGCGCACAACATACATTTAAACGCATTTTTTGTATTCACCTCAGCTGCAAGGGAATGTCACATCCCAGCTAATTGCACTCCATAATACTGTAATAGTGAATAATGTAACATCATTCATTATAAGTGTAACAAAAATGTAGACAGAACAAGGAGCTTGAACCCAAACTGACGTCCATTAGGACGAGCTGCCCCTGTCACTCATTTTGCCACCTCCGAGGCCAGAGTTTGCAAAGGCAGTTCCAGGGGTCGCGGCTGGGACTTCTGGCGATCCCTAAATTACGTCCATATCGGGAACCAGACCTTTTCCCTCTGCCTTGCGACTCGCAATATTGATCCACAATCTCACTTTTGCACATTGAAATTTGGGTGTTTGCAATCACAAAGCCTAAACATAATATTTTTAGGAAGAATACAGTTTAGTTTGTATTAGATCAAAATCTGTTATCTGGACATCAGTAGTTAACTTAGCTTGCCGCCTTTTTTCTCCCCCCTTCCATTCTAAGCCAGCCCTAAAACAACTTCGCTTTTCTAAGCTAGAGAACTGCAAGGCTACTATCCATTTCCAGACTTTCAGCATGTTCCGGAGAACAATACATAGCACGACATTTATTATTCCCACCCCTAATGCCTTTGTTTTGGGAATTTAATGGAGCTCGAGCCAGAGTAAAAGGAGTGTGAAACGATAATACAAAATGGCGCTTTGTCGGCATTCGTTCCAGATGTCCCCGTTCGGTTTTTAAATCTACATCAGAACATGGTTCTGTTTTCACTGCATGTCTTTTCTGTTTATCCAAAGATTGTCTCTAAAAAGTTAGACAACAAATGCAGGTAATAGTTCGATTGTTACTCGTCGCACAAGCCAGCTGTGGAAATCACGTGACGTCATTTAAAGGCAATTAAAAAAGCCAGGTGGCGGATTGGCTCTCGGCAAGTAATTAGGCAAAGAATAGCAACTGCATACTTAGCACACAGTAAGCCTCTGAGGTTGTATTATTTCGCCCAAGGAAGTCAAGGTTTTAATTAGAAGCCAAAATGTCAGTGGCAGCGACCAGTTTTATAATTGGAACAAGGCCCTGCATGGGTGCTATAAATGTACACTTTAATTTTATTCCGAGTCTTTAGTTGTTCTCTTTCTTTGCTGCACATTCCAGGTGGTTTAGATTAAACCATTTTTTCTCCGCACAGAAGTCAGAGAGCTCCTTCATTCTGTGTTAACAATAAAGCCCTTGACAGACCTAATCTCAAAATAATGTACATTATGCAAACATGCAGGTGGCACAAAGATGTATTGCTTTACAGTGCCTTTGTCCAGACAGCAGTCATAGCACAGAAGCAAGGACGTGGTGTTTTGTAAGTATTAATATAACTGTGTATATTAAAATTATAATAGGTTGAATACATTTAAAAAAAAGCTCCAATCAAGGCCACTAGGTATGGGGTCATTTCACTGAAAATAATTATTTTACTGAACGTTGTTTTCTGTTTTTCAAATTATTAACAAAATACAGCGGTTTAAAAAGTCAAATGTGGAGTATTCAGGCTACCTCTGTTTAGGAGTGGGCAGAGTATTCTATTCGCATGTGGAATTAGCGAAATTTTGACCACTCTGTGTTACTCTTTAATGCAGAGTTTTGGCTAAATTCTGCCAGTCGCCACATGGCACAATTTTAATCCCACAAGGCTCCAGAATATGTGAGCTGCTGAGCGCAAGCACGATTTAACGACCCCAAGTGTGCTTTCCTCATGCAGGTGGTCACCTGTGTTCGCAAGCGGTCGCAGTCAGAGGGCTGCTGCTTGCGTAGATTTGCTGCTACTTGAGTAGATTTTCTACTCAAGTGGCAGCAAAGTCAACTCGAATGCCGCGTACTCTTGTGCAATGTATGGTGCCATTTGTGCTAATTTTCAGCTCTGATCGTGCTACCAGCGCTAAATTATAGTGCTAGTTGCATTTTTTCTACCCGTTGTCAGATGTCCACTGAATCATTTTGTGTTTTTCTGAAACCTGGTGGAAGTCCGTGAAGTGAAACTCTGCGAGTTCTGCCCGCCCATGGCTCTATTAACAGTATTTTATCAAATAATCGCAATAAAGTGCCTAGGCAGTATCGGCGATGGTGTCAAAACTCAAGTATGAATGAGACAATATGTAATGCAAATAGTGCGAGCTGCATATTTTCTGCCCGTTGGCAGAATTCCACTGAATCTTGCTAAATTCTTCTGAAACTATGTGAAATTCCGTGAAGTGAAACTCTGCCCCCCCCCCCCCCCCCCCGGCTCTATTAACAGAATCTTATCAAATATTCACAATAAAGTGCCTATGCAGTATCGGCGATGGTGGTGAACCTCAAGTATGGATGAGACAATATGTCCCTAAATGACAACTAAACACAAATTAAATAATTAGTATTTCAAATAAAAAAAGTCCTCTGTAGTGGGTAGCAATTTGCAAACCATGAAGGTTTATTAAAATAATTCATGGTGTAATACAGAAGGCAAATGTAACAATCAGAATGCATGTCAAGCCAATACGTGGAATTAGCATAAGGCTCAATCAAAAACAAGCAAGAGAATGACATGAAAGGAAAGAAATCTGTCGTCCAAAATGTACCATCTTTAATAGAAAATTTCACAGTAGAGGTCAATGGAAATAGCTGTCAACGAAGGTGAGCAAACAAATCACAATGCAACATCACATAATGATACCCTCCTAGCACTATTCCCTAACTGAACTTTAATTTGTCTTAACCCCGTCCAGGCGGCGAGCACTCCCTCCCCACTCCCCCATGCTTGTTGCCATCGCTGCGCGCTTTTCCCTTAATTAGTACTTGACCACTTCTTGGTGCCTGAAAAGGTCGCAGTTTTATTTTCACAACAAACATTTTGTTAACAGGAAATCTTCATATTTCAAATTTCAACACTCATGGTCTTATTATAGTCCTTCAATGGCCATGTTTCATTTTTATCTATTGTTCATCATTTTTTCCATTCGCATTCTGGACCCAGCCGCCTCAATTGCCTGTGAGAGGAGAGAGGGGCCCCAATCCCTGTGTTTCGATTCCCGGGTCTAGGCTTCAACTTGCTACCGATTTGGAGGGTGTCCCTTTCTGGGCATGCCCGGGCTGCAAGTGCCGTCCCGCTCATCCTGTATCCTTTCGGGGCCCTCCCTTCTCCCAGTCTCTGCCGTTTGGCATCCCAAGGACCTTACTTGAGCATCTACTCTATTTTCTTGCGGCTGGGTCCTCGTCATCTTCTCCGTCTGTACCCCTGCCGTACGGCATCCCCGGGGTACTGCGGGAGTGTCATCTTTGTTCTTTGTCTGGCGGCACGCCGCCCAATGGCTCCCCCAGTGCCCCTGCCGTGAGTCATGACAAGGACACCATGCGAGCCTTTCATCTATCTCCTAGTAATTTTGTTCTCTACTAGGTTCCTCGTGTCAGCTCCGCTACCCTTCCCCCCTACGGCTGCGACGCCCGTATCCATAGGTGTGGGTGGGTGGGCTTCTCTTCTTCTTTTGCGGGGGGGAAATTTGCAATGTGGTTTCCCGGGCCGTTGGCCCTTCTTAACCCCCCCCTTGCCTATCTTTCTCGCCCCCTGATTGGGGGGGGAGCTTCCTTTGTTGGTGGGCCTATCCATGCCCTCCCCGGCCTAGCTGGGTCTTCTAATTGCGGGGGCGTGGCGTGAGGGGGTCCCGCCGCCGGCCGGCGTTTTACCCGGGCCTCCATCGGGTCCGGCTTTGCCTTCCCCGGCCCGGGTCCTAACCCCGTCCAGGCGGCGAACACTCCCTCCCCACTCCCCCATGCTTGTTGCCATCGCTGCGCGCTTTTCCCTTAATTAGTACTTGACCACTTCTTGGTGCCTGAAAAGGTTGCAGTTTTATTTTCACAACAAACATTTTGTTAACAGGAAATCTTCATATTTCAAATTTCAACACTCATGGTCTTATTATAGTCCTTCAATGGCCATGTTTCATTTTTATCTATTGTTCATCATTTTTTCCATTCGCATTCTGGACCCAGCCGCCTCAATTGCCTGTGAGAGGAGAGAGGGGCCCCAATCCCTGTGTTTCGATTCCCGGGTCTAGGCTTCAACTTGCTACCGATTTGGAGGGTGTCCCTTTCTGGGCATGCCCGGGCTGCAAGTGCCGTCCCGCTCATCCTGTATCCTTTCGGGACCCTCCCTTCTCCCAGCGATCTCTGCCGTTTGGCATCCCAAGGACCTTACTTGAGCATCTACTCTATTTTCTTGCGGCTGGGTCCTCGTCATCTTCTCCGTCTGTACCCCTGCCGTACGGCATCCCCGGGGTACTGCGGGAGTGTCATCTTTGTTCTTTGTCTGGCGGCACGCCGCCCAATGGCTCCCCCAGTGCCCCTGCCGTGAGTCATGACAAGGACACCATGCGAGCCTTTCATCTATCTCCTAGTAATTTTGTTCTCTACTAGGTTCCTCGTGTCAGCTCTGCCACGCTCCCTACGGTTTTTCGATCGGAGGGAGCTCCCCCCTTAGCTCGACCTAGCCTCGCGACCTACTTGCCCCCTCCTATCTCGAATATGCCCACGATGTTCCGCGTGAACTTGTCTATTCCTATCCCCGAGTGGTATACCCCCTCCTCCAGGTGTTACCCCAACTACCAGTTTATCAGCCCATGCTGCCTGACGTCCACCCCGGGGCCTTGCATGCTTTGGCCCTGGTGGTGTGTAGCTCTCTTCTGGATTTTTCTATGCCTTCTAGCTTCACCTTCTCCACTATGCTCGGTGTGTGGAGCAGGTATAATGGACTAACTTTACGTAATTGACACTAGGGGAATTGGTTTGCCCATTTTTGCCGCCAGGCTGGTTGATTGGTGGTGTGCGCCTCAGCGCAAATTGAAGGAATATGTCGTTGTGCCGTTGACCGTAAGCGAATGGTCATGCCTCTCGCGGGCAGGGCTTCCCTGCCTCAATTCGCAGAAATCCCTCACTATGCAGACTAATTGTTTCATTGCTCGCTGGAGCCGCACCTGTATTCTGTCTCCAAGCACGTCTCTACTACCCTTCCGCCGCTAGGAAGGACGTATACCCCACTTCTCGTCCGTTTACGCGGTATTTGGAGCTGTATGGTCAACATTTGCTCCCTCTACCACCTCCGCCCTGCTTTTCTCCCTAGTTCAGTCGGGCGTTCCTGAGGTTGGCCATTTTGCTCCTGGGTGCCATGGGTGGTGCGTGCCCCGATGAGGCCTTGCAGGATGCCGCCCTCCCATCACCAGGCCTTTTTGCTGGCATCTGGCCTTAGCTGTGTATTTGTTCCTCCGGCAATCTGGGTTGTTATAGCCCCAGGCTGTCTTGGTACCTTTCTACTGTTTTTCTAGGCCAGATTGGTGTACTTTTTCTTACGGGGGCCCTCCTCTACCCGAAAAGCGGATACCCCCCGGGGCCTAACTTCACCCTCGCCTTGAGCCTGGGTAGCTTTTGTCCCGCCCTGTTCGGGTCCTGCTCTTCTCGAAATGTCTAGTATTTAATATGACACCAAGAGTTGGGTTGTCCTACACGCCTCGGGAACACCTCGCCCGCACTGCCTGTCTGCCCCACTGTACCTGGTACCACCACTATGCTTATTTTCTGCTCTGATGTTTCTTGCCAACTTGTCTTTTATCTGCAGTGACCTGCAACTCCCAGATCTTTGTTTAGTAACGAACGAAAATCATACTGTTTTACTTGTATAACTGAATACCATAGCCCTGGAACCTCGTCTGAGAAAAACATCTCTCAAATATTGTTTACTGCACTATTGCCTCATAGGATGTAGAATTTCTACTAACTCCCATGGGGCCATATATATTTGTTAACCATATCTTGCACACCAACTTTCTGTGAGATGATCCTCTTGCAACGATAAGCCGGTTGCGCATCCGCTGGACACTATACCTCTGGTTTGTTCTAGCTAAGGAAGGTCTCTCAAGAGCCAAACCCCCCCTGGGTACACCATGTAAGTGTGTTTATCGCTGATGGTTTGGTAACTTAAACCGGTGGTACAGGTTGATTCTTTTCTGAATGGTATTTTGTCAGGTACTGGGACTTGTGAGGTAGTTGGGTCATTTGTCATGCTGTGTCAAACCAGCATCGAATTTGTTGTCAAGCTTCACAACCAGGTGCTTTAACGCTGACCTGGTTAAGCGAGCCAACCGTTGAACCCCGCTATTTATCTGCTGGAGGTGGATGGATTGGATTGGCCTTGCCCCTCCGGTGGGGCACAACATGATTAGCCAAGTTACGGGCCCTCCGCTCCTGACTGCGTCACCCTCTGTTTGTGACACATGCTTGCCTCCCCGTGCGTACGTGCGTAGTGCCCAACCCTACTCACTTTAGCTTACTGGGCTAACTGCGCAGCGGGTTAATATGCCTGCTGCAAAGCACGTTTACCAAGTACATTACAGACTGTGTATGATGTAAACGGATCCGCAGATTACTGCTTTCGAAAGATACATCCTTTCGTTACTTGCGATTTATCCTTAAAGTTCCCATGTGGCATAGCGAGCTATTAACTTTCCTCCCAGAACTGCATGACCCCCGCCATATTCACCTTATTATAGCAAACCTTAATGTTGCAACAGGGTTTATTTTGGCTATAGATCGATTCTTATCTTTAAAGAAAAGCTCCCGCCTGTGCTGTTTCTTTTCCGACTCTGCGTGCGTGCTTCTCCACCCTGAGCACTCTTAACTATACTGCCTACCGGTCTGAATGACCTGTGACTCCTACCCTTTCCGTCCCTTGGCATATGTGTCCTTTCCTATACGCGGATTTACTCCTATGATTGATTGCCTTTGACAAAGCATTCATGACCGCTGTTCGTAACTGCTATACCACCGGGTGCTGGCTTCCTAAAGGCGCCGTGTTTGAAAGTTTCAGCTTTTTAAGCACCTGCTGCAGCGTTTCTCAGCGTTTCTTCCCGCCGGCAATTACCCGGCCTCACCTAATTGACAAGAAAACTCGTGTGATTAATTCTCTTCTTGGCGAGAGAACAGTGCTTTGTAAAGTCGCGGATTTGACTTAGGTGAAGGTAGTGCAGAGGGCTAATATGCCTGCTGCAAAGCACGTGTACCAAGTAGGTTGCAGACTGCATATGATGTAAACCGATCAGCAGACTGCTGTGTTCAAACGAGACATCTTTTGTTACTTGGAATTTATAACTTAAAGTCCCAATCTAGAATAGTGAGCTATTAACTTTCATCCCGGAACTGCATATATACCGCAACATATAGATTATTAGCACCTTCATTACTGATGCAAAAGGGTTACTTTGGCTAGAAATCCATTCTTATTATTCAATAAAAAACTCCCAACTATGCCGTTTGTCCGGCTCTGTGTGTATGCTTCTCCACACCAAGCGCTCTTAAACTATACTGCCTAACTTAAAGTCCCAATATAGAATCGTGAGCTATCGACTTTCATCCCAGAACTGCACATAAACCGCAAAATATACATTAGAACATTCATTAATGTCGCAAAAAAGGGGGGTTACTTTTGCCAGAAATCGATCCCTATTATTAAAGAAAAAACTCCCAACTATGCCGTTTCTTGTCCGACTCTGCGTTCGTGCTTCTCCACGCCAATCACTCTTAAACTATACTGCCTACCAGTTTGGGTGACATGTGACTCCCACACTCACAGACCTTTGGCTCATGTATCATTTCCTATCTACGGATTTACACACCTATTGCTACAGGGTGCTAGTGAGAGAATCCGTGGTGGGGGCGCCAACAAACATTGTTGCCCAGGGCGCCACCAGCTCTAAAACCGGCCCTGTCTTCTTCCCAGAGCCGTTCACAGAGACTGGACCCAGGCCGGGGAGGCTCTGGACTGTTTACCGGGCTCGAACCTGTCCCACCCTTTCGCTGTCGACCCACCACACGTAAAGTTACATTCTTTCTGCGAACAATGCCGGGTGGGGGCGCTCAGCGACTGTTAGTAGGCTGGCCGCAACCCTTTCTTCCCAGATTTAGTCGGCCGTACCCCTGCTTCGCGCAGCCCCGCTCCTTACCTTTTTCTTTTAATTTTGCTTCCGGGCTCGCTAAGGGGGCACTGCCGCCCGCACCAGTCTTCCTCCGTTTGGGGGCACCGCCGCCCGCACCGACCCCCGCGTGGTTCGTGTACACCAGTTGCGTGCTCAAAATCCGCAAACCGCCCCGGGGTCCGTTTTCGCGAGCACCGCTGTTCTGACTTCAGGTGCCTCCGTGGTGGCGGTACCGGCATACAGCCCAGCATTGCTCCAACTCCTCGCCAACCACTGGTCGTTGCTCCTGTTGCTCCGGGCACCGCCGTATTGGCTCCAAGTGCCCTTGCGTCCTGAATCTGTGGTGGACCCTGCCCGTACCCTCGCCGACGGATGGGGCAGGGGTGATGGCCGCATATTTTCTTTCCGACCAACGGCGCGAAATGCCATGTAGCGTCCTTGCGTCCTCTTCTCCGGTCCGGTCGGTCAGCTTCCCCGGCATTCCTTTCTGCCTTCGGTGAAGGGAAGCCCGATGACCCTGCCTCTTCAGCTTGGATCATGCCGGCAGGTGTGGAGGCTCCTGCACCCGCTGCTCCCTTTCTTCCGCGGCTACAAACTTCCCGTCGCCGGTTCGTGCTCGTGCCCGGTTTCCCCCACCACTCTGCAGTCCCCATCGCTTGGGAGCGCGGCCCCGTCGGCCGGAAAGTCGCCTGGAGCCTGGAGGGTCCTTTGTCCGGCCGGTTTTTGGCGCGAAAGCTCGATGATCTCCGCAGGTACGCCCAGCCGATACTTCTTCTCTTCTTCTTTTGCGGGGGGGAAATTTGCAATGTGGTTTCCCGGGCCGTTGGCCCTTCTTAACCCCCCCCTTGCCTATCTTTCTCGCCCCCTGATTGGGGGGGAGCTTCCTTTGTTGGTGGGCCTATCCATGCCTTCCCCGGCCTAGCCGGGTCTTCTAATTGCGGGGGCGTGGCGTGAGGGGGTCCCGCCGCCGGCCGGCGTTTTACCCGGGCCTCCATCGGGTCCGGCTTTGCCTTCCCCGGCCCGGGTCCTATTCTGGCCTTATGTCATTGGATGTGGCAGTACACATCTAGTTACTCAAAACATTGTAAGTCTCACAGAATGAAGAACCTACAGTATCATAAACAGTAAGAGCCCTAAAAGCATCAAAATGCTTCCGCTGTAGTTCTTGGAGAACAGCATGTCAATACAAAGTATTAGTAAAACACATCATGGCAGTGTTTTCATTTCAGTGCAGAAATGCTCATAATGTCAAGCAGTAAATCAAAATCATACTAATCAGCTTCATCAAAGCTCCTTATTTGTGTTCTGTGGTGTATGAGAAACGTGTGCAGAAAATTCCAAGAGAGAAAATATTATTTATATAAAACTTTGCAATTTCAATCAAGATCACGGATTTTAAGTTAAAAGAATCAGTAATTTGATCGAAATTTTAGGAATTACACATCAAAAACTGTCAAATGGAAGCCCAGAATGTACACTTCACTTTGGTCATACATAAGAAGCAACCACACTACTTTCCTCTAGCCAGATTTTTGTTTTGCACTAAAGCTGGGCAAATTCCAATAGTTACATCCATATCCAGTCTACCCAACCCATGTCCTGTTTCAAAATTAGGATAAACCAATGAATACTCAATAAAATAACTGTTGATTCTGAGGGTTGCGTGTTTGTGGAGGTAATACTGCACCTCTTAACTACAGATGTAGCACTGTATAATATTTATCAAATACGTACCCAGTATGGGGGAAAAATACAATATTATAGCAACTTTTTCTCCCATTGCAAGCTGCCAAACTTAAATTTTATTCTGCGCAAATTCTGTTAGATATAATCCAGTGAAATGTGTGGAATTAAAAAGGCATTGGGAATAATGCCTTCATGGTTCATTGTGAGTCTAGCACAGAATAAAGTCATAGAAACCACAACTGCCAATAAGTTTCACCTTTGGTAGGTCGGGACCGACCTAGCGGCTTTGCTGATGCTTGTTTGAATTGTTGCTTACTTTTTTACCATTCCATCATGGCTGTCGGCTATGTAGAAATGGGTAAGTTAAAAAAGGCTAAATGGCATTTGTAATGCATAAGTGCGCTTGTGTCATGATACATGTGCATGCCTATGTGTACACAGCGGCCATCTTGGTTACGGGTCTGAGACAGCTACTCTGGGCACACAGAGTCATGCACATGTTGAGATGCATGCACTTATTTGTTCACAATGCATGCACATGCACACATTCAGATGCACTGAGGCAATTTTTTCTTTTTTAGGTCAAGCCTAAGCAGCACTCATGCGCTGTCTGCAAATCCTGGTGTAATCTGTATAAGGAGTGTAATCCCGCCTCCTGCTTGTCACTTATTCACTCCTATGTTGCTCTTGATTTCTGACTCCTTATTGGTTGGCGCTCCCGAAACATCACTTCCATTTTATGGCAATGAGCACCAGCCAACTACAGTTTACTTACGCTACTAGGTGTGTAGGGGTTTCGTTTAGGGACTGCTTGTTTGTTTTGGTGCTGGTGATATTATATCACCACATTGCCAAGCAGGCTCCAGCTTTCTTGCTTTTTATTTGTATCACCATGGTGCCCCCTTCACAGGCCTCCATGGGCATGAATGTAATATGCAGGTGTCTTTTTTTGGTGCTGGTGATTTTAAATCACCACAGCACCTTCACAGGCCACCATGAGCAGAAATTTTATTTGCACGGGTGCCGCGCTTCATGTTGTAGCATGGCGCCCGCTTCCATGTTTTTATAATTTATATCACCATGGTGTCCGCTTCACGGGCCACCGTGAGCATAAATTTGAAATGGATGGGCGCCGTGCTTCATGTTGTAGTACGGCCCCACTTTCATCATTATTTTTATAAAATCATGAAATCCAGGCCTCTGAGTGTGGGCACGCTGCCTGTCCTTTCTCTCATGTTAGTTCAGCAGCCTGGAGCAAGTAGCACGCTGCCTGGCTTGGGAGTTTCAGCCAGCTGCTGAGGGAACAGGGCATAGACGGAAGGCTCACCTGCCAGGGCCTCCTGGATAACCACAGCCCAGGAACACCGTCAGAGGTAAGCGTGCAGCTCTGGGCATAGGGGCAGCACAGGCATAGGAGCAGAGGTACTGTGGAAAGGGGTGCAGGCACGAGCTGATTCATGGGGCTTACACTGCAGCCTCCACCTTTAACATTGCCTGGTACCTCCCCGCTCCCTTTAAACTGTCAGGCATGCTACCTACCAGTTCATGGAGGTACAATGTAAGGCTGAGTGCATCTCCCCTCCACAGTGTCCCCACCAGTTGCTATTGAGAGGGGGAGGTGGTCACTTTCTACAATTATCAATTATAACAAATAATCCTCCTCTAATCGTGGAATCTTGGGAACACATGTGTATTTATCCGTGTTTTATTTTAATATTGCCCGCTTTCATGTTTTTATTTGTATTACCATACGCATCAATTTAAAATGCACGGGCGCTGTGCCTCATGTCGTAGCACGGTGCCTGCTTGCATGTTTTCGTAATTGCTCTGGGGAGATGACCATTTGGATCCCTTGAGGAGACTGCAAAAAACAGCTTCTTGAAGGAGTATGCACCAAGATCTTTTATTTGCTAACAATAGTACTTTAGAACATAAGACTCCTGTGCAAAAAGCCTCTTGTCCATCTCCTCGAATTGAAGTAGCGGAAATGTCATTTTATTTGTAGGGGTGCATTATAATCACACATGTAGGGCGCACCCGCTTATAATCCTTTGTTGTGTTAACATAAAGTGTTAGGATATTGAAATGTAATAACGTAAAATGTGAGGTATTTATGCCATTTAATAGTAAACATAAAGAGTTAATGTAGAAAGTAAATGTAGCTAGCAAAAAACACTAACATGAATGACTTGTGTTGTGCAACTGACAATCATTCATTACTAAATGTGTTTATTAATCGTGTCATTTTCCATGTAGGTAGGAATATTAACTGACCATGCCTTATTTCTTATGCAATTTGTGAACCTCATATGCATTTTTTCTTATGTTAGCCAGTACTTGTAGGCTTAAATTGCAATTTCCCTGGAAGCTCTCTCTTTAGAATTAACACTTTGAATTTCATGTGTGCTGTGGAGTTAGTTCTTTCTCACATTTGTGTTGCAAAAGCGCCCTTGTTACCTAGAATAATGTCTTTGTTCCATTAGTCAGGCAAGAAGAGAAGGGGATACTTCGCGTGCTAAAGCTGATAAGGAGAACTGTTGTATTTTTACACCGGAGAAGGCCTGGGAATTAAGGTCAACATGTTACAGTTCAGGAACATCAGTAATCTGAGAAGAGCATATGCTGTCTGTACCATCTCTGGAGTTGTGGAAGCTGTTTGTTTACAGGGAGTACACAATCGTTGTCTTGACCAATGCATGCCTTGTCTCTGAGCAGGTCCGAGCAACAATCTATACCGATAGCCAGTACGGTTTCGATGTAGGTCATGACTTCGGACAACTATGGTCACAGAAAGGGTTCCCAACGTCATCAGGATCTCCCATTAGGAATGGGGGATATGTGAGACAGCTGTTGGAAGCATTGCAGTTGCCAAAGGAAGTGGCAGTCATAAAGTGTGCTGCACAAGGGAAGGGAGATGATTTTGTCACCATAGGAAACTGCTACACGGATGAAGTTGCTAGTTTTTTAGCTACACATGCATGCATTTTCAATGGGGAATATGTTGGCGAGAGTACAGAGAAGACCAAATTCAGCATGATGCCAGGTGTTGCAGACCCATGGGATGAAGTTAGGTGGTTACAATTGGACTCAACAGATCAGGAACAAGGGGGTTGGACCAGAGCAGGCTGTGAGAAGGGAGAAGATGACATTTGGGTTTCAACTTATGGTAGGGCAGTGTTACAGAATTGTTTGCTGAATCCAATGACAAGGAAATTCATGGAGCAGCTCATATAGGAAGAGACACAATTGTGAGGTTGTTCAGTCAGACTTGGTTTAATCCGAGGTTCTGTGTGATTGCAGAAGCAATGTGTAATTGGTGTGTTACATGCCAACAAATGAATGCTGGGAAGAAAACTGTTGTTGCCTTGAGCCACATCAAGAGGTCAGGGGTCCTTTCAATTGGATCCAATTGAACTTTGTTGAGATGCCTATATGTAACAGATTGAGATACATTTTAGTTGTTGTGTGCATCTTTTCTAGGTGGACGGAAGCTTATCCAACTCAAATGTGGGCCAGCTTCACAGTAGAAAAGTTATTGTTGAAGGATATTGTACCACGCTTCGGATTTCCAACTACATTGGAGTCAGATAGAGGAACTGATATCCACAGTGAAATCATGAAGCTGTTGTCTACTGCCTTTAGTATGGATCAGAGGATGCATTGTAGTTACAGGCCGGAGGCATCAGAATTGTGGAGCAGATCAATGGGATGCTAAAGGCGAGGTTGGCGAAAGCGTGTGCTTCGACATCTTTGAAAGGGCCCAACGCGTTGTCCTTGGTTCTAATGAGCTTGCGCAGCATTCCCGATAGGAGAACTGGGCTATCTCTGCATGAGATCCTCATGGGAAGTGGGATGCTCCTGCCTGCAGTGCTGTCTACAGGTTCAATAAACATCACAGATTACTTGATCCTTGACTAATGCAAAGGGTAGGCTGATGTGGCTCGTTCTGTGTCTCACCAGATTGGAGCCGAAACTGCACTGGCATCGAAAGACCTCTGTCACGACCTGATCTCCGGAGATTGCATGCTGGCCTGAAAGAAATTAGGAAGGAAGAATTGTCTTGACTCACTGTGGCATGGACCATACCTGGTGACATTGGAGAGGAATACCACAGTAAAGTGTGGAGGAGTGCTGAACTGGATACATGCTTCACATAACCATTGAGTCTCAGGACCCTCTGAAGAAACAGCTCCCTCTCCCAGAAGTGATTCCAGCCATCATCGCAAGATCACTAGAGCTGCAAGCCACGCTGTGGGGGTTCCTGAAGAGGCTGGATACTCACCAGGTCAGGCTGAGGGGGGTCAAGCTACACAGGATTCAGGTATGGACTCTGAGGGAGACTGTAACATTGCGAGTGGTATAGAGTCTGACTCAGCAGCAGAGACTGGTGTGGAAATCTGTCGATTGCAGTCAAATGAAGAAAGAGGTCACAAATGAGTCATGGCCTGTGCGAGCTTCCCCGCAGCGTGAGTTTTCTCGCAGTGGCAGGAGACGCGAGTCTCCTTGCAGTCTCCCCACAGTTTCCGCGCAGCGGCAGGAGCCGCGAGTCTCCCTGCAGCGGTAGGAGCCACGTGAGACACCCTCGCAGCGCCAGGAGCCACAAGAGCTGCAAGAGTCGTTCCGCAGAGGCAGGAGCCGTGTGAATTTCCCCTGCAGCGGCAGGAGCCGCATAAGGCAGGCAGAAGCCGCGGGAACCGCCCCACAGTGGTAGCCTCCCCACAGAGCCTCCCCACAGCCCTCTCACAGCGGTGGGAGCAGCGGCGAAAACCCTTCAGCAACAGCAAGGGCCGTGGTTAGCACTCAGATGTGGAGTCAGCTGTGGAGATCGGCCCGGGTGTGGTTGTGGAGTTTCTCGTGTGCTCTCTGGAACCTAGGAACCTCGAACCTCGAGCCCGCTTGTACTTTTTGTCGGCCAAGACATAAACCGTAACAACCCCTGGGGAGCATTTACTTGACTGTGTTAACCGAGTGATTTTTTTTTCTCTCAGTTCCACTTTCAGTCCCACTTTCGACTTTCCGATGCTAAGCATGCACCTATGAGAAAGAGGTTCTCTAGCAACAAAAATACCTACCAATTCACCAGTGCCTTTAAAGCCAAACAAACAAAAGCGCCAGCCACTGTTTCACCTGAATAGACACTGTTTCACCAGAACCAAAGAAGGAAATAAACCAATTGTTTGCTTCCTGTATGGCATAGTTGAGCCACGATCCCCTGGGTGATACCTCGTGGCGTACAGATCATCTTAAGCAGCCCGAGCAGCTTGGTCAGCAGGGGCGTGTGAGGGTCACGCCTTACCGCTACCCCCGACGTCCCCCAGCGATGAGATCCAGGAAAACCCGGAAAGCTCTATCTAATCCTTCAAAAAAAGATAAAAAAAAGAAGGCTCCTAACGATACAGCAGCAGAGCAATTGCCACCTGAAAACCCGGCAAAATTGTCGGACTCACAGTTACAATTAGGTATTGTCACAGACACAGCCACGGATACTGCACCCGAGTTACAACCCCCCAGTCCTCATCTCAAGTCCAGCCTCCCCTCGTCCAACAAATGACAAGCGGAGCGGGCGGAGCCACTGTCCTCAAGGAAAATCAAAGCCGCAAAGACACGCATTTGAGATCCTCAGCCCTCTCAGTTTCTTCAACGAAAAAATAGCCTTTGAGGGACTATTTCAGAAGCTCTGTATCCTCTTTGAAGCCAAGATCAAGCTCACTCGACATACCTCAGACTCTTACTTCAATTGCCTCACCCTTAGTTTCAGCCCCAGCCCAGCATCAAAAACTGGTTCAGCCCATGATCCATGCGTATGCCGGCGACAAAGGCCTCAGTTCATCGTTCCCAGGCCTTCCAACAAGTGCCGATCCCCCCAAAAAAGAAGCATCAGTGGCTACTCCATCTCTTCAGGCTCGCGCCCAGACTCTCGACCAGTCCTTCTTCGACTTACAAGTCAACAACCCCCTCGTCTCAGTTTCTGTTTCCCCCCACCCTTCACTAGAAGCCAGTTGACCTCGCCAGATCATCACTCAGTTTGGATCTCTAGCCAGTTTTCTCCCTTAGCATACAAGCCCCAAGCCCTCAAGGCCCATTCAACAGCAACTATCAAAGTTCTTACCCCACAAATTGCAACCCAGGCAAACAAGCAACTAAGCAACCCCAGAACGTCATCACCAACTGCCAATAGTTGTCGACAAAAGATCAACACAGGCTGGGGCCACAACACCATGTCCAAAACTCACCTTGATTTATCCTTCTTCACCAAAGAACCCACCAGATCGACTGTCAGCTCTTCATCTTTAGACCTAAATGAGCCCTGGTCACAACTCCTCCAAACCCTTCAATCTACAGTGTCAGCATTGAACTACCACTCAGACAAAATGGATCAACAGGTAGATCTACTAAATACTCTTGCTGTGTACACTGTAGGAATCAATCAAAATATGGAGGCTCTCAATTCGCTGACAATTAAAGCCTAATCTCAAGTGCAACTAGTTCAATCAGTATGCTGTTGCTCCCCCATCATCTACTCTTTATCCTCATTGCCCCAATTTCTGACATTAGTACTAACAGAAATTCAGAGGATCCCAGAGTCCAGGCTTCCCGATTCCACGCCACCGGCTCCTCCACAGGGCAAACATCCCGTTTCTGAACACACATCTGACAAATTACTACCCGTTTCCCCACCATCATCTAAAGCAACAGCAGTCTCTAACGCTCCCACCAACACAACAACTAACGTCAAATCACCCCAGCTACCTGCCCATCGACTATCAAATCGGGAAAAAAAAAGATATCGGAAATCCCATAATAGGCTCACAGAAGTTCCCCAAAAAAACAATTTGCAACTATTTTACAAACAATAAACCAGTGAAAGCACAGGCCCCGAGCACAGTGCTCGCCGTCCCCACCAGTCAGATGCAAGCAGCCCAGCCCGAATGCCCCAAAAAGGACTCTTACAAGTAAAACGCTCAATAAAACCACAAGCCCCAAGGCACTCCCCACACCCAACATCTCAGGATAAAATCGGAGACAACAGAAACATGCAATTACAAACCAATGAAGAGCTAATAACTGTCACCAGGTCAGTCATAACCATGCCCCCCCTAAAGCGTCTACCAACCACCAAACACTCTTCCCCACCTCAACCGATTATCAATAGCCCAGGCCCACATAGCGCAGCTAACCTCACCAAAGAACTGGTCCACCAGTTTCTGGCAATTCAATCCAGTCAACTTCCTTTGGCATGTATGCGCAAAACAGTTTTTACCTCAGCATCAACCAACCAAGCCAGTGAGCAAGTCCCCCCCCAAGCACAGTACATCAATCTCTCAACGATCACTAGAAGACAAGCTTATACCCTCTGAGTCCATACCTGCTGAAATCCAAACCCCGCTCATAGACACCAATGAAACCAAACTACTGTTAACACCAGAGTACGTCTCTCAAGGCCCGCATGACATATTAAACCGCAGGAACATAATCCGGCTCTTCAAATCGAATCTGGACCTGTGCAAGCTGGATACAAAAGACATCCTTGCCATCAAATTTAAACCTATCATTGGCCACCATACAGGAGAATCGATTCTAATTACATTTGCACCTAAAGCCACAAGGGAACTGGTTCAATCTAAAGCCGGCCAATTCAAAAACTGGGGAATAATTATAGCAACGCCCGAGTTCCCCGATGTCCTTCAATACTCGCACTTAGCCAGGTACCAGCTTCAAGTACAAGCCACACACCCTTTTCTATTTTAAAGTCAGCCAGAAGTTGTTCTCCAATGACGAGCGCAGTGAAGTCCAGCAAACCATCAGAAGTGCAGACTGGTCATGGCTGCCAGCAGCCCTATCCCAAAGCAGGATCAATTGAAATAATTCCGGACATGGTCTAAAAATCTGTTCTTGGAACATCAATGGTCTTTCGTACAAACTGCGATCCCCAGACACACCCAGTTTCTTTAAAAAATTGGCTATCAACAAGCAACCCACTTGAAGGGTATCTGGAATTCATATCACCAGCCACAAGACAAAGCAAGTTTGGCAGACTGTGCGGTGGGCTGTCTATCTACGTGGCTACCAGACTGTCAGCACGTATCAAACAGCTAAATTTTGAAGTTGACTGGGTCACTGGCATTGTGGCCGATAATGTTTCATCAGAGAGCAAGCTACTACTGCTAAACGTTTACATCTCTCCATGCACCAGCGAGAAAAAATCCAAACTGCACAGCCTGACCGAAATTCTATGCAACATCTTAAGCACATATGGCAGTATACCATCTCTAATCTCTGGAGACATTAATACCAACCTCTTTCATAACCAGTTTGAAGACCTAGGGATCATCCTTCCAGCGGTCCCCTCACACCTCACCACACAAACATTACCGCCAGGACTCAGACCATCTAAATTGGCTGAATACGCAGTCCTCCAACTCAGCAGAGTAGGCTATATAGTAATAAATGGTCGTTCATCCACAGATACCCCCGCCGGCCTGAACAAGAACTAACGGCCGAACCCATTCATTTCTGGACTTTACATTAGCAAACAGCGAAATGCTCAACTTAATTGAGTGCCATTACATCGCAGCACTGGGGGAAAGTGACCATCGACCTCAAATAATAACATTATCCCTCAACATGCCTCACCACCACGCACCTGCCCACACGATATCAGACAGTCACTTGGAGAATCTAAGGCGAATGAAATGGTCGTCAAGCGTTGTCCCCACTGTCATGGAGAAATGCGGTCACCTTCTCCGTTCACAATGTGAAAAAGATGTGCCTATTATCAACAGATGGGAAGTGCTTGCGAACAGTTTATTAAATGAATTTCCATCCACATCTCACCCCCAGCCAGATCCACCACAACTTCGTATTTCACCTGCAACAAAAATGTTAAAATGACTAAGAAACGCTGCTCTACGTTGGGCCAGAAAAAGCCCGGGAAACGTAATTTTATTCAACCACTACAAGCAAGCTCAAATAGCTTTCAAGGCATCCGTGCATAGAGATAAACAATCAGTGTCAGACCAGTTCTGGCTGAAGTTAGTCTACGCCAGCAAAAGGTCCAACACAAAGTTATTCTGGTCCCTTGTGAACAGAGGTCCACTAGGAGGCAGAATACATATCATCGCAAACATAAGTGCTGACGAATGGACTAAGTTTCTATTTATTCACTTTAGAGAACATTCAAGCCGGACAGAGCACCCCAGCCCCCATTCGACATCCAAATTCTGGCCACCAATCACCGAAGACCACTGCATAGGCAACACTGGGTCTACTCCTACAGTTGAAGGCGTCTTGGATACACCCATATTTGAGAGAAAGGAGACACAAAATGATTCAACCCCAGAGATGCTGACGATACATGGAGTTTCAATAAACACCATTGCCCGGATAATTAGGAAGCGCAGGTCAGACGGAGCCCCCGGCCCCAACGGACTACCCCAGGCCTTGTTTAAGCAAGACAAAACGTTGTGGTCAGGTCTCCTTGCACCACTTTTTACACTGCAGGCTCAAAGGCCACATCCCGGATTCCTGGAAAGGTGCCATCATTCATCCCATCTGCAAAAGTGGTAAAAGAGATGACCCAAAAAATTATAGAATGATTGCCCTCCTTGATAGCGAATCCAAATATTACGCCAGCATTTTACTAGAAGAACTGACAACCTGGGTTGAATCAACACACCGTCTCCCCTTCAACCAGACCGGCTTCATAACTAAATCAGGCACAACCAATAACCTATTGACATTAACTGTATTGATGGAGAAGGCAGACGTCCGTCGTATGCAACTATACTGCTGCTTCGGCGGCTTTTGATCGAGTGCCACGCTGCCGCCTATGGCAAAAATTAGTCCGCTGGGGTATACCCCCAGCCCTCTTACAAGCCATAATCTAACTCCACACACAGACCTGGATAAGGATAAAGTTGCACGACGGGTCCCATGTCTCCAAAAAATTCCAAACAGGGAGCGGTGTTAAACAAGGCTGCGTCTTGGCGCCCCTTCTTTTCAACCTGTTTATCTCGGACCTATCCCCCATACTTGACAAGGTTAACTCCCATCTACCCCAACTAGACGGAACCCGCGTCAGCAATCTGCTATACGCTGACGACCTTGTGTTTTTGAGCCACACAAAGGTAGGCCTGCAGAGGCTTCTTGATGAACTCCTTCCCTACACATTCAAAAATGCTCTCGAATTGAATCTGCCAAAAACAAAAATAATTCATTTTAGCAAACAGAAGCAGCGGAAAAGCAGGTGGTTTTTCAATAATAAAAGCATCGACACAGTGCCACACTACAAATATTTGGTAATTTTCCTTGACTGCAGATGTTCCTTCACCAAACAAAAAGACGCCATTAAGGCTAAAGCACTGTCGCTGGAGGTTGCGTCGGCAAAACTCTCATAACACCTACTAGGGCCAAGCCTAACTCCTCTGTTCAAGGTGATGATGGCCAAGATCACCAATTCCTTATCATACGGTCACGAGATTATGACAAGCTCAACAAACATCTTATGAAATAAATCAACCACCAGAATCTTCAAGTGAGCATGGCGTCTGCCGAGGTCTTCATGTCCGGCACAAGTCAGATTAGAACTAGGCCTGCTAGATCACAATGGCATTGAGGCTGGTGCCTTTATTAAGTTCTGCAATAGACTGCGCAACTCCCGGGATGAAAGTCTTGAGATCAAATTCTGGAATGAAATATCGACCAGCGCATCTAGCCAAAAATATCGGCACCACTTGGCCCACTCCCTACAGCTCCTCGGAGTCTCGGAATATTGGAGAACAAATCCACCACAACAGGCATTGAAGACTGTAATCAAGCGAAGCGCTCGGCTCTGGTCTTTCCACTCCGACAGAGCAAAATTATCCAGAAGGAAGCACACTTGGGCCGTTGTCTCTGATTACAAACCGGGGGTTGAATCATCCTACTTATCAAGCACATACTCACTCTATTGGAAGGTCAAGTTCATGGCCCTAAGGCTAGGTGAGTGGCCCTTTTTAAAGTATTTCCCGCGATGGCGGTGCCTCAGTCTCAAAATCGAATGCAGGGAATGCGGCTACCACTTCAAAAGCTTGGAGCATATAGCCTGCACATGCCCAGCTCTGCTACATGACGGAAGGACCCTATTGCGAGCGGAGTGGATAAACTAGGCACTCGCACATGTCGTCAGGCCATAATAGCAGCTATGAACCAAGAAAACACAAAGCTGAATATTCGGTTCACCAAATTTGTCGACAGAGCTGCTAAAATGCTGTGGAAAGAGAAGGCAGCAATTCTTCCGCCAGCTGGCCCTGCCATTTCCTTGCAATAAAAACTCTAGCGGCCGCCGGCCCCCTTCAGCTAGGCCTACATGGACACCATTTTCAGCATTTTAAAACTAGTTGTCATATTTATTTGTCTCTCCTTTTAGACTTTCTTAAAACCACTCCGTGACTGTCATGTTATTTAACGAGCCTGATCCGTAAAAGACAAATGCATATTCGGACAATTTTTAATTTCTACTCATTTTTATCGCAAGATTATTGCACTGTTGTTGCACTAACCGGGGTCCTCTTTTGTTTCTTTAAAAAAATTTGTACATGTATTCATGACTCATATGGTTTTAACATTTTGTTATGATTTTTATTAATTAAACAATACATTTGAATTTAGTGAGTCGTGGCCTGTGAGACAGACAAGAAGAAACTTAAGACTTGCATCTGAGAAAGAACTTGCACCAATAAGTGAATCATCTGAGTCTGATCTGAGTGAGTCTGAACAAGCTCAAGGAGGTGTGAGGAAATCAAGGAGAACATCATTGACTGTGCCTTATCAACCAAGGTTGAGTGGTTTATGGACTCTGATTTTGGAAGACATAGTATTCCCGAGCTTTGCAAATCCGCCGCCTCCTCAGGAGATTGCAACATTCAGAGCTGAACTGTTACAGCAACATCAATGAGATTGGCTCTAATCTTGTTAGGGATATAAATTGAACTTTGAACTGTAAATAAATTACAATTTGCTTGAAAGAAGATAACCTAGGCCAGTGTGGAAGAAGAGTAAAATTAGGGATCTTTCCTTTAGAAGAAGAAAGAGGGTTAAGGAAGTCTTCCAAGCTGTGTAAATATTGTGCCAAAGATTTTCAAGATCCAACAGGAATTTGCTCAAAGACTTTGTTGCCAGTACATAAGAGGCGGAGAAAAGAGACTCTGTGTATTAATACTCTTACAGCTACAATCCAAGCCACTTTGTAAATGGAACCTGAAAATTTGAATCATAGGCACAAATGTATTATAGGTATTCATTACTGAGTCCATTTTAAGCACACACACAGCTGATGTACAGGGAGTAGGGGTATGTGGGACATCCACACCTACCACTGCTAACTCCATAGAGGGTACATTAGGATCTGATAGAGGCTTAATAGAGCAAACTAGTTGTTTTTTGCTTGTAGATTTGTCTAAAGGTGATTACACTGAAGAACCAGAACCTTTTGGACCTGGCGGCGCAGGGTACGCATTAATCTCCTGGGTTCTCCTGCTTCAGCTAACAGAGACACGTGGACACTCTGTCGGTGTAAAAGATCAGATTTTATTAGCTGCAGCTAGTACAGTTGTCCTAGAAGTACACACACGGTATGTTCTCAGGAGACTGCCACTTCACTCCGTGGCACACAATCTTATATTGGTGTAGAAGACATATACATTAACCAGAAAACACACCTAAAACATCCAATAGGAAAGGTTGGAAAACAGAACAGAACCAATAGGAAAGGTTTGAAAATAAAGTATCAGGTAACTCGAAGAAGCCTCTCCTCCAACAGTGTTTGCCATCCCTCCCACAGGTTAAGGTATTAACTTGTTTATAACTGGTTTGCAGGTGGCGAGATACGTCAGGGATTAGAAAAACCAGACGGGGATTAGTGTACTCGGCCAGTCCTAACACCAGCTTTGTAAATAGAGGCAGAAGGCTTATTTTGACACGATGCTGCAGGAAAAGCAGAAAAGACTTTGTTCGCCGTGCTGCCTGAGTGAGGGCAACACAAAATGACGGCGGAGCACAAAATGGTGGGTCGTTTCGATCACGATCGAAAATCGAATTTTCTCAACACGCTGAATGCCTATGCGAAGTTGCTGTATGAATATGTGAATACTATGGATGTGAGAGAGTGTTACGTGTGTATGCAATTGCCAGCTTCGGTCAAGGAGGGTATCAGGTATCACCACCTGCCCTTGACTTATGGTATTAGTTGTAGTTTTTGACTATAAGGATCATTACGAGTATTATTTCTCAAATTACGATTTGGTACTTTCAGAAGTTACAGTCTACAAACATCTGAACAAATATGATTAAATATAATTATTTCAAGCAAGAAGAGAGCATGGTAAAGAACTTTGCTTATGCACATAAACACAATTTAACTTGTACATTAACAGACATAGAAAAAAAATGTATAGCTCAAGTAGAGGATAGACATAGATGCCTTACCGGTAAGCTTAACGGTAGGGAAGGAAACTTTGAATGGACCAAGGCGGAATTAGCTCACAAGGTATAGGGAAGCTATGGTCCTATAGCGTTAGATTGAGAACAACGAGGTAAGCTTTGCGATCGACAGGTACAGACCTGTTATGACACTTTCTTTGCAGGACAGAATGTGTGCAATCACATGTTCTTGATTGATGCTTCTTCAAAGAAGTTCCAAGACGCAGTACAAGTGGTGCCAGGAGTATATTTTGTGTGTGGGAAGAATGTATATGTTTGGCTACCGAACAATTGGTATGGTACTTGTTATGTAGCTTTTGTGTTTACAAAGATATACCATGTGGAGAATCTGGAGAGTTTGAAGTGAAGGTCAACCCATAGAGAGAAACGTGGATTGAGTGCTGGTGAGATAGTGGGTGACATATTTGGAAAGATGATACATGGTTTGGGTGTAGTATTGAATGACATCAAGATTAGATGGTTATCTACCATAGTGGATAAGTTGTCAGTTAACACAGCTCAGTCATTGTTGCTCGTAGATGGAGAGGTGGTTTCAATAAGGGCTATGGTGATGCAGAACGGGCTTGCTTTAGATATGCTATTGGCAAAAAAGGGTGAACACCTGGTGGATGCTCTAGGTCCAACAGTGCTGCACTCACATTCTGATAAGAGTAAAGATCCTGAGGAGATACATAAGAACATCACTGAGATACACCATGAGATACATGACTTGGCAACTGTGGGAATTTAGGATAAGACTGGAAAAAGATTTGGAACAGTTTGAAGTTGGTTTGCTAACTTAGCAAAAGGAATTCTTGGATATAGCTTGAAACCAATAATAATTATTGTGGTCTTGTTGCAGGGATTCTGCTCATGCACAGAACTATGCGCAGGAAACCAGGACCTCAGTGAATTGCGGTGTACCAAAAACTCACCTCAGTACCCCGAACCCCTATCCGACCAGCATCAGTGTGTCAGTCGCTCTCCATACCATATAGAAGCTACCAATGATTAGACAACCCAGAACATGCGACTTTAGAGTACTCTCAGGAATGGTGGGAATCAGAAATACCTGTTTGTTATTATTCTCATATCAGTCTACAACAAGAGTAATCAGTGACACAGTAAAATTTAAAATGTTTATTTTATAAACTACGTGTCCTAAGATGCAGTACTTTGGCTAACATAAGCAGACAAATGATTACAATTAAAACCATCAGCATTGTTACAATGCCATAGAAAATGAAGGGAGAAATCATACTACAAATGATAGTGGAATACAACCGCCCTCCCTTTGCTAGTGAGCTAGTATTATTATACTAATAGAAGGTCTCTAGGTTTGAATGGGGAACCCCATACCGTAAAGATCAGCTTAGGTGAATCACATCACTGGATCAGCTTTGCTCTGCGCCTGGAAAAGTTCTTCTCCAGAATGTGTCTCTAATGCATGCAAACTGCAATATTAAAGGCTTTTGACTTTCACATATTTGCAGCTGTGTGCGTGTTATGGCTAGAGCGTGGGCCGATCAACCTGAACTCAAAAACATACATTGTTTGGTGGCTCAGACTGTTTCTGCACACAATGTTCAGACCAAGGTCGCAGTGCACGTCTAGGGATGTGAACAACAGACAGTTCTCATGTGAAGAAAAGGCAAGCAAGCAGTTTTCAAATAATAACATGTATCTGCAGTGTCGTGTGCAAAAGCAGCAAAAAAGTGGCAAGATGACATTTCTAACATCTAAGGCGCTTATGCTAACATAGCAATGTATGTTTCTAAAATTTCGCCTCCACTACAGTCTATGTCATCATCTTGCTAGGTATGATAAGAGCATACAAATGGCACAGGTTGAGGCAATTAGAGACTTCCCTTAGGGATAGAGAAAGAAGGGTGGAAAGACTGCTGGACAGTCATTATGAGAACCTTGAGCTGTTGGAAGAAGTCAGACAGAGGAGACTAGATGCATCTGTTTAAATTGGTCTACTCTACAGGGATTTAGAGGATTTGTATCAGAGGGGGGACTGATGTAGCAGAAATTTCATTTTATTTGTAGGGGTGCATTATAATCACACATATAGAGCTCACCCACATATGATCCTTTGTCGTGTTAACATAAAGGGGCCGATTCCGATCCTGTATTTTTTTTTCCCGTCCGACACGTATCGGTAAATTTTTCCATACAAATCGTACAAGTCCCGTCCGACCCGTGAAGTACGATTCGTAAGGGAAAAATACAACTTTTCCCGATCCGATTTGTACGGATTGGCCCGATCTTTACAAATCAGATCGGGAAAAGTTGTACCAGACGAACCCGGACACTTTTCCGTACAAATTGTAAAAATGCAGTCCAGTCCGGACTGGCTTTCCGATTTACGATTTGTACGGAAAACGTCCCGTACACGGGGAATGCCATTACCCGCTACGAAGCGAACTTTGTACGACTCGCATCCTGGGAAAAGTTGTTCCCGGGGTGCGAGTCGTACAGGGGTATGAGTCATACAGCCATACACCCCCGTGCGTTGTGTATGTACGTTGCGTACCCCAACATCGCGTATGTACGGTGTGTACCCCCAACATCGCGTATGTACTGTGCGTACCCCAACATCGCGTACCCCAACATCGCATACCCCAACATCGTGTACCCCAACATCGCGTATGTACAGTGCATACATACGCGATGTTGGGGTATGCGATGTTGCGGTACGCGATGTTGGGGGTACGCACAGTACATACGCGATGTTGGGGGTACGCACAGTACATACGCGATGTTGGGGTATGCACCGTACATACACAATGCACGGGGGTGTATGTCTGTACGACTCGTACCCCTGGGGACTCTGCTTTTACAGCTGTTTTTGGCTCCCGTAAGAAAAGAGCCGTACGGAGTGCCGTAGGGACGAATTGTACTTGCTGGGCTGGAAACCGCTGCTTAAATACATACAGATGTCGCGTGCAAGCTGTTCCGGATAAGAATTGTTGGTTTATTTTAGCTGTATGGTCTTTTGTACGATTTGTATGGGAAGAGGCTTTCTGTACGAATCGTACTTCCTAGGTTGTAAGAAAAGTTTACTGGGTACGAGTTGTACGGGAAAAACGCTCCATACAGCGATTTATACAGCCTTTTTCCAGGATTGGAATCGGCCCCAAAGTGTTAGGATCTTGAAATGTTCTAACTTAAAATGTGATGTATTTAGGCCATTGAATAGCAAACGTGAAGAGTTAATGTAGAAAGTAAATGCAACTAACAGAAAACACTAACGTGAAGGACTCGTGCAACTGACAATCATTCATTGATAAATGTGTTTATTACTCATATCATATTCCATGTAGTTAGGAATATTAACTGAACATGCCTCATTTCCTATGCAATTTCCCTGGAAGCTTTTGCTTTAGTATTAACAGTTTGAATTTCATGTGTGCTGTGGATTTCGTTCTTTCTCACATTTGTGTTGCAGGTGAAAGAAGTACCCTTGTTAGCTAGAACAATGTCTTTGTTTTATTAGTCAGGCAAGGAGAGAAGGAGATACATCATGAGCTAAAGCCAAGGCCTGGGAATCAAGGTCAACATGTTACAGTTGAGAAACATCGCTGTCTCATGAAAAAGTACCTATGAGATCGTGGTCGGAGCAGATGATGTGACCCGCAAGGACTCTTGAGAAGATCCCTGTAATATTGTACATTGCAAGTTGGGAAAGGGGCCCACTTCTCTACCTTTAGAGAGATAGCATCTCAGAACAAGCTCTGTCTCGATAGCTTTATGCTATCCGTCCCTGAGAAAGAGTTCTTAAGAAGACTCCACATGCTGACATCTTTTATTTCTTTCCTTGAGGATGCTTCAGTAGGGATGCCACTTTAGCGCTAGTGTAGGGATAGATTGATGCTTTATATTCATCAACCCTCAATGCAGAATTTAGACTCATGCTTTCTGATCCTCTGCATCCTATTGTGTGAGTTCATTTTGTTATGCATGTTGCATTGACTCAACTTTATTCGTAGATTTGGCTTTATGCTGATTCCAATGTATTTCTACACTCTCATTTTGATGTGTCTCTATGTCCAGCTATGTTTGGCTTTTTAATAAATTAAATAACCTTACGTAGTTATCTGTGGTTACTATGTGTCTCGAGAAAACCTTATTGGATTGATTGGCGCTATTATCTATTTTCTCCTCTCCATCCTTACATGCTGCTAAAAAGGGGGCAGAGACAGAATATTGGGTACAAAATATCGAGTGGGACAAATATCAAGTCATTAATATTGTTGTTCACAAACATCGACAGCAAGAATATTGTGGTCAAGAATATCGACTTAATGTAAGTAATATCGATTCAAAAAAGATCCAAGTGTTTAATAATGTTTGCAAAAATATAGTTGTTAAAAATATTGATTTTTTTAAATAATGTTATGTATTTTGGGATATATTTTATATGTCTGTGTTGTATTTTCTTGTATGAGAATTGTTTGTATTTTTAACATATTTGTTAATTTTTTTGTAGTTATTAATTTTTCATTTATTTGAATTTTGCGTTTTTAGTTCTATAGCGGGTTGTGGGTCTATAGGGGAATAGGGTGGGAAGTAATTTAATTATATTAAATGTATTGATGATTTTTTATTTATTAATATTTGTTCAATTGAGATGTTATAGTGTTAAATGTGTAAAGTAATTTAATATTAATTGATTAATAATTGGTTGCTAATTAATTTTAATTAATTAATTGGTGATGAATTATGGTAATTGTGTAATTCATTTTAGGTGTGTATTTTGGTGTTTATAGGTGTAAAGGGTGGTAAGCAATGTATTTTCAATTGGTGAATTAGTAATTGGATGTTAATTCATTTTAATTAATTAATTGGCAATTCTTTATGGTAATTGTGTAATAACTTTTATGTGTGTGTTGTGGTGTTTATAAGAGTAAAGGGTGGAAAGTAATTTGTATTTAATTAATTAATATATAGTTGTTAATTAATGTTAATTATTTGATATTTATTTTGGGGAATTGTTTATTTTTGTGTGTTTTGTTTTTACTTTTAAAGGGGTAAAGGGTGGGTATTAAATACATTTTAATTACTTTTTTATTTGTTCTTAATAGTAATTGTTTTTCATTTAAAAATAAGATTTAATTGTGTTTTATTATTTTATAGTTTAATTTTGGTGTGTGTTGTGGATAATATAGTGTTTAAGTGTGTGTAGTCAATTAATGTTTATTCGTTGTTTTTATTAACAATATATTTATAATTGATTATTACATGTTTATTATGGAAGTACATTTAATTAAAAATGTTGAAGTGTTTTGTTATTGGTGTGGTATTATAGGGGAGGAAATACAATAAATAAATGTATGTATTGATTAATTTATTCGTTTGTAAATATTTTTTGTTTAAAAGAATTATTTTCATAAATGTATTTCTATTTTTTTATATATTATTTGTAGGTTTTTGTTATATGTAATTAATATTCCTTGGTATATTTGTTTTTTTACTTTTTTAAATATTGTTTATTTATTTTTGAGATTTTTTTGAATTTTTATTTAAAAATAAAACGTATTCCTCATATTTAATAAAGGCCGAGAGCAAGGTCTATCTGAAGGTCTAAAGGATCTGAGCGCCACACACCTTCCAAGATCTGTGTCACCGGGAGCAAGCTTTTTCTAACTCGCAGTTGATGAGAGGTTGAATGGTAACCACCACTAATCTCGTCAATTCATTGAGTTGTCTTAATCCTTGGACTAGGCTGAAGAAGCAACTCAGCAGAGTAGATTCAGATCCCCCTAGAAAATATATTGTGTGTGCAGATATCAAGAGCCAAGTGAGATTAAGGGGGCCAAAATTTTTTCTTTCTTGGCCAAACCCGTCTGACAGTGTAACCTAGCTATATACCTTAACATTTTTTGCCAACTCGCACAAGTAGGGGAGAGCTCAGAGACCCATTTTACACAAATTTCCCTGCACGCAATAGTCATTAAAGTAAACAGCAGAGATATGGTGTTCTTCCCCCAGCATATTTTATCTACCTTCCGTACTAAAAATATTAAACAAAGGAAGGCTTACCTCGTAGTCGCAACCCAGGATTTTTTAAAATACTTTATCCACGTCTCACCAGAAGAGCTGGATAGCTGGACACTGCCAAAAAATATGCATATCATCTGCGTGTTCCAGTTGGTATTTCAGGCAGTATCTTCTTTTACTACCTCCCATTTTAGTGAGTTTCTTGGGAGACCAGTAGGCCCTGTATATGGTAAACAAATGGTTTCTCCTGAGTGGAGCCGAAATCAACGAAGCCCATAATGTAGCAGCAGATACTTGCCATAAATTGTTGATATCACAGCCTGGCATCCAGCTCACGGATTTCTTCGGCCAGGGTCACACAGCCATCCTCTCCTTGTACCAGTGCCCAGTACCACTTTGAGACTTCCTTCCTATAGGTCTGTGTCTTTAATAAATCCTTCTCGACAACCGACTCTGCCACAAGGTTTAACTGGAATCGCGACCAACTAACCAACTGATAATGTTTAAATCTGGATAGTTTGAAATCCGTCCTCTGGCTTAGGTCAGCCCATGTTAATATTGTGCCTTCCTCAGCAAGTTGGCCCCATCTTAGTATACCTGCGTTTACCAAAGGAGAGACTAGGCTGTCCTTCATACATAGTAGGGTTCCTGGGGAGTTCGAAAGTGGCGCCATGGAGCTTTAGTTTGGAATACCTAGAGATTTTTTTTTACCTGGATCCAGATTCTGCAAGCTGCAATTAGCTTCTTAAATAAATTATTTTGAAAAATTTACCATGGCCATATTTAAATACGAAGTCTTTACCTTCTTCTCCTAGGTTACTTATTGCACCCCTATATCTCATTGGCATGTCCTGGGGGGTCATCCGCAATCGCCTGGTGTTTTTCAAGAAGAAGGCCCAATAATTCAATTGGAAGTCTGGGAGAGCTGTACCCCCTTCCAGCTTTTTCTTCCTAAGTTTTTTCCGGGAGATTCTCATGCTCTTGCTCCTCCATATAAAACTCCTGAGTTGCCCATGAAGTTTTTTAAACCAAGGAGGCTTAAGGAACAAAGGGAGAGTGTTAAAAATAAATGTAAATTTAGGGAGGTTTGTCATTTTAACTAAGTTAGCCTTTCCTAGAATGGAGAGTGGAAGGGAATCCCAGTTTTGCAAAGGCTTTTTAGTCTCTTGCCTAAGTCGAGTGTAATTAACAATGCCATTTTATCCAGATCTTTTATAACTCGCACTCCTAGGTATTTGAACTCCGTCTGTTCCAGATGTTTAAGGTGGGTACGGATGGGATTATTCCATGACATAGTCTCGGTCTTGTCTTCATTGACTAGGTAGCCCAAAATGTGTCCAAAATTGCCCGCTAACTCCATGACTACTGGCAAAGATGTCTCCAAGTTAGCTTTATAGACTACCAGATCATCTGCGTAAAGAGCTTCTTTTTCATACCATTCATCGTAGTGAAATGGGAGGATTCTTTGGCTTACTCTTATTCACCTTGCCAGAGGTTTCAAGTACGGGACGACTTACCCCTACGGCGCCATGACAACAGTGGTACGGACCGTACCCACGCATGAATGCGTGGGTATGGTGCGTACCACACGTACCCCTAGGCGCAATGACAACAGTGGTACGGACCGTACCCACGCATGAATGCGTGGGTACTTTGCATACACACGTACCCCTATGGCGCCATGACAACAGTGATACGGACAGTAAACACACATGAATGCGTGGGTACGGTGCGTACCATACGTACCCCTACGGCATCATGACAACAGTGGTACGAACTGTACCCACAAATTAATAAGTGGGTACGGTGCGTACACCTACGGACCCATGAGTACTCAGGTATGGACCGTAGCCAATTATACATGTGTGGGTATGGTGCGTACCCCTACGGCCCCATGAATACTCAGGTACGGACCGTACCCACGCATACATGCATGGGTACGGTCCGTACCACACGTACCCCGTTACAGCAGCAGGAAAATTTGGATACGAGGTGTACACACGCCAGGAATGTGGGCATAGAGGACTGGCCCAGCATGTTACCTTCATATTGTTGTGTGTGTAGGTCCTGGCCAGCAGTGTACAGCTCCAAGGGGGTGCGTGGGTGGGTGCAGAGGCCTCCCAGCAGTGGACAGACATATGAGGGGGTGGGTGCATATCACTACCAGCAGTGGACAGACATATGAGGGGTGGGTGCATATCACTACCAGCAGTGGACAGACATATGGGGGTGGGTGCAGAGGACTCCCAGCAGTGGACAGACATATGAGGGGTGGGTGCATATCACCACCAGCAGTGTCCAGACATATGAGGGGTGGGTGCATATTACTACCAGCAGTGCACAGACATAGGAGGGGTGGGTGCAGAGGACTCCCAGCAGTGCCCAGACATATGAGGGGTGGGTGCATATCACTACCAGCAGTGGACAGAGATATGGGGGTGGGCGCAGAGGACTCCCAGCAGTGCCGAGACATATGAGGGATGGGTGCAGAGGACTCCCAGCAGTGGACAGACATATGAGGGGTGGGTGCAGAGGACTCCCAGCAGTGCCCAGACATATGAGGGGTGGGTGCAGAGGACTCCCAGCAGTGTCCAGACATATGAGGGGTGGGTGCAGATGACTCCCAGCAGTGCCCAGACATATGAGGGGTGGGTGCGGAGGACTCCCAGCAGTGCCCAGACATATGAGGGGTGGGTGCAGAGGACTCCCAGCAGTGCCCAGACATATGAGGGGTGGGTGCATATCACTACCAGCAGTGGACAGAGATATGAGGGGTGGGTGCAGAAGACTCCCAGCAGTGGACAGACATATGAGGGGTGGGTGCAGAGGACTCCCAGCAGTGCCCAGACATATGAGGGGTGGGTGCAGAGGACTCCCAGTAGTGGACAGACATATGAGGGGTGGGTGCAGAGGACTCCCAGCAGTGCCCAGACATATGAGGGGTGGGTGCATATCACTACCAGCAGTGGACAGACATATGAGGGTTGGGTGCAGAGGACTCCAAGCAGTGCCCATACATATGAGGGGTGGGTGCATATCAGTACCAGCAGTGGACAGAGATATGGGGGTCGGTGCAGAGGACTCCCAGCAGTGCCCAGTACGGTGCGTACCCCTACGGCCCCATGAGTACTCAGGCACGGACCATACCCACGCATACATGCGTGGGTACGGTGCGTACCCCAACGGCCCCATGAGTACTCAGGTACGGACCGTACCCACGCATACATGCGTGGGTACAGTCCGTACCACACGTACCCCGTTAGGGCAGCAGGAAAATTTGCATACGAGGTGTACACACACTAGGAATGTGGGCATAGAGGACTGGCCCAGCATGTTACCTTCATATTGTTGTGTGTGTAGGTCCTGGCCAGCAGTGTACAGCTCCAAGGGGGTGCGTGAGTGGGTGCAGAGGCCTCCCAGCAGTGGACAGACATATGAGGGGTGGGTGCATATCACTACCAGCAGTGCACAGACATATGAGGGGTGGGTGCATATCACTACCAGCAGTGGACAGACATATGGGGGTGGGTGCATATCACTACCAGCAGTGGACAGACATATGAGGGGTGGGTGCAGAGGACTCCCAGCAGTGCCCAGACATATGAGGGTGGGTGCATATCACTACCAGCAGTGGACAGACATATGAGGGGTGGGTGCATATCACTACCAGCAGTGTCCAGACATATGAGGGGTGGGTGCATATCACTACCAGCAGTGGACAGAGATATGGGGGTGGTGCAGAGGACTCCCAGCAGTGCCCAGACATATGAGGGGTGGGTGCAGAGGACTCCCAGCAGTGGACAGACATATGAGGGGTGGGTGCAGAGGACTCCCAGCAGTGTCCAGACATATGAGGGGTGGGTGCAGAGGACTCCCAGCAGTGCCCAGACATATGAGGGGTGGGTGCAGAGGACTCCCAGCAGTGCCCAGACATATGAGGGGTGGGTGCAGAGGACTCCCAGCAGTGCCCAGACATATGAGGGTTGGGTGCATATCACTACCAGCAGTGGACAGAGATATGAGGGGTGGGTGCAGAGGACTCCCAGCAGTGCCCAGACATATGAGGGGTGGGTGCAGAGGACTCCCAGCTGTGGACAGACATATGAGGGGTGGGTGCAGAGGAGTCCCAGCAGTGCCCAGACATATGAGGGGTGGGTGCATATCACTACCAGCAGTGGACAGACATATGAGGGGTGGGTGCAGAGGACTCCCAGCAGTGCCCAGACATATGAGGGGTGGGTACATGTCACTACCAGCAATGGACAGAGATATGTGGGTGGGTGCAGAGGACTCCCAGCAGTGCCCAGACATATGAGGGGTGGGTGCATATCACTACCAGCAGTGGACAGAGATATGGGGGTGGGTGCAGAGGTCTCCCAGCAGTGGACAGACATATGAGGGGTGGGTGCAGAGGACTCCCAGCAGTGGACAGACATATGAGGGGTGGGTGCATATCACTACCAGCAGTGGACAGACATATGAGGGGTGGGTGCAGAGGACTCCCAGCAGTGTCCAGACATATGAGGGGTGGGTGCAGAGGACTCCCAGCAGTGCCCAGACATATGAGGGGTGGGTGCAGAGGACTCCCAGCAGTGCCCAGACATATGAGGGGTGGGTGCAGAGGACTCCCAGCAGTGCCCAGACATATGAGGGTTGGGTGCATATCACTACCAGCAGTGGACAGAGATATGAGGGGTGGGTGCAGAGGACTCCCAGCAGTGCCCAGACATATGAGGGGTGGGTGCAGAGGACTCCCAGCTGTGGACAGACATATGAGGGGTGGGTGCAGAGGAGTCCCAGCAGTGCCCAGACATATGAGGGGTGGGTGCATATCACTACCAGCAGTGGACAGACATATGAGGGGTGGGTGCAGAGGACTCCCAGCAGTGCCCAGACATATGAGGGGTGGGTACATGTCACTACCAGCAATGGACAGAGATATGTGGGTGGGTGCAGAGGACTCCCAGCAGTGCCCAGACATATGAGGGGTGGGTGCATATCACTACCAGCAGTGGACAGAGATATGGGGGTGGGTGCAGAGGTCTCCCAGCAGTGGACAGACATATGAGGGGTGGGTGCAGAGGACTCCCAGCAGTGGACAGACATATGAGGGGTGGGTGCATATCACTACCAGCAGTGGACAGACATATGAGGGGTGGGTGCAGAGGACTCCCAGCAGTGTCCAGACATATGAGGGGTGGGTGCAGAGGACTCCCAGCAGTGTCCAGACATATGAGGGGTGGGTGCAGAGGACTCCCAGCAGTGCCCAGACATATGAGGGGTGGGTGCAGAGGACTCCCAGCAGTGTCCAGACATATGAGGGGTGGGTGCAGAGGACTCCCAGCAGTGCCCAGACATATGAGGGGTGGGTGCAGAGGACTCCCAGCAGTGCCCAGACATATGAGGGGTGGGTGCAGAGGACTCCCAGAAGTGGACAGACATATGAGGGGTGGGTGCAGAGGACTCCCCGCAGTGCCCAGACATATGAGGGGTGGGTGCAGAGGACTCCCAGCAGTGCCCAGACATATGAGGGGTGAGTGCATATCACTACCAGCAGTGGACAGAGATATGAGGGGTGGGTGCAGAGGACTCCCAGCAGTGCCCAGACATATGAGGGGTGGGTGAAGAGGACACCCAGCTGTGCCCAGACATATGAGGGGTCGGTGCAGAGGACTCCCAGCAGTGGACAGACATATGAGGGGTGGGTGCATATCACTACCAGCAGTGGACAGACATATGAGGGGTGGGTGCAGAGGACTCCCAGCAGTGCCCAGACATGTGAGGGGTGGGTGCATATCACTACCAGCAGTGGACAGAGATATGAGGGGTGGGTGCAGAGGACTCCCAGCAGTGCCCTGACATATGAGTGGTGGGTGCAGAGGACTCCCAGCAGTGCCCAGACATATGAGGGGTGGGTGCATATCACTCCCAACAGTGGACAGAGATATGGGGGTGGGTGCAGAGGACTCCCAGCAGTGCCCAGACATATGAGGGGTGGGTGCAGAGGACTCCCAGCAGTGGACAGACATATGATGGGTGGGTGCAGAGGACTCCCAGCAGTGACCAGACATATGAGGGGTGGGTGCATATCACTACCAGCAGTGGACAGAGATATGGGGGTGGGTGCAGAGGACTCCCAGCAGTGTCCAGACATATGAGGGGTGGGTGCAGAGGACTCCCAGCAGTGCCCAGACATATGAGGGGTGGGTGCAGAGGACTCCCAGCAGTGCCCAGACATATGAGGGGTGGGTGCATATCACTACCAGCAGTGGACAGAGATATGAGGGGTGGGTGCAGAGGACTCCCAGCAGTGGCCAGACATATGAGGGGTGGGTGCATATCACTACCAGCAGTGGACAGAGATATGAGGGGTGGGTGCAGAGGACTCCCAGCAGTGCCCAGACATATGAGGGGTGGGTGCAGAGGACTCCCAGCAGTGCCCAGACGTATGAGGGGTGGGTGCAGAGGACTCCCAGCAGTGGACAGACATATGAGGGGTGAGTGCATATCACTACCAGCAGTGGACAGACATATGAGGGGTGGGTGCAGAGGACTCCCAGCAGTGTCCAGACATATGAGGGGTGGGTGCAGAGGACTCCCAGCAGTGTCCAGACATATGAGGGGTGGGTGCAGAGGACTCCCAGCAGTGCCCCAATTCCAGGAGGATGGATGTCATTCACACACTGCGTGACACACCACATGTGGGTGTGAGGACATACAACACATGCATACCCACCCATGGCGGATGGCCCACAATACACACCCTGATTTCATGCCAGCAGACTGTATAGTCATGGAAATACATACTAAAATAAGTTAGCCAAGGGGAACACACACTGTCACACACATCACAGGAGTGATAGGAATGTCCAGGTGCTGGTCCAGCCACCCAGATTTTGTCTCTCATGTAAGGAATAGCGTTCACTGCCACTAGATATAATGCCTACAATTGTGAGTCAGGTGCCCAAATACCCTGCTTTACACGTGCCATTTGTGTGTTAGGCCGTGGTTACACACATGCATAGTGCTGAAAAGGGGCAATTGGTCCCTGATGCCATTCCTACATACACAAAACACAAGTATAGTGACTGGCAAGGATGGCACAGATGATTCAGCAGGAGACATCGGTGAGCATGCATGGCCATTGTTGAAGGGATCCTTCACCAACAAAGGATATGTTGACACAGGTCAGCACAACAATTGTGCAACTGTTTGCAGGGAACATGTCAGGTTCCACAGAGGAAGGAACACTCCTTGGGACAATGTCTCACAATCCAAAGGAACACACACTACCAATTAATATTTTCATAGACATTGTGATGGCACACAGATACCATGGTCCACCTCATGACCATCATACTAAAACATTTCTCAGAACCCTAACACATTACCAGAACACCAACTTCATGGGCCTCATCACCAACATCAAGTACCTGAAATGCAATAGTGTGGAAACTAAATGAAAAGGCTTTATTCAGCACACCAAAACAAATTTATAAGAAGACACTATTTACAAAGGCCAATGGCCAGTCCATAGTTCGAGTCCAAGGGTGGACGTATGAGACTGTGTCCACCCCTACCTTGCCTGCACAAAGTCACCTCAAGGTTTGTCGACCGGGGAAGGCATCATCAGTGGGAGTACCAGGCACCGCATGGAAAGGAGTGGGTTGGGTAGGTGTGGTGGGTGCAGGGCTGGACGTATCCACCACAGGGGGTGGGTCAGCGCCAAAGGTGGTGGTGAGCAGCTCGCTGCACACTGCTGCCAGGGCGTCCAGAGGAACCCCTGCACCGGAAGGAACACCAGGGCCAACGGAGGGGGGGTGTCCGAGGGATGGGGTGAAGCGCTCTCAGGGGTGGTGGTGGACATGGGGGGGGGGCTCAACACCCCTGGCCGGAGACTTCCTCAACCGCTAGCTGGGTGGTGTCACAGTGGGGCTGAGGGACAGACTAGCCATGTAGGTCTCTTTGGGTGACATTTTGGCAGGGGAGCTAATGGGAGTGGATTTGGAGGAAGTGGGTCGTGAGGACTGCGTACTCTGACTGTGGCTGTGTGTCTGCCATTTGCCCCCAGACCCTGTGGGTGTGACTACATCCCCTTGAGTGTGCGTGCCAGGAGATGTGCGCTGTGCCTTAGTTGGGGGTGTGCTGGATGTGTCTGTTGTGGTGTGTGCCTGTGACTGTCTGTGTGTGCTTTGGACAGGCATGGGAGAGGGCAGTGTGGATGGGTCCGGGGTAGGGGGGACGGAGTGCCGCAGGAGAGACACTGCTTCCGTCAGTGAAGAGTCCATGGACCGCAGAAACCTGTGTTGCTCAGTCATCGTTGATGACATGCCCTCCACGAACGACACCAACTGTGTGAGCAGTCTAGTGTGTTCATGGAGGACATGCAGCATCGATGCCTGACCAACCTGCAACTGGTGCAGTGTGTCCACAGATTCTTCACTGAGGGCAGCAGGGGTGACAGGGGCAGGGGCTGCTGTGCCTGGTCCGAAGGAGACACGGTGGGACCCTGCACGGACAGAAGGGATGGGAGCAACTGGGAGGGCGGAGATGGCAATGGAGGAGGCGGGTACAGATGGTGGGATGCTGCCAGATGTTGTTTCATCCTCCGCCTCCTCAAGGATGTCAGCCTGAGACCCGTCGGTGTCGTACATGCTCTCGCCTCCAAACAGGTCCTCCGACTGACTCCCCTCGCCCTCTGTGCCACTGTCTCCTGCTGATTCCACAACACTGGTGGCACTGTCGCTGGGTCCCTCCTCAAGGTCCATGCAGGTGTCTCCCTCGCTTGTGGATGATGATGCTGTGGGCAAGGAGAATAAACCAGAAAGCATCAGTCACCTGTATACATCTGACACATGAGCACAAGAACAATTGGTCACAGTGCATATCAGGCAATGCATCATGAGTAACAGCTGGATTACTCCGCACATATGTAAGCCCTGTACTGCCCAGTTGGTAGACCCACCATGCCACTTTGACACCAGGAAACTCAATACACAAAAGGCCACAACTTGAATGAGCAATACACTGAGAGGCTAGTGTCTGTGAACCGGTGAGCACAGCAATACAATGAAGTCGTGACACCTCTTGTTTACCCTGAAATAAACAGGAGTGGTGCACTCAAGGTAAACTAACACACCTCAATACTCAAGGTGTCACCACACTCAGAGACCTGTAAGTCCCTTGGAACACAAAACAAACAAATGTTGGTACCTTGGGACTCACAATACTTTAACCAATCTACATGTTTGGAATGTGCCGATTGGCCATTTCGTGAAAAGAACACTGATGTGCCTGCATGCAAGATGTTGCACAAGGCAGTGCACACAAAAGTACATTGACACTGTCATTGAAGAAGCTGGCACCTTTTCGGAGGAGCCACTGTTAGAAATAGATGGTGTTGCAGAAAGTACATATACATGGGCCCACGGAGGTCTTGACATCTTGACACTCGTTAGTTTCGGCACCGACAACTAATGAGTCTCACAAAATCAAGACCACCGTGGGAACATGTATATGGAGAATCTGCAACACCATTTATTTATAACAATGGCTTCTTTGAAAAGGTGCCAGCTTATTCCATGACAGTGTCAATGTACTTTTGTGTGCACTGCCTTGTGCGACGAATTGCATGTAGGCACGTTAGTGTTCTTAACACAAATCGTCAAGTTTCCACATGTGAAACATGAACAACTGTTGACAAGTGCTGTGAGTGCCAAGGTACAGTTTGTGAAGAGTAACAACTTGAATCATGTCAGTTGTCACCAGGCCATCCGTCACCTGATTACACAGTTGGCTACACATATGACCTACTGCCTGTCATCTGGAGTGGCACACATGTCAACACCCAGGGCAATGCATGAGCTAATGGGCCTGCATTTGGGTGGTAAAAAAGACCAGCTATACTGTGGGGACACCCTCATGGCAAGCCAGAATGTACACACAGATGTCAGCACACAAAGTCCAAACTGCGTTGCATCTGAACCACACACGTGCCAAAAATGTATGAGCAGGATTCTTGTTGGTAAATAAATGACATAGGCTGCAAAGCATGTACATTAAGCACTGGCCAGCATCACAGGGGCACTGCCCAGTGTATTTTAGTCCAGGCAAATTCTCAAACACAAGTCAGACCTGGCTTGCAAATGTATACCTCTCCCGCACCCCCCCTCCCCCCAATACCTGAGTCCATGTGGTTTATACAGATCAAGAAGTGACACCTCCTATTCAGGGTTACAACAACTGTGCTAGAATGATTGCTTCATTGACACCACATCACCTCGTGGGGCTGACAACACATATTTGTGACAAACAACCATCAACAGATTGTTGTGAATAGCCACACAGGCACTGCCCAGTGTGAGTATGCAGAAGCAAAATGGTGTATCCCTGTCCAGTGGTCCAGTGGACACATGTAGCACACATTAACAAAATCCAAACTAGGCCAGGGAACAACGCCACAGAGGCAGACCTATGCAGCACACACAGAGAATGTGCAGAGTGTTGGATGACACACATGATTAGGAGGCCAGGGTGTCTCAGGAGATTGTAGTGGGCACACTGCTCCATGGTCCTGTAATGAGCTGACTCTACCATGTTCAACCGTCATGGCACTATGCATATCTCACACTCATGCACATCATGTCTGAGGCCACAACATTGCTCATGCATGCTGCAAGGGTGTCCAGTTGAAAGCTCACACTCCTATGTTGAGAATCAGCATCAGTGACAACAACTATGGACCCCCTACATAGTGAACAGGTCATGGCACAGGCAAGGTACCAACACAAGTCACAGACCACCCTCCCACATGATGCAGAAAGCAATGTGCACTTAGATGTACTGGCACCCTAGATGACCATGTGCAAATGTGATTACACACACACCAGGGGACACATGTCAAGGAGAGGAAGGGATGAAAAAGATCCCCAGGTGACATTTGGGAACGGAAAATGCACAGCACATATGAACTCTGGGAGTGTCTTCATGCAAAATAGCACTTCCTAAAGCTGGCGACACATAACACAACAAAACGCCATGTACCTACCCCCTCCTTGCTGCAGTCTCTCCTCTAACTGCCTATCGAGGTCAGGGAAGACCACCGCCAGGACACGTTTCATGTGGTGGGTCAGGTGTCGGCGGCCGCCGTGGGGGCGAGGTGGAGAGAGCTTGAGCTGGACCCGGGCGATCCGCCGGGTCCAGCACCGGATGTCCAGCCACCTCTTGTGGACCTGGGCCAGCTGCCGATCACGCCCCCCGCAGTCCTCACGGCCCTGACGATGTTGGTCCAGATCACCCCCTTCTCGTAGGCAGTTACCTGTCAGGATGACAAAGTGACACAACATCAATACACCTGCTCCATGTCCCAGAGACCCATTAGAACATCTTTGAAATGTTGAACAGGGCATAGGATGCTGACATGAATAGCCTCATTCACAACATGAAATTGGCCTGTGTGCAAGCGCCAATGCAGTACATGGCATTGAAAGTCTACAGGTGGCATGAGGGGTGCAAAACACTCAATGAACATGCCACACACTGTGCAGCACATGCACCAGCAGGCTGATGGGCAGCACGTGCCATGCAGTCACATGTCCCACTTCACTGACGCACCCTCAGCAGACTAGACAGACACACCCAGCCACAGATCACTGGCCTGTCATTGACAACAGCGGATACAACCCTCACTCTGCACATGTGCCATTTGCCAGGGGGGAGTTGTGTTAGCTCTGCAAGTCAGACACAAAGCACGGCTCACTTGTCACATCAGATGGTTAGATCAGTAGCCTCCAACATGCAGCTGTGATGCAACACTTCACATAGATACTAACCCACATGACAAGGAACATTCACATTTTTTTTCACAAAGAGAGTGAGAGAAGAAACAATCCAGTTGCGTTCTCCCAAGTAGACTTTTTTTCACTGTAAGCAACTGTTGTCTACCAGTAGGCCCACGAGGACTACGGTAATATCCAGAAAAATTTCTACGATGTTCACTTTTTCGCTTTTTCGGGTGGAATATCAAAGATGTTGAAGAAGACGCCTCACTCACATAATAGTGACATGCTTCATCATAGGCGTTTTTTCCACACCCAGATAAGATGGTGCTAGCTGGGCGGACTCAACCAAAGATGTTTTTTTTGGAGTTCTTATATAACATGATAGCTGGTTAAGCAGGGAACTAGATTTTGTTAATACAGTAAAAATACCTACAAGTTTTCCCCGGTTATTCCTTTATTCTGGGGTACTCGTGGTACCGTTAAAAGACAAGTGTTGGGGTTTTTTTTAATATAATTTTTTCAAATGTACCCTCAAATATGTGCCAACATGTTTCGTACCGCGTTGATAGCCCTTTCGGGTCTGGGGCCTTCGTCAGGGCGTTGAAGTTTTGTTCCTATGTTTTAGGGTCCCTGCCTGATCACTACGCATATATTTCATGCATACCACTCATGAGGCCTAATGCACTCACCTAAAAACTCTTGTACTCGAAATCCAGTAGATTTTCTAAAAATAAAAGACAAGACAGGGGATATACACAATTGTGCATAGTTATATGCAACTTTACGTTAAAGTGCCTTTGATCATACTGTAATTCACTCCTATAATGTTAGGTGTGTGTGCACCACCCGACTATGTGCTCGCTGTTTGGTGCTGCTAAACATTATTTGCCTAAACACAATTTTGGATACCACTCCATATACTTCTACCACCACACTCTGTGTACTGATTCCAAAAAACTTCTTTTTAAAAACGGTTCATTGTGCAACAAGTTTCCCACATGAATCTGTGCCATTTTGTCCTACAAAACACACGTGTGCTATTGTGTGATCGTTTCTAAATGATGCAATAAAATAGTTTTCTGCGTGAGATGTTATTGTGACTCTCGTACTGTTCCACTCAGTTATATTCTGTACTGGTCAATCAAAACTCAAATTCTATTTCTTTTGGGGTTTTCTTAATATAGCTCACCTACTGGTGGATGTTGTTTAACATCACGCAGGATTTATGTATCGGGGTGGCGTCCTGTAGTCACACACTGGGTAAAGGAAATAGTTGTTTCATTAAATCTCGCTGTTGGGTTTTTTTGGGGTGCAAAATACTTCTCTTGCGCTCCTACCTCTGCATAGATTATATACGGTATTTACAACATTTTTATCCCTGTGCAAATTATGGGACATGACCTCTGCTACATCGTTTTCTGAGTCTATTTGTAACCCGTTGCGTGGTATAACAAGGTTTAATAATCTTGCCTGTGTCTGTGTTTAAATGAAAACTTTGTTTAATCAGTTAACACATTACGGGATTACTCGACGGGGTTTTTTAAATGTAACATACAGCTCAGCCAGTCTAAAGGTATCCACCGTGTCACGTTCTCATAGTTGTACTAATCGAATTTAACATGATAGTACACGATTCGCTAATTGACCCCTATACGAGCAGCGGGGCACTAATGTAGCTACCGTCAAATATGGAGCCCAATTGTTAATGTAAAATTCCTGCTCTTAATTTACATTGCGGAATACCCAGATTGATGTTTGTTGTGTGTGAACACCGAACCGCCAGGATACGAAGGACGGGTTTGGTCGCAATCCCCGAGCCTTAATTTAAATGTAAACTGTTAAGTTGTTCAGTTATTGTTTAAAAAATCTAACTTAAAGAAATACTCCTACACACACCGCGTGGTGAAATTTACACCAAGGACTGTCAGCGGTATGTTACGAGGAATTGCGTACTATACTATATACAGCACACACACTCTCTATTGTGTAACATAACTTACTTCGTCAAGGAATCGCCACCGTTTCTCTACCTAATGGAGACATCACCTGCCGTCGAGTACATGGCGGTTATGGTGTGCTTCCTAAATAGTGCCTTTTTTTTCGTGTTCTTCTATCTCACTTGGGGCCTCATGTAGGTAGCCCAATACCGGTCGGTAACGGCCGATTTTCGGTAAATATACCGTTACCGACCGGTATTTAGGCTTTTGCTATGTAGGGGGATCATTTCTGTATTCGGTAATTTACCGAATCGGTAAAATTACCGAATCGGTAATTTTACCGATTCGGTAAATACCGAATAAAGAAATGAGATGTAGGGGGACTGTGTGGTGGGTGTGGGGATTCGTTATTTACCACCAACTAAAAGTTGGTGGTAAATGACGAATAGGTGTAAAAAACTAAAAATTCATTTTTGTGCACTGTGAAGTGTGCAATGTGGCAGACATACATGCCCCTAGGGCATGTATGTGCGCCACATGTGCACACATGGACGAATCAGGGGTGCAACAGGGTGTCAATGTGACACCCTGCCACCCATGATGATGCCTCCCCCATTACCGATTCGGTATTTACCGATTCGGTAATGGTAACTGGCTTCCCATTGATTCCTATGGGCCTCCTGGCCCATAGGAATCAATGGGAAACAAGTTACCATTACCGAATCGGTAAATACCGATTCTAAAATACCGACACTTACCGATTCGGTATTTTTTTCCCTACATTACATTTACCGATTCATAAATACCGAATCGGTAAAATTCGGTATTTAAGAATCGGTAAATGTAATTTACCTACATATGGCCCTTGGTGTTCTCTCTATGGTTTTTTTGGAGGATTCTGGGTTTCCAGGTGAACGCGTGGGTTCCGTTTTTTAGAGGCTTCTGGGTATTGAAGTCCTCTGTTGTATCGGGTCTTTTTTCTATTTGTTTATTGTTTCGTCGGACTTTATTGTACGTCATTATCGTCATTAAGCTGACTCCCTTGGTAAATGATGGAGCATATTTTATGTAGGGTTACCATTTCCTTATCTTTACACTTAACATTTGGAAATTTTAGACTGCGAGTACGCTCTACATTCTCGCATACCAAATTTTATTCAATACATTGGATGTTCTAGTAGTTCTATTTAGGGTTGCTGTAAATGCCCCAGTGTATATGATGCATTCATCCTTACAGTTAATAGTTATTACCTAGTTTTATAGATATATTTCTTTTGTTGTAGCACAAGCCCTCATGTTAATCATTTCTTTTTATTGAGTGCTTATAGGCAGTGTCCTAGGCTATATCATATACTCCTTGTTTTTGTATTGATTTATGTAAGTGAAGTCCACGGTACTTCCTCGTTTAAACCATTTATTGTACTAGAAAGGCGGTAAATCCACCTTTGTTCTAGTTTAAACAATTGGTTTTCAGTGCAGCTGTTTGGTAGTTTTTCAATCACTGTCCATGTAAAATCGTTTTCATTGTGGTTCTTGGTTTGAAAGTGGCGCATCATTTTGGTGATCGTTTTTCCACATCTGAATGTACTATGGTGTTCATTTATTCTGACTTTTACTTTGCGGGTGGTCATTCCTATATACATCTTCTTACAAGTGCAAATCATCATGTAGACCACGTTTTGGCTGTTACAGTTACTGAAGGTTCGCTGTTCCCAGGGAGTTTTTAGTCCCACGTCAATCTCTTTGCTGGTTTGTGTTAAACTGCATACATTACAGGAGCCGCATGGAAAATGTCCAATCACCTCCGGTAGATTCCATAAGGTATTTTGCTGCTGGTTTCGTGTTTTTTCTTTTTGGGACGAGTATGGACCACACAGTCTTTTATTGATTTTCCTCTTTTGAAGGCAAACATTGGCTTTTCCAATCTTAGACCTCCTGAGTTTAGTGTTTTCCAGTGTCGTAGGACAATTCCTTTTATTTTATTAGATTCTGTTCCAAACGTGGTGACGCACACAATTCTTTTATTTTCGTTTTTTTTTTAGATTCCAATAATCCCTCTCGAGTGTTATTTTTTGCCCTTTTGTACGCTTGTTTAATCAATCTTGTTGGATATGATTTGTTCTTTAATTTCTGTGTAAGTTTCTTTGCATGAATTTCATAGGTTTTTTTGTCAGTGCAATTTCTTCTTAATCTGAGGAATTGTCCCACTGGTAGGTTATCTTTTAGAGCCTTCGGATGGAAACTGTCGTACCTCAGTAAATTGTTCACATCTGTTGGTTTGTAGAACACTTCTGTTTTTAGTATCCCGTTGGTAGGCCAGATTTTTAGATCCAAGAATGTTATTGATTCTTTTGCTAGAGTCATGGTAAATTTGAGAAATTCATCCCTTGAGTTCAACCATGCCAGGAATTCATTTGCTCGGCTTTCTTCTCCTTTCCAAATTATCAAGATGTCATCTATAAACCGTTTCCAAACCACCAAGTTGGTTTGGTACGGGTTTGTCTCTTTATAGATTAACTTTGTCTCAAAATCATGGACATACAGGCATGCTACGCTCGGTGCGCAAGTCATGCCCATTGAAGTTCCATGGGTTTGTAGGAAGTATTCGCCCTCGAATTCAAAGTAATTTTTGGTCAGGGCCCATCTTGCACATTCCACAACAAAGTTGATAGGTGTTATTGACGTCCATGTTTCAGATTTTAACAATTTTTCAATCACTGTAAGGGAAGCTTCTTGTGGAATGCTGGTGTATAGCGCTTCCACATCCAATGTAATTAGATAATCTGTTGATGGGTCAAAGCTTAAGGGTTGAAGTTTCAGAAGGATATCCTGTGTATCTTTCAAATACGATGGCATTTTCTGGACCATTGGTCTTAAAAAATGGTCTGTGAACTTGGACAGTGGTTCCAATATAGAGCCGATACCTGATACGATCGGTCTTCCTGGTGGTGGGTTTGTGTTTTTATGCACTTTAGGAAGGATGTAAAAGTATGGTATCTTTGGATCCACTTCTTTCAGAAAAATCTCTTCTGCAGCAGTTATCCATCCTTCTTCCGCTGCCTTTTTTACCATCTCATGTATGTCTTGTTTCAAATTTCCGGTTGGATCTCTTTGTAGTCGTGCATAGTTTCGAGGGTCGTTGAGAAGTTTCCGACACTCATTTTTGTACATTTCAATGGGAAAGATCACTGTTGCTCCCCCTTTATCAGCCGGTTTTATTATCACATCGCTCATCTTGTCAAATTCTGCCAAGGTTCTTCGTTCTATAGATGAAAAATTATTGAACGCTCCTTTTTCGTCATCTTTCAAGTGGTCGACTTCCAGCGTAACTGCTTTTTCAAAAGCCAACAAGGCTGCAGGCATGGTATGGTTTGATGTCCTCATGGACATCAATGTCCATGAGGTCGTACACGTCATTTGGACACTCTCACCACAGGTCCACTCAACTCATACACATCTGTGGGTACAGTCACCTGTCACACTGGGGGGACCACTGAATCACCTCAGGACAACAGGAATAAAAGCCCCCAAGGATTAGCCAGGCTGAATGTCTCATGCACTATGCAGTGAAAGACACTGTAAGCACCATGCAAGTGAGGAGTGCACCCAGGAACTACATGATGCGCTGCATGAGAGACATAAGCATGCCCCTCCCCCCCGGGACACACTCTGAACAACATTGCATGTCAGTCCCACCTGGACACAATATTGACAGTCACACAACAGGTGCATAGACAAAGGTAGTGGACTCAGCACTCACCTGCTCCCCTGGTCTCCCATACAGGCTGGTGTACTGTGGGAGGAGGACATCCAGCAGGGCCTGATTCTCCTCCAGGTTGAATGGCTGGGCCCTCTCCACAGCAGGAGACATGGTCCAGGGAAGCAGAGACAGCAGCAATGTTGGCGACAGGAAAGTTGTGTAGGCAAGTGCCCTCTCATGGCTTCTGGCTGCCTTATATCTGTCTTGCTGATGGGCATTTATTTTGAGGAGTACATAGTGATTGGTCAGAATCATTCGCATCTTACGCTTACTCCAATCCCTTTAAACATACACCAGTGACAGCATTTGCATCGTTCAAATTTTGAGCATCATGTCATGTCAACAACCACTTTGCAACATTGTATTTTGTGGCCAACTGACTTTTTCAGGACACCTGATGGAAAAATTTGAGGAGAAAACTCGGTATCCATGACAACCAGCATGCATTTAGGGCCTAATACTTGTCCCTTATGTGTCCCCTATGTAATTTTTAAGGCCACACACAGGTATGGTGCGTTTCACATGTACCCCTACGGCAACAGTTGCACAGTGCGTTTGACACGTACGTGTAGGCACTGGTAGTACACGTATGTGTACTACCAGTGCGTACATGTACGTGTACAACTAGTGCATACACGTACTTGTACATGTACGTGTAGGCACTGGTAGTACACGTACGTGTACTACCAGTGCGCACACGTACTTGTACATGTACGTATACTTGTACACGTACTTGTACACGTACGTGTAGGCACTGGTAGTACGCGTATGTGTACTACCAGTGCCTACACGTACGTGTACAAGTACGTGCACGCACTAGTTGTACACGTACGTGTACGCACTGGTAGTACACGTACGTGTACTACCAGTGCCTACACGTACGTGTCAAACGCACTGTGCAACTGTTGCTGTACGTGCACAAGTGCCTACACGTATGTGTACAAGTACGTGTACGCACTACTTGTACATGTACGTGTAGGCACTGGTAGTACACATACGTGTACAACTAGTGTGTACACGTACTTGTACACATACGTTTAGGCACTGGTAGTACACGTTTGTGTACTACCAGTGCCTACACGTACGTGTACAAGTACGTGTACGCACTGGTAGTACATGTACGTGTACAACTAGTGCGTACACATACGTGTCACATACGTGCAGGCACTGGTAGTACACATACGTGTACTACCAGTGCCTACATGTACGTGTGCAAGTACGTGTACGCAGTAGTTGTACACGTACGTGTACTACCTTAGTAAACATACGTGTACACAGTAGTTGTACACATACGTGTACTACCGTAGTACACAAATGTGTACTACCAGTGCGTACACGTACAGGTATGCATTTCACACGCTTACAATGGTAATACAACCGTACACATGCCAGGAATGGAGGGCTACGAGTCGCACATGGATGTCCATCAAGTACTTCTCATTGCATACTTTCATGTGCAGGCCATAGGTGTGTTAGCCAGTGATATTGCACAGGTCCTCTCATCTAGTTGCACAATTGATGTGTTCGGACCTGTGGACACATGTCATGTGTGATGGGGCACGATGTGGCACACATCACCTTGACACTTGCCACATGTGTGTCTGTAGTCCAACTGTGTCATGCATAGCAGCAGTGGGTGGCACAGTCATCAACACCCGCACCTGTCTCCTGATGCCAGGGACAGGGACACTTTATCAACTGACCTGTCACGATCAGCGTGCCCCTTTGGGACTATGTCAGGTGTGTGTCATGTGTTCCCATGAGCTTCATGTCAGTGTCCAGTCAACGGCATCTGCTGTTGGTGCATCCAACAGGGGTCTGTGTGGAGATGGGCATGTAACACATCTATGCACACCATGCCACATGTGGATTCCCAAGGCTGTAGGGTCTGTGTGCATGGGACATCATATATTTTTAGTCATACATGTGTTTGTTGTCTCAATGGCTGTGTCTTTGTGTTGTCACGTGTACCCCTTCATCGCACTGTGTTTGATATGTACATTTGACATTCCATGTGACCTGTGCGGGTGCCTTGCAGTCAGCTGTCTGGATGAGATGACATCCTTCAAATGCAGCTATGTGGTTGTGTGTCACTCCAGTCATATCTGTGGCTCTTCATTCAGACTGGCTGCCAAATCATTTCAGGGCATGTCATGTAGACTTGACAATCAACAGGTGTATCAGGCTTTTTGGAGGAGTGCCAGCAAGCTGGCATCTGTGTCCTGGATGTATTGCACACACCCGACTCCATAGTTACCTGATGTGTATTAGCAGTGTAGCATGTGCTATGTTCATTGACATTGATGTTTGCCGACTATCAATCTTCATTCTTCAAAACTATGTTTTGCAGGGCACCACCTGTCCCAAGACTAATGCCAGACTTGGGTGCCATGAGGGAACGTGTCTGCATACGCCATTACAGATTCACTCCACAGTTGATTGAGGACCTGACAAACAAGCTGGCACCAAACCTCCAACCGCAACTGACCCCCAAGATGAAGGTGATGGCAGCCTTACATTTTTTTGCCACAGGTACGTTTCAATTGACCATAGCTGATGTGGGTGGGATGTCCCAGACTATGTTCAGCCGTGTCCTGCATGATGTTTTAGCAGCCATGTTGGAACACCTTGATGAATTCATCAAATTTCCAACTCCAGAGGGGTTGAGGGATGTCAAGGGGGATTTCTATGCCCTGGGTGGGATGCTCCGTGTAATTGGGTCCATTGATGGTACACATGTGGCTTTTGTACCACCACAGGCACAGGAACAAGACTATCGCAACCGCAAACATTACCACTCGATAAATGCCCTTGTGGTGTGTCTTGCTAAAATGCTGATTTCCCATGTCTGTGCACGTTTTCCAGGATCAGCACACGATGCCTACATCATGAGGCGTAGCAGGGTGCCACAAATGATGCTGCGGCTGCACAACGAACGAGCATGTCTTGTTGGTGGGTATAGTCTTTTTGTCCTATGTGTTGAGGTATCTTTGACTCTTACGGCATCTTGTGACCCACTTATTTACATGATGTTTCCATGTAGGGGACTCTGGCTATTCCAACATGCCATGGCTGATGACCCCTCTCCGCAACCCAAGAACAGCTGCAGATCACCAGTACAACGATGCACACGGCCAGACCAGCCGAGTGATTGAGAGGACGTTTGGACTCCTGAAGAGCCGATTCCGGTGCCTGGACACGACAGGCAGGTCCCACCCTTATGCCCTGGAGAAGGTCTGCAAAATCTTCATTGTGTGCTGCATGCTGCACAACATGGCAGTTGAGAAGGCAGTGCCACTCATCCTGGATCCAGATGAGCAGGAGCATCCACCCGCGGAGGATCAAGGGCTTGGTCACGAGGCTAGTGATGAGGAGGAGGAGGGGGATGATATCCGGAGTCAGCTCATACGCAACTTCTTCTCATAATGGTGAGTCACTGGCTATGAGTGTGCAAGCTTGTAGCATTGATTGCCATGTGTTGCAATGTGTGTGTCCAGCTGACTGAATGTAAAGTGACTTGGGGTGTGTTCTAATGTGTCACTCGAGTGATGAGGTCATGCAACACAGTTTTGCGGAGAGACTTGATTGGCAATTTACATGTGTCCAACATTGTTCATGTTTTGTACACTCCCATGTGTGCGTAGAGAATTGTTTTAGGTGACTTCTCGTGTGTCTGTCATTCCCAGGTATTTTGCACCTGTTGTCTGGTCGTGTCATCATTGTCCTCCTGCTATTCCTCGTGAGGATTGCAACGTGTGCTGAATCAGCGTTCCATGCACGGACATGTGGAAATGTCAGTTTGGGTAAGAATTGCAGCAAGGCTTTTTGGTGGTGGTACAGGTTGGGAATGTGTGGTGACTGCTTCTGTGCATGTTGTGGTACCATGCATACATGTCTTCTCACCATGGAGCATATGACATGTAGCATCACTCCCATGACATGATAGTCAGCCTTCTTGACAGTCATCTGTAGTGGAATATGGCGTCTGATGAAGGCATCAATGTGTGTGAACCTTGGCTCTGAAACATTGCAGATGCTACGGGTGGACATAGTGGGGGAAATCACAACAACATGCTCTATGGGGAATTGCAGCCTCTCCGTATGCAGCAGGATGTCTTTTGCTCATCCCCTTACCTTGTGTGCCAGTTCATTGGGATTGACATCCGTGTTGTGAAGGGGGGTCCAGCGTATGTCCCACATGTTCTGTCAACTGACCTGTGAGTCTGTTAATATGGAGGCATATCCCTTTGTGTGTGTATGTGGAATAAAGGTGTTCAGCACAATCCAAAGTGACTCATCTTGGTCACTGCAGATCTCTTACCAGTTTGCATGCGTCATCTATGGCGTAATTGACAACGATTGAGCATATGAGTGTATGTGTACTTTGGCAACATGCATGCAGTGCTTCATGGCTAATGATCTCTATTCTGCATGAAGTACCTGGTTGTGTATGTATTTGTGCAGGTTGCTGCCCACAATGGGACGTGAATGCCTGCTGATGGTGTGTCTCCTTTGCGCATCTCCGCATTTTGTTGCCTGATACAGTGGCTGTAATTTATGGTGATTGATCATAGACTTTCTGGGAGTGACCCATGAGTGAGCTGACACTCCTTCCTTGACATACACCTGTTGCACTGTGCCTTGCAGACCTCCTTGTCTTTGTGTGTTGATTTTTGCATGATTTCTAACCCCTTCCGCCTGCTGCTGCCTCACCTGCGGCCCCGCCACTCCGAGTGCCCTGATTCTGTAACCCCCATGCCTCAAAAATGCTCAGCCCTTTCCCCTCCAACCATTTGAAATGCAGCCAGCAGCTTTTCTGTGCCACTGTAGCCCCAGCGCCGTGCCAAAGGCCGGTGCAACATGCACAGTGCACGACCCTCTAGACTTTGCATGACCCACGTCACACAACAGGCTCATGCTGAAGCCACTCTCCAAGCAATGTCCTCGTGACAATCATCCTCCTGCCATCAGGCAACCCCTAAGCACACACATGACACCTTCGCATGCTTAGTGTGCTACTCCAACTGCCTACACAGCGCTGCCAAGCCTACCAGACCCTGTCAGTACAACCAGGTTATGTGCCTCCTACTCCACACCCGCTCCATCCACCAGAACGCCATTGGACTCTGTTACTTCCTCAACACTACAGCCCCACACATCACCTTCATGACAGTAACCTGGACAAAAGCATCCTCAGCACATGACGTCTTCATTGCCATCTCAGACGGATCCAAGATCACCCGCAGGTACACCCTTGCTCATTGCACCATCAGGATTCAGGCAAGCCGGGCCGATGAAGGCTGTGATGCCAGAAACCGGTCCCCGGAAGCTTGTTTCCTTCCCAGTATAAGAATTGGCTTGGTAGCTTGGTTTGCCCTGTTCCCATCATGCACTGGGACAGGTACAGACTAATTTGCATGTAGCCAGGTTCTGAGCTGGGATGGTGCAGTGAGCTAAAAAACGGTGATGGATTAAAACCATGATCTCTTGACTTGGTAAGAGTATTCTGCATCATTCAGAAACTCTGTCCATTACTAGGGGTGGGCGGAATTTGCGGGATCGCGTTACGCAAATCTCCGCGAAACGGTAAAAAATCTCCGCGAACATGCAGAAATTCCGCGAACACGCGGAATTGCTTGTTCGCGGTACTTTTTTCCTGTTCGCGATCGCTGTTTGCGTGCTCGGGGTGAAATATCTCGCGAACACGCATATTGAGAACGCGAACAAGCAAAAAATTTCGCGAAGTTGCGGAACGCAGATTTTTGGGCAATTTCGCGTTCTCCGCGGAACGCGAAATTACCCGAATTCCGCAAATTCCGCGAACGGAACGGAATTTACCGCCCAGGCCTATCCATTACCACCCCCTTTTTCCCACCCGCAGGTACACCAACACCAATCCTGGGGGCTGAATTGCTAATTATTCACAAGTACACCCTCAGAGTCACAAGTCTGGGTTTGCAGCAACTCCCTAGCAACCCTCGGAGTGACACTCATCTACAGATCTGCAGGCCTACATACACAATTCCGCTAAGCCATCAACACGTACATCTGCATGCAGGCCCTCACCTCCACAGGCTACATGTGGCTGGGGGCCAGTAACTTCTTGCTGGAGGGGACACACACCACCATCCATCATTGGTCCATCAACATTTGAATCCACGTCTCCAACAAGCAACACAGTGCCACACACCCCGCTACCGATCCCTCAAAGATGCTTGATGTAAGTCGTCACAGACAAGCTGTGTGGGACACTCAAAACAACACCACCGCCACACCCTGCAAACTTACACACTGGATCAGCAACTGCTCCAACAATCTTGCCACATTGACGGACTTTCCTGTGAAGCACAACAACAGTTAAGGCACCTGGGACAAGGCAGACCGACTGGACTCCTACAGACCTAGCCGGACTCTTGTGCAAACCTTGCAACACAAAGAGACATCATTTTCCTTACAGCGCCGGAAAACACCACACACAGCCATCACCATATCATCAGCAAGGACAAGTGGAGATACTTCAGATAGTGCTGAGACACCCAAACACACGACATCAAGGAGCTCATCAGCATTGTGAGTGAACTGACAGCAGATCTCCATCCAAGACACCCCACATTGCAAGTCAGATCCCATCCCTTGCAACTTTGTACCACTGCAAGCTCATGGCCATACACAACAGCCTTGGCACACAGAGGCAGACAGCACTATTATCTGCTGGACAAACCCCCCTCAGGTTATGGACTCCCGTCAGCAGCAAGTACACAACCGGGATCATGTGCACCATCCACTCTGGCTCTCCATCAGGCCCCTTCCCACACAACATCTCAAAGACATCATTCGCCATCCTTGAAGCCCACATCCTGCGCGTCATGAATGTCTCCATTGAGTTAGCCACATTCCATGGCTGCAGGAGGCATGCAGAGCCCCAGGCCCTTCTTAAACAACGGACGGCAGTACCGCAGGATCTCCTGGTACATCCCCCTACTTCCTTACCCAGCAAATGTCACCAGGAAGACACTCAACAAGCAACTGACCAATTTCCTACATGCAACCAGCTCCAGCCAACCGGCACCAGACCGTTTTACACAGTAATCACACCACTGAAACCGTCATCATTGCCAACACCAATGACTACTTTGCCCTGCTCAACAATAGTGAGGCCACCACCCTTGACCTCTCAACGGCATTCTACACCATGTGCTACCACACTGTCAGCTCACACATCTCCAACACTGGTATCCAGAGGAGGACCCAGGATTTAATCAGGAAGTAGCTCACCAGCAAGGCCGAGGGAGTCTGCCTTCACCCTGCAACATGTAGTACACTGGGGTCATCTGGCCCATGCCCCAGGGCTCTTCTCTCAGCGTGATGATCTTCAATGTCTCCATGACCCCCCTCTCCACCATCACATGCGCACACAACCTCATCATCATCTGGTATGCCATTGACACCCAGCTGCTCCTCAAACTCACCAAAGAGCCAGCCATTTCCAGATCCAAACTTCAAGAAGGCATGAGATCCGTTGATGAATGGCTGAATATCAACCATCTGAGGCAGGACTTGGACAGGACAGAGGTCATCATCTGAGGATTGTCCCCTTACGGCTGGGTCAACTCCTTGTGCCCCACTGGTCTGTGCACCGCACCAGCACCCAGTGGCCACGCAGGCAAGCTGGTGTTCATCATGGACCCATCGCTCACAATTAACATGCAACTCACCAACATCTGTACCTCATGCTGCAACACCCTCCACATGCTGCTGATGACCCCCAGATAGATCCACTCCAAGGCAAGACAGACAGTCCCCCGGGTCCAGGGCACCAGCCGGCTCAAATACAGCACTGGCCTCTACAGAGGACAACAGCAAACATGCAGGAGAACTTATCCACATCCAGGTTGCATCCGCACACCTCATCTGCAACATCCCCCACGCCAGCCACATCACCGTCCACCTGAGAGAGGTACAATGGCTCACTGTGTGCTGCAGGATCACCTTCAGACTCCTCAACTACACTCAGGAGGCAGTCCACAACCCCAGACCCAAACCGACCTTGGACGTGTGTCATCCAACACCCCGTTGGCCCTACTTCATGCAGCCCACTTTGCCCTGGCCACCATTCATCACATCCACATAAAATCTGCGTGCAGGAGATAGTACTCCCACCTCGCAAAACAGACCTGGGACTCCCTCCCCGGGCACATCAACATGACCCATGACCTCTACACCTTCTTGTAACTCTTTCAAATTGGTCTGTCAGAGCAATATAGCAAGCCCCCCTCAGCAGCTTGAGGCTGACATATCCCCACACGTATGTTGTGGACTAATGCTAAATGACTGCAACATGAAATTTCAATTATTATTTTTTTTATTTCTAGCTCTGGGGCGTGATTTGTGCACAGAAAATGGGGAAATACAGGGACCACAGAATCCAAAGTTCACAGGGGGAGATGGGATCCTTGCCATTTGAAGTCATCGGAGTCCAGCCCACAGTGTTTGGCATCATTGGTCAGACTGTGACCAGCAAGTCCATGTGGCAGATGATGTCAATCAATGAGGTGATGCTGTCGCACATGAAGGCCAGGTGCCAGGCCAGGTGACCTGGCAGATGTGGATGGCCCGCTGCCTCTCATGGTCTTTTCCGTGGACGACCAACCTTCCTCCGGGGACCCTCAGATGCAGGCCTTGACGATGTTTGGGACGCTCCGTCAGACAAATCCTCCTCCTCCTCCCTCCCTGTGGCTGGTGCTGGTCTGCGCCTGGTGTCACAGGGAGGGTTGCCCATGTTGTCGGCGATCCGACGGAGTGAATGGCTTATGTCCCTTTGCACCGCCAGGAGCTCAGCCAGTCTTGCCTCCATCTGTCCTTGGTGTTGTTGTTGACTGGCGTGTTGCTCGGCCTGCTGGTTTTTGATCTCTGTGAGGGTCACCACAACCTGGCTGATCTCCTTGGTGTCACGCCGGTATGCCTCCATGATGTTGCGGATGTGTGACATACCGGTCCCTTCAGCTTTGTTGTCTACAAAGAACATCTTCATTCAAATACAACCAAAAACACTTGGTAAGTATATATAAAAAATTGTTTTGTTTCAAATTTTCTTAGAAATATATAAAGTACTATTGCATATATTTTCATATACATTTTTTCCAGATTTCTAACACATCACGATGACAGAAGAAGCCCAATTTATAACTTCGCAGAAAGGAAAATTCCTATTGTGTTACATGGGTTACACATACACCCAAGAAAAGCAGACGGACCGAAAAGTGAACTGGAAGTGTTCTAAATATTATTCCAACAAATGCTACGGACGAGCAACAACAAGAGAAACAACTGTACTATATACAAGAGAGCATAACCATCCACCCAATCTCTCTGAAATAGAAGTCAGATCAACCCTTGAAAATATAAAAGAATTAAGCACTGGTTCACAAACTGCTACAAGTGTAATCCTAAAAGAACTATTACCTAGAGTGCCCAAAGAAGCAAGAGGCCAATTACCATCAATTGCTTCTATAAAAAGAACAATTGCTAGGACCAAAAAATCAACCACGACAATTATACCATCCCCTAAAACTTTTCAAGATATCATCATTCCACCAGAATTAACTATCACCCACAATAATGAACCTTTTATTTTTTTTGATAACAAAAGTACAGAAAAAAGAATCATAATGTTTGCTACTGCAAACAATATAACTAAACTCCAACAATGCCAAACATGGATGATGGATGGCACCTTTACAATATGCCCAAAACCATTCTACCAGCTTTACACAATACACGGTCAATATCACATCACTTCCATACCTTTAATTTATGCACTATTACCTAACAAACAAAACACAACATATAATGAAATGCTAGGAAAACTAAAACAAGAATCAAATGATTTTTACCCTCAAAGAATTATCATAGACTTTGAGCAAGCCATGATAAATTGCATTCTAAAACTGTACCCCCATACAGCTATCCAAGGATGTTACTTCCATCTAAACCAATGTATATATATTTTTTTTATTATTTTGTCTGTTCATATATTAATATCCAAAATATACATTAAACAAATATATATCCATTATAAAAACATTATTACAATAATACAAATGTTAAATATTAATTATTTTATTACATGTTTATTTCAATGATTTAATTATTATAATATGCGTAATAATAAACAATATGTTCTCTCTAATTAATATACATTCCAACAACTATAAAATAAATCTTATTTTCCTTTCTACTATTTTATACAAAAAATTGGAATTTGCATTCTGATATAACTTCTATCTTTTATCCAACCAAAACTAAAATCTACAGATTTATTGTAAATTCAAACAAATTAATTTAACTGTTCCTATTCAACTCTATATTTAATTATAATAATTGCTATTTACCAAACTTAATTAACATACTACTCCCACTACAGACTGAACTTAATTAATTTACTATTCTCACTCCAAAATATATTTAATTAGGGTAGGTGCTAGACACTGAACTGAATTAATTTACTATTCCCACTCCAGTCTATATTTAATTAAGATAAGTGCTGGACACTGAACTTAATTAATTTACTATTCTCACTCCAACCTATATTAAATTACAGTAGTTGCTGGACACTGAACTTAATAAATTTACTATTCCCACTCCAGTCTATATTTAATTAAGATAAGTGCTGGACACAGAACTTAATTAATTTACTATTCTCACTCCAACCTATATTAAATTAGAGTAGGTGCTGGAGACTGAACTGAATTAATTTACTATTCCCACTCCACTCTATATTTAATTAAGATAAGTGCTGGACACTGAACTTAATTAATTTACTATTCTCACTCCAACCTATATTTAATTAGAGTATGTGCTGGACACTGCACTTAATTAATTTACTATTCCCACTCCAGTCTATATTTAATTAAGATAAGTGCTGGACACTGAACTGAATTAATTTACTATTCTCACTCCAATCTATATTTAATTAGGGTAGGTGCTGGACACTGAACTTAATTATTTACTATTCCCACTCCAGTCTATATTTAATTAAGATAAGTGCTGGACACTGAACTTAATTAATTTACTATTCTCACTCCAACCTATATTTAATTAGAGTATGTGCTGGACACTGTACTTAATTAATTTACTATTCCCACTCCAGTCTATATTTAATTAAGATAAGTGCTGGACACTGAACTGAATTAATTTACTATTCTCACTCCAATCTATATTTAATTAGGGTAGGTGCTGGGCACTGAACTTAATTAATTTACTATTCCCACTCCAGTCTATATTTAATTAAGATAAGTGCTGGACACTGAACTGAATTAATTTACTATTCTCACTCCAATCTATATTTAATTAGGGTAGGTGCTGGACACTGAACTTAATTAATTTACTATTCCCACTCCAGTCTATATTAAATTAAGATAAGGGCTGGACACTGAACTTAATTAATTTACTATTCTCACTCCAACCTATATTTAATTAGAGTATGTGCTGGACACTGCACTTAATTAATTTACTATTCCCACTCCAGTCTATATTTAATTAAGATAAGTGCTGGACACTGAACTGAATTAATTTACTATTCTCACTCCAATCTATATTTAATTAGGGTAGGTGCTGGACACTGAACTTAAGTAATTTACTATTCCCACTCCAGTCTATATTTAATTAAGATAAGTGCTGGAGACTGAACATAATTAATTTACTATTCTCACTCCAACCTATATTAAATTAGAGTAGGTGCTGGACACATAACTTAATAAATTTACTATTCCCACTCCAGTCTATATTTAATTAAGATACGTGCTGGACACTGAACTTAATTAATTTACTATTATCACTCCAAACTATATTAAATTAGGGTAGGTGCTGGACACTGAACTAAATTTATTTACTATTCCCACTCCAGTCTATATTTAATTAAGATAAGTGCTTGACACTGACCTTAATTAATTTACTATTCTCACTCCAACCTATATTAAATTAGAGTAGGTGCTTGACACTGAACTGAATTAATTAACTATTCCCACTCCACTCTATATTTAATTAAGATAAGTGCTGGACACAGAACTTAATTAATTTACTATTCTCACTCCAACCTATATTAAATTAGAGTAGGTGCTGGAGACTGCACTGAATTAATTTACTATTCCCACTCCACTCTATATTTAATTAAGATAAGTGCTGGACACTGAACTTAATTAATTTACTATTCTCACTCCAACCTATATTTAATTAGAGTATGTGCTGGACACTGAACTTAATTAATTTACTATTCCCACTCCAGTCTATATTTAATTAAGATAAGTGCTGGACACTGAACTTAATTAATTTACTCTTCTCACTCCAATCTATATTTAATTAGGGTAGGTGCTGGACACTTAACTTAATAAATTTACTATTCCCACTCCACTCTATATTTAATTAAGATAAGTGCTGGACACTGAACTTAATTAATTTACTATTCTCACTCCAACCTATATTTAATTAGAGTATGTGCTGGACACTGAACTTAATGAATTTACTATTCCCACTCCAGTCTATATTTAATTAAGATAAGTGCTGGACACTGAACTTAATTAATTTACTCTTCTCACTCCAATCTATATTTAATTAGGGTAGGTGCTGGACACTTAACTTAATAAATTTACTATTCCCACTCCAGTCTATATTTAATTAAGATAAGTGCTGGACACTGAACTTAATTAATTTACTCTTCTCACTCCAATCTATATTTAATTAGGGTAGGTGCTGGACACTTAACTTAATAAATTTACTATTCCCACTCCACTCTATATTTAATTAAGATAAGTGCTGGACACTGAACTTAATTAATTTACTATTCTCACTCCAACCTATATTTAATTAGAGTATGTGCTGGACACTGAACTTAATGAATTTACTATTCCCACTCCAGTCTATATTTAATTAAGATAAGTGCTGGACACTGAACTTAATTAATTTACTCTTCTCACTCCAATCTATATTTAATTAGGGTAGGTGCTGGACACTTAACTTAATAAATTTACTATTCCCACTCCAGTCTATATTTAATTAAGATAAGTGCTGGACACTGAACTTAATTAATTTACTATTATCACTCCAAACTATATTAAATCCCGGTAGGTGCTGGACACTGAACTAAATTTATTTACGATTCCCACTCCAGTCTATATTTAATTAAGATAAGTGCTGGACACTGACCTTAATTAATTTACTATTCTCACTCCAACCTATATTAAATTAGAGTAGGTGCTGGACACTGAACTGAAAAAATTTACTATTCCCACTCCAGTCTATATTTAATTAAGATAAGTGCTGGACACAGAACTTAATTAATTTACTATTCTCACTCCAACCTATATTAAATTAGATTAGGTGCTGGAGACTGAACTGAATTAATTTACTATTCCCACTCCACACTATATTTAATTAAGATAAGTGCTGGACACTGAACTTAATTAATTTACTATTCTCACTCCAACCTATATTTAATTAGAGTATGTGCTGGACACTGAACTTAATGAATTTACTATTCCCACTCCAGTCTATATTTAATTAAGATAAGTGCTGGACACTGAACTTAATTAATTTACTATTCTCACTCCAATCTATATTTAATTAGGGTAGGTGCTGGACACTGAACTTAATTAATTTACTATTCCCACTCCAGTCTATATTTAATTAAGATAAGTGCTGGACACTGAACATAATTAATTTACTATTCTCACTCCAACCTATATTAAATTAGAGTAGGTGCTGGACACTTAACTTAATAAATTTACTATTCCCACTCCAGTCTATATTTAATTAAGATAAGTGCTGGACACTGAACTTAATTAATTTACTATTATCACTCCAAACTATATTTAATTAGAGTATGTGCTGGACACTGAACTGAATTAATTTACTATTCCCACTCAAGTCTATATTTAATTAAGATAAGTGCTGGACACTGAACATAATTAATTTACTATTCTCACTCCAACCTATATTTAATTAGAGTATGTGCTGGACACTAAACTTAATTAATTGACTATTCCCACTCCAGTCTATATTTAATTAAGATAAGTGCTGGACACTGAACTTAATAATTTACTATTCTCACTCCAATCTATATTTAATTAGGGTAGGTGCTGGACACTGAACTTAATTAATTTACCATTCCCACTCCAGTCTATATTTAATTAAGATAAGTGCTGGACACTGAACTTAATTAATTTACTATTCTCACTCCAACCCATATTTAATTATAGTATGTGCTGGACACTGAACTGAATTAATTTACTATTCCCACTCCAGTCTATATTTAATTAAGATAAGTGCTGGACACTGAACTTAATTAATTTACTATTTCACTCCAACCTATATTAAATTACAGTAGGTGCTGGACAATGAACTTAATTAATTTACTATTCCCACTCCAGTCTATATTTAATTAAGATAAATGCTGGACACTGAACTTAAATAATTTACTATTCTCACTCAAATCTATATTTAATTATGGTAGGTGCAAAACACTAAACTTCATTAATTTAGTATTCCCACTCAAAAATATATTTAATTACACTAGATCATGTATACTGATCTTAATTAATTGTATATTCCCACTCCAATATGTATTTAATTACTGTAATTGCAATACAAATATATCAATATAAATATATTAAACAAAAATATATTTTAATCATTATTAAAAGTTTTACATAAAACAATACCCACACTTATCCTCTACAAATCCAACTCCCCAATCTAAAATGTATCCCAATATATATAATATATTTTTTTTAAATATAAATTACTCAATATAACTAATTTAAAATAAATTTTTAAAACACTCCCCACCCTTATCCCCTATAAGCCAACATCCCAATCCCCAAAAAGTTTTTTACATTGTACAATCAAAATCACAATTTATACATACTTTTTATACAATATTACCAACATTTTACACATTTTTATCAAACTCCACACCCTTATCCCCATAACACAACATCCCACTCCTAAAATTAAATCTAACATTCGAAATTTTATTCTAATTTTCTAAATTTTGTATACAAATTATTCCTACATAAATCAAAATTTTTAAAACACACCCCACCCTCATCCCCTATAACCCAACATCCCACTCCTAAAAGATAATATAAAAAATATATTTTTATTCCAAATTTCAAATTATATTTATTAAATATTCCAAATTACAAACATTTTTTAACAACAGGTCCCACCCTTATCCCCTGTAACTCAACATCCCGCTCCTAAAATTAAATATACATTTCAAATTTGAAATAAAATTTACTAATTAAATTTTACAATATATTGCTTTCCCAATCCCTGGGCATTGCGCATGGTGCATGGGTATGTAGCTGGGCCATATGGGATGAGGGCAATTGTGTCTGATTTGGAATTCAAACATGCGTTTTGGTGCACCCACCCTCCCAGCATACCAGACATCCATTCTTGGGTTGGTGCTTCGTGTAGCATGGGACATAGCATGGCCTTGTTTTCTCAATGGGGCATACACATGTTATTGGCATTCGCGTTGTTTGTGACTGTGGTTCTGGTGGGTGAGGGCTTGGGGGTAGTTGCGTGCATTTGGTGTAGTTGGGGTGTGGATGCCATTACCCCCATGTTACGTAAGTTGTTTGTGTACTCACCAGGCTCTGGAGGTCCTTGGAGTCCATGTACTCCCACCGGCGGAAGCATGGCCATCACCTTCTCTTCCCAGGGATGGTAATGTACTGGTCTGCGGGGCGAACCACCTCCAGTGATGTTGGTCTGGGCGTGCTCTTCATTCATTTTTCTCTTGACCGCCCTCTGCAGATCGTACCACCTGGCTTGGCATTCATTCCTGGTCCTTCTGATGGGTGCAACAGCATTCACCCTCTCGACGATCCTCTGCCACAGGCATGATTTTTCAGCTATGCTGGTCTGTCTGACCAATGTTCCAAACAGTTGTGGCTCGACTCTGATGACTTCGTTGACAAGGATGTCCAGCTCCTCCCTTGTGAATAGGGGTGGGCGGAATTTGCGAAAGTGACTTTCGCAAATTATCGCGAAAATTTTACAAATCTCCGCAAAGATGCGGTAATATCGCGAAGATGCATACGTTTTTGTCCCGCCCGTTCGCGGTATTTTCTGCATGGTCGCGGCTCGCCAACTTACCCATGCGGTTGCTCGCGGGCGCTGCCATCTTGTTTTGACTCTTCTCGCAGTGCATAATCGCGAGAAGAAAGATGTGATCGCGCGACCAATGACATTACTGCGGGCGTGAACTGTCGCGAGACAGCGCAAATGGCTACCAACAATCCAACATCTCGTGGAGAACGCGACCGGATCGGGAAAACTTGTCGGCGAACGCGGGGATTCAGGTAAGGCAATTGCGCGCGCGCGAGAATGTATTATTTTACAGCGCGAGCAAGAAACAAATTATCGCTAAACTGCGGAATGTGGAAATTTTGACATTTACGCGCTCTCCTTGGAACGTGAAAATGTCAAATTATTGCAATTTCCGCGAGCGGAACGGAAATTTAGCCCAGGCCTACTTGTGAACTTTGGATTCTTGTCGGTGGCCATGGTGTGGGGTGAGGGTGTGGATGGTTGTGGGTCTGAATGTGACGGTGTGTGTGTGAATGTGGAGAGGGGGTATGTGTGAAGGGGTGTGTTTGAAGGTGTATATGTTAAGGTGGATGGGTGCAGTGGTTTGTGTGTGCTCTGTAGCAGTAGTGAGTCTGATGCAAAGACTCATGGTTTGTGTGTGTGGTCCCTTTTAATTGGTCCATTTGTGGGTGGGGCTCAGTTTGAATTTTTGGTGGGTGTGTTATATGGGGTGGTTGTGAGGTTGCCCCTCTGTTTGCCTGTTTGGATGTGTCCAGGTCAGTCCTTTGCATTTTTTGTGCAGTGTAGACGTGTTTTGTGGTGTTGTGCGAGTCGAATAGGCCCTCCTTGTGCTGTTTTACATTGTCCGTGGTTCAGTACGGTACAGGGGTACGAGTCGTACAGCCACACACCCCCACGCGTAGTGGATGTGAGGTGTGTACACGGACATTGCTATGTACGGTGCGTACACCCCATTGCTTCTGTACGGTGTGGGTGCGTAGACCGCCATTGCGTATGTACGGTGCATACCCGCAACATCGCGTACCTGCAACATCCGCCGTACATACGTGATGTTGGGGGAACGCACCGTACATTCGCAATGGGGGTACGGTGCGTACATACGCGCTGGGGGTACGCACCGTACATACGCGCTGGGGGTACGCACCGTATACTCGCACAGGGGGTTCAGTGCGTATCTATGCGCTGGGGGTACGGTGCATACCTACGCGCTGGGGGTACGCACCGTACATTCACACTGGGGGTACGGTGCGTACCTACACGCTGGGGGTACGATGCGTACCTACGCACTGGGGGTACGGTGCATACCTACGCGCTGGGGGTATGCACCATACATTCGCGCTGGGGGTACGGTGCGTACAAACTTCGCTTCATAGCGGGCAAAGTCATTTCCCGTGTACGGGACATTTTCCGTACGAACCGTAAATTGTAACGCCAATCCGGATCGTACTAGTACGGTCGGACTTAATTTTTACGATTTGTACGGAGAAGTGTCCGTGTCCGTCTCGTACTAATTTTCCAGCTACGATTCGTACGGATCGGGTCGATCCGTATGTACTTTTTCCCGTAAGGATTGTACTTCACGGGTCGGATGTGACTTGTACGATTCGTACGGAAAAAAATTCGGATACGAGTCGTACAGAAAAAAAAATACAGGATCGGAATCGGCCCCATAGTGTCAGGGATGTGGCTCTGTTTTGTGTCTATTACTGATGGCCCGTCAGTCTTCAAGCCAGCAAACTGACAAGTAGTTGCGTTGTGTTCAGTGTCTTTCAGATCAGTTCCATTTTTGTCAAAAATATTAGCTGCGCAACTCCCTGGTCAGAATACAGACTGATAAACTCTCCTTTTTCTGGGAATATGTGGAATTTCCGCAGATTTTTGCTTCTACAAAATAAATCTTTTCAAGTTCAGCACATGAGCCATTCTGTGGCTCGCAATGGTTTATTTTGCCAGAATTGTGCTTTTTGTCTTAATGCTTAGACTTTTCCCTTTTCCTGAAAGACCAGTTTTTCATTGTGGAGGCGCCATTTCTGAGCCATGAGCTTGGGTGCCAGGTTCCATGGCTCTTTTGTGGTGGCCACTCAAGATTGTCATTTCCAGCACAAGATGCACTGATCTCGATGCCTTGCCTCACAGAAGAACTTACCTCCTTTCCCGCCTGTGCCATACAGAATGGGTGGAAGCTGGTGACGGGGACATATACAAATTCTCGATGCAAGTTTGAGAGCCACACCAACTCAATGGCATCAAAATAGGCTTGCAGGTCCAGTGGGGAAACTGGTTGGGAGGAGGAGTAAAGGCGAGCGAAGAAGGCGACCATGGTGTGTAGAAGGTCTGGAGTTGAGGAGTGATCTTGGCCTTCCTCGTTGACAAGGTCAGAAATATAGTAAGCGGCGTGATATTTCGGAAGCATTCTGGCTAGTATTTTGCCCAGGCAGTCTCCCTCTCCATACCTTCAAGCCTGGGTTTCTTTGCCCGGGAAATGGACCTCTCTTTGCACCTCCTCCTGATATGCCGATATTTTACTACATAATTCAGCCAGAACAGCAGAGTCAGAAGAGTGATGTAACTGGGTCTCAAGCAAAGATATGTCAGCCTCAAGTGCTAATATTGTCCGCCAGATAGATTTGAGATTACCGTTTTGTTTTGCTATACAGATGCCACGCATTACCACTTTAAAGGCGTCCCAGAGTATGGCAGGGGAGCTAACGGAGCCTGTATTGTGTTCAAAGTAGTCCTGGATTGCCATTCACACTTCTTCCCTAAAAACCTCATCTCTGAGGGCGTTCAGGGGTATCCTCCATGAGAACGTGTGGGCAGGACCTTGGGGTGGCCTAATGCTTAGTAGGACTGGAGCGTGATCTGAGAGGGTGTGTGGGAAGTGAGACACCTCTGGTCACCATGTCAGAGCATGCCTAGCTGTCAATTCTAGACCACGCCCCATGTTGTAGGGAAAAACATCTGCCTTCATGTATATTGTGGTGTGTGTCCCTCCAAGTGTCCACGAGGCAGTTATCTATGATAATTGAAGCTAATCTGATGGCGGCTTGTGGGTGGGGACATCTCTAGCTACCTGCTCTGTCTACTGCATCTGCCAGTGGGACATTGAAATCTCCACCCCAGAATATGTTTTGTGGGTTGGTGCCGGTGATCAGGTGCCAGACTCCTACAAAGAAGGCTGGATTGTCCACATTGGGACCACAGACGTTGGCTAGAGTCATGGGATGGTTGTGTAGTTTGCCAGTCAAAATAATGTAGCGTCCCTCGTCGTCTTAAATGCAATGATCGGTGGTCCATGCCAAGCCCTTACGTATAAGGATACAGACCCCCCTCGCATAGTTGGAATACGTGGAAGAGTATGTTGGGCTCCACCCTCTGGTAAGAAGGGGAGAAGATTGGTGCCAACAAGATGGGTTTCTTGTAATAGGCAGATGTCGATAGCATGCCTGTTCAAATAGGCGTGTACCAACCGTGTTTTCCTACTGTCATTCAGCCCCCTTATATTCCACGAGATTAGTTTTACTGGGTCTGCCTTATTTATCTATGACAGGGGTGGTGATGATGCTGCATATGAACATGATAGAGAGTATGTCGTCTCCGGTGCTTGAGAAGGATGTGCATGCAAGTGCCATGATGCCAACATTTTAATGCACTACATAAGATTAACTGGAACAACTCTCAAATGACCCTTACCTCCCAACCCTCCCCCCACTCACTACAACACCCGAATTGGTTTGATGTATCCCTCCCCATAACAGATGTATCTTGGAATTATCCCTGGGGGCCGCGGAGTCTCCACGGGAACTGCCTGCCATGAGGCTGGGTGGCTGAGCGTAAGTATAGTCGGACGGCCCACCTGACACCCCACCCAAAAGTGCGCTGTAGTATTAGACTCGAACAGTAGTGCTTAGCATAGTCAAATAGCTTCCACAAAGTCAGCTTTGCAAACAGGGCCAGTCCTATACCACCTGAATGGAACAGTGTTTAAGTTCTTACATGCTGTAGCAGATGTTGTCGTGCGACCCGTTAATCCTTGTCACTGAATCGCGCCTCTGATTGGGAGCCGCCCGTGGCCTGTTGCTTGGCAAACTTGAGAGAGATTTTCGGATCCGTGAAATGGAGTGTTTTGCCGTCTTGGTTTATCTTGAGTTTGGCAGGGTATATCATGGCATACTTGATGTTGGCCTGTTGCAGAAGATGTTTAGCTGGGAGAAAATCACGGCGGGCTGCCTGTACCGCTATGGTGAAGTCCAGGAAGAAGGATATGTTGTCCCCTTCGTATTGTATCTGTCCCCTCTCTCTGGCAAGCCAGAGAATCGCGTTGCGGTCTATGTATTTTAGCAGCCGGGCCACGATTGGACGAGGGGGAGCCCCTGGAGAGGGTTTGGGTCCCAGTGACCTGTGGGCTCTCTCAACGATAAAGATGGGGGATAGGTCTGCTCCGAATAGGTCCTTCAGCAGAGTCTCCATGAAATCCTCCATCTTTGAGATTGAAGTGGATTCGGGCACACCCACTACGTGGAGGTTATTGTGCCTCAAACGGGCCTCCAGGTCCTTTTTTTCTGTTTAATCAGATCCAGTATTTTGTCCATTTGTAGGAGGCATTAAAAGGTGGCAGATTGGGCATCGTCGGACTCGGATACCCTGGTTTCCAGATGGTCAAGCCGGGTGTCATTGGGATAGACTCTGCTTTTAACCTTATCCAGGCAATACGTGAGCAGGTCCAGTTTGGCATGAATGTTTTTTAAACTGAATTTCTCATCCAGAAGTATTTCCTTCAGGTTCAGGTCTTGCTCTTTGGTACTGGTCTCATCTGGCTGCTGTGAGGTGGTGCCTTTCCCAGCCTATGGGTCTGCCAGCCAGGTGCTGCGTTTTTTCTTGAACGAGAGCTTGGACTGCCTGCACTCTGGCTTTCCCATAGCTGTTGGGGGACAGGGACTCTGGTCTGGTCTGCCGCAGAGGCCCGGGGGAGCGTATCTCGTGGCCCTGGGCAGCCGGGGGGACAATGGAGCACTCGCTCCCTTGTGCCGCTGTCCCGGGCCCAAATCGTTTCTTCCCGCCACAGGCTCGAATGGTCTCTGATGGGGGCAGCTGCACGTGTCCAAAGCTCTAGCACTGGGCCCGGGGCAGTCACCTCTGATGTGCAGCAGTGCATTCAATAAATTGCGGGGGCTGACCCCTCCGGTCATCAGTTCGCCTGGACACATAGCGGCAGCAGCCAGAGGAAGGGGCCGCCGAGCTTAGCAAACAGCTTGGCCCCAATTGTATGCAGTGTGGTTCTCCGGCCGTAGCGCAGCAGCACAGCATCAATTGGGATAGCGGCCCACTGCTGGTAGGTGTCCGGCCACCCAGCAGCACGGCACGGACGCCCACCATGGGTCCCTCGGGTGCCTCTAGCACAGCGGCATCAGTGTTTTGTTTTCTCCACCAGATTCAGTGCGGCTCTGCTGTCCCCATGCCTCCCAGCCAGCAAGGGTGTCCCGGCAGCCCTCCTCCGCTCCCCGTCTGTCCGGCCCGCACCTCAGGCCAGCCTCAATGTAGGGTTTTCGTCACCTCCCACTTGCTGCCGGTGCCTGTAAGGTACAGCGCCCGGGAAAGAAGTGCCAGAAGTGCCCTAAAGCGCTTGAGGAATAGCTGCTGGGTCGCATTAATAGGCAGAGAGTTTCCGGCCATGCTGCCACCAATTACAGTCATATGAAGTGGCGGGAAGGGGAGGGAACTCCCGGAGCAGCCCACCACACTTGTTCTGCAGGTCTCACTCAGCGCTTGTCAGGTGTAGAATCTGCCAGTGGAGCCGCCAACGCCACGGGTCTTGCGGGCCCATCCAGTGCAGCGCCCGTGGCGTCTGTGTTCTGTGACAGTTTTCTCGGCGAGGCAGAGCCCCACTGGCCACAAGTCTCTCAGCCCACCGGAGGGTCAAGGTAAGCCCCAGTCTCTTCGCGACTGCCATGCCAGTGTCGTCACCAGCCACTGTTCGGGGGTTTCACCACCTCCGCCTTGTCGCTGGCACTTATAGGATGCAGCGCCCAGGAGAGAGTCAGATGGGCCCTATAGCAGGTGGATTTTAGGCTCAGCCGGCAGAGCTCGCTTACAATGTGCCCATCTTGCGCTGCGGCAAAGCTACGCCCCCAACCATATCATGTATGTTATCAAACGTGTTGGAATCATACCCCCACACCATAAACGGTATGGGAGGTATGATTCCATGCACTGTAAAGCTCCTCTTGGAGGCCCTCAGTGCTCCCGGTACCAGTCTTCTTGACCCGGACAGCAAAACATGGATGATGAGACACAATTCTGCCCTCCAGCTAATGAGCCAAGCTCGAGCAGGGGAAGGCAGAACAATAGGTATCCTGTCACAGGGAGGTGTGACCATCTCCCAGACAGGGTTTAGTGTATTGGGGCCTGGTGGGAGCGATTGCCAGTGCCACTCAGTCTGCTTGAAGGGCAACCTTGGTGCCCTCTTTGTATAGTCCAGTTCAAACCAGCTCAGACACAAAACTGGACAAAGGACATGGGAGTAACCTCCCCACTGTCTGACCCTTCCCCTGGGAGGCAACCCTGAATTGTCCCAATCCTTTCCTTATGGTACTTAAGAGAATACCTGAGGGTGAGTCCCTAGATTCGTTGAGGGACAAGATTCATTTCAAGACACCACTTCTTCGACCATCTGGGCACTCGGGACTTTGCTCTGGGGATCAAGACTGCAACTGGGAAGACTCCTGCTGCTCCTTATCTCTTTGCCCTGCTCGTCTGCTAGAATGTCCGTGCCTGGTACCAAGTTTGAGGCCCGTATTCCTCATCAGAGCCACAGGGACTGAACCCCTGTCCACTGTGTCGACTTGCTGTTGCAAAGGCTTGTTGGCTTCCTTCCACCAAGTTCTTTAGGCTTCGAGGAGCCCTCACCTCAAGCATCTCCTGTGACTAAGATCTTTGTCCTCTCCACATCACTTGCACCATGGACCTGCATCTTTGGTGAGCTGCTCGGGGTCCTCTTGTGAATCTAGTGCCTCTGGTTGTGGGATTGGTTGAGGCTCTTCTAAATTTATGTGGGCTCCCCTGATTGCTCCGGTCCTGCCCTGACTCCCCTGCTTGTGGTGAGTCACCTGGACCCTGCTGGTCCCGACACTGCACTTTCTTCGCTTTCCACGATGTTTACAGTTACCAAGGCTTGTTGGTGCTCCCGATGAACACTGACCCCTCAACTCTCGACATCCGACGTGGGACAGCTTGTGAAGGACTCCTGGTCTACCACAGCATTGCCTGGTCCTCACAGCTGCAGCTCCAAGGTCACCATCATCTTTCTTGCAGCACCCGACTTCGGTGGGCATTCGTCTTTCGTGCCTCCTGGTCACTCCTGAGTGGCATAGACTCTGTCCCCTCTGCTTGCAGGTACTTCTCACCTCGAATCCACCTTTGGGTTCCACTGACACTTTCTCCTTCACCAGCAGTGGCATCTTCCTGAAGTCTTTCATTAAGTTTGACGGCGGTTTCTGATACCACCTCACACCTATGCACCCGGCGTCCCTGGTGTATGTATCCTGGTTCCTAGGGTATCCATGGGTGGGGTGGCTCTTCATCCTTCTTTCTTCCATGGGGTTTCTTCAGGGTCCACTGGGAAGGGTCCTTCTTCTTTAAAATTGCAACCGCAACTTAGCGGTTGACTTGTATTGAGAATAGGTCGTGTTCCCACACTGCACACAACCACCGTGGGGTTCCTAGATACTCACATTGGGTAGTTACTTGAGTCTCCAGCACTTCTATGTCTTCTGGGCACAGCCTTGACTCGAGTCGTGGTTCGATGACCACTATTTTAGTATATGGTTTGTCTTATAATAAATACTTATTTTTATAAATGCACTGTGTGTTTTTTTTCACTTAATCTATACCAATAAGATTATGTTCTGGTAAAACAAGCTGCTTTACACTCTTCTGGACTAAGCCTGAATGCGGCTCACCACAGCTACCACTTAGAGAGCTTTCTAAGGTTGTCTAAGACCACTAAAATCACCATAAGGGTTGTCTGGATTGGTGCAGGGTGCCCACTTAAATAAGTGTGCATCAAATACCAAGCCAGCCTCTCACACATTCTGTCTAGCCTGTAAGCAAGTATTTGAGTGTATATCTTGTAGTCGTTGAGCAGGGATATTGGTCTACACGACTCACATTCTTTTGGGTCCTTGGGTCATGAGGATGAAGAGGCAAGTGGTCAATATAGAGGCTATTTAACAATTTGGTGAGACACAGAGTCAGCTCTTCATTTAGGACTTTGTATAGCTCATTTGGTAGGCCATCAGGAACTGGTGCTTTCACCTTCTATAATCGCTACTCAACTTGCCAGATGCCGCCTCCCTTATTCACATCAATACCCAATGTCAAACTGCGGTCAAGTCGTTTTTGCCCACCCACTTGCAACAAATGGGGCTGTTTCAGGTAATCGTTTCTGTGTGAGACATCACTAAAAAACAGCTGGTTTTGTGGGCTGCACTGTCATACGACCCACTGTTCATGGAGGCACAATGTAATGCTGAGTGCATCTCCCCTGCATGGCCTAAACGCTAGACACCATGAAGAAGGGGAGGCAGTCACTGTCTACAATTAGCAGCCATGGCAGATAATCCTCCTCCAATCCTGGAATCTTGTGAGTGCATGTGTATTCATCCTTGATTTATTTTAATAGCACTCCTTAGTTTATTGCTTCACCGTTTTTTTATGTTCCTCCACCTTAAGCAAACCAAATCAGTATTCTATTAAGACAATAGCACTACCATGTATCATTGTTGTCCCTGCCCCTGGGGCCTTTGCTTTCGTATATCTGTCCATCTTAGCCAATAGGATCCCTTGTTTTGTATATCTGTTCCCCTCAGTCCATAGGTTTCAACGCACTTGTCAATGGGATACCTGCTCTTGTTTCTTTCCCTCTCTACCCATATGATCCTTGCCTTCCATATCTGCCTTCCTGCACCAAAACGATCATTGCGCTGTTATATTTGTTTGATGCTGATCATGGGATCACTACAGTCTTATATCTGCCCTCCTCAATCAGCAGCATGACAGCGCTTGTAAGTTTGACCGCCACTCTCTGCGGTATCCCTGCACTTGTATATGTGTCCTCCTCGCTCAGTCCAACAGATCATTATGCATGCTTGTCTGTCCTTGACTCTCATAAAATATCTGTTATTGGACCTATAGTTGAAATACATAATTACTGGTTAGTGCCAACAACCATTGACATTGCCCAATTATAGTGGCCAGCATCAGTGAGCAAAGATTTACTTCCAGGCCTACTTCAGTGGAAAGAACCATAAGGGTAGTTGGTGATAATAAGAATAGCTGGTGAACATCAGTACAGGGGTGTGGAATATGTATCGCCCAACATCCAAGAAAACACATGTTTATTTCCATCATTGGACACCCCACTGCAGCACAAACCCTTTGGCTGCTACTTTACAGTACCAAAATATGAATATGTCAAAGAGGATTGTTTCCCACTAAAACAAAATGTGAGTCCCTAAATATAAGTTAACCTTGTATTTATGAAGACGTGATTTATTAATGCAAAGGCTTTCTTATGGGGAGGGTGTTCTAAGTACATTATTTGACCTCAGCTTGCGTTTTTATGTTGATATAGTCATAGCTTTATTGTACAGTTCCTGTAAAAAGCTTCTAATATAGTATCCCATGCACTTTTTCATTAAACAAGCACTCCACTGCAAACCAAAAAATATAAATAAAATACATAATTTATAACGCCAATAGCTTTGGCTTTTAGAAATGCGAGACATATTGTGTTGCAAATGCTTGTTTCCTTTGCTGTTCTAACACGGCTGAGGGCCATGTGGGAATGGTCATCTAAAAATGAGAAATAAGGTGAGAAAAGCACTGACATAAATAACGAGGGATCCAGAAGCATTTGGCAGCTGCCAGGCTCTATTAAGCATGATGTGGAGAGGGTGAACCCTGAAATGAGTGAGCGTCTGTCGTGGTGATGGTGGTGGTGGATTTTATAAACAGGAATATGAAGGGTGGGGATCCATCTCAATAAAAATAAAATGATAAAGCTAGAATGTAATGCCGCTATGTATAGACTACTTTTTTGAGTGGCCACATCAGCGAAAGGTCGAGCGCTAATAAATACAGCAATGTATATCCCTGTCAGCCAATGACTAAAGCAAGATGAAAACAAGCATTGGCATAGTCAATAGGTCTCGCCTTTGGGACCTTATAAGTGTTTAGTTATCCAGCACGATATCCTTGGTGCAACAACATCAACCGTTGCATGGCTAAACACTTATAAGGTCACAAAGGCGAGACCTATTGGCTATGCCAAAGCTTGTTTTTTTTCTGTTGGTAGGCCCGGGAGATCAAGTGATTTGGCCAGAATCATAGGATGTTGCGCCCGCGCCTTGACTCGAACCCGGTTCCCCTCATCCAAAATCGGCAGCTCTGGTTGTATCGCCACATTTCTTTATAGTCGAGGTCATCGGGGTGAAACTAGATTGTAACAGTCATCTGGCAGAAGAGACCCACAAAGAACCTTGAAAAGTATTGCCAACTTCGGTTCCCAGATATGTACTCCCAGTAATAGGGCCAACAGAAAAATTCAGCAGTGGCGGGACGACTTGTGAGGCATTACGTTTCAAATCTGCTGTGTTAATATTTCAACATTTTCAAACAATGTTTTATACTTTTATGCCTAAATGGTCACCTTTTTATATGCCCGATCACAGTAATAAATCGCTTTAAAATGACAGGTTAACGTTTGCGAAGTGCTTGGTGCTGGCCCCATGTGCAGAAATGTGAACAACTTTTGATCCACTTGGCAATTAAACTTTTTTTTGTTACAGTGTGTAGGTCACATAGCAGAGAATCATATGTATGTGGAAACCGCCGCCATCTTAGGGGGCATATTAACAAAGGCCGGCGATAAATATCGCAAAGCGCGCTTAGCGCTTGCATATTTATCGCCGGCTATCTCTGGAATTTATCGCCTGGTTTGCGCGTTATTAACAATGCGCATCACCGAGGTGATAAAAATTCCAGAGATAGTTGGGATATCGCCGTTTTCCATGGTGGAAAACGGCGATATCCTAGATGATAGGGCCTGTGGTCTTTGCCACAAAATCCACCTCCCATGTTAAGTATGCCTTAGTCATGAATTTAACAGACGTTAAATTCCTGCGTTAAGGCATACTTAACGCGATTTTAAAAATCGCTACCCTCCCTTGTTAATATCGCGAAGCTGCCTTCGCGATATTTTCCCAAGGGAGTCTTGTCAGGCACGCCTCCTTTGCATCTCATTAGCGATGCGATCGGAGGCGTGCTGCAAACGGGTGCTAAGTCAGCAAGACACGCGATAGCGTGTCTTTGCTGATAAGGCGATGAAATTATCGCCGCTTTTTGCCCGAAAACGGACGCAAATGCGGCGATAATTTCATATTGCCGCCTTGTTAATATGCCCCTTAGGGGCATATCAACAAGGGCTTTATCTCTGCTTTTTTGGCTTTCACTCTACGCTTCCCCTTGCATCTCGAATGAGATGCAAAGGGGGCGTTCCAGAGTAAAATAATAGGAGAAATGTCGCTAAGCCACATTTCTCCTATTATCAAGAATATCGCTAACCCTGTTAAGGACAAAAAAAGCAGCGCTAACCGCAGTTAACGCTGCTTTTTTACGTCTGGTATTTTTCTGACTTAGCCATGATATCCTATGGAAGGAGGATATCATGGCTAAGTTTGTCTGTCCCTATCAACAAGCTAACATGAGATTATCGCTGGGTTTCCAGCGATAATCTCACGTTAGCCACTTAGCGTGAGGATTTTTATCGCTATTGAGATAAGCGTTGCTAATAGCACGCTATCTCAGCGATAAAAATCAACGCTAGCCGGCGATAATTATCCTACCGCTAAGTGCGCTTAGCGATAATTATCGCCGGTTGTTGTTGATATGCCCCCAAGTTCCTCCCGGAAGCTAAATACAGTATTAGTCAACACCAGAAACCTTGGTCTTGCGGTGAATGTGATTTTAAAGCATCTGCGAAGAGTGAAAGCTGCTTCGGTAATTGAACCTAGCGGGCCCCCTCCAGGGCAATGTAGTGCAAACGTGGTTTGTGCTGTGCTTGTTTAAAATCAGACTTGTTGCACCCGTGGACTTCTGACTACCCCTCTCCCCCACAACAGACCAGGGGAGAGCTATATTCCGTGTTTTATTAACAAAGAATCAGCAGCATCAGCACCTGTGACGTCATTCAGGGCTGGCAGCTGCGATTCAGTGCCAATAACACAGGGGCGGCTTGTCCTGGGCATTTGGGCTCTGCCCTACTTATTTTCTATTTATTTATATTGCAATAATGATGAATAGCTTAATAAAACTGGAGCATCAGAAGCTGGAACGGGACAACCGCTGGAAGCGGGGAAAAGTAAAATACAGTGATTATTGTGTACATACTGGCGAGAGAACACTGAATAGGTTTTTATGTGCGAGCATTTGTGTATAAGAGAATGATCAAGCAGTGAGTGAGAATGAGGGACAGTCATTGTTAATGGGTTTGAGTGAATAAGAGCGATTGCAAATGTGTGAGTAGGAATAACAATGATTGTGAGGGAGTGTTACAGAGTGTAAGGTAGTGTGGCTGAGGTAGAGTGCGTCATAGTGAGCATAACGGAGTGAGAATGTGCGAGGTGTAAATAAGTGAGAACGAGTGTGTTTAACAGTGAATGAAAGTCACTGTGTGAGAATGTATAGGGGGGTAAAACTAAGAGTAAATATAAGTGAGTGCGAATAAATGAGTGCCAATGAGTGAGTCAGAGTGCATGAGATCCAGACTGAGCATGAGAGGGAGTGGTAGTGAGTGAACATGAGTGAGAAAGTATGATTGTGTCAGAATAAGACCGAGTCAGAGAGACAATAAGTGAGTGCACGTAAAAGTAAATGCGAATCATAATGAATACATAAGCTAAAGTAAATATGAACGAGTGAGTTCACGTATGGGAGTGAGAACGTCCTGTAACCCTTGCAGGTCAGTCACTGGACCCGGAACACACTGGCACACTAGAAGTAATACCTGGCAAAGAGGCATCTGTGGAAAATGCTGGTGCTGCCATACTGGAGCAAGTCTGTGGTATGGGACACCCGTGGCAAAGCGCTGGCATACTGGAGGAACGTCCTGGCATAAGGGAAGACAATCATGAGTAACCGGTGGCCCTACAATACTAGGTGTCTTTATTGACTTAAGGAACTTCCATGAAAATGGATGCCACTAATGGTAACAGCCTGGCACACTATGTTATTTTTGGTCTAAGGGGCACCAGTGACAAAAGTTGGCCCTGGCACCATGAAGGTAGTTTAAAGGGGGGGGGGGACACACAGGACCCCCCCCCCCTGCACGTTATGACAAAAATAGAGAACTTCTGGACTCCAGGACAACGTGAGGCATCACTGGCTTTGCAGAAAGGATTTGAAAGGCACGTGTCCTTTCACAGCTTATGGCTTTTTGACAAATGTATGTATGTAAAAACTGCTTTGGAGTGCACTATGCAACCCCAGATTTTAATCATTTTCGGGGGGGGGGGGGGAGAAGCCCCACGCCCACACTCCTAGAGGCTGCCAGGCTCATTAGCCAAAGGTAAATAATGTTGTGGTGAGCACGCTTCACTTCCTGTAACCCCCCACCCCCCTTCCCCCACAGAAACCCGGGCATTACACTATGGGTTTTGTAAAATACATAGATACAGTAGTGAAATGCACTGTCCTCTGGGAGATATATATACATAAACCAAAGTGCATTAACGATAAAAAATAATTGAGGTCAGGAACAGTTCATATTCGGTATATGGTCTGTATCAATTAATACTTATCTATATAGCGAATATGTTCTATCTTTCTTCCTCCTCTACGATTAATCAATGTATGCCTCTGTGGGGAGTACACTAGAGCGACTCCTAAATCAGTGTGTGATACACATAATTTCTGTTCTGTGACACAATATTCTCTGCAGAAGACATTTTCATGTAATACAGGGGGAAACACACAATCTTTCCCTGCCATACCAGGAGCAGTGGTATTTAAAATAGATGTTGGTCTGTGCTCTGTGGTCATACCAACCATGCAGCTATAATCGAACTTCAGGGATGTCAATTATTGTGAAATCATCAGGACGAAGGTCAGGTGACATCACTTCCTGGGAGGATTCAGGGTCAAAGGCCCTCGGCTATCACCTCTTGTGCGGTCATGAAGGTCAAAGGACGTGTGATGCCACACGCCCCCTGGCACTGTGTGAATGTACATTCAGATCTGCGCACATGGTACAAACGGCAGTGTGCCAGAGGGCAGCGGGGCTTCCTCCCACATGTTAATACTCCAACACAGAAAGTGTTCTTTATAGACGGCTTGCGGGAGGGAGTTGCACAAGATCACACCACATGACATTAATACGGAACTGGGCCTCAAGGCACGAATGCCGCAACCTCCCTCGGCGATTTGCTATTTTGAAATGTCTTGTACGTTGTTAATCCATCTCCCATCAAAACCTGGTCTGTTCACACTGCGCATCGCCCAGCTGTCCTTTTCTGCAGACCAACCCGTGATCCTGGCCTCCTGGGAGCAGCCCTGAAGTGGTGAAGATGGAGCCCGCTGGATAGACGCGGGCACCAGAGAGGAACGGGCTGTTCTGGGGGTGCCTTCCAGATGGGACGATGGGCCCTAAGGAGATTAGACAGGTTTGGGGAGGGGGGGTTATGGCTAGAGCCAGCACAGAACCCCACGGTTCCTAGGAAAGGGGGGTGCACCAGGACCACCAGGGGGTCTGGGGAACTACCCAAACATAAGCTGAGAATAAGAGAGAAAAGGCAACTCTCCGGGTCCAACTCAAAGCCCAGCAACAAAACGTCTCATACGTGAGCAGAAAAGGAAGGCTTCTATGCGCTACATCCAAATTTCCAAAGCAACTAAACTCTACAATATGAGGTCCTGCGATCCCTGGCAGAAGCTAAGCTTTAACTCTGAAAGATGCGATGTCAGTCAGTGTGAGCAGAGGAAACTACACAAGGTACGAGTGAGAAAAAAAACAAGATGCGTTGCTTCAGGTCTGGGTTTCAACATGCATAGCAACCTTTACTTAAGCTGTTAAAGCCAAGCCGGGACAGATCGGCTGATAGCGCCGCCTCACCAGGGACAGAGGTAGGAAGGCGGTAGAGTGTGTCGCTGCGGCCAGAGGTAGCGTAAAGTAAAACGTATGCTTTAAGGGTCCATCCAGTTTTGAGGGGGAAAAGAAACTGGTCTTAACCCTCTCCTGCGTCGCTGAAAATCACTAACACAAGATATCCATGAAAGTTGCTTTGTTTAACGAGGTCTGCTCGCGCTAAAGAAGGAGGCAGCAGGGGGAGGGAAGACAGGAGGGGGTCTGCGCCTGTTCCTTTCCGGGAACGAGCAGGGGCACCATATATTTGCAAGTTAATTACAAACATATGGTGTCAAAGCTCGCTCCCGCAAGGGAATCCCCAGACGTGCACGTGTTGCCATTGAAGGCAATGGAACTCATGCACGTTTTTGCATGAAAAGGCGCATCGATGGCTAAAGGTCTTTCTCCTATGCAGCGCATGCGCCCTGCGTAGGCGAGACCTAAAGAGCAGCCAATGGCTCAAATAAGCTGTTCAAAGTCCCCTTTCTATACCTCTTTGTATACGAGTAGGAGTATGTTGTGTGTTGTCTGGTATTGTGTTGTGGGTGTTTTATGATGACCTTAACTCTCACCAGACAGCCAAAGTAGCCTGTAGGAGAGTGCTATAAATAATACAAAGCTGTCACGCATAGTAAATTCCTGTATGGAAAGGTTAATATCATTTTATTTTTCCTTTTGTTCAGTAGGGTGATGCTCCTCCGCCTTTGCGGAGGAGCCGCCACTGTGAAGGGGTAACTAGCAGTAGGAATCTCACCCAAGTGCTATCAAACAAATGCCCCAAAGAGGAGCCTGTCAGTTTTCAAAATGTGTTCATGTGGCCCAGGTGAAATGAACGACTCCATCGACTGCCGGAGTACTGCTTGGTTCGCCTGATTGACACTGAAACGTGAGGCTATGCCAAGCGAATGACCGTTGAGTGCGGTGAGGCCCGTACAACCGGTCAACAATTGTCTCTCACGTGCAAGCTGCCACCTCTTGAAACCTTTATTGAACACAGCACATAATGGCAAATCGTGGCTGCAAGAGAAAAATATGTATTGTAACTCGAACAGTTTTTGGTAATGCATTTCTAAATTGACTGTTTCATCAATGACAGGAAAACGTACCTTCTAATTGAATGCATCCAAAAATAATTTAAAGCACATTAAAAAGATAATTTTATAATTTGCAGGTTGTCTGAGCAAAAAAAAAAAAAAAATAGCCTGACAGGGTTAAATTTCAGAAGTTCCAGAACGCCTTACAAATAATGTCCCTAGCTGATTATACTCATTGACCATGTGCCTTTTTAAAATACTAATGTTCATTGATTATGATACAATTAAGCTTTTGAAAAGAGATTGGAATTTTGTTCAATAAAATAATCACGTAAGCCTTTGTTAAAACTGATAATTTTCTAGATCAACCAGTGTAAAAGAAAAATATCAATGTAAACCTGAAGAACAAAGTATGCAATTACAAATCTGAAAGATTCAGCATTCTAGCACACTGCACGCACGTCGGTGAAATGGAACTAGCCTAGGAGACCTTTATCCTTGACTACAGAAAGCAGAGCCTCGCACTTCTGAACAAGTAAACAACACACCAAGGCTATATGAGGAAGAGCTGCACCGGCTCAGTGCAGAGCCAAGCTCGATGTTTTTGCACTTTGGGGCCGTATTATGCAAGTGCCCCAGGGGTGCAATGGACGTTTGCGCCCACTTTGTGCACCCCCGGGGTACTTTGGTATAACAGACGGGGCCGCAGATGCTTGTGCAGCTCCTTCTGTAATACTAATAGCACTGGCGGACATAAAGCGCCAGCGCTATCTTCAGAGGGCATTTCCCTCATTTGCATGCGGCTATTCTTTTGCCTCCACGTCCACACCGTATTACAGACGCAGGCGCGGAGGCAAAGAAGCTCTCAGGAGGCACACTGATAGTATGCCACCTAAAAAGTGGCGTATTATCAGTGCGCCCCCGATGGCAACCCTCTGGAGGGAGGAAAGGAGGTCCCATGGACTCCCCAGACATCCTCTTGGAGGTGGGTGCAGTCACTCACTGCACCCGCCTGCAAGGGGATCTCTATTCCTACTTCAAAGTGCAGGCAGGTTGCCACATGCACTGTGAAAACACAGAGCAGCTTCAAAGCAGCGGTTCAGTTTTTTACATAAATGCACGGCCCCAAGGGCAGCACGAGTTCATGACTGCCCTGGGGAGGGCATATTCATCATAATATGGTGTATATTCCTTCATGGCGCTGGGTGTACGTTTTAAAAGGTGCATCCAGTGCAATTAAGAAAAATGTGCCGCATGTATAATTCTGCATTCTGTCCATCAACTGTTGTTTTTGCATTTGTCACCCCGAGTGGGATAGGTATGCTCAGATGTGAGTCCCGTGCTCTCCATGCCACTGGAATCAAGCTATCCTGGCTGAAGAGGGGTGAAACCCCGAAACCTGTTCTAGGATGCTTGTTTCCAGTCCAGGGAGGAGCTGGCTTGGACTGTTCCCATGAGCCACAGGGTCAAGACTGATTTGCATATGGCTGGGTTCAAACTGGAATGGCATGGTGAGCAAAAAAACGATGGATTTAGGCCCAGATCTCTGTACTGGGGGGAATGTATGACATTGTTCTGCATTCTGTCCATCAACTGTTGTTTTTGCATGTATAATACGGCCCCTGGTGTCTAAACTATGTACAAATAACTAGGAAATTCTCTCAGCTACACTTTAAAGAGCTGGCAGTGCTTAATTTGAGCAGGGTGGTGGTGGGGCCCATTGCCACTCCTTTTTCCACATCAGAACTGTAGGAAGCTGGCTTTTTATGTGCTATATCAAAAATCCGATACACTGTGTAAAGAGTCCAGGGGTTCGCTTATGAGTGGACAGGGGTTTGCCTTGAAATCCTAAAGTGCTATGTTAGGGTGTAGCATGGTCGAGAAGACTTAGGCTTAAAACAGAGGAGTGCAAGACATTTGCAAATACACACAATGATTAATAAATGCCACATATGAATCAAGAAGGAGATTCACACCAATTTATATAACTAGTGAATATCTTTATATATGTTTAGGCATTACAGAAAAATCATTCAGGTAAGTACGTTTTAAAATATAAATGCTTTCACTTCAAAAAGTTGACAGTGCAATTTGTGAGTTCTGTAATGTTATCCGATGGAAGGAAGAAAAAGTTCTGCAAACAGGTAAAGTACAGCGACTTAGGGGAAGAATCTCCAGGAGTTAAGGTGAGTGTTGGTCAAAGTCCAAGGCAGCACCAGTAGGACAACACCAGCGGCATGGGGCGGCCTGCTGTAGGGTGCCAAAAAGCGATGGGAGCCCAATAAGTTTCTAAGGAGATCATTCACTGCCAGAAGAGGCTTCAGGCTCTGTCTGGAAAGCCAGTCTGGTTGAGGCAGCAGGGAGGATCAAGCCTTGTGATGCTCAGGGATGTAGGGACACCTGGGGGTCTTCTTCTCCATGGCTCAGGGACGACAGATGCAGATGTGATTTTAGGCGGTGGGTTTTCTTACCAGGAGAAGTCACATTCGAGGGGGCCTGCGTGCAGAGGCTGCAGGCAGCGTCAGGAAATCCACGAGGGGTACAACCACGATGACTCGAGCTCCTGAGGGTTGGGTGACCTTGTTGATACCATTGGCCCACTTCAACTTGGGCCTGGGGCGACAGGTGCAGTGGTTGCTTCAGGTGTCAGGTTTTGGCAGTTCCGGAGGCCTCAGAGTATTTGCTATGAAGTTTCTGCAGGATGCAGGAGACCAGGTCTTCGGTTCACAGGAGGTCTTGGGTTTTTTTCAAAGGCAGTTAGTCCTCCAAAGGTTCTGGAGTCAACAGCTGCAGGACGAGTTGACTTTGGTACAGTTTTCGATTGACGGATACAGACAGGACGGCAGGGTTAGTGCCAGGTCAGCTGCTGCTTCTATGCTCTCTGACTTTGCTCTTTGGTGTCCTTTCTCTCTTAGGCCATCCAGATTTGCTTCTATGGTGCCAGGGTCTCCTCCTAAATACTGAATTTAGGGGTGTTAGGGGAGTGTAGGATAGTAGCAAATGGGCTACTGACCCTTGGGGTCACACCGCCCCTGATATGACCACTTCCTGTGGGAAGTGGGCATAACCCTGCCCCAGAATTCCCAGGTATGCCATAACAAAGATGGCTACTTCTGAAAAATCATGTCCACCTCAGTGTAGCCCACCTAAGGGGTGGTACCAGCCTGGAGGTGGCATGCCTCTCTGACTAGCTAATTTTGCGACCTGTCCAGGTGCCAAGGGGGTCCTGGACAAAGGGGGGCAGCTTACCCTCCTGTGAGGGGATCCAGATTTGCATTCCAAAGGTAGCAGCTCTTTGAAGCTTAACAGCACAGGAAGGGTAATCACCAGCTCATCCTGTGGGAGATGGTGTTACACCCTCTTCCTGGACAGGATTTTTGTTCTGGACCTCCTGAGAGCAGAGACTATCAACCTAGGCGGTCAGAACAGCGTCTCAGGAGGCAGGCTGGCAGAAACCAGTCAGGGAGCACACCAGAGGCTGGTAGGTTTTCTGAGGGCACCTCCAAGGTGCCCTCTGGGTGCATGCATTGATAAATCCATCACTGGAATCAGTGTGGGTTTATCAATACAAGATGTTTGATACCAAACATCCCTAGTTATTGTGTAGTCATCATGAAGCTGGGGAACTCGTTTTCAGCAGTGACCAGCACATTTTTAAAAATGGCCTCCCTGTCCACTTGCACTGGCAGCAATAGAACTGACCAGCACAGGGGCATATTTGCTCATGCAGGTATGCCCTCACATGTCACATTCAGCACCCTGCCTTAGGGCTGTCAGGCCTGCTGTTAGGGTGACTTACCAATATCACATGCATTATTAGGGGACATGGCACACAGGGATGTTTGACATGTTGTGTTTTCACTTTTGTCTGCAACAAGACATGCAGCCTGCAATGGCAGCCTTGCATGTGCTCGGCGAGGGTTCCCCTAGGATAGCACAATTCAGGCTGCTGTCCTTAGGGACCCTCTTTAGTACCTAAGGCCCCAGGTAAAAGGGGTACCATTTGCTAGGGACTTCTAGAGGATGCTAAAGGTTTTGCCAGTTGGAGAAACATTTGTACAGTTTTGTGAAAGAGCACCCTAAATTCTGGCCACATGTGTTTTAGGTAGCCAGACATGAAGTTGCTATCTCTGTCTGACACAACCTCCTTTGGAAAACCCACTCTGGTAAAGATACCAATGAGGGCTCTAGCTACTGCAGGAGCAGTAGTACTCCTTAGAGGAACTGCCTCAGGATACCTGTTAGCATGATCCACTACTGCAATATATATCTGTGTCCTGATCAATGTTCCCTCTAATTTTTTTCCTCTGTGTGCGGCAGTGTTAGGTCTCTGTGCGCTGCAGCCAAGGTTATGTGCGCCAGGAACCAGACCGCGTGTGTGGGTGCAGCGTCTAAAGAAAGTGGCGCGGCCAACATTAAAGTGAGTGTCTATGGGGCACTTTCACACAAAGTGTAATAAAAAGAAAGAAAGAAAGCTTTTGTAGCGCAGCCACTAAAGTGAAAGCGGTTGCGCTGTAAATTAAATAAATAAATAAGCTCTGCTGCTCAAGTGAAAGCGGACCGCACCGTAAATTAAATAAATAAGCACGGCCACGGTAGTTAAAGCGGACTGCGCTAGAAATGAAAAAATACTTAGTAAATGACATATTATAAAAGGTGGCGACATGCTGCAACATCCTGGGTGGAACAGGGAAGATCATTAAAGAAAACAGTGCTCACCCACTAGATAAAGCAGACTGTGTATCAACACAAGTAAAAAGTCCAGTCGTTATAAGAGAATACAAATGCAGACAAGGCAATACCAAGGATTGACTACTAAGCCTATTCACAAATGAAAAGCAACGATTTTGAAAGGACAGTAACAAGAGCCAATTAAAAAGATGGGTGGGAAATGGGCAGAGCTTCTATGCCATACCTCAACCATGCCTCGCAGAGCAGCACATGCGCTACCCAGGCTCGAACTAAAAACAAACAGGCGCTTGGCCTAAAATGATACAGCGCTGTGTGAAGAACATGTGCACAAGCGCCAGTTGGGCCCCCAGGGCACTGTTTCTAGTATGACCCCCGGGTGGTTCCTTTTAAAGGGCGGAGGAGTGTTGCCCCACCTGCGGTGACTCTGCCCCGCCCTCTAGACCATACCATTGTTACTACTTTATAATTATCACAGGCAATCTGGCATGTGCAAGCTGTTCTAGTGGCGAGTGTCAGAATTTCAGGGCGGTCAGAATGGCAGCAGCAGGATCGGAGCGATTTTTGACGCTGGCTGCCCAGTGCGCATTACAGAATGGCCGGCCGTCTTGCGACGGCCAGCTAGACATGCGCACTTCACACTGCACAATGCACAGCTGGTGTTAACCTGATGGGTATTGCAGGCACAGGGACCTAGGCTCAAAAGGACCACTAGGTTAGCCTGCTCAAACCAATCCTGGTTCTTCTCTCATGCTGCGAGCAGCTGCAGGATTGGTTAGGTTCACGTTGGCACAAAGTCAACGTGAACCACTTTCCGTTTCTTTCCTACCCTGAGAGCGTGCACTATACACAACCAGGGCCTTCGGGGAAAGCAGAGGAGCTGGGGTGAGGAGGAGAAGAAGGGATGGAGCCAGGATCTGAAATGGCGATTTTGGGCAGTGAGCGAGGCTGGGAGCATGTGAGGAGCCAGAAATCGCTGCACTCACAATGCTGCCAGTCTGACTCTGGCCTCCGTATTGCTGGCATCCTCGGTATCCCAAACTAAGCTGGAACTTCAAGACAAGTAAGCGCTAATAAAGAAACGGCTGTGTGCTTGCTTTTGTTCTGCTTTGAACTAACCCAAGGTAAGGGGTGGTGCACTAGGGGGCTGTTGATGTCAATTCTCCAACGCGCATGCTCACTGTGTCTTGTCGCATTAAGCAGTCAACTTGGAGCCCTCCCACGGGCTTTTGATTTTAAATCAAATATAAGCTGGTGGTCTTTTTTTCTTCTGAAGGCATTTACCACGTGTATGTCGAAAGGACTTATTCAAAGATGTAGTTGGGCGCCACCATAATCCAACTTCACCAGAAGACGAGACATGATCTAATTTGTTTCGTTTAATTTCCCTGTTGTGTGCAGCTGGTCAAGTATTTGTCAGACTGAACCTATGTAAATTATCAGAATATTCTGGACGGTGTGGAATTATCAAGGGTCCTGGGTTCTGGGTGCCGACTCTGTGTCTGACTGTGCGACTGAAACAGGTTCACATGAACTTTGGCAGTGTACAGTGCTTGACTTTCCACCAGACCATGCATAAGTTTCTGTTAGGGTGACCAACTGGCATGGGTGCAAATTCAGGACAGTGAGTGTAAAAATTCAGGACAAAGGGTCAAAATTCAGGACAAAAATTCAGGACAGGAGGTCAAAATTCAGGTAAAATGTAAGTTTTACAGACATATCAGAGGAGGTTGCGCAATAGTATATAAGTAAGTAAATAGACAACTACTAAAGTGCAAGCGAAAGTAAGTTTATATTAGGTTGAGACAATTGTGCACTTCATGGTTTTTCAGTATGCGCGCAGCTTTAAGCAAATGTGCAGGTCTTTTTGTAGTAACAAAACCGCCCCCACCTTTCCAGCTCCTAGAGAAACGCCTGATGCCCGGTCCTGGCGGTCCAGCCTTGCTACCACCCTCCAATGGCGCCCCTCATCTTCACATAGAGCCTCTCTCATGTGTATTTAATTTCTTCTATAGTGCTACTCATCCCAAGTATGTGGGGCATAGTGTTGGAGTGCGTTACAACACACACATATTATATAGAGACAATCACTCATATAAATGTTAAAGTCAATGTATAGGAAATGATGCTTCAGATAATGAGGCTTACAATGTGTAATCATACTTTCATCCATCCTTCAGTCTTTCACCATTCATTCTGTCCTTCCATCTGTGTGCCCATCCATGTCCATATTCAACCATTTACAAACCTATCCATAACGTATCCTTCCATCCATCATTTCACTCATCCATCCCTCCATGCACCCTTTTACTCATCCATCCATTATCCATCCATCCACCCTTTCACCCTATCCATCTGTACACTCATCCATCCACTCTTCCACCCATCCATTCACCCATCAGCCATCCTTTCACTTACTCATTCATCCACCCAGTCACTCATCCTTCCACCCATTCACCCGTTCAGTCATCCATTTCCTCATCCTTCCTTTCTCTCTCAATTCCCCTTTCACTTAGCCATCCATCCTTCCATCCACCCACCCATCCATCTACTCATCCACTCATGAATCTGTCCATTGAACCTCACTCATCCATCCTTTCACTCATCCATCCTTTCACTCATCCATCCACCCTTTCACTCATCTATCCATCCTTTTGGCCATCTACAAGCCCTTACATCCACCCTTTCACTCATCTGTCCATCCATTCACCCTTTCACTTATCAATTCATCAATCCACCCTTTCACTTATCAATTCATTGATCAATCCATCATTTTACTCATCAATTCACCCATTCACTCGTCCATCATCCACCCTTTCACTCATCCATCCATCATTTCACTCATCCATCCTGCCATCCATCCACCCATCCATTCACTTACTTACTCACTCACTCACCTATTCACATTAATTATGAGCTGATCCTTTGTCTGCAGAGTTGCAGACAGAAGAGTCCCATCAATAACTCCACCCTCACTGTAGTTCCTAAAGCAAGGGGTGGGGTGGGGCAGGGTTCACTATGCCCCTGCACATAGGTAATCTGAAAAAGTTGAAGGCATGAGTCATGCATGATGCACAGTGCCTGGACGTGGGGCGACTGTGACATGGTGTTATTTCCAGAGCATTAAGTGGGATGAAAAAACGAGGGGCGTCTCTCCAAAACGGTGTTCGATGTAATTAAGGGCGTGGCTTAAAACACATAAGTTAAAAATCTGTGCTTAATGTAATGTGCCGCCAGACTGGTATTTTTTTTTGCTTCTGTCATTGCATCCAGATATATAATACAACAAGTAACGTTACACCTAGAACAAGTAACGTTACACCTACAGCAAGCCAGAACTATTGGCTTTGTCAATGGTTGTTAGTTGCAAAAAATAATACAGCAGCAACCATGTCTTCCTTGAATATAATTTAGAAAATGCGTCAGTTCTAAAACGATGAGACTTTGAGAGAACTATAATCCTTTCATTTGAACTTTTCCCGGCCTTCCTTTGGGTAGCTGGATTCTTACCTAGCAGCAGCATGGGCGTTTTTGCACTTCTATGGGACAGAATGCCCTGCCCCGGACTGAGGCTGGAGGAGGCCATCACATGCTGTGCCAGCCCAGACTGACCCATTGTCATTCTGTATGTGGCAATCAGCCCCACACAGAATGACAATGGGCGGGTGGGGCTGCTCTTGTGCTCCGAGGAGTGCGAGGCGGCCCCATCAGGGGTGGAGGCCTTTCACAAGGGAACAGCTCAGTTCCCTCAAAGGCCCAAAATTACGGACAAAAGGCGTAAACCACCACTACCTCCCCCGTCGAGTGTGTCAGCCCGGGCTGAGACAGCTTCCCGGGCACAGACAGTTTTTCAGCTGCCAGCCGCACCAGAGTACTTCACAGGTCTTTAAAAGAATGACCTGGAATGTCGCAGAGTGAGTGTTACGTTTGACAGCCCAGATCGAGCTGAGTGAGTTATCCCCCTGCTGCAAGCTGCTCGAGGGATCGAGTATGTGCGCGCTTCATAAAGGACAGTGCGCGCCTGGGGTGAAAGAGGTGGGCGCGCGCGCACGCAAGCAGGTTCGGGGGAACACTGGTCCTGATGCAGTTGGAGGGTCAAGGGAATGGACAATATCAATCCATATCCTGTCAAAAGGAACCCCAACCTCTGGAAGTGGACATAAGGTAGCCTGTGGGTGGCAAACTGTCTTGCTACTGGCTAGACAGGTGGCACAGGAGTTGTAACACTCCTTCACCTTCTGGGACATACCTGGCTAGTAGAAGTGGGTGACTAACCTACTCCAAGTTTTAGCCTGTTCAAGATGCCCAGCTAGGGGGATATCATGGGCCAATGTGAGGAGAAACTCACTACACTGCTGAGGGACTACCACTCTCCTAGAGGCACCAGGGTTGGGGTCTCTCACCTCAGTGTAAATGTGTCCCTCCTCCCAATAGGTCCTGTGGGAGCCACTGACTTCTCTTTTTCCTGATCAGCAGCTTGCTTCCTCAGGCTTTCAAGCAAGGGACTGGTCCTCTGTCCCTGGCACAAATCTTTGCTAGAGGGTCCCCCTGGGCCCAAGACCTCTGCCGTGTAAGGCCCAAGTCCCTGGGGCTCTGCTCCCTCTGGGGATGACAGCTCTTCTCCGTGAGGAGAGGGGACCTGATCTGGTATCTGTGTAGTAGCTGATTTCCCAGTCTTCTTGCCTTTTCTCTTTGATGGTTGGGCCATTATCCGAGGCTCCAACTCTTCTTTTTCACCCTGGGCTCTACACTGTGCTCTTATTCTTACCAACACCCATTGCGGTATATCCCAGCATATTTGCATGGGTCTTTCTTTTGACCTCAGCCCATGCTGAGGACTTCAGATCATTGCCTAGCAGACATTGTACAGGAATAGCTGTGGATACCACCACCTTCTTTTGGCCAGTAACCCCTCCCCATTCTAAGGATACCATCACCATGGGATGTACCTTAGCCTGATTATCAGCTAAGAGGACTGTATATGTCTCACCAGTCAAGTATTTTTCTGAGGACACCAGTTTATCAGTCACCTTGGTGACACTGGCACCAGTGTCTCCAAGTGCTTCAGCTCCAGCCCCATTAATATATGGCTGTTGACTATATTTCTCCAGGTTACCTGGCCAGACAGCCAGGGCAGCTACATCCATCCCACCCTCTGAGACTAGAGTGTGCTCTCTGACATGGTTAGGGCTCACCTGTGATCCCATTTGGAGACTTACCACTGCATTTACAGCAGATGCAAAAGAGGCATTCTATTTTTTGGGACAGCTAAGGTCTCCAGTTTGGTGTCTAAGAGCTTTACCAACATGACACCAAGCCTTCTTGGGATGCCAGTCCTTACTCTGGAACCCACCCTTAGACTGTGTGGAGTTTCTGGTAGGCCTGGGTGGAGTTCCGCTATGCGTAACTGTACAAAGTGACAAAAAAACTCCGCCACATTACGCAGAGTTCCGCAAGCAGCAGAATGCATTAGGGTCTTGCCTTTCGAGGTGATTTTGAGTGCTGTGTGTTTTTCATGCTGTAAGATCATCACAAACAGCACCATGTGCAGTGCAAGAGGGTGCAGCTTCCTTTCTGCTTCTCGAGTAGATTTTCTATTCAAGCTGCAGCTTTCTCAAAGCGAACGGAAGGTTTCTTAACTTGAGTGTTCGCGACCTGCCGCGACCAATCACATTGAGTAATCCAACTGCCCACATTGAGAAATCTCAGCAGGAGGTTGATTTTCCTTGGTCACTCTCGCCAACTAGGCCTTGGCGAGCGCGAGCAAGGAAAAATCTCGCCAGGAGGTGAACTTTCCTCGCTCGCCAATTTGACATTGACGAGAGCAAGCGAGGAAAAAAACTCCTCACCACTGAGCAGAGTTTTTGGGAACTCCGCAGGATCCGCGGAGTGCAGAAAACTCTGCAAACTCCGCAAATGGAGCAGGGTTCACCACCTAGGGTTAGTTTCAGGGCCCACCCTCCTGAGCAAGTGTTTGGGGTCCTTTAGAAGCCTCTTTGTTTATCAACCCCTTTCTTTACTTCACCCCCACCAGTGGTACTTTTGGTCACCCTTGTTTTGACCAAGTTTCTTCCCCAACTCATTAGGGGAAGTGTACCTAGGTCTACCAGGTACTGATTTAACTTCTCCTGATTACAATACCTTAACAGATGCTGTTTCATAATTACATTATAAAGCCCATCATAAGCATTCACATTAACAAAGTTTTCCGGGCACACAGAAATCCTAAAGTTGAGGTCGTGGTTTCAACAGTTCTTTATTTCCTCATTCCCACATACGCCCTTTGCCAACATGTGTTTCATCTCCGTCTAGTACAATCAAAGCAGACTTCATCAGGGATATAATTTCAGTTCCAAGTGTCTATGGTTGGTATGTATTTTATGCAAGAAACCTTTGTGAGGAAGCCATAATATTAATCTAGAAAGACACACAAGCTTGAGTTGTCCCAGTCCTGTGTATGGGACTCCACAATTTGCTGTGAGGCTGGTAATTTGTTAGTTCATCTCTTCGATGTGCAATTACATGCCACATCTGGTCCTGTAGTGTGATCAGGTGTATTCACATGCACATTGTCACTTTTTAACCAGCCACCTAGTGTTTTCACTGAAGAGTCTACAAAATCTACCCAGGTCTGACTCTGGGTTTTTGAGTCTCCCTAAACCTGATTCTGTATTTCTCAGTGGTGAGTCCAAAGCCCTCAATCAGGGTGCTGTTCATGAGGTCATAGAACTCATTATCTGCCACATTCAGTACACTTTCCTGAGAACAGGCCCCAAAGAAGAGAGTCCCAATACTTCTTGCTCACCTGTCTTATTTTACTGGCTCTCCCAAAGGCTGTATACCATTTGGCAATATCATCACCCTCTGAATATGTTGGGACAATCCCTTTGGGATTTTTAGAGTTGAAAGCTTCATCCCCATTTATAATTTTGTTGCCATCAGAGATAGATCCTAGGCCTATCTCAATTATTTCCTTTTCTATGGCCAGAAGTTTAGACTCTAATGCTATCTTCCTGGCTAGATTCTGAAGATCTGCATCCTCAGTGCCTCCCTCTTTGGTACACTGCTAAGAGTGCTCCCTGTGTAGTTACTTTATGAGGGCATGGCAGGCACTAGCTACACATGCAGAAAGTACCCCACTGTATACTCCAGCCTTATCTCTACTAAACCACTCATCCTTGTCAGTCATGAGAGAGCGAGTGGCATTCACCACACTGTGGGAGGCAGGACTACAGGTAATAGGAGATGCCTCCCCTGACGGATCCTTGATTATGCTCACGGAGTTTGGGGGACACCTGGACTGTACCCCCTACAAACTTTCATGCACTACAGACTAAGAGCAGCTATAAAAGCCTTATACCCTTCCTTTTCACAGGAAGCACCTGCACTCCGATCTCTACAGATCCTGCTTTCCTGTGCAGATCGGAAAAAACTCCTCACCAAACTATATAATTCCTCTCAGACCAAACGGGGTGGGATTATGGACACAGCTAGAGATAAATGGAGCAAGGCCTTAGACAACCCATTAAAACAGTCAGAGTGGCAATTCCACTGTACCTTATTAGACGAGCTCACATCCAATAGGAATCTCAGGATTATGCACTTGAAATACCTACAGCAGGCCTATTATTCCTCCTTCAACTTCCCAAATTCGGGCTGTGGGTGGAGGTGTTCTATGCGTGCTGTGGGTCGGCTGAGGCAGAGAGGGGGTAGTGGTGGTGTCAGTGTCAACCTCATCCACCTCTTATTCTTCCTCATATTCCCCAGTGGGGGAACCGTTACTTGCCAAAGCCTTGTCATCAGCAAATGCTGCAGCTGGGCTTTTGTGGGTCTACGTCCCATTGGAAGTTTCCATGCTTTTTTAAATAGTTTTATAATGCGCACAGCTACCCAAAAAGCATTTCCCAGCGCAGAACTGAGGGGACCAAGGAAATGAAAAATTATTGATTGAATAACCAAGTTTTTAGTAGTTTACGGAAATTTCGTATAAAGTGTTTCTCTACAGATCATTATGGGAAGAGAATTCCATAAGAGTGGGCCAAGATAGGAAAAAGAGCGACCACCCAATCTTGTGAGCTTTGCACAACTCCTTAAGTTGGGCCAGCCAAAGGTGCTGATAAGGTTCCAGGTTGAGCTCCTGGGAAGGCCCTGGATCAGACATAATTTTTAGAGCAGTTCAGACCTTTTTAAGAACTTGCAAAAATGCTAAGTACTACTAAAGGTCTAACTACTTTACCACTTTTTAAATTTTGAGCAGTTTTTATTTTTATTACTCTTTTTTTTGGTAAAGTTTCATTTCACAGTTCCATGCAGACAGTCATAAAACAAAAACCCACATGAGACTCTGGCATCATGATATACATCATGTTTCTATCGCTCCCATACCCTCCTGATCCCCCCACTGTACACATATACATTGGTACAGTTCAGTGAGTTGCCAAGTTCAGCAGTGCTGGATAACAGATAGGACACATATGGACCCCAAAAGTCTTTTGGCCTTGAAGAAGAGGTAATTCTTCTGAATATGTTTCAAGCTGGGTCTTACAATACGCTAAGCCTTGGAGCCAATCAGCATGTTTTGGTGCCCTCCTCCAAACCCAGCACATTGACACTCTACGTTTAGCTAACAAAAGTGATACTGCTACTAGTTTGCGATTTGTGGGCTGAAGTGATTTGACAAAGCCCAATAGGCACACCTTGGGGGGGGCAGTCTACACTGCACTGCCATGATGGGTGAAGGCGCCATGGGCCAGGAGCATGTCAACATGCTTGTTCGGTAGGTACTATGTCCACTGACTCTCAAAAAAGGAACAATGAACCCACCTCCTCCCATTTCAGCATGAAGAATTTGCTAAAACCATTCCCGATACAGTAAAAAATCTCAATACAGTGAAACAAAATACAGTAGTGTAGGAGGACCAATACAAACTTTCACATACATCTTAACCCAGGGGGGGTATACCCTCTCAGGGGAGCGAAATGCTGTCTACCTTCTGATAGGACAGAGGGGGTCAGGAGATTAGCTATCGTTGCCCAGCCATTGAACATGTTATAGTGAGGGAGAGCTATTTCACTCATTGAGTTTCCGGCAGTAAATCTAAGGTAGTACGACCTTGTATGCTATGTGCTCTAGCATGGAATCATCTATTAGATTATCAACAGGCTACAACAGGTCCAGCAATTCCAGTCACGCCAGGCTGTAAATATGTAGTATATAATAGATGTTCAATGTGGATTATCATATATCTAAAAACTTCTCTGCAAAAAGTTCAGCGATATTGGGCAAAGCACATTAGTACCCAGCATCCATAGTATCCAAATCGGAGCATGGAGAAGTGCGGCGGTTCCGCCCTTGAGTTTTGATGAAGTCCATGACTTCTCTCAGAAAGGTGAATATGGTCTGTGTGCCGCCGTGGTCGACATGCAGATGGGCATGGTACAACTTAACGTATGAAAGACCAAAGGCCTGCAGTTTCCTTTCTGCTGGGATGAATTCCCTGCTTGCTGCTTGGACGGTTGCGGTGAAATCAGGATAAAAGGTGATCTTATTGCCATGATATTGTGCAGCACCCACTTCTGGTGATAGGCGTAGTACAGTGTCTCGGTCTCCGAAGTTCAGGAGTTTTAAAATGATTGGCCTCGGGGGGGGTAGAGGCTGCCCCTGAGTCCCGCCCCTGAGGATAGCGGACCAGGGTCACCCACACAGTGGTCCACAGACTCCACCCAACAGGCCTCACGCAGTCCGCTATCGATCAATGGAGCTTAGCCCCCCTTAGAGACCACACCTCCGTCTGTCGGGGCCAGCGGCTCTCCGCTGCACTCCTCGTCCCGGGCACCAGTCTGCACCCCATGGGACACACTACTATGCACTCTGGCTGGGTGCCACCATTTTGAGAGTAAGGGCTGTTGTCTGCCGCTTCCTGTCCTTCCTGTCTATCTGGCCGCGCTGTGATTAGTTTCCATCCACAACCGCAGCAATCTGTGTGTGAGATGTTGATCGCTCTACCAGGGTCTTGGATGACGGATTATGGCCCTGATATTAGGCAGATTGGAGTGCTGGCCGGCAGAGTTGGACTAATCTGCAGCCATCTTGCAGTGGGCTCTCCAGCGCCCCCCCCCTCCCAAAGTCTAAGCAGTTTTGCAAAGGGAGTTAGCCAACGCCCTAACAGCTAGTTTGAACAATTTAGAAAAATCAAAAATTAAAATGAAATGTTTTAAAATAGAATGTTGGATTACTCTATGGATTCCTCTACGGAATCACTTATCAACCAAGTGGTACATCAAATGTCAAGTCTTGTATCCCCACCGATGCACCACCAATGTAGGAAGCTGGCTCTTTATGTGATAGAGCAACATCTGATATACCTTTTAAAGCAGTCATGCAGGAGGTGCCAACACAGTGGAATTCGACTTATTACATGCTTGAACGTCTGTTTGAGCAGTACAGACGAATCAATGAATATGTCATGCAAAGAGGGGATGCAACTGTGAAAGGCATGATTATGGAGATGGGCCAATGGGTCCTGGTTAAATTCCTGACAGACATGCTGCTTCCTTTTGAGGTGTTCTCACGTGAAGTCAGCAAGGAGGATAGTGCAAGGAGGATAGCAGCCAAGCTATCCCATTGTTGCACATGCTAAAGGAACAGCTAAAGGAAGTGTCTGCAATGTACGCAGGTGTGTTGGGGAAAAATAAGAAGCATATGAGTTGGTGGAGAGCCTAATCCTTTGCTTATCTGCAAATACAAGGGTGCAAAGAAACATTGTGTCATCCAACATTTACATTTTTACCAAAATTCTTGATCCACGGTATAAACCATCACTTGCCACTTTCATTCCTTTTTCAGACGGGGATGTTGCCAACTACAAAACTTGGATAGCTGTGCAAGCCAGTCAGCTAGAAAAAGAACGGCCGGGAATTTAAGGCCGCTCCTCCAGTACAGGAGTACTGCAGGGCAGCCTTCAAGATCAGAACCTGAGGGCAGTGTGGTTGGCTCACAGCAGCCAAAACCACCAACAGCAAGAACAACATCAAAAACAGGAGCATCCGCCACAAGATCGCAAAGGAATGATTTCTACTAGCAGGGCTTAAGTCCAGTGCTGAGGCAAAGGCAAAAGAGGCAGAGCGAGGCAGAGCACCCATGACCATTGAGCGGATGGTTCAGACATATCTGGATGACCCAGCAGAGGTCTACTTTGATCAAAACCCATTGCTGTAGTGGTATGGGAGGAGGTGCCAATGGTCTGTGCTCAGCAGGCTGGCGATAATCTTTCTGGCTTGCCCCATACTAGCCAGTGTCTCCGCTGGGTGTGTTTTTATTGCTGCTGGTGCCTTTCTGACAGTGAGAAGGACCAGTTTCTCACCACAAAACATGGTGAGATTAACTTTTTTTTTGTTTACTTGAGTTTTATATAGCGCTGGCTAGACCCAGAGGTATCAGAGCGCTTTACATGAGGAGAGTTACATAGGTTGCAAGTTACACATTGTTACAGAAGGTACATCAATTACAAGTTACATCCGTTGGTTCATGGCGTGTAGAAGGGTGAGGGGGTAATGTAAAAGGGCGATGGGGAGGGAGATTAAGTGGAGAATAGGCACAAGGATAAACAAAGCAGGCAGGGGGAGAGCCATTCAAGGGAGAGAGAAAAGGAATAGGGGAGGCAAACAAAGAATGAAGGGGGGAAGAGGTGGGGGGGTAGGAGACACAGCGAGGCGGGGAGGATGTAACTGTGTCAGATGCCTGGCTGGATGGGAGACGGCTCCCCGCGGTAATGGAAACATTCCCATTCTTTCATTTTGTGTGATTCCCTTGTTGCGGTGGACTCTCTCAGCGGGGTCACTGTGTCTCCAGGGCATAGATGCTGGATCCCTCCCCAACGGGGGGAGAGAAGTGCTTTGGTCGCAGATGCACTTAGAAAAATGAAGGAGGGAGAGGGGGTAAAAAAACCCAGTATGAACACAGTGTCCAACTTCCAGCATGGTAGGAGACGGTTCCCAGTGGTAAGGGGATCAATTCCAGCCCTCCACTATGTGAGACTCCCTTGCCACTGTGAACTCTCTCAGCAGGGTCTCTGAGACTCCAGGGCAAAAATGCTGGATCCATCCCCAAAAAGGGGAGTGGGAGTGCTTTGGACAAGGGCATACAATAGGGGGCCATGATCAGAATGAATCAGCACTTTGTACCACAGGATTCCACCCTACCTGAAGTACCACAGGAAGAAGATGACAGAGATTCAGGTTATGGAAGTAGCGTGTTAGGTGACGTACTTCTGGATGAACCACCAGAGTTTGAGGATGAGCTCTACTTCCCTGACTACTAGGTTTTTCTAATTTGGATGATGATGACTTTGAAGTGCCAGGGCGAGGATCTTCTGCTGCTCTAAGTATAGCACACACTAGCAATATTTTATATATTAGATTACCCAGCCATGGACGGTATTCGATATTCACATTTTTTTCAGAGGAACATAATACATCATAATTGCCAGCATCATCATCCTTCCACCTCTAAAGATTACGCTTGCCCACTTCATAGCTCGAGTTGACTTCATTTTGTAACTTGTACTAGCTAACCATTATGATTATTTATTTTACTTTAGCATTTCTTATAATGTTTTCTCTGTTTGGCAGTCTTCTTCTTGTGTACTACTAGTGATACTCTAGTCTCCCTCAGATGACTGTCTCGTTTGTTTTGAAAAGCTTGCAAATAAAACGGCATTAACTCAGTTTTTATTATGTCAATTTAATTAGTTATCTGCGATGAATATTCCTCATCCTACAGTTTGAGTTCACCTAGGAGGGAGTGAAACCTCGCTGCTGATTCTGTTGCTTTCAGTAGTATTCGATTAGTCTGCTAGCATGCTGCTACTGTCTACTACTGCTACCACCATGGCACCTTAGGAAACCATCACCATCAGCTAATCACAGGTAAGAGAAGAACTGTGGGGGATTCATTTAAAATGCAATAATCTATAATCTATGGAAATTATTTCACACACCCCTTCTGAGTTGTAGGGGTTAATAAAGTTGCAGGCTGCATAGCCTAGTAGGAGAGAGTAGTAGAACAAGTGAGGGTACTGCATCTATCTGTTGGTGTGTTGCACTATCAGCAGATTTCAAAAACTGGCTGCAGTCCTGCGGCAAAGGAAACAGTGCGAAGTAAAAGAGTAATCCCCCAAAAAACTATAAATGTATTCCCCTAACAAAGATAAACTATAAGAAAATGCCCAGCACCTGACCCACCCCTCTATCTAACCCCAACCAATGTCCAAAGTAAAGTAAGTCCAAAATTAAAATTATCCATAAATCAAATGTTCATAGTCCATAAAACAAAATATTATGCAAATCCAATTTTACTCCAACATTCTCACCCTATCTCCAAGTCCCACCCACCAAACAAAAGATTAAAAAAGGGGCAAGAGAGGTCTAGCTATGGGCTAGGACTCAAATCTTCCTTTCCAGCTAGTCAAAATGCTCCTCCATCCTGGCCTCCAGGCACGCCATCCTCAGGAGAATGTGGTGCTGAAAGGTTCTAGGTATACAGGGGGGAGCAGCAGTGGTTGATTGGTGGCGGGTGGCTGCTGGATCACTGAGCCATCCCAACGGCTGAGGCACTGGGGCCTGGGGCATTGGAGGCTGCTGCTGCCTCCTCCTCCAAGGCCATCAGCCACCGATATTCAGCCCAGATGGCCTCCAGCTTCCTTTACCAGGTCTTGGCTGCATTGTCCTGCCTGGTGGGTTGGGAAGGAGTAACTATATCAAAAAAGAAAAAAGACAAATTGTAACCAATACTCATAGCAATACAGTAACCCTTAAAATGTTATAGTGGCACAGTAGCACTAGCAGTACATAACAATTGTGGTATCCACAGTTTCTCTGCACCTATGATTTGGATGTGATTAGAGTTTCAGGCATTAGGCACTATGGAGTAAATAACTATTCGTCTTCTCTTTCTTGTTTAAGTAAATTACCCTTGTAGGCATGCCAGCTCAGCTTGCGCCTAAGACAGACATACTTGTGTCGCAGACTCGCATTACTTTACTACTGTTTGCAGGTGGGGCAGCTGTACTACACAATTATCTCTTTTTCTATTATGGCCATGCTCTGTTAAATGGCAAATGCTCAATTTCACTTTCACCCTGACTGCAACAAAACAAATGAATAGTTACTATTATAAATGATGATATAACTCAAGACGTCACGTGAGGTACTACTATCATGCAGCCGAGAGGCCACCCATGGCTGACACTCTCAAAATGCAATGGTAGGGAGTGGGCCTCGGAGGGAGGCGATGGAAGATGGGTGGGTACATCTGAAATACAACCTCAAGCCTTTGAATCAAATACATTGATTAAAAAAACAGTACTTGTTTATTCTTCTTCCAAGGGATTTTTCCATTTATCATTGCATTGTTCTTCTAGCATTATTTTTATTCTTCATCTTTGGCTTTGCTACTCAGGCCCAGTGTAAGTTTTACATTCTCTTCATCCAGTCTTCACCTATGATTGAATGCCATCCATTCATCCATCCATCCAAACATGGCTATCATTATCAATAAATCTTTCACCAACATACATTTGCCATTTCACCACCCATGCATCCCTGCTTTGACCTATCAAACCACCCAGAGAATTTCTTTCACCCATACATTTTCACCCACCCAGGCAGGCATCCTTTGTCACCTTTCACCCATCATTCAACCCCCATGCATACTATCAGACACGTATATATGAATAGTGTCAGCGCTCCATCCATCATCTCCTTGTGTTTGCTTTGTTCGCCCTAAGTTGGCAGGGTATGCCCAGACGTGGGTCCCTTGCTCACTTTGCCACTGGATTCAAGCTAGCCTTGCTGATGACGGCTGATTAGCCAGAAACCGGTCCCAGGATGCTTGTTTCCAGTCCAGGGAAGACATGGCTTGGCAGTTCGGGCTGGACTGTTCCCATGAGGCACAGGTTCAGACTGATTTGCATATGGCCATGTCTGAACTGGGGTGGCCGAGTGAGCTAAAGAATGATGATGGATTAAACCCAGATCTGTGATTGGGGGTGAGTGTCTGAACAGTGTCAGTGCTCCGTCCATCATCTCCTTGTGTTTGCTTTGTTCGCCCTATGTTGGCAAGGTATGCCCAGACGTGGGTACTTTGCTCACTTTGCCACTGGATTCAAGCTAGCCTGGCTGATGACAGCTGATTAGCCAGAAACCGGTCCTAGGATGCTTATTTCCGGTCCAGGGAAGACATGGCTTGGCAGTTTGTGCTGGACTGTTCCCATGAGGCACAGGGTCAGACTGATTTGCATATGGCCATGTCTGAACTGGGATGGCGGAGTGAGCTAAAGAATGATGATGGATTAAACCCAGATCTGTTACTGGGGGTGAGTGTCTGAACAGTGTCAGGGCTCCGTCCATCATCTCCTTGTGTTTACCTATATATGCATCCCTTCACCCGCCATCTTTCTCTGCCATTCAATTTACATTTCACCCGTCCTTCCTCCTTCCATCCTTCTTTCCCTTTCCCATCAACCCATCAAGGTCTGACTCCTCTTCATAAAAATTTCTCTGCTGAGTTGAAGATAGAAGAGGCCATTAGTTACTCAACTCCCAGTGTTTATGCTATTTGCTAATGCTAATTAAAGGGTGTCTTCAACTGTTCACAACTTAGGGGGTGAGTAGGATGGCGGGCGGATTGCCACCGTCGGCCCGGCGATAATGATCCACCCGCCATCCCAACCTGATTTACCCCCCGCCCTATTACAATGCGTGGGGTATTGCAGCGGACACAAAGTGCGTCTGCCGCTTTTCTGCCGGTCAGCAATCGGAAGGGCGGACGTGAGCCTCAATGTGGTTGTGGTGCCTAGCAGGCACCACCATCCATATTAGGATGCAGGGTTTCACAGGCCTTTCCATGGGGCTGGTGGGGAATTGCTTTGGGGGCCCATTGCGGGTCCCCGGGGAGGTTGGGGGGGTGTGGGCTGCACTTAGGGGGTAAGCCTGCCACGGTGCCTGCGTGGTGCCTGCCACGTTGTGCATGGCAAAGCACAACATGACACTTTGGCATTGCGTGGGTGCTGCTTACAGCAGCCCCCGCCGCAATGTTAAATATGTGGAATGCGACCACCACGGTGGCAGTTGCATTCTAATTGGCGGTGCGGGACCGCCGCACACCTGGCGGCCGGTCCCAGCACCGCTAGGGTGGCGGGCATCCTAATAACTCCCTAAGTCTCTACAGTACAGTATACTAAATGTACACCCTTGCAGTGAGTGTATAAATTGTCAGTAAGCAAGCAATATGACTTAACACCACCGGCCACTGCTGCTGGCTCACTCTCTGCAGCTGCAGCACCTGCTCCCTGCTGGCTGATGTCGCCATCCCCGCTGGCCCCATCACTGGTGGTCGGTATGGCCAAAAAGAACATCAAAACACACAAGATGATGGACGAAATGTTGCACATTGGCAAAACATTCACCCCCAGTCACAGATCTGGGTTTAATCCATCTTTATTTTGCTCACCACGCCAACCCCAGTTAAGACATGGCCATATGCAAATCAGTCTTGACCCTGTGCCTCATGGGAACAGTCCAGCACGAACTGCCAAGCCATGTCTTCCCTGGACCAGAATCAACCATCCTAGGACTGGTTTCAGGGTTTCACCCCTCTTCAGCCAGGATTGCTTGACTCCAGTGGCGTCGTCAGCACTGGACCCATGTCTGGGCATACCCTTCCCAAATAGGGCGAACAGCAAAACACACAAGATGATGGACGAAATGTTGCACATTGGCAAAACATTCACCCCCAGTCACAGATCTGGGTTTAATCCATTGTTATTTTGCTCACCACGCCACCCCAGTTCAGACATGGCCATATGCAAATCAGTCTTGACCCTGTGCCTCATGGGAACAGTCCAGCACGAACTGCCAAGCCATGTCTTCCCTGGACCGGAATCAAGCATCCTAGGACCGGTTTCGGGGTTTCACCCCTCTTCAGCCAGGTTAGCTTGACTCCAGTGGCGTCGTGAGCACGGGACCCACGTCTTGGCATACCCTTCCCACATAGGGCGAACAGCAAAACACACAAGATGATGGACGGAATGTTGCACATTGGCAAAACATTCACCCCCAGTCACAGATCTGGGTTTAATCCATCGTTATTTTGCTCACCACGCCACCCCAGCTCAGACGTGGCCAAAAAGAACATCACACCTTTTGTAGATGCCATATATGCCTCCCCTATTTATTTTTTTCTGTAGCAAGATTGAAAATACATACAACACACACATTACTACAATTCAGGGTACAGACAGTATGTCCTGTCAAAAATAATAAAATAACTGGTTGGGCATTCTGTTGGAGGCAGCTTTTGAAAAGCCTCTCAAGAAGACAACCTGTAAAGGTCTGGACTGAGTGGCTAGAGCTTTTGACTTTTTGAAAAGAAATAAGGGGCATATCAACAACAACTGGCGATAATTATCGCTGAACGCACTTAGCGCTCGGATAATTATCGCCGGCTAGCGCCGACTTTTATCGCTGAGATAGCGTGCTATTAGCAACGCTTATCTCTCGGCGATAAAAATCCTAGCGCTAACTGGCTAACGTGAGATTATCGCTGGAAACTCAGCAATAATCTCACGTTAGCTAGTTGATAGGGACTCACAAACTTAGCCATGATATCCACCTTCCATAGGATATCATGGCTAAGTCAGTCCTGAAGCAGGTGTAAGGAAAGTAGCGATAACAGGGGATATCGCTACTTTTCCTGACGCTATGCTTCATAGTGTTAGGCTTGCTGATAGGAGAAATGTCGCTTAGCGACATTTCTCCTGTCATGCCAGGTCAGGAACGCCCACTTTGCATCTCATTAGAGATACAAAGCTGGGCGTTAGGAATCCTGACGCTAAAGCAAGGTTTCACGCGTTAGCGTGACCTTGCTGATTAGGCGATAAAAAATGTTATCGCCTGCTTGTTGATATGCCCCCATGAGTGGTCAACTGGGCGGACAATTAAACATAAGGTCTTCTTGGTAGGACAATGTAATGGTGCCATCTTCCTCCTCCTCCTCCTGATATTTCCTTCCAGCCATGGTGCACAGTCATTAGTTTACCATCAACTGCTGTTAATAATACTAGGCCTAGATGATAAGACATAACTATGGGGTGTCCAACATTACCATGGCCACTCTCTAGTTTTACTGATTGAGCATGAGAAAGTAAAAGAAAGCCTTCTCATCTCAACAAACATGCGTAGAATACCTTACTTGGGCATGCAATCTGCACGGCACAGTAGCAGTACTAGTGCTAGTAGTAGTAAGGACCAATGGGTTCTCTGAGTCTTTTAGTAGCATCAATAGGCTGTCCACAAAATATATAAGGGGAGAAGGAAAGCTGAATGAAAAATCACAAGAAGGCAAGCTACAGACAGACAAGGTAAAACAGAAGCAGTTTAAGGTAAATACACACACAAGAAATATAAAGTTAGTAAATAAGATTATGCAAGGATAACAAGAATTTAGAAACAGATAGATCAAAGAGGATTTGGAAAAAAATAAATTAGGAAATGGAAACAATAGTTCAAAATAACGAGCGGTAAAAGTTAGAGAAATTTATACCAATATTAACAACAGGGGGACTTACTGGGGCCAGCAGAGTCATGAGATGAGGAGTCAGTTTTAGAGGCCCCTCCATCTCCCGCACCCGCCTCAGATGACCTAATCTTGCCCTGGATGCTGGTGATCATGAAAGACATAATTAAAGAGACAAAAAATGATTGTTGTTAAATAAATATTAAATAATCGCTCCAAAAAGATTTTTTAATAGGAAACTGCAATTGCAATAACATTGACCTTTCAGAAATCAGATTCACTAGTTTTAAACTAGTATCGCGGTCGCAGTCACGGACTGTCCTATCTAAATATTATTCCACAGTTCCAATCGAATTGCTGATTCCTAACCCTATCTAGTCCACCTACTCCAAACACTTTGGAATGAATTGCAAAAAAATTATATTTTCTTCTAATTTCCGATCTCATTCGCAATCATCTCAACCCCATTTGACGGGCCCATTTACTATGTCTGCATTTAGTCTTTAAAAACATAGTTGGACGCATGCATATAGCATACAACAAATTGGCTGGTTGCTAGTCACTCACTATACAAACTAGAAAAAAGGTTCTACTAAGCCTGAAGTGAGAGGACGCAGGGCGCTAAATTACTAATACTAAGTAACTAAGCAACTACCACTATCTTAGTGACAGGACAAAGGAAAGGAATATCTCTAGTCTGCATTACCTAACTTAAGTTCTCTAACATAACCAGCCCAAGCAATTATAAAATGTTGCAAACAAGTAAGATTAGGTAGCGCTGAGAACCTGTATAGAATAACGATCACAAAATATATGGTTTGTAAATGTGACTTGCCTACATGTGAGCAGCATGCTTGCTATTTGGGAAAAAAATATTAGCAATACCACAAAATACACAATAATAATTAGCTACTCACAAAGCCCCAAGACCTCAACCCCTTCCAGGTACAGAAGATCGTGCTCTCAGTCCAGGATAGTGGACCACCGGTGCAGGCAATACTCTGCCAAGTGCAACCTCACCCACCGCTGATGGTGCTCCCAGAGTCTGTACACGTCCCCAGGCCTGCCACGTGCTGCTAGAGTAGAGGGAAGATGGTACTGCACAAAAAAAAAACAGCGCTGCCACCGCCGCATCAGAAAACAAGGCTTGAGCCTGCACCTCTTCCTGGTGCCGCCTTTCGCAAGGAAGTTGGCTCTTCTTTGCCACCTTGGCCCTGCTCTCTTTCTCTGCCATGATGCTGGGGGGGCGGGCGGTGTGGCAGAAGTATCAAAAATACCTGGGAGTAGAAGGAAGTAAAACAGAATTAGGAGGAAAGTATGTATAGAGAAAAATAGCATAAAAGAACAAAACTCACTAAAAACACAAAAAAGTAAAACAAAAATGCAAAATATACACTTAAGAAGAGAGATAAGAAATAAAAAAGATAAGAAAAAAAGTTTTGGGTAACCCTCGGCGTAGCTCGCGTAGTAGCGCTACGTGTAGTTACGCGAAGTGCACTTTGCACTACGCGAGGTACGCGTAGCACTACGCGAACTGCGTAGTGCGCTGTTCGCGATGATTGCACAGTGCCGGATGCTTGTCCACTCTGTGCAATCATTGAAAACGGCATCTTGCACAGTGCGAGCTGTCGTTTTCTGCCGCTCAAGTAGATTTTTACTCAAGTGACAGCTTTCTCAACGCGGACTGGTAGTTTCTCATTGCGAGCGGACGCGAGTATACGCGGCCACTCGCAATAAGAAACCTGTCCTCCCCACTTTGAGAATCTCGCCGGGAGGTTAATTTTCCACGCTCGGGATCGGCCACTTGATGGTGCTGATCGTGAACAAGGAAAAAGTCTCGCCGGGATGTCATTTTGCTCGCTCGCGGTCGCCAACTTGACGTTGAGGACCGCGAGCGAGCAAAAAATGCCAACTACGCTACGCGATTTTGCACTGTGCTACGTGCAATTCACGTAGCACAAAATAGCACAAACTACGCAAATTATGCCAGCGTAGCGTAGTTGTCCGCCCAGGGTTAGTTTTGGGAATGAAGGATTGGAAAGATTTAGGGAGAATTCAAAACAGGCCCCAGAACCATAACAGAGAAGAAAAACAAGATGCGTGACCACGTAGTGCAGTTTGCGCCATATTTTCGCCCGAACATGCAATCCGTGTTACCGTACGACAGGAAATGTCACACAAACGGTTGGAAAAAGCAACTCCACCCACTCACAGAACTCTGCGTAGTGCAGCCGAGTTTTTTTCCCACTTCCTGGAGTTGTACGTAGCGCTGCTACAAGAACTCCACCCAGGCTTAACAAAACCATGGCAAATCCAGGGAATGGAAACTTTGTTTCAATCAAGTTTAATTCCTACATAAATGGGCTTCCTGAATGATACAGTCCAACAGACTACATATCTGGGAATGGTTAAAATCAAAGAGATGAATGGCCCAACTATTCCCGATATTTCCCACTTTGGGAATTTGCAAAATTTGACAAATTATACTGAAGAGCAACTCAATAGTATGTTGTAGAACGATACATTCAATTCCTTTGAAGTCCTCATGGGTGGTTATTGGGGCCGATAGACACAAATAGTTGGCATGCTCATTTTCCCAGTTCCCCACTTGGGTTTAGGACAAGCAGACTGTTACTCTCATTCACACCATTCAGGTATTGTTACCACCTATTTGATGGGGAAATTATGTCAACAATAGTTAGAACATTCCACACTGTCTGCCGTAAAACAACATCTTTCTCTCCTGTCTGAAGACACAGACCTATCAGATGTTTTATTAGGTCCCAAGTCTCCATGTTCTGAAAGATTTGTTTATGCTACATATTACATTTGGAAATTGTCACAAATAGTAACTGCAGCATGTTTAAGACAAATTGTTCAAGGTAATTTGGAGAAAGTGCTTGATAATGTTATTTATAATTTGAAAAACATTGTGGCATCTGTTATTGATATCATGCAAAGTGATATGTTGACAATGTATCATGGACAACGTCAGCTTAAATCTATCATGCAGTTCAGCTGGACACTGCAATCCCTAAAAAATGGGTGCGTACCTTAGCGCTACCTAAATTCAAGCTACTTCTTGTTGCCCTTTAATCTGACACGCAACGACAATTGATGGCTAAAATGTCACATACAAAATGTTGCGCCTTGAGAAGTAAGAACAGCTCCCTCTTACAGTAGCAGAAACACCTTCTACTGTCTAGTTAATACACGGCCTAATTATTTTGCCGATTTCAACATTCCAATCCACAGCTTGCATGAAATATTTTTCAGTCGGTAGATATGAACCCCCTGAGGCAGTTTCATGCATGGATTATGGTCACTTCAATTTTTATATTGTTGTGATCGTGCCAACAAAGAGGTCTTCCTTACTGGAAAAGAATGCAACTCTTCTGTTAGGCATTTACTTGTTTGCAAACATGTGACCATTCATGGAGCAGGTAATGTTCCGGTAATAAATTTGGCCTGCTATCTAAAAGCAATATCAGCTCTTGCAATACTCCCACTTATTACAGTCCTCTCAAATGGAAGCTATTTAATGTTGAGAAATCAGGACTGTTGTGGAATGTGAGCTGGGATTCCCTATATTTTCTCTGTTTTCCAGCATATCACTTGTTTTAATACAGTCCTTTTCCCTCACACACAAGGGGTATGGATAGCTCATTGTGGCCTTCCATTCCAACTTTAAATTCATCTTTCGACAAACTAAGCAGACGCAAAGCACTATTGTTACAAAAAGAAGTAGCACAAGCATCTCCTTTAGAAACCTTTGAATTTCAAGTTGCAAGGACATCCAGTGAGATGCAGTCCCTGTCAAACAGCAGTCTCCAATTACATTTTGGTGAATTAGCTCACCACATTTTTAATGCATCTAGTATGGCCGGCCTTGGTCTTTATTTAGGTCGAGCTAGACAGCACGTGCTGTCTCTTTGAGACCTACTGGAATTAGTCTGTGGGCATGAAGTCCATCCCCTTTCTCGACATTGCTTTTCATTTGTCTGTGTCAGTGTCCTTTAAAAATTCTTGCTTGCTAGTTGTCAGTCCTGCCTCTTTGCTCTCCTTTCTCTCTTGTGCAGAGCAGGGGCTTTTTACTGTCTCATTCCTCTCTGGTTCCGTATCTGTTTTATAAGGGACTATTTTTTTCTTGGTTTCCTAGTCCGTTACTGTTTGTCTGTGTTCAGCTTCAGCTCCCTCTCTGCTTACATTTAAATATAGCGATTCTGCCATGCCACTTACTCCAGTGCTTTTTTTTTTTTAGGTCAAGCCCACAGCAACTCTTGCCTCTAGGAGCATCCCAGTGAATAAACCCAAAGTTGTGGTAGTGTAAAGTAAAGTACAGAAGGGGCATATTATCAAGAAACGGCGTTACAATTATCGCCGCTTTGGCGGCAGAAAACTGCTGCTAAAGCAGCGATAATGCGCTTGATAAGTGATAACATGCCCTTAAGAATTCCCATAGAAGCCCATGTTCTGGTGGCAACATGGGATTCTATTGGAATTCTCCAGGGCATATTATCAAGCCCATTATCGCCGCTTTTTAGCCGCAGTTTTCTGCTGCTAAAGAGGCAATAATTTTAACGCCGTGCTTGATAATATGCCCCAGAAGACCCAAAACCCAGAGCTATCATGGAGATTGGTGCCATTTGAGTGCAATCAGTAAGTGAAAGATGCACAGAGGCATTCTCTTTATTCAGAAAACAATGGAAACTCAATCGACTAACACACCACCTTCAGCCCCTGGCTGCTCCTCACGGTAAACCCCTCCTCTCACGACCCTGCTTTCACCATTTTCGCAGTAAGCGCTCATGGGCTCGTGCTACCGACGGCCCTGTAACTCTTAACTTTCTAATCCTCCTGTTAGTCTTTTTATCTTGTAATCATCCTCGTTATTATTCATTTTGTGCTGCTAGTACAGCTGATACTGACCTATTTGAGCAAGTAAATTGTGCAAGATAAAGCACAACCCCAGCCCATCCATATGCACACGCTCTGCTGCATGTGTGTAATGTGGCACACCCCCAATTCTATTAATTGAAAATAGCAGTCTCTCCACGTCTATACAAAATAAATATTGTCCATTGAGGATTCGGATCTTGGCTTCTAAAGTTTACCTGCTCCACCTAAAATGCGGGTCACAGACCAAACAGGAATCTAACCCATACCAGTGCCACGATCTTCCCAAACCACAGCTCCTAAAAGTGCTGTTATAAACAACCAAGCACCCTGCATGTTCTTGAAGTGCTCACTAGTGATTCACTTCCTGCTGTGGCACTGTACACAGCACTGTACACGCCTCACTCGGTGCCGTTATAACAGATTTTCCTTAACAGAAGTCACAATTAGCTTAATTGCTCTCTTCCAAAATACTTTCTCGGTTTCGAAGGCAGCTACATCCGACATAGCGACATGAGTTTCAGTCTCGCCCCACATTTGCAGAGTGACTACTAAATACGTTAACAATTCCCATTTACGTTGAGGCACATCCTGTCGGTGTCCTAAAGAGCTGGTTCTCATGGACAGTCGTATCCCAAACCATTCTGGTGAAGTGGCAGAAGCACGACCCCCTCCCCTCCCTTTCAAGCCTGTAGAGCAGGCCCTGGCTGTGTAGGGACCAGGGTCACCCGGGGCAGGATGAGTCAGTCTGAGCTGGAACCCTGGTTAGAACCTCCCAGGGGCAGACATGCACAGCCTGTAAAACCTCAGTGCGGTCAAAGAATTACTTCCAGTTTCCCAAAATCTCCTACGCACACAGCGGCAGATTTACAAGCCCCTTGCGCCACTTTTACGTCACTTTTCCCATGTTAAAAGTGACGCAAAAGTGGCGAAAGAGACTTATAAATATGCCCCACAGTTTCTTGTCCTTTATTTACTCCCTTTCACTAATAGAAATGGCTTCTACTGGATCCAGTACATGTGTGGTTGTGAATATGGAAGCATAGACCCAGCAGAAACCAAAGGGGCCTTCTATATGTCAAATATATTTCTACTGGTAAAGCAAAAATAAATCAAATCTAATATGCAACAACAGACCCCAAACTACAGTGTGAAGATCGAACTGGAATCAATTAGAATGTATCCATTGCTGCCATTTAGCTGGCCAAAATCCCATAAAGCATATATGTTAATGTTAATTGTGATTTGCAAAGGGCCTAATACCGGCAGGTCTCTAAGTGCTGAAATATGTCTGCAAACAAATCTAGCAAAAAACATTTACAGCTGGCCAACTGGAATGTACACCAGAATGACCACTACTAAAAACCGCTCCACTTGAGCAACAAACAGCCCTTCAGACATTTTCTCTCAAAATTAAAGGCAAGCCAACTAATGAAAACAAACATTTGCCATCACCTTCTAGGTGCATTTCACCCAGCTAGGCCAGCGATGTGTTTAGTCAGCACACTGTGTGTGCATGGTGAGATGGAGCTCTGTGTACCATTGTGAGCTAAAACACATGGATTTTTCTCAATAGGCAATGTACTGCAAATCATGAGAGATTGATGCTATGCAATAGAAAACATAATATGACAACGTTTGTGCAGGAAACAACATTAGCACCCCAATAATCAATTGCCGCTACCTGTAGTTGGTGGTAAATAACGAATCCTTGAAACAAAAAAGCACTCACTTGAGTGCTCTCTACATAGGATTTGAGGATTCGGTAATTTACCGAATCGGTATTTTACCAATTTCTTAAAATACCGATTCGGTAAATTACCGAATCCTCAAAACCTGCCTCCTACATTGGAAAGGGCTAAATACCGGTCGGTAACGGGAAAATTACCGATTTTCGGCCATTACCGACCGGTATTTAGCTATCTACATATGGCCCTGAGTAACATGTCTGTCCTCTGAAACTTGTGAATTGGGTGATAGACTAATCGTCATCTGTGGAGATGGAGTATGTTCTGGATTCACCAGACTTCAAATATGTAAGAGACATCATGGATATTGCCGGCACACTGAAATTCGTCTAGTTTTCAAAATTAGCAAGTTATGTTTTTTCATTATTTTTTATGATGATGATCCTTTTTTGTATAAATATGTTTATTAGCAGCACTTTGAATTTGCTTATCTTGTGCCTTAAATCTTTTATTATTTAATTAGTCATTGTATTACTGCCCCAACCAAAGGGGGGGTGTGTTATCATGAGTTTCGTATAGGGCTCACTGTAGCTTCTCCCCTATGTTAGCCTAACTGCACTTGCAATAGGCCACTTTTGCTTTGCACACATTAGAAAATAACACACTTGTTTTTATGGAAGACTGTTATTTTGGAAATAGGCTGCACATGCTGTGGTATTTTACTCTTCTGCTGGGATTCAGTCTGAAGGTCACAAGGTCAAGCAACAAGCGCCATCTGAGATGTGAACCAGCTGACTATGCATGACAGGTGTTGGGTCCATCAATAATCTCAGAGATCTCTAATATAACACCGTGTTTCCATAGTTGTTGGACCCGGCCTCGTAGAATCGCCCTCCGTGCCCCCGCACCACCGAAACCTGGTACCTACGGCCCAAGCACACGGCCAAGCCGAACCTCCCCACCAGGACACACGCACCGACCCGGACATCCCCGTCCCTGGCCTCTCTCCTTTCGGCCACCCCGGGCCCGCGTGCCCACTTCATGCACCAAGATGGCCGCCCGGCCCCAGCGCGACCCGGGCCTAGAGGCGCCACTCCGGCTGGAGGACATCACGCTTCCAGGGGATGAGAGAGGGAGGAGCAGTTTCTATCGCACCTCTGAACTCCCCCGGGACGATGGGTTTCGATCGGCCCTCCGGCCTCCCTGAGGGCTGGCTCCATGCCTGCTGGGTGTCTGGGACTCCTCCCGACCCGGCCCTGAAAGGATCAAAAGACAATAGCAGGAAATCCCGACAAGCGACCCCCAGGTGACAAGACCCCTGCCTGCACAGACTCCGGACATCAAAGAGGGGTCGACCTATAACAAGGGGTGCTCTGGGTCTGTCCGGGAGATTCGACGCTGGAACAACGAGAGCCTGCCGACGTGGTCGCGGCTCCTGGAACTTGGACCCACCCGAGCCCTGCTGAGTGACTCGCGGCTCCCTGAAGATCGTAAGACCTCCGAACTTGTACCTGAGCCCTGCTGAGTGACTCGCGGCTCCCTGAAGATCGTAAGACCTCCGAACTTGTACCTGAGCCCTGCTGAGTGACTCGCGGCTCCCTGAAGATCATAAGACCTCCGAACTTGTACCTGAGCCCTGCTGAGTGACTCGCGGCTCCCTGAAGATCGTAAGACCTCCGAACTTGTACCTGAGCCCTGCTGAGTGACTCGCGGCTCCCTGAAGATCGTAAGACCTCCGAGCCTGTACCTGAGCCCGCTGAGTGACTCGCGGCTCCAACCGACTCACGGTCCCGCCGGACCCCGACTACAACATCGTATCCCCCAGCTCGAGGATTGTGAGCGGTGCGCCGGATACGTCCCTGCTTGAACCTTTAGAGACTGTCCCGCTACCCCCTACCCCTTCCGAGACTCTTGAGCCCGTGCTCACCTTGTACATATTTGCAGTGATAACCTACTTGATAAAGATTGTTTTCTCAGAATACCCGGTGTGGTCACTCTGTGTCGTGTGGTGCCAGAAGTACGATCCTAGATACGAGATTCCTCCCCCTGGGGAATCTCCCGCCAGTGCCCGGCTACGATACCTTGAGGGTGGGACTCAGGGTAGTCAGGACCCCTTCCAGGCTCCTCTGAGGTCGCCGTCTAACATTGGTGGCAAGCGACGGGATTCGGGCCCATCACCTAGAGATCGTACCGTGAACAACGGAAGCACTACCGACAAAGATGGCAGAAGGAAGCGCCGTGAGCCCCGCAGAAACCAGCGCCAACAGGGTGTTCCAGGTGGAGCAGCTAGAAGAATACACACACAAGGAGCTAAAGCAATTTTGCAAAGAACTTAAAATCGCTACCACTGGTCTCACTAAAGAGGATTTGCAGAAGGCACTGAAAACTTGGGTGGAGACCGGGGCCTCCCGCCCGGAAGGCACGGGGGAGCGCCCCGACGAAGCCGAACCCCCCCAAAGTGGAAGCAGTAGCAATCAGGTGCGAGGCACCGTACCAGACGGGGGCCTATCCCCGGAAGAGCTCGCGGACAGAGAGAGAAGCCGCAATCATGAACTCGAGTTATCCAAACTCAAAATCGAGGGCGAATTGAAGTTAGCGGAAAAAAGCTAGCAGTAGAGCAAATGCGTGTACAAGGCGAACTAGAAGAAAAGAAGCTCCAACGGGAGCACGAAGGAAGGAAGCTCCAACTAGAGCACGAACGCAGCTTGAAAGAAATCGAGCTCAAGGCCAGAAGCGAGGAAGGAAGGCCCCCGGGAAACCGAGAGACAGCCTCCCCAGCGGAACAGAAGGTCCACATCCCCAAGGATGTGGTCAAGGAATATTATAAAAACGATGACATTCAGCAATGGTTCAGGGCCTACGAGGTCGCCATGACCTCCCATCGGATCCCGCAGAAGGACTGGGGGGCGGGGTTGTGGGGGCGGTTTATGGGGGGGCGGGGTTGTAGGGGCGGTTTATGAGCGAAGGAAGGGACAACCTGCTCGACCTACCCCTCTGCCTGCAGACCTCCTACAGCCACATGAAAGAGGCTCTACTCACAAGATACGGCCTCACCCCAGAAATGTACCGTCAGCGATTCCGGGACTGCCGGAAGATCCCGGGCACCACCTGGGTGGAGTATGTAAACTTTTTCAGTTGGGCCTTCGATGGGTGGATCAAGGGCAGCAAAGTCACCACCCTTGCCGAACTCACTGACCTCATGTTGTGGGAACATCTGGCTGCGAACTGCTTCATAGAACTACGTCAGCATCTGCTTGACAGCAAGCTCACAGATCCCCGGAAGCTGGCTGTGGAGGCCGACCGCTGGACCAACACCCGGGTCTCCCGGGGCATGGTAGGAGAGTACCCCCGAGCCGGTCAGGGACCACCCCGCCAGAGAGGGGGAGGGAACCAGGGAGGGCCGAGAGAGTCCCAGCCTAGCCCCCCGAAGACACAACCTCCCCCTTTCCCGGCGCCCCCCCCACCGGTGACAGGGCCCCCTGGGAGACGGGGACACCGGGTGACCGTCATGTTTCCGTTGCCAGAAACCCGGGCACTACGCCAATGACCCAGAGTGCCCCATGGCCACCCAAGTCTCCCCTACCACCCCTGCGAGACAGATAGCCAACATAGCTCTGGGGGAGGAGGTTGAGGAAGCCGAGGAGTGGGAACCCGCAGCAATGGCCCTAGTATCCCTGGGAGATAGAGAGATGATCCCTGGTAGCCTCCTACCCTCCAACACACAGAAATACGGGCAGCTCGTCAAGATCAATGGCCACCAGGTAGAGGCCCTGCGGGACACCGGGGCCAGTATCACCGGTGTCCTCAGGCACCTAGTCCCCGAGGAGCAGATCCTCCCCAACGTCTTTTGCCCCGTAATATCCGCAGACAATAGAGAAAGTATGTGTCAGGTAGCCCTGGTGCCGTTTGAGTGGGGAGGGGTGATAGGTAAACTCAAGGTGGCCGTAAGAACCTCCCAGCCGGTCGACTGCCTCTTAGGGAACGACCTAGAGAGTTCTCCCTGGAAGCACGTCGAGCGCAAGGCCCACCTAGGAATGATGGGACTCCCCGAGTGGGTGTGCGCCACCACCCGATCTATGTCAGCCCGGCTCACTCCCCGGAGAGAAGTCGAGAACACCCCGATCGAAGAGACCAGTACAGTCCCCGCCGAGGGTCCTCCCGTCCCCCCAGCAGAAGGGTCCGTCGCCTGCGACGAACCCGCACCATCCGACCCCGCCCCGGTCCCCGAGTTGGGAGATCTACCGGAGTTGGCCCATTGGCGCCACGAGGGCGGGCCCACTCGGGAAGAGTTTTGCCGGGAGCAAGCCACTTGTCCTTCCCTGGTCGGACTGCGGCGCCAGGCCGAGGGCCAAGCCGCAGGTGACCAGACTGGGACACACCGAATCTATTGGGAAAATAGCATCTTGTACAGTGAGCAGAAGTCGGTGGAGCTGGGATCCGGACGGGTACTGGTGGTACCCCTCCGCTTCCGAGATTTCCTCCTGGGCTTAGCCCACGACGTCCCCCTCGCCGGCCACCTGGGTCAGGACAAGACCTACAGCCGACTCGTGACCCATTTTTACTGGCCTAGAATGAGAGCAGCGGTAGAAGCCCACTGCAAGTCCTGCCCCACGTGCCAGGCTAGTGGGAAGAGTGGGGGGAAGTGCAAGGCTCCCCTCCAACCCTTCCCGGTCGTCAGTACCCCTTTTGAACGAGTCGGAATCGACATCGTGGGACCACTGGACCCCCCCACCTCCCAAGGCCACCGTTTCATCTTGGTCCTCGTGGACCACGCCACCCGCTATCCTGAGGCTATTCCCCTACGCACCATTACGGCCCCCGTGGTGGGCCGGGCCCTGATGGGGATCTTTTCCAGGGTGGGTTTTCCCCGCGAGGTCGTGAGCGATCGCGGCACTAATTTTATCTCGAAGTATATGACGTCCCTGTGGCAACAATGTGGGGTGTCCTATAAGTTCACCACCCCGTACCATCCCCAAGGGAACGGCCTAGTAGACAGGTTTAATAGGACTTTGAAAGGGATGATCGCTGGCCTAGAAGAGCCCCTCCGGCGTAAGTGGGACGTCCTGCTCCCCTGCCTCTTGTTCGCTTACCGGGAGGTCCCCCAGAAGTCCTTAGGGTTCAGCCCGTTTGAATTACTCTATGGACACCCCGTCCGAGGTCCCCTCAGTTTGGTTAAGGAAGGGTGGGAGGCAGCACCCCAGACCACCCCCCGAGATGTGTTCCAATACGTCCTGGCCCTCCGAAACAAGACCAGGAAGTTCCGAGAACTGGCTGAGGCCAACCTGGAGGCAAGTCAAGAGGAGATGAAGCGCTGGTACGACCAGAATGCCACTCTGGTCGAGTTCCAGCCGGGCCAGCAGGTGTGGGTCATGGCCCCCGTGAAGCCTGGCGCCCTCCAGGACCGATGGACTGGGCCCTACAAAGTGGTTGAGCGGAAGAGCGAAGTCACATACTTGGTGGACGTCCAGTCACCTCGGGATCCCCTCCGGGTCCTGCACGTGAACCGCCTCAAGCCTCACTTCCAGCGGACAGAACTGAGCCTCCTGCTGGCCACCGATGACGGGGCCGAAGATGAGTCGGATCCCCTCCCGGACCTCCTGTGTGTCAAGGAGCAGGATGGCTCCGTGGAAGGAGTGAACCTCTCCCCAGCCCTCACTGCCCAGCAACAAGCGGACTGCCACCAGCTCCTAAGACAATTTTCCGACCTCTTCTCCCTGACCCCCCGGGTCACCAACTGGTGTGTTCATGACGTGGACACCGGGGACAGCCCGCCGGTGAGACACCGAGCCTACCGGGTTCCTGACCGGGTCCGGTCCTGCATTCAAGCGGAAGTCTCGAAGATGTTGACCCTGGGGGTGATCGAGCCCTCTGACAGTCCCTGGGCCAGCCCCGTGGTCCTGGTCCCGAAGGCAGCGGCCCCCGGTGTCGCCCCCGAGCTCCGATTCTGTGTGGACTACCGGGGGCTCAATGACGTTACCCGAGCCGATGCCCACCCCATTCCACGAGCCGACGAACTCATTGACCGACTAGGGGCAGCCCGGTTCCTCAGCACATTCAACCTCACCTGCGGATACTGGCAGATTGCGCTCACCGAAGGGGCCAAGGAGCGGTCCGCTTTCTCCACCCCCGATGGGCACTACCGCTTCTGCGTAATGCCCTTCGGGATGAAAAATGCCCCGGCCACTTTCCAGCGACTGGTGAATAGGGTCCTGGCCGGGCTAGAACAGTTCAGCGCGGCATATCTGGACGACATCGCTGTCTTCAGTTCAGAGTGGAGTGAGCACCTCCAGCACCTCCGGAGGGTGCTAACCGCCCTGCGCCAGGCAGGCCTCACAGTAAAAGCCAGCAAGTGCCAGATCGGGCAAGGATCCGTGGTCTACTTGGGGCACCAGGTCGGGAGTGGCCAGGTCGCCCCCCTACAGCCAAAGATCGACACCATCCTGGCCTGGGAACCACCCATCACCCAGACGGAGGTCCGAGCCTTTCTGGGACTCACGGGCTACTACCGAAGATTCATTCGGGGGTATGGCAGCCTTGTCGGCCCTCTCACAGAACTCACGTCTAAAAGACAGCCAAAGAAAGTGCAGTGGACGGCTGCCTGCCAGGAAGCTTTCGATGCCCTAAAAAAGGCCATGTGTACTGCCCCCGTCCTCCAGGCTCCCGACTACGCCAAGGAGTTCATAGACCAGACCGATGCCTCCGAGCATGGCATTGGGGCCGTCCTGTCCCAAGTAAATGGCCAAGGCCTAGACCAGCCTGTCGCCTTCCTCAGTCGGCGGCTGTTGCCCCGAGAACAGAGATGGAGCACCATAGAGCGCGAAGCCTTTGCCGTGGTCTGGGCACTCAAAAAGCTACGACCCTACCTGTTCGGCACCCATTTCAGAGTCCAAACTGACCATCGGCCCTTGCGATGGCTCATGCAGAAGCGAGGAGAAAACCCCAAGCTACTGCGGTGGTCAATCTCCCTCCAGGGGATGGATTTCACCGTGGAACACCGCCCTGGTACGGACCACGCCAATGCCGACGGCCTCTCCCGGTTCTTCCGCCTCAGCGAAGAGAACCCCCCAAGCTGATGGGCAGTTCTCTCCGGCTTTCAGCTGGGGGGGGGACGCGTGTTGGACCCGGCCTCGTAGAATGGCCCTCCGTGCCCCCGCACCACCGAAACCTGGTACCTACGGCCCAAGCACACGGCCCAGCCGAACCTCCCCACCAGGACACACGCACCGACCCGGACATCCCCGTCCCTGGCCTCTCTCCTTTCGGCCACCCCGGGCCCGCGTGCCCACTTCATGCACCAAGATGGCCGCCCGGCCCCAGCGCGACCCGGGCCTAGAGGCGCCACTCCGGCTGGAGGACATCACGCTTCCAGGGGATGAGAGAGGGAGGAGCAGTTTCTATCGCACCTCTGAACTCCCCCGGGACGATGGGTTTCGATCGGCCCTCCGGCCTCCCTGAGGGCTGGCTCCATGCCTGCTGGGTGTCTGGGACTCCTCCCGACCCGGCCCTGAAAGGATCAAAAGACAATAGCAGGAAATCCCGACAAGCGACCCCCAGGTGACAAGACCCCTGCCTGCACAGACTCCGGACATCAAAGAGGGGTCGACCTATAACAAGGGGTGCTCTGGGTCTGTCCGGGAGATTCGACGCTGGAACAACGAGAGCCTGCCGACGTGGTCGCGGCTCCTGGAACTTGGACCCACCTGAGCCCTGCTGAGTGACTCGCGGCTCCCTGAATATCGTAAGACCTCCGAACTTGTACCTGAGCCCTGCTGAGTGACTCGCGGCTCCCTGAAGATCGTAAGACCTCCGAGCCTGTACCTGAGCCCGCTGAGTGACTCGCGGCTCCAACCGACTCTCACGGTCCCGCCGGACCCCGACTACAACATCGTATCCCCCAGCTCGAGGATTGTGAGCGGTGCGCCGGATACGTCCCTGCTTGAACCTTTAACAGAGACTGTCCCGCTACCCCCTACCCCTTCCGAGACTCTTGAGCCCGTGCTCACCTTGTACATATTTGCAGTGATAACCTACTTGATAAAGATTGTTTTCTCAGAATACCCGGTGTGGTCACTCTGTGTCGTGTGGTGCCAGAAGTACGATCCTAGATACGAGATTCCTCCCCCTGGGGAATCTCCCGCCAGTGCCCGGCTACGATACCTTGAGGGTGGGACTCAGGGTAGTCAGGACCCCTTCCAGGCTCCTCTGAGGTCGCCGTCTAACAATATTAAAAGTAGGCTTAGGCAGATTTGTCATTTGCTGTGACAGGACTTTTCATGCTAAATAAATTGCTGACTTGCATACTTCTCCTAATTGCAGCATAGTTGCTTCATGATCGGGCATGATAGTTTAAATAAAGTTTGTAAGCCATCTTTGTGTCACTTTGCTGTTTATTGTGGGCGTATATGAGTGAGAGAATGAAAGGTGATGACCTCTTACAGCGACCCCTGGGAGTATTCAGGGTGTTGTGTTCTGGGGTGCTAACTTACCTGTTACTCTGAATCGTTAGCAGAGCAGGTAAGGCAGTATCAGCTTTGTGCCAGAGGTACTTATGTTGATTAACACATTGCAAAAACTCGTAAATGATAAATGTTTTAGCTGAATAGATCTTAAGAAAAACTATTATATAGGTACATATATGGCACAGTGACTAAGGAGCTGATTAGGATGTTGGGCGGAAAAGCATACCGACTGCTGTGGTAGCGGAAAAGTAACATCCACAGGTACCGTGGCAAAACCGGCGGTCCGATTAGGATGCACTGCCTGAAGATTCCTACTGCTGCGGTCCGATTCCATGATACACCACCGTAAAAGCTGAAAATCCATCTGCAGTGGTCAGAATTGCTGGTGAAAGGCCCAACGGACAGGAATACATGGAGCTATCCGCAGTATTGCTACCGCCTTCCCCGAATGGCCGGATTCTCCGCTGCGGTGTGATGGGCTGTTTGAGACGTCGTGATTCGACCGGCGGTCGTAACCGCATTCCGCACTGCGGTCCCTCTGTACTGGCTCCGTCTGCTACCAGTGCGGAAGGGGATTTCTGGCGGAACCTTAAACACCGCAGAGGACGGGAAATGGGCTATCTATGCCCATCATAATACGGCGGAAGCAAGGACCACCGATGGAGTGCAGAAAAGGGCATTTTCCGCCAGTACCCCGGATGTGCCTCCGTCCGCCATCCTAATCAGCCCCTAGGCCTCTACATACTGACATTCTGTGATCTCAGGCATTGGTCTGTTTCTAAACCGAATCCCTGTGTTGTATAGCTATATTGGAATTTAAAAATAAATGATGGCGCTAGACTTCTAGAGGAAAAGACATGAATAAAGTCCTCTCAAGCAATGCCAATGATTGGATTAATATCTCCAATTGCCAACTCTGTCGACTCAGATGGTGTGAATGTTTCACTAGCCCTTTCTTTGGAGCTATACTAAATAACCATTTTGAAAAACTGAATTTAATATTACTGTATTCTTCATTTACAATTGTTTGAAAGGTTTTGCCAACCGGATCTAGTATTTAGTGAAAACAATATTCTTGGGAGGCATGGCCGAACCACCAGCAAGGTGGCCACCGGCGCGTGACTCTCCCGCCACATTGAAGACCTCTGCCGAGTTCAGAGTGCACGGATGGCATTTTTTTTTTAAATGAGGCATTCTTCAGCAGTGGCGGAACGTGTAGGAAGTGGGTATGTACCTTTTTTTGACCGTTGTCCAGGATTTTTCACTGATTTATTCTCCAGTCCCATTTCCCTCATGCTGGGCCACCGCAGCTGCCATTTTGAGCTCAATTTTGAGTACCAATGCGAACTCCTGGTTTGCCTGGTCTGTATTAAAAAATATGTTGGGGAGCTTTAGGTCTTCTTTTGCTCATTCACAATATAGAGAGGAGATTTGCACAGTGCTCAAATAAAAACATTGTTCAATTTAAGCTTGAATGACCCCTGCAACATCTCTGAATAGGGAAGCAACACACTAACGTTTTTCCTCATAAATCTTTCTTGCTAATGGAAATTCTTTGCACATTTACACTTCAATTTTTTTTACTACAGGATATATCCTGCTGCTGGGAACTCTGTCACAAGCAGTCATTAATACACAGAGTTGCTTGTTGGTTTCCTCTCCTTTTGATCTGCAACAATACAGCTTTATGCCCTCAGGTATAGACTCTGCTACTTCCTCTACACAAAAGGTTGCTCCTTCACCTTTTGCAATTCCTTTACCCCATAAAGATTTTAACAGCAGCGCTAGTAAAAGGCAAAAGAAGGACCTGACTTCTCCATCAAAGCACTTGAGGACCTAACGGACGAAATAGGGCAACGAAAGCGTGATGGATACTAATGTCACGATTCAGAGGATTGAAGAGAAATGGTCTGGTCTTGACTCCCGGGTGACCAAGTTGGAACAATGGTTAAGTGGCATTCAAGATATTATAACCAAAGTCAAAATGATATCTAAAGAAATCTCTCTTAAAACAACATACAGAAGACTTGAAAAACCATAATAGATGCAACTACTTACAAATCTATACAATTCCTGAATGCGCATGGGGCACTGACATCAACACCTTTGTTAAAACACATTCAAAAAATGGTTGGCCTCAGTAAAGGAACCAATCTTAATCTGCAAAGAGCCTATCGCACTGGCCTTAACTCCTCGGGGGTATCTTCATCAGCTAGACCAAGAGAAATTATAGGTCTTTTTTATAAAATACATGGATTTGATGACGGTTCTATCAGCAGCCAAGAAAAGAAAACAAATGTTATGGTCAGGTCAGAAAGTCTCCTTCACGCAGGATGTGGCATAAATTTACAGCCAATTGATGAAAGGTGTTATTATTGCTACATCCTGCCGTAAGACCTATGAACACCCATTATGGTCTTATACATCATTGCAAGTTTATGGTCACCTACAAGGAAAGAACTTTACCACTTGACTCCTGTGACAAATACAAAAACAATCATATCTAAGGGTAACAAAGAGGAAATGGACATTGGAAAGATGTGTTCTATCTTGTCTGCCTATGGTTAATAATTTAGTTATGTTCCTTCTAAATACGCCATCCTCATCCTCTCTTCTTCTTCTTACAGGCTTCCCTCATCTCACCTGGGTCATTGTCCCAGATTTCTCTCTCACATATGTACCCTCCCCCTGACCCAGTGTTTACATTCTTTTCCCCTTATGTTGTTAAGTGCTCCTAGTTTTCTTCCTATGTTGTCCAAGTTTCTATTCTTTTTCTTTTATCATAAATGTATTCATCTTTGTTTTAACATAATTGTCTACGGAGGTCCCCCTACCAGCTCCTGGTTGATTCCTTGCTGGTTGTCTGTCTTGTTTTTTGCACTTCCACTAACCAACTACTGTACTTATGTTCCCATTTCCCATCTTCTCCTACCTTTTTCTTTTATTGTACAATCATCTTGCTCAAATAAGGCTTACTTGCTCACTGTTAAAAAAAATTTTTATTGAGCAGAATTAAGAACATAAAAAAAGCAGTTTAACATAGAGAAAAACAATCTTCATCACAAGTTATTGTCATCTGGGAAGAGATCATTTCATATGGACTAAAGTGCAAATGCTAAGGTGCAATTAATCCGACAAATACAATTCATCCTGAGGTATCCTGTTACTTAGACAAAGCGTTATATAGATCATAGAAATTATACTATTTAAAAGATTGTTTCATAGCGACTAAAGTGCAGGTGCTAAAGTGCAAAAAAAACATTGGAAGTATAAGCCCTAAGAATCATTTCTGTTTGATCAAGATTAAGTTCATGCTATACAATCCTTTTTTTGCCAAAATGAGAAAAAAGTCATCAGAAAGCGACAGATATTTTAAGAGAAATCACTTCATATGAAGTAAAGTGCAAGTGCTAAAAAATGGCCTGTAACAGACAAACATGATATCTCTAGAAGTCCTTTTCCAATTATATCTTAATTCAAAAAAGAGATGTCACAATGACAGTGCTTAAAGTGCAAGAAGTCCAAAAGAGATATTACCCCTGGAGATCTCTTTCCATTTGATCAAAATATTTCCAAACTGAAATAAGTTTTCTACTAGCTCCCACCCTTTTTGCATAGGCTTCTTTATAAGTTCTTACTCGTTTCATCTTATTATACCATTGGAGGAAGTTCGGGGCTTTGGTACTTTTCCAATTCTGGAGAATCAGTGAGCGTGTAACCAGAAAGGAGAGTGATAAAAACATTTGTCCACCTCATGTTAAAACCTGGTTTAACTTCTGTTTTAACAGCCCAAACAGTACAAGCTCCGGCTCGGGTTGTATAATGCTTCCAAGAACACGACTGAGCTCGGCACACATTTTCCCCCAAAACTGGCACAAGTTTGAGCATGTACAAGAGACGTGTAGGCAACCGCCCTCCCCGACCTGCTGGCAACGGAAACACTTATTTTCAACCTCAGGATATATTTTATGGAGAGCGTAAGAGGTATAGGCCGTCCAGCGTGACAGGAACGCCCTTCTCTTAAAATTTGCAGCTCTCAAAGCCTTGCTGCCATGTTGAGAAACAGTCTGCCACTCTCTAGCTGAAAAATTACACAGCAATTCATGTTTTATTTTTTCGAGAAAATTGGTAACGACTAGGGGCTTCACTTGATTTCGAAAAATTTGATACCAATTCCCTATACCTCGCAGTTTAGTTCTAAACACAGCAGCAAGAACCAACGGGGTCCCTAAATTTCCTGATGGTATATATTTATCAGAGATTTAATCTGAAGGAAGCTAAAGAAGAGTAGCCTGCTCTGAATGCCGCATCTGGCCTGAACCTCCTCCCACTTAATACATCTACCTCCTATTATAAAATGGCTTAGTTCTTTAAAACCTTTTGATTCCCGGAGTTTGGTATGACCATTGCGAATGTAGAGTCCTAAACTTCTGGCCTCTGGCAAGCCCAAATATTCAAACCCCGTAGACTGAACCTTTTGAGAGTAAAATTTCTTTACGTTTTTAGGAAGCTTTAAAGTTTTTAAGAAGACCGGAAGGTGAGTCCCGGCTTCATAAGCCATCGTAGCATGGTAAAAGCTATCCAAAGATCCCTTATTATCAAGGAGATGAAACTACTATGTCCATAAATGCTGCTTCATAACAGGTACGGATATGGGGGAGAGCCAACCCACCCCAGCTAGTATCAAGTTGAAGGCTAGATAATTTTAATCTTGGTGTCTTTTTGTTCCAGATAAACTGGCGAAATACTTTTCCAATTCTCTAAAATAAACTGCATTGACTTTAATCGGTATGTTAGAAAAAAGAAAAATTAATAAGGTAAGTACAGACATCTTTATTAGCGCAACAGGGCCTATCAAAGTGAGGGATAGAAGAATCCACTTTTACAAAAGATCTTTAATTTTATAGAGTGTGGTTTTATAATTTAGTCTAAACAGATCCGCGTAATTATTTGAAACATAGATTCCAAGATAACAAATCGTCTCAGAAGAATATGCTAGTTGTTTTAGATTGACTGGGAGAAAATTACATCAGTCATTTAACGCCAATACTTCAGTTTTTTAATGATTGTTTTTTTATATCCTCCGATCGCCTCAAAATCAGCGAACTCCCTCAAAATCCTATCGATATTTTGTTTCTCTGGCTCAAGATAAAGTATAACGTCAACAGCAAATAGTTTTATTTTTGACATCCCCTCTATTGGAGACTTTATATCTAGATTATCTTGAATCCTGATGGCTAGGGGTTCGATAAAGAAAGTGAATAAAACTGGAAACAAGGGGCAGCCCTGCCGGGTCCCGCGTCTAATATCATTTGTACCTGCTGATTTAGAATTAATCCTGATCTGAGCCTGAGCTCCTCGATAAATATTCTGGAGCATAGTAATAGTTTGTACTGGAAACCCAAACCTTTCAAGTCAGTAAAATAGCGCACCCCAGTTCACAAGTTCAATTGCCTTCTCGGCATCAACCATCATTATTATTGCAGGAATTTGGTGGGTATTAAAATAGTCAATTGCTTGTATTAAATAACAGGTGTTTGATGACATTGACTGACCTGCTATAAAGACTGATTGGTCTTTATGTATGGCATGTTGTGCAACAGAGGTGAATTGACTAACCCAGATTGTCATGAGAAGTTTATAATCAACATTTAAGAGGCTAATTGGCCTGTAAGAGCCAACCTCCCTGTGATTCTTACCCTTCTTTATAAAGCTGACTATTGTGGATTCTTTAAAAGCCGCTGAACATCACCTCCACTTTTAACATGATTGAATAGCTCCTGCAGGAATGGAACTAGCTCTTCTGCAAAAGCCTTATAAAATTAAATCGGAAGCCTGTCATTCCCACAAGCCTTACCTCCAGGCATTGAGGCCAAAGCTCTAGATTTCTTCTACTGAAATGTCTGCCATTAAAGCCTCTTTCTGGCCTACCAAATGCTAAGGGAGAATTAAATCATCGAAGTAGCACTGAATAGCTTGTTTAGATACCTGATAATCTAGTACATCAATAGGGCGACCCAATATTCCCCAAGGAACTGGGTATAATCAATAACAAAACATAATTGATCCTTGAGGACTCATTTGACTTTGATTCATATTTAAAGGTTTCACAGAAGTGAACACAATTTCACAGAACTCAAAAAGGTTTTCATCAATAAATAGTTATTTTTATAATAGAATCAATCTATTATCACAATCTATACATTTTCTCAAAAGAACATGGAAAAATATTCCTAAATAGTATCATACATGGCAACCAAATAACTACTGTCTAATTTTCTGTAGTATATACAGTAGTGTGTGACATCTTTTGTGCAGAAATATGGACAGTATAAAAATCAGCCATATATTGTAGTCAGTTCATTATTTTCGTTCCATTCAATAAATATCCATTGATAATGATATACACAAAAGAAGTGTCGTAGCATCGACGTTTCGGTCTCATATACGCTTAATCAAATCCACGAGCCCAGCCTCAGAACGTATGTTGTACCGTGAATCTAGCATAAAACATACAGTATACTCAAAAGATATATTTTATAAAAACCTTGAGCTCCAATATGTATCGTCTGCTTATAACTCAAACTGAAAATCAAGTGCCACCTATATAGAAAGTCACCATATGCCAGAACTCGTGAACTCCACAATAGCAGAGTGATATTATCTAAATCTTATGTGAAACACCTATACAGAGATACCTCCACCGTGTTTCCCCATCACTAGTGAAAGAACTCCACAAAATGTACTCACAAAAACGCCAAGTCTTTCAACTATTTCTTCAGCAGCACTAAGCACCTAAAAACAACCATGTCAGTCTGTGAATTACTCGGAAGATAGTTCGCGAGACAACAACACTAAGCACCTACGACACTTCTTTTGTGTATATCATTATCAATGGATGTTTATTGAATGGAACGAAAATAATGAACTGACTACAATATATGGCTGATTTTTATACTGTCCATATTTCTGTACAAAAGAGGTCACACACTACTGTATATACTAGAGGAAATTAGACAGTAATTATTTGGTTGCCATGTATGATACGATTTAGGAATATTGTTCCATGTTTTTTTGAGAAAATGTATAGATTGTGATAATAGATTGATTCTATTATAAAAATAACTATTTATTGATGAAAACCTTTTTGAGTTCTGTGAAATTGTGTTCACTTCTGTGACAACTTTAAATATGAATCCAAGTTAAATGATTCCTCAAGGGTCAATTATGTTTTGTTATTGATTACACCCAGTTCCTTAGGGAATATTGGGTCGCCCTATTGATGTACTAGATTATAAGCGCAGACACTGTCTGCAAGGACCCTTTGTAAAAAAAGTGGTTTGTGTATCAGTCTGTATATGTGTGGTGATACTTTGTGTCACTAATTTGTAAATATTGGGAAGCCTTTTTTTCATATATTGTTTCAAATGTCAGAACAGGAAACTTACATACACCGACGAATATATTGCTAAGATAGCTCGGGGCCCTCTTTACTAGGTCCTCAGACTAGTAGTACTAGTCAGAATACTCAACAGACTGCAATACGTAACAATTTAGAAAGACTGCATAAGAAACTAATAAGAACTGAACTGCATGCTAAATTCTTGACAGACTGCCTAAATAACAACATTATCCCAGTGGGTTTACAGGTGTGCAATATCCCAGTGATTTTCGTGGACGATGAGGACTTTAAAGTAGGATTCAGCTTTGTCTCAAACAAATGTTCACGAAGCTGGATGGTCCTTAGCATTGAAACTGCCCTTAAACATATAGACAGACTGAAAAGTGAATTTGCTGAATTGGAAAAACAAATCTTAGAAGCTACTACTTCCACAGATGCTCGTGAGTTTCTTAAGAAATTAGAAACCACTATATCTGACTTTCAAAGAAATAAGATTTTGAAAAAGACTGAAAAAATTCAGAAAGATATAAAAAATTATGCTAGGGAACGTACATATCCTTATTTAAAGAAGGATTTTTTCCAACAGAATCCCAATCAACCCAATTGGGCACCCAAACATATCACCTTCTCTGATACGGCTTCATCAAGCTCAGATGAAAACAATAATCTAGGTAATATTTCCAACTATAGATTTGGCAGAGGACATAACCCTTCTTTTTTAGCGAGAGGCCAGCCACCACAGAGAGGCCGAGCTCGGAACACACGGAGCTATTGGTTCAGGAACCAATATACTCATGGGTTCCGCCAAACCAGGAACAGTTACTACGAATGGTAGAGCCAACACCGGATATTAATCTGTCCATAATGGGAAATCAGAATAATCCTACATTGGAAGTAGTACCTATTTTCAATTTATCAACATATGAACTGAGCATAAAAGAGATTGAGCTGCTGAGTCATGGACTATCATTTGTTCCTACAAACAGGAACGATTCATTTACGACTCAGGTGGAGATGTATACATTTTTAGAACAATACGCCTAAAACATTTCTTTAATAAGACTCCAATAATGACACAAAATAATATCACAGGGTTACATTGCTCATCTACATTTTATCCAGCAACTAACCTTATGCCAAATGAATTAATTACCTTTGAGAATGTTGTGTTAACGGAAGTAGAACAAATGTTCCAAGACAGAAAATATGTTAAATACAACTTTTCAAAAGACGAACATCTGACTCTCAAAACCCATGCCAGTTGGGATGATATCATGATCAAACCGGCTGACAAGGGGGGGGAAGTATCATTGTACAGGACACGACAGATTATGATATGGAAGCCTTTAGACAATTGAATAATGTATTACATTATGTCAAATTACCTAGAGACCCTACGGATAAAATCAGAACAGAAATTTTGAGTCCCACCAGTTCACACCGTGATGGCCTATGGTTAAGCCAAAAAGAATTTGACTATCTAAATAAGAAAAATTTCTCTATTCCGCCGTTTTATACGCTACCAAAAAAACATAAGGAATCCTCCCGGTAGGCCGATTGTGGCGGGTTGTCAGTCGATTCTACAACCACTGGCTGAATATGTTGATTTTTTCATCAAACCTTATGTGTCCCATATAAAATCATATACTAAAAATAGTACAAGTGTGATTACAAAACTAGAAGGTGAAAAACTTGATACACTAACTAACATTCTGGTGACAATGGACATAGAAAGCTTATATACAAGCATACCTCAATTCGAAGACCTCAATGTCATCAGAGAGGTTTTAGAAGAAAGATCACGTCCACATCAGGTCCCAACAGATTTTATCGTAAATTGTGTCAAGATTGCGTTGGAGCAGAATTATTTCATTTTAAATGGGAATTTTTTTGGTCAAATAAAAGGTGTCGCAATGGGGGCAATTTGTGCTCCAGATATAGCGAATCTTTTTGTAGCGTCCTTTGAGGAGAGAGTGATTTATAACAACAACCCTTTCCGTGGCCATATAAAAAAGTACTTACGATACATCGATGATGTATGTTTGATATGGGAAGGTTCTATCTCAATGTTGCAGGAATTTCATTTATGGCTTAATGAGCAGGACACTAATCTTCAATTCACAATTGAATATGATAATCAATCCATCAGTTGTTTGGATTTACGTATCTGGAATGATGAGGGTAAACTCTCGACAAGTCTTTTTACTAAGTCTACTGACTGAAATACGCTTTTAAAATATACAAGTCAGCACCCACGCAGTTTGCGTGACAACCTCCCTTTTGGTCAATTTTTATGTATTAAACGGAATTGTACCAAGAGGGAGGATTATTTTAAAGAGGCCAAAGTTCTGCAAGCGAAACTAGTAATGAGAAATGACCCCTATAGATTGGTGAAACGCTTGTTGAAACGGGCCTGGTATTATGATCGACAGGCTCTGCTACAAACTAAAAGTTGTCCGGAAAATGAATATGAATCAGTTATGTGTGTAACTACGTTTGGGACAGAATCCAATTCAATAAAAAAGATAGTGTCAAAGAACTGGCATCTAATACAGAAAATTGAGCCACAACTTAAGCCACCCCGTTTTGCTTTCAAAAGGCAAGAAATGTGAGGGATCACTTGGTCAAAGCATATAGAGAACCAATGCCCACAACAATACAGAATAGATGGGGATTAATGCCCGTTGTAGGTCATTATCCATGTGGACACTGTGCAGCATGTTAAACTACATCTATGGTAAAATCATGTAGTTTAAATGGAAAGGAATGGGTATTGCAATATCATTTTAACCATCTATTGTATACAATGCCTGTGCTCTTTGTACTATATAGGCAAAACCACACAAGAGGTAAAGAAACGAATAATGCAACACCAGTCTCGCATCCAATGCAAAATTGTAACTGCACCGCTGATGGAGCATTATCCGGAGAAGCAACACACTCCGTTAGACATGAAATGGTTTGTTTTGGAGGTTGTTAAGAGCTCTAGAAGAAGACAGAATGTGGATCGTCTGCTTATATTCAAAGAAAATAGGTGGATTTGGTCAGCCAAAACTGTGGAGAAAGGGCTGAATTCTTTTGTTGAGTGGCAAACACTGGCAACTTTGTAAGATCAAGGTATATGAGATAATGGCTAAGCTAGGATATTCTGCCTGATGTGCTATGCAAGGATATATTGCTAGTATGATACATGATATTGAATCAGATGTATATATGGATTTATGTATTGAGCAGTTGTTATTTTTATGTGTACAGTTCATTTCATGATACAGAGACACATTGGCTCAGACAAATAGTTTATGGAATGGATTAGACAGTCGGTGACATGCAGCCATGTAGGTTTGATAGTTGTGTAACCGAGTAAAAAATATATTAGGTACTATGTGGTTTGGACGCTTTTTAAGCCTGTTAAATTAGTACTTGTTATGGTGGTTGTCCAGCAATATTAATATAAGATACTTCTAAGAAGGACGCAATGCTCGGTTCTATGGAGAAAAGACATGGGGTAGTATGCGTCTTTGACGCTTTCAAGCCCATGAGATTAGGTCTTGCTATATTGCATTAGATACAAGATAATATACTCTCAAGATGGTCGACACGGACTATACGCCCGATCACGTCGTGTCAGAAAGATTATAGGTCATGCTAGACCCCGCGTCCTCACTCGGTCTTGTTGTCGAGTGTGGGGCGGATAGAGTCAAGTTCCAAAACAAGTAAGTTTAGTAACGACATCCTGGCCATTAACGTTTCTAAGTTGGATGAGTGTTTTCCGAGAGGAGCAGGGAACTTGAATTTAATTTCAATGTGCTGTCTTCATCTTTCAGAAAGATTGCGGATTAACACGCTGTTCTTGACATGAGTATTATGACACTGTGAATGGCTATATGCAAGGTGCCAGTATAAGTAGTGTTGGTGAAATTGACATAAAATATGTATTTTTCATCATAGATTACATGAGAAGGTGGCAGAAGGTAAGGATAGAAGTAGACTTTCATGAGTGGTGGTTAGTGTTGTTGTCTCGCGAACTATCTTCCGCTTAGTGCTGCTGAAGAAATAGTTTTAACACTTGGCGTTTTTGTGAGTACATTTGTGGAGTTCTTTCACTAGTGGTGGGAAACAAGGTGGAGGTTTCTCTGTATATGTGTTTCACATAAGTTTTAGATAAGATCACTCTGCTATTGTGGAGTTCACGAGTTCTGGCATATGGTGACTTTATATATAGGTGGTACTTGATTTTCAGTTTGAGTTATAAGCAGACGATACATATTGGAACTCAAGGTTTTTATAATATATGTCTTTTGAATATACTGTATGTTTTATGCTAGATTCATGGTGCAACATACATCCTGAGGATGGTTTCGTGGATTTTATTAACTATATATGAGACCGAAACGTCAACGCTACCACACTTCTTATGTGTATATCATTATCAATGGATGTTTATTGAATGGAACGAAAATAATGAACTGACTACAATATATGGCTGATTTTAATACTGTCCATATTTCTGTACAAAAGATGTCACACAATACTGTATATACTAGAGGAAATTAGACAGTAGTTATTTGGTTGCCGTGTATGATACGATTTAAGAATATTGTTCCATGTTCTTTTGAGAAAATGTATAGATTGTGATAATAGATTGATTCTATTATAAAAAGAACTATTTATTGATGAAAACCTTTTTGAGTTCTGTGAAATTGTGTTCACTTCTGTGACAACTTTAAATATGAATCAAAGTTAAATCAGTCCTCAAGGATCAATTATGTTTTGTTATAGATACCTGATAGTCAGTTGAATAAAGATCCTTATAATGATCTAAGTTTTTTGAGATTCTATCTTTTTCAGAAACTACTATCTGTGACCCAGGTATTACCACTTAATCAATTACCGCCGCTTCTTGCTTGACTCTGGTAGACCATGCCAGTAATTTTACCTACCATCTAGCATTCTTCATACACTCTCTGCGGGTATGCTCTTGAACTACTTATTTCTTTGAGATTAAAAAACTCCCTCAGTTCCTTTTTGGCCTTAGTTAGTTCCTTCCCAGCTCGATATCCCCTCCCAGAGGAACCACTCTGTTTTGCCAAGGCTGTATCAACAGCTTCCTGAAGTTCTTTTATACAAATTTTACATTCTCTAGCTCGTTCTGCCATAAAAACAACCATATGTCCTCTTCCTGAGGCTTTAAACGCCCCCCAAACTGAGAAAGGGCTCGCAGTGCCCCTGTTAATCTTAAAAAAGTCCCTGATCCATTCTCGGGTGCCCGCTACCCAATGTTGATTGGCCAGGAGAAGTCTAGCCATCTGCCACCTGGATTTTTCTCTATCTCCCAGTGCTAGATTAATTTCACATTTTAGCAGAGAGTGATCTGAGAAAGAGTTGGCCAAGATCTCTGTATTCAAGCAGCTCTGGGAGTGTGAGACCAGAAAGAAATCAATCTGTGAAGCAGACTTAAATTGACTAGAATAGAAAGTAAACTTTCTAGTCAGACCATGAGCCCTTCGCCAAGGATCTACCAATTGATAGTCCTGTTTCTTGATATCAATCAGCTTTTTGGTCGCGGGCTTCATCTGTTTCTTTGCTTTGTTTGAAGTATCTAGTTGCAAATTTTGTATAAAATTAAACTCACCCCCTAAAATAATTGGGCCCTCTGCTGTTTTGGTTTTATCATTTATGCTTTTAAGAGCCACACAATCATCTATCACAGGTGCGTAATAATTCACAAAATTTAACAAATTGCCCTTCACCCTCACAACTATTCAAATCCATCTTCCAAATGGATCGCTTTGGATTTGGATGACTTCCCAGTTTATCTCACGACCAAAGTAAATAGCCACTCCCCTAATTGCTGCCTGGTCTGAAGCAAAATAAGCTGTGGAGAAAGCATTGGGGATAAACAAATTAGGCTGATTAGTTTTAGGATGAGTTTCCTGCAAGAACAAAATTTGGGGCGAAAATGCCGCCAACCATCTCATCAAACCACCATACTTTCGCTTGTTCGAGATGCATTTACATCGATCAATAAGATGCGGAGATTATTATCCAGCACTATTACTTTGATTCAAAAACGTCAGTAGGCATACCCTTCATACTAAAATTATATTCTAAATACAACAGAGTTGCTTTGTTCCAAACCACCAATACATAATTCTGCTCATTTTCTTTTTCTGAACCACCACCCTCCCTCCAGCAGCACAAATGTCCTTCCCATCAAATAGACTAATCCCTTTACTTATCATTCATGATTTGTTGCAAAAGTTCCTGAGCTTCATCTAAGCTAGTGAACATGTGGAACTTGCTATGAACCAGAACTCAAAGTTTTGACTGTTGGGCAATGGTCGCTTGGGCTCCCTGCGCTTTAAACAAATAGAGGAGCTTGACAAACTTTTTTCTGCGATGTGCTGTGGTCATATCTGAGAATATACGGCAGCTAGGAACCGCTCAGGATGAGAATTGCTTCTTCTGTATTGCCCTAGTTAGAATCTGCTCCTTCAGGCGATAATCTTAAAAATGTACTATGATAGTTCTAGGCAATTTAGAATTGGGAAAAGGCTGTGCTGGAACTCTGTGGGTACGAGTGATCGTGAGATCCCCTGAAAATTCTTGAATCACGGTCTCTTTTTTATAAATGACTTAACCCATTGTGCTGGCTGAGACCCTTCACACCCCTCGGGAACCCCAACCAGCCGTAGATTGGTCCGCCGTGAATGATTCTCTAATTCTTTGTGTTTCGCTTCCAGCAGATTCTTTTGTTTTTTGTCCGCTAAGACGTACTGCTGCATAGAGGTCATCTGGTCCTCTAACTGAGAGATTCTAGTTTCAGCCTCCTGGAGTCTGGATGGTAGGGCCCCCACTACTTCTTCAATTTTGGATAGGCGGGCTTGCAGTGCAGCAATTTCCGTTGCTTGTGTGGCATTCATTTCCCTGATCTCTTCAAGAATAAGATTTAGCATGCCTTTTATATCACACTGAAAAGTTGAGCCAGCCCCGCTTGCAGACTCCGAGTAGATTGGCGTGGTTGCTTCAATCTCTTCCGATGATAATGAAACTAGGGGTGGTGAATTCATTAGTGGTTGAAAAAGCAGAGAAGGCTCCAAGACGGTCGTTTCAGGACTGGGTTGTGGCTGCGCCTGAGGCTGAGACTGGGCAATCTGTGCATAGTTAGTTCTATGGCTATCCTGCTTGGGGGCTTGCTTAGTAGCCTGCTGCGGCAAAGGAAGTGGAAGCTGAGACTGAAATTGAGATGTCTTGGGGGTTTGAAACATGGGATATTCCTTGGCTTTGCCTGGAGGTATACCGGAAAGATTTTGCTGACTATTCTCCGGATTGTTCACAGAGGAATTGCTGGCCTGTCTTCCCACCATCATAGCTAAGCCAGATAATTCACTGCCAGACTCGATCACCTCTGGAGTTGCGTTAGTTAATATCTGGCTTGTAGGATTTGGCTTTGCTTGGCTTGCACCCCCTAGGTCCTCCTCTCCCTGGTCCACAACTTCATCTTCAGAGCATGAGGGACTTATTATAGGGGAAGAACCACAACAGGCTTTTTGCACACGCTCACGCTCCGCCTTTGCGGTTAGCTTCATCTGTGCAGTATGAGTTTTGGATTTGAGGGGCATGCTTGTGTCCGGCTGAGTCAATGAGCTAAGGTTCTTGGTATGTCTTCCCATTAGGTAGGGCGCTGTTTATGGTTATTTAAATGTTTCCTGGCCTTCTCTGAGATGACAGAAGACAAAAAAAGAAGTGAGGAAAATATCATGGCATCACCAAGGGGGTTTCTCCTCTCAACTACTGCGTGCCTTTTCCTCACCTTATTAACTTGTTGCTTTATTGTTCTTTCAACCCGGTTCAGCCACCAGAGGAACTCCCTCTTTTTTTTTCCCCTTTTATCTTCTTCTTTTTGGCTAGGAGAGCCAGAATCACAAAGCATCCTCGCTGTCCTGCTTTAATCCCCCTCAAAGCGCCAGCTTCAGTACTCCAGACATTGGCCTCAGCACTCCTGGTCGCTCCACCGCAGCCAAGCAGCCAAGCAGAAGAGGCACGTAAAATGCGGAGACCGAGAGTCAGGCAGGTCCGAAGTAGTACACACGCCTCGCACCTGCCGCCTTTGTTTAATCTTTTGTGCAGCGCAGTTCAGGGAGCGGCCGGCAGTATCTCTCTGAGCCCTTCTGCCTCACGCCCTCCACACAACTGCAGAGAAGCTCGCACCCTCCACAGAGCAGCTCACATAGGACCGGAGCGAACCCCACCGAGACGCGGGAATTTAGTTTCATTGAGTGTAACGAATACAACTGGCAACTTTGAAGCCATTTCAACACACGGGCGGTGTCAGTATCATTTACATCGAGGAGTCGGATGTAATTGGAACCGTGACTTCAGAGACTCTGCACCTCGACGCACACCAAAAGCAGAATTTTTTGGCTTGGCAGACAGAGGTAGACGTTTAGCACATCTCCTTCCCCTGCGAGGCACAGACTGCATTTAAATTGCAGTACATTGGTCCTGACGAGGATCCCAGCAAGAAAAGGGTTCCGAAACGCGTATTTTCTGGATGGCCTACACGTGTCATTGACACGTTTTCACTTAGTTTGTTTTGTATATAATGAATAATATGAATGGGTGTGAGTGGGTATGAATGCTGAAGAGTTGAATGTTTTTTTGCCAAGTTTTGTATTTTTAGAAGGTGTCAAAAACTTATAAAACTGTTGTATATAAATTGAAAAATAAGGGTATTGTGGAAATCACGGTGCAGTTCAGGACTATGAAATATTAGATGTTGAAAAATGAAAATGTAATGTAATTGAGTTACTTCTGTTCGATTAAATCTGACCGAAAAAGCAGTCAATAATGTGATTGTTTCAGTCAATACACACGAAAAAGGTTAGGCAAAAGCCTTGTGCAGCATTGGCACTTTGTTTGGTACTTATTAGTCGACTTGGCCTTGCTGCCATTAAGTCAAAACCCAGCCCCTGCATCCATTCCGGGTGCAGGGGCGGGGCAATGATCAGCTAAGGCTACGTGTAGGCGGGATCTGCCATAGCCTCTCAAACCTGCTCACTGTAACATTTGTTGTGTTTTTGTTCTGTTAAGTTGGTTTAAATAATTTCAGTACACATGGTTATTAATTTTTACATGAAAATAATGAATGTGTTGTGTCCTGGAATGTCAAAGGTCTGGGTAATCCTATTGAAAAGCAGAGAGTTCTTTCTCACTTATCTTGACTACAGTGAAAAATCACTCTGATACAAGAAACCCATGCCTCAGACAAAGACATGAATTTGTTACAAAAAAACTGGGTAGGTGTGTATTCTGTTTACCCGCTAGTGAAAATAAGAATGGAGTTTCCATATTTTGTTTTTTTAAATCCCTTCCTTTGGTGGTTGAGAAGGAAGAAAAAGATGAAGATGGTAGATTGGTTCTACTTCATCTCACCATACACCACTCTCCAGTCTTCTTTCTTAACATTTACAGCACTACCGGTATAGATAGGAACAAATGTCAACAACTATACAGTGGGCTCCATCACTAATTTTATAGTTGTTGGGGGTTGCAGTCAACTTATGAATCCCTTTTTTAACATAAAATCCCCAGCTAAGTATGTACCCAACAAAAACGGGGCCTTGTCCAGGCCTTCACCCCCACACAGCGGCTCAGATGCAAGCGTGGAACTGTATTCGAGTGCTGGCACGGGATTATCGGTTCCTTTCTTTGCCACTCTTTTATATTTCACTCTGCAGGGACATATCACATTATTTTGTAAAGTTATTACAGTTACTGGAGGCCAGCCGGAGCGTTGCTGCCCCCGTGGTATATCCTTTTTGTATGGTTCGGTTCATCTTGGGGTGCTATTTTGGTACTCCACGTTCACTTTCAATTGGGGTTTGGCCCTTCCCCGGTTGGGGTTCGGCTGGGTGGGGGGGCGGGTTATTTCATTGATGAAGTCAGTTCTTTCAGGCTTGTTCACAGCGTTATAAATTGATCACTGATGTTCATAGTCACAAGTTTGCAACAATGAGATCGTCACGACATCCAGATGACCAGGTTCGGTAATGTAGAGGGTCCATTGAGCCTCACTCTACACTCATGGAATGTTCGGGGCTTGAATGATAATTGGAAGTGGCGACAGATCATACACTATTTAATGAGGCACAGGGTAGATATTGTAGTCTCACAAGAAACCCATCTGCCCAAGATTGACAAGGTGCTCTTTGGGTCTAGCCGGGGAGCGAATAGATATTTTGCAAATTATAGTAACTACGCTAGGGGGACAGCCATTTTAATTAATAACAGTGTGCCTTTTTGCATGAGTTCCATTCACCAGGACAGTGAGGGATGTTATTTACCAGTTTCTGGAATCCTGTCTGGCAGGAAGGTGACATTTATGTGCATATATGCCCCCAATTTGGACTACACTGACTTTTTCCATGCCCTGTCCTCGCATCTAGACAAACTGGACTCACAGACGTTGATAGTGGGAGGAGACTTTAATTTACTACCTGACCCTGTCATGGACAGCATATCCAGGGCACAGGACACTAAACCCCGAGCTCGCCATGCACTCAAGGAGCTATGTGATAGGTTTTCTCTATTAGATGTTTGTCGGAAACGCAACCCAAACATGACAGAATTCACACACTATTAAGGGCAACACAACACATGGACTAGGATAGACTTTTGGTTACACTCTCCCGACATATATGGCTGGTGCACCCAGTTGGAGACTTTGCCTAGGACCTATTTGGATCATTCCCTGGTTAAATTACAGTTACAGTTTCCCCGCCCAGAGGGATTTGAACGGCAATAGCGGTTTCCTAAGCGCGCACAACATGATGAAGTTTTCAGGGCTGAAATACAAGATGCTATTGTGGATTATTTTGACTTAAACACCGGCTCGGTAGATTCATGGGCGGTACTGTGGGAGGGTTTCAAAGCGGTCTTCAGGGGCACATGCATAGCAAAGCACGCAGGCGTCCTCAAAGATCTACATAATACACTATCCAGACTGGAGCGAGATCTCAAAACGCTAGATGAAACATCAACACACATATGAACAGAGACGGTTGGTGCTGTTAGATGATTACAGGGACACAGCGGACAGGGAAATTCTATTTTTGGGAAAGTACCAGACTGCTAGACGGTATGGAGAGAGGGAGCTACCCGGAAGGGTCCTTGCACAGTTATTGCGTCCACCTTACCACAAAACATACATCACTGAGCTAAGGTCCTCCGACTCACACACCTACACCACCACAGACGACATCCAGAGTAGCTTCCTGAGGTTCTTCTGCAATTTATACAAGACTACTCTCGGAAAAGATAAAGCAGCACAAGAGGCCTATCTAGACGAAGTTGTATTAGTATACCTGAATAAATATATGCAAGACTTCCTAGCTGAGCCTATTTCTGTAGCGGATGTGCTTCTTGCCATCGACTCCATTCGTGGTTCCTAGTCTCCCGGATTAGACAGATTCACAGGAGAATTTTACAAAACATTCAAAGATATACTGGCCCCTAAACTTATTGAAGTATATGCAGAGGCAGATTCTTCGTCCTACTCTACATGAGGCATAATCCTTCTCCCCAAGCTTGGCAAAGACCCTATGCAATGTGGCTCGTAAAGGCCGCAATCCCTGCTAAATTTAGATTATAAAATATTGGCAAAGGTCCTCTCCAATAGTCTATCTTAACTAATGCAATTCATTATCTCCCCAGCTCAATCTGGATTTGTACCTCATCGCTCCACCTCCCTGAATCTCCGCACGTTGTTCTCAGTCCTCCACAGGATTGACCCTGAGACCCCTGCAGCCACCATCCTACTGGATACAGAGAAGGCCTTTGATTCTTTGGAATGGTCCATTTTCCGCACCATAATGCGCTGCATGGGTATGCCCATGGGCTTTATTTCCACAACAGCCCTTATATATAATACACCGACTGCCCGGCTGCGGTTGAATGGCACTCTTTCCAATCCCTTTCAGCTAACGTGAGGAACCAGGCAGGTCGCAGAGACTGGGAACAGGACCTGGGTATTACTATTACAGATGAGCAGTGGGCTCACTGCTGCTCGGTCACACAAGACGTGTCCTTAAACAGCAGACACAAGCTCCTCCATTTCAAATTCTTGCGTCGCATCTATTTTACTCCGGCGCTCGCACATGAAATAGATCCCACTAAGCCTCATTCATGTTGCAAATGTTCTGCACCTTATGCGGACTTCGCACACCTCACTTGGACATGCACAAACCTACATGAATACTGCGAGTGAGTACACCACACGCTTGGACTGATACTGCACATCCCACTGACCCCGATTCCAGAGGTAGCACTACTTGGCTACACCGTCATTTTCCCTAAGAAAACCCGTAGGTTAGCCTCACTGTGTCTTCTGTTAGCTAAGCGAGAGGTGGCATTGCACTGGGGACGGACCACTGCCCCAAATGTTCAGGGATGGCTGCGCAGTATCGCATATTGTAATGTGAACAGTGAGCTTTATGCAGACATGATGCCCCGTACGTCTCACCCCAAGGATACCTGGGGGTCATACAGGGCATATGTCGAGACTCTTAGACAAGAAAATTAATCACAGCTGGAGCAGGGAATTGTCCCGGCGGGAGTGGGGTGATTCTGTCCGAATAATTGGCTGACATGTTTTAATATCCACAACAGCAAGTACGCCACTTTCAGAATCTGGTCTGGGCAGTGGAAGTGGAATATGTGACTGTTGGAGGTGAATTATCGTTAATGTTCACAACTATGAGTGGGGTCGGGTCACGGACCCTAATGTGACATGTTATTGTTAATGCCACTGGTCTTCTTACTTGGTGTTTTGTCAAACATATTATTGACTCTGTGGACGCTGACTCTGGGAAACTGACAGTCTTTGATTATGGACTGCTGTATGTACATGCTTATTTGTTTCTTTGTTTTGATGGAAATGCAAAATAACGTTTTAAAAAAAGTATGTACCCAACAAAATGCAGAAAGCATTTAAGCAATCCATGTACTCCAGAGGGCTAGTGGATTCTTGGAGGATGTAGAACTACGATACTCTGGAATATACCTTTTTCTCTCCTCTCACAAATCTCAAACCTCGAATAGAATGCATTTTTCTCACACCCCACTTACTCTCCAATTTAGCCAGTGCTAAAATTATTTTTAAATTAATTTTGGATCATGCAAAATTTATATTTGATCTAGAATTACTATCCTCCAAGCCTAGTAGATGGTATTTCAATAGTAGCTTACTAAAAGATAAGGTAATTGTGGAAAGGTTTGAATTCTTCCTAAAGGACTTATTTGCCTCTAATAATACTCCAATCTTTCTTTTCACTTGAATGAATGAATGAATGAAAAGATTTATAGAGCGCACAGCTATAAAAAAGAGTGTCCGACTTCATCTGGAATGTCTTTAATGCAACTGCCATTATTTTCTATGCTGCGGTCAAAAAGAAAAAAGCTCTTAAAGACTCCTAACTTTTACTCACCTCTATTAAACAACTCAACATGAATATTATACATCTAATGATAAACCTACACTAAAGTGCCTCATTCAGGTAAAATTAGACTTTGACAAGTGATCGAAAGAGAGGCATTTGATGTACTATCAAAGATGAATGCAAAATTCTCCGGCGGAAGTAATAAATTGCTTGCTCGCTATTTATAAGTTAAATCACAAATGTCCAAAATAGTTAACATTACTGATGATAATGGCACCCAACACTTCAAGTTCACTAAAATTGTAAAAAGTTTCACAAAATTTTTATAAAACTCGATACACACCCAATCACTCCCCTTCTGATAAAGCCCTAGATTCCTTCTTTAATTCTCTTCCACCACATCTACAGCAGCCTCAGGATGTCTCTTCCTTGGTCAAGAATGTTTTTTTCAAAATTAAAAATTGCCCTTGATAAATTACCCAAAGACAAAGCCCCTGGACCAGAGGATTTTACTGCTGAATTCTACGCACGTTTCACACAGATTTTGCTCCCACATCTGCTTCCTTTATTCCAATATATTTTCTCCCTTAGTGAGGCCAGCGGTATCTTTTTGGAAGCTATGATATGTTTGTTCCCTAAAAAAGACAAAGCTCCTTCCTCTTGGGCTCAATACAGACCCATTTCTCTCATTTATTTAGATTGCAAAATTTTGGCAAACCTTCTTGCTCTTCGAATTGCTCAATTAACTCAAATTTGATTAGTCTAGAACAAACTGGCTTTGTAAAGGGCAAATACATGACTGATAACTCTAGAGCTTTTTTGGACACACTGCACCGTGCCACAAAGAGTACACCACCTATTGCTGTCATTACACTGGACAACGGAAAGACTTTTGATTGCCTGACTGCTCTGTGCCAAACTACCAGAGGGTGAGCACATGTAATCTCCAAGTGCATATCTGACTTACCCTGACTAGAGTGGTGGTTCCTGCTCGGCCTAGATGCATACCTAAGTCAACTAGAAATCCCATTTCTAACACATGCATATGTTTTTTAGCTGCCTATCAATTCAAACTTTTTGACGAGAGGTTTGTAAAACAATCTCAGCAATTTTTTCAGTTACCTTTCTTTTTGATACTCAACTTATTTCTTTTAGAAAACTCCTATAGGTGGACTGGCAAATGAAAATTGGGTACATTTTTTTATCTACTTATCGCCATTGCATAAGAAACAATCTCACTGGAAGAATGCTACCATGGTTACTCCTACCAGATGGAGGAACTGACTTATCACAGACTTGACAGAGAATCTCCTACTTCTATGCAGTGAGGAAGCATAACGTATCTATTTTGATCACCTCTCACCAAATATTTAAATGCAATCCTGTCAGATCCAGGACAGTACTATTGCATTTCAGACTCCATGAACTCTTCTTATATTGGGTTCAACATTGCAATTCTGCCGTCTGTGTTAATTATAGGACAATCACATTAATAATTGATTTCAAGTAAGAGTGTATGATGTTATTGCCTCTCTCTTCTTTTTTTCTCTTTATTCCTTTATCTCTCTTACTTCTTTTCTTTCCTTTCCCTTTCCTTCCCCACTCACAAAAATAAAATATTATTCACTACACCTTTAAGGTATTGCTTTGTATACTGTTACTATCTGTCTATCGTTTTATAGTGGATTATTTTTCCTGTTTATTTTCACTCTTTGCTATATTTTGCTCTATCTCCTTGCATTCTTTTATGATATTGTCTAAATTAATAGACGTGTTTAATATGTACCTCTTGTTAAAACATTCAAATAAAGCTTTCTAAAATAAAAAGCAAACAAACAATATTCACATATTTGGCATAACCAAAATGGGGAAAAAGCAACAATGTTCACCTACAGAGATTGTTGGAAAAGGTGTACCATAACGCTGTTAATATTATTTGCTCTTCCTGCACATTTAATTGCACCACTGGCCCGTTCTTTGCAATGGCATGCTTTAATGTTGTTGTTTTTTACTGGCTGTGTTAGGAAAAAAAATTCTCTGCACCCTAGGAGGCCTTTGGAACAGATAGCCTCCTCGCAGAGATTATAGCAGTATGGCGGCCTGTCGGAGGTACAGCAGGAGTGTGCTTAACACAAAACATCTGACTATAATTGAGGTCTGCAAAATTCAGATTTGTTGTGAGTGCTCTCAACATGATATGCGCTGCTTCAGTTCCTGCGACGTGTCAGTGCTTTGCTCCCCGAACTCTCTCATATGGTGAACAGCAAAACACACAAGATGATGGACGGAATGTTGCACAATGGCAAAACACTCACCCCCAGTCACAGATCTGGGTTTAATCCATCGTTATTTTGCTCACCACACCACCCCAGTTCAGACACGGCCATATGCAAATCAGTCTTGACCCTGTGCCTCATGGGAACAGTCCAGCCCGAACTGCCAAGCCATGTCTTCCCTGGACCGGAATCAAGCATCCTAGGACCGGTTTCTGGCTATCAGCCGTCATCAGCCAGGATAGCTTGACTTCAGTGGCGTAGTGAGCACGGGACCCACGTCTGGGCATACCCTTCCCACATATGGTGAACAGCAAAACACACAAGATGATGGACGGAATGTTGCACAATGGCAAAACACTCACCCCCAGTCACAGATCTGGGTTTAATCCATCGTTATTTTGCTCACCACACCACCCCAGTTCAGACACGGCCATATGCAAATCAGTCTTGACCCTGTGCCTCATGGGAACAGTCCAGCCCGAACTGCCAAGCCATGTCTTCCCTGGACCGGAATCAAGCATCCTAGGACCGGTTTCTGGCTATCAGCCGTCATCAGCCAGGATAGCTTGACTTCAGTGGCGTAGTGAGCACGGGACCCACGTCTGGGCATACCCTTCCCACATATGGTGAACAGCAAAACACACAAGATGACGGACGGAATGTTGCACAATGGCAAAACACTCACCCCCAGTCACAGATCTGGGTTTAATCCATCGTTATTTTGCTCACCACACCACCCCAGTTCAGACACGGCCATATGCAAATCAGTCTTGACCCTGTGCCTCATGGGAACAGTCCAGCCCGAACTGCCAAGCCATGTCTTCCCTGGACCGGAATCAAGCATCCTAGGACCGGTTTCTGGCTATCAGCCGTCATCAGCCAGGATAGCTTGACTTCAGTGGCGTAGTGAGCACGGGACCCACGTCTGGGCATACCCTTCCCACATATGGTGAACAGCAAAACACACAAGATGATGGACAGAATGTTGCACAATGGCAAAACACTCACCCCCAGTCACAGATCTGGGTTTAATCCATCGTTATTTTGCTCACCACACCACCCCAGTTCAGACACGGCCATATGCAAATCAGTCTTGACCCTGTGCCTCATGGGAACAGTCCAGCCCGAACTGCCAAGCCATGTCTTCCCTGGACCGGAATCAAGCATCCTAGGACCGGTTTCTGGCTATCAGCCGTCATCAGCCAGGATAGCTTGACTTCAGTGGCGTAGTGAGCACGGGACCCACGTCTGGGCATACCCTTCCCACATATGGTGAACAGCAAAACACACAAGATGATGGACGGAATGTTGCACAATGGCAAAACACTCACCCCCAGTCACAGATCTGGGTTTAATCCATCGTTATTTTGCTCACCACACCACCCCAGTTCAGACACGGCCATATGCAAATCAGTCTTGACCCTGTGCCTCATGGGAACAGTCCAGCCCGAACTGCCAAGCCATGTCTTCCCTGGACCGGAATCAAGCATCCTAGGACCGGTTTCTGGCTATCAGCCGTCATCAGCCAGGATAGCTTGACTTCAGTGGCGTAGTGAGCACGGGACCCACGTCTGGGCATACCCTTACCCTTACCCTTACCCTGGGCAAAAGAACGATGGATTTAACCCAGATCTGTTGACTGGGGGAGAATGTCTGCATTGTCAGCATTCCGTCCATCATTTGTTTGTTGTAACGCTTTTCGCCCTAAGTGGGATGGGTATTCCCAGACGTGGGACCCGTGCTCACTACGCCGCTGGAGTCAAGCTATCCTGGCTGATGACGGCTGATAGCCAGAAACCGGTCCTAGGATACTTGATTCCGGTCCAGGGAAGACATGGCTTGGCAGTTCGGGCTGGACTGTTCCCATGAGGCACAGGGTCAAGACTGATTTGCATATGGCCATGTCTGAACTGGGGTGGCGTAGTGGGCAAAAGAACGATGGATTTAACCCAGATCTCTTGACTGGGGGAGAATGTCTGCATTGTCAGCATTCCGTCCATCATTTGTTTGTTGTAACGCTTTTCGCCCTAAGTGGGATGGGTATTCCCAGACGTGGGACCCGTGCTCACTACGCCGCTGGAGTCAAGCTATCCTGGCTGATGACGGCTGATAGCCAGAAACCGGTCCTAGGATGCTTGATTCCGGTCCAGGGAAGACATGGCTTGGCAGTTCGGGCTGGACTGTTCCTATGAGGCACAGGGTCAAGACTGATTTGCATATGGCCATGTCTGAACTGGGGTGGCGTAGTGGGCAAAAGAACGATGGATTTAACCCAGATCTCTTGACTGGGGGAGAATGTCTGCATTGTCAGCATTCCGTCCATCATTTGTTTGTTGTAACGCTTTTCGCCCTAAGTGGGATGGGTATTCCCAGACGTGGGACCCGTGCTCACTACGCCGCTGGAGTCAAGCTATCCTGGCTGATGACGGCTGATAGCCAGAAACCGGTCCTAGGATGCTTGATTCCGGTCCAGGGAAGACATGGCTTGGCAGTTCGGGCTGGACTGTTCCCATGAGGCACAGGGTCAAGACTGATTTGCATATGGCCATGCCTGAACTGGGGTGGCGTAGTGGGCAAAAGAACGATGGATTTAACCCAGATCTCTTGACTGGGGGAGAATGTCTGCATTGTCAGCATTCCGTCCATCATTTGTTTGTTGTAACGCCCCCCAACTCTCTCGGCTGCTAAAAGGTATTTTTCTAGCTGACAAAGAAACCTTGTGTGTTTTTCCAGAAAGATTCATACACAGAGAAGACATGACTCCCGTAAAACCCTTTGTACAGACTTCCCATTCTGCCTTTTTCAGAAGGATGAGCGGCGTGTTAACTGCTGAATAATGCTTGTGTTAATACATAGCATGTTATAAAGATGGCTCCCAACTCGTGCTTGAAAGCATATATGTATAATTTCGAGATATGTAATTACTTACATGATTATTAATACTTAAGATGTGTTTCCTGTTTTTGTGCCATATTACATGCAAATAAAAGTGTGCTCTTTGGTAATCGAGTGCTGGCATTAATTTCCAATAAAAGCATTTTGATTGTGTTGGCCAGGCTCCCCGGCTAATAGCAGAGCGGCAACATTAGTCGCTCCATGAGCAGGAGCCAAGGTAGAGAGTCCCTCACCAGTTTAACCACAAAGCAGAATGGCCTGTGACATCATCAGGTGGCACCCGGGAGAGCAGCATTTAAGGCTTCGCAAGGCAAAGGATTGGCCTCTTTTCTCTTCAGGGGCACCAGGATCCATTATACCGCATTACCACAACTCCTGGAGGAAGGCCGAATCGGTGGAACAGCCATGAAGTGATATGCAGAATATCACTTTGACTTTTTTGCTCTTTGCATGCCCTCTTTTTGTTGGTGCATACCAGTACTTCCATTGAGGCCATTAGCATCTGTGCAAGATTCTAAGTGTTGATCTTGGATGTTCCTAAAAATCAAAAGCAAGATAACAAACACATTTTTGGATCCCAATGTCAAATTCTTTCATATTTACATAGCTTTTATAATATTCAATTTTCAGTTTTGAAATTGTATTATAATGCAGGGGTATGGAGGATGCAGGTGGCAAGAAGGATGGGTCGACAGAAAGGAGCTGAAAGTTAAGCAGCTACCATAAATGGGGATGACAAAGTCTTTGGGGCACACTTAATGTTGGCAATGAAGGAGAACATTTGGAAGGAGGAATATGTGGAGATGTTTAAGCTCCTTCATAAAGAGCTGCACTCCAAAGAGGGGTCGTAGGAGGAGTATAAGCTGGCCAAGAGGCTGTGTGTTCCACTCACAATAAAGAATCGGACCTCAGCGTTCTTAATTTACGTAAGTGTCTTCAACGAGAAGTTTCCTGAATGTTGCATTGGCCTGTTCAAGTATATGGGTGTAATACGCAGGGCACAACTGACTTTCGGGGAGGCATGCCCGGGCCCAAAATAATGAGGAATCCAGATTGGGGTTAGCTTCGGACCCTTAGGCAAAGTGGGGGGAAATAGATATTGATCTGTGGTAGCGTACCATGAGCCCTCTAAGTTCAGGAAGACGATTTTTACTGCCAGTGACTTACCATTTCAGTGGCACCCCACTTCGGGGGTGGTACAGAAAGCCAAAGGTCAGGGAGGATCAGGGGGAGCTGGTTGGGCCTACAATAATGGAATGTGTATTCACGAATAATGCACATTTTGGCAAGTGTGCAGGCAGGTACACACCTCTCCACTGTTTTGGCAACACAGGTGGCAGGTGGTTACAAGGGACAAAGTACAGAGCAGTGGCAACCTTATGAAGGCTGTCAATGGCCACACCAGCAGCAACACCATTTCAGCAATAGAGGGGGGGAGAGTGGCACAGGGACCTGGGGTGTAAGGCTTGTATTCCGGTTAATGGGACAGGATGGAATACTAGATGGGGATCTACGATCTGCTAGAGGAGGCTGAAATCTTGAGGGAAAGATTCAGAAGGGTTTTTTGATTGGGGTTTGAGGGCCCCAGACTTTAGAAGTGGGCAGATAATTTGCAGTCCACAAAAGAACACACAAGTGCAGTGCATGACAAACTTGATATGGAAGTTTGGAGGGGAGAATGCCAGGCCCATTTGAGGATTGTCCAATAGCAGACTTGAGTGTGTCACCTATAGGTGTGGTACCCAACAAGGAACAGGAGCAGTTTTGTCTTATTCAGCATTTGTCGGGTCCGAAGACAGATCAGTAAATGATTTAATTCCGGAAGAAATGGTTTTGGGGCCTATTCTTCAGTGGATGTGGCCATATCCCTGGTGGTGTCAGCAGGGCGAGAAACATAGATGGCAAATTGGATGTGAAGTCAGTTTTCGGTTGCTTCCTGTTCACCCGGATGCCTTTCAACTGCTGGGCATGCACTTTGAAGGGAAATGATGTGTAGACAAGGCCTTGCCAATGGGATGTAGTCTCTCATGTGCACTTTGAGAGCTTCAGTTATTTCCTTCAAAGGTTTTTTACATGTCATATGGGCCATAGGCTGGTGGCTCATTACCTGGATGACTTATTTTTCGTGGGGGCACCTTGCTTGGTGGAGTAAGGTTCCAGGAGCTTATGGATGACCTGGGATTTCTGCTGGCCCCTGAAAAGACAATGGGCCCAAGTACTCTATTGTCATGTTTGGGGATTGAACTGGTTGTGGAAAAAATAGAGGCAAGGCTTCCACAGGATAAAAATGAAGCTATACAGGCATTGTTGGTGAACATGCTGGCAAGGTAAAAGGTGAATGTGAGGGAACTACAGGTCCTGTTGGGTCACCTTATATTTTGCCTGTAGGGTGGTCAGGACAGGGAGAACATTCTGTAGGAGGCTAGATTTGGTGCTTGCAGGGGGGTCACTGTCGCACCATCATTTATGCATATCGGCTGGGGTCAAAGAGGATCTCAGAATGTTCTTCTTGAATTCCTTCAATGGAATTCCATTGGGCCATAAAGACAATCTTGATTGCGATGTGCAGATATTTTCAGATGTGTCTGGAGGTCTGGATTTTGGTAAGTTCTGGCAGGGTCACTGGTGTGCAGAGCAGTGGCTGGCACAGTGGAAAGCAGGAGGAAGAAGCTTTGCATTCATGGCACTCTTTACATTAGTGATAGCAATTACACTGTCGGGAACAGAATTCGAACACAAGAGGGTGCTGTTCCAGGAGGACAACATGGTTGTTGTGCAGGTGGTGAACAGACAGTCTGCAAGAGATGGGCAAATGTTGACAATTGTTGCATGTTTTTGTGCTTGGTTGCTTGCAGCATGATATCTCTTTCACGGTGCGGCATGTGCCACGGGTAGACAATTACATTGCGGATGCTTTGTCTCATTTTCAGTGGAAGAGATTCTGTGGGCTGGCCAAAGAAGCAAACAGATGCAAGATGCCTATACCAGAAGGAGTTGTGGTCAGTAGGAAACACAGGAAAGTGGAATTGAGGGTAGGGTCCCTAGCTGAATCTACAAGGAATGCCTATGGTCAGAAATTTTGGGGGAACAACCTTTACAACACAACTTTTACACCGCACTACCATTACAACGAAACTTTTACAACGCATGCGATGTTGCAACGCATGCTTTTACAACGCAAGTCTTTACATCGACTTGCACTAGATGGCGTGCTAACATTAGAAATAGTGTAGTTTACTATCCAAACACCTTCCCTACTGCAACGTGGACTGGAGTTAGAATAGTAAATTACACATTTCTAATATCAGCACGCCATCTAGTGTATGTCGATGTAAAGACTTGCGTTGTAAAAGCATGCGTTGTAACATCGCATGCGTTGTAAAACTTTCGTTGTAACAGCATGCGTTGTAAAAGCATGCGTTGTAACGTCATACATCAGATATTTTGGCATCAGGGGTGCAGAGAAAGGGGGCAGGGTCACATAAGATAGAAGATGTGGGTCAATTTATCCTGGATTTGAAAGAGAATGTCCTGTCGCATGTGACAATTGCAGGGAAGCTTGCTGGTATTGCTTTAAGGGCAAATTGCTGTGGTGCTATGCCCTGTCAGCCGGGAAACTGGGGCAAAGGATGCTTGAGGGCAGGGTGGGGGATCAAGGTTTCTTGGGGAGACCATCCAGGCCCTTACCTTTGAATCTGTTCTGCCGGGTCCTTCTGCAATTGCTGCTTGTTTTCAGGGGAGATGAGGAGGTATGCATGTTCTCCACTTTGATGTCCTGGTTGTTTTTGCTGTGCCTTTCAAATGTTGAGTTGCTGGGTAGCAGAGGCAGGGGAGGAGCGGCTTGGTAGGAGGTCATCAGGAGAGAGGGTAAGTTGGTGGTGTGGCCGCGCAGCTCCATGACCGATTAGAGAGCACAAGGGAGGACTGTGGTGTTTCAGGTGCTCCCACCATTGGGGCACTGCCCAGTGGCACAGGGTGACAGTTGGGCTGCGTAATGCGGGTTTACCGGAGGGAGGTAGTTTTCTGGCACTGATCTAGGGTGAAGGTTACAGCTCCTGTCTGTTTTGGGAAATGCACTTGCAGCATTAGGGCCCCCTTGGCTAAATATGGAACACATTTGTCACTGCAACTGAGGTTAGAAATTGTGGCTGGGCATGGGGAGGCGTCATGAGTCTGGGTCATTGGTGTGCAGATTTCTTTTGGTGATATGTGCACGCCAATGGGGGCAGTGCAATAGGGCTTGCTGTGTGAACATGTACTGCTGTTTTTGTTTCAGGTTTGGTTGCAGGACCTGCGGTGAAGTAGGTATACAACTAGGTAGTTTAACATTCCTTCATCAAATAGGCGGAGCATCAGGAGGCTCAGATGGGGCCAACTTGGGATTCAATGAGCATTTGTTTCCCGTCCCCTGGTGGAAAAAAGTGGTCATGAGATGGCACGAGTTGAGGTGTTTCAATTTATGCTGGTGGGAGGAAGATGCCTGGATATGTTGGTTCTCCATGACCTTGTAACAAAGAAGGGTGTGGTTTTGATGAGGGCTATGAAACAGTACACAATGCAGTTAAACTCCCCGGGGTCCTGTTGCTTTGTAATCTTGACAGAGTTTATGCCCTGCAGGTAGGGGAGGGGGGCCAATCAGATTTTGCAGGAGATTTGGTTTTGGCCAGATCTGCCACTCTTAGGTTATGTATGGTGCCATATAGTATTTTCGGAGTGATGGTGTTCTTCTTTCACGGGCATGCATGGAGTTGTATAGTTTGGAGATAAAAGAAGTAGTGGTGTGGTCCCCGAACATTTCTGGATAAAAAAGGGGGCCCTGGGACAGTCAGCTTTGGGGGCAGAAATGTTAAGTTTATTTGTAGAGCGCAACGGTTACCCTGGGGTGTCCTGGTGCTAGTTACCTATCATCAACAGAAAAATGTAATTGCTGAACGAGGCAGTAAGCTGCCTTTTTCTAGGTCGGAGTGGCCTGGAAAGTTTTCCAGGAGTTTACAAAGGTTGGAGTGGCATTGCCACTAGTGAAACACGGGAAAAGGGAGGGTAGCAAGGAAGTTGAAGGTTAAGAAGTGGGGTGGGTATTGTGGGTGCAAAAGTAGGGGTGGGGTAGGATGTGGGTTAATGAATTGGATGTTTAGCAAGGTGTTTTTTTAAATTAGTTTTATACGGAGTTTATTGTAATCGCACAAAGATGCACAAGAAAGTATGATAAACCATTATCGTTCACTAAAATGGAAAACAAAGGCTTACAGTACTTTGCAGGGTGTGACTGGAACTAGACCGTCAGAAAACAGACAAGAAGGAAGGGAAAGAGAAAGCACGTAATGATGGTGCATAGTCATGATGAGCCAAAGAGCCTGACAGGAGTTCCCTCTATAGATTCCAGATTTTCCTAAGCCTGTTATTCGTTCATCATTATCAATTAGCAAACTTTTAAGGAGACCCCCATTTAAAAATTAATGTCATCAAAGCATAGGATTAGGAGCTTCAGCAAGTAGTCAATGAAGGGCCAAAATGTGTGAGCAATATTAAAAAAAAGGATCCCACCCATATGGTCCGGAATATACAGTGAATGACTAAAAATGATTCATTTAGGGTCCCAGAACACATTGGTCTGACAGAACCAGCTAAGTTTCCTGAAAACTGTCTGCAAGTATTGAGCGATAGGACAGGTGCCAAAGATGTGGACAGCATCCGCCTGATCTACCAAGCATCGAAAGCATTTAGCATCCTGCCTAAGATTCAGAATATATATACAGTGTGGTTGAATTAAAAACTTACTAATGAATTTGTGATGATGAGATTTAACCCGTGAGACATTTAAAACACTATGTGTAAACACCTTTGTGCGCCTTTAGTCGTCAAGAGTTAATTCCACTCCAAGATGCCGACTCCACTTATCTGCAGCATGTTGAAAAGGATCGGCCAGCCATCCAACCTCAGCCGATAGGAGCATTTTATGAGCCATACTGATGCTCTTCTTAGGTGGGCCTTGCCGAAGGTAATCAAAGAAGGTATTTGAAGAACAGACTACATCCTCCATCTTAAAGCTCCTGAGGATATGCCAGAGCTGGAGATAAAGGAAGAATCCAGAGTGAGGAAGAGATAATCTTCAATACAGAAATTCATACATCAGAAGGGTATCACCTTCATAGAATTGACACAGCCTAAAAAGTATGGAGACCTATCAGCACTTAATGAAACGCTTGTGAACTTGCCAAGGGAACTTAGGATTATTGCATAAATATGAGTGTGTATTATAACGAGTAATGCCCAGTACTTGATTATCTCTTCTATCTGTAGAGATATTTTTACCTCTAAACATGTGGCAAAGCTGACCACAACACCTATTTTGTCCCAGAGGAAATGTGTTTGCCAGAACCTGCGACTTATAAAGGTTAAGTTTGTACCCTGAGATAGCCTTGAATTTGCTTGCTATAGTTTAAATTACTGATGAAGAGGCTGCCGGAGCTAAGGTCAAAATAGCAAGATCATCTGCATGTGCTAGAACTGTGAGGTCAAGGTGGTAGAATTGCAATTGAAGAATATCGCTAGTTCTCTTAAGGGCTTGACTGTACGGCTCGATATAGAGTGCAAAGAGCTGAGGTGTCAAAGGGCACCCCTGCCGAGTACCCTGGTAATCAGAATAGGGTCCGAAGGACTACCCAAGCAGAGAACTCTTGCAGCAAGACTCTGGTACAATTGCTGAGCCCGGGTAATAAACTCCAGGCTGAATCCCTATGCCTTCATATTTGCCCGAAGAAATGGCCAGGAAACCAGGTCAAAAGCCTTTTCTGCATCAAGCATAACCATTCCAACTGTGTTTCCATCAGCTAAAAAACCCTTGAGTGCCGAAAATACTGTATAGACATGTGCAGTGGTGTCATGCCCCGGTATAAACCCATGCTGGTTCTCATCTACCAAACTGGATATTACTGCAGATAATCTATTGGCCAGGACCCGAGTACAGATCTTAGAGTCAACATTGATCAGTGATAGGGGACGGTATGAGCCACATGACAAAGGGTCTTTCCCTTTTTTGGGGAGATGACAATATTAGTCTCCACCCAGGACCTCGGAACCTGGCAGAGTGACTCGAAAGATTTAAAGAGATCACATAGGAAAGGTACCTGTACATGTAAAAGCCTGGCATAGAACTCAAGAGGAATTTGATCATGGGCAGAGAATTTCCCCCTTCATAATTGACTGATCGCAGCCTCAACTTCGAAAGAGGAGATAGGACCTTCCAACCTAGACAGTTGCAAATAAGACAGCTTTCAGTGATGATGTGTCCAGATAAACTGACCAGTAACATCTGCAAAAGCGACCTCCTCCTAACTATACAGCTTCTGATAAAACCTAAGGAACTCCTTGCGGAGTTGTTTGTGATCAGTCACTTACTCCCCTTTATCATTCATAAGTGCATGGATGATGCAAGCATTAGCATGATCCCTGAAAGAAAAGGTTTGCCCCATTTCTTCTATTGTTTCAAAATTAGTTAATACCTTAGCCTGACCCTTCTTGATCATGTCATTGAGTATTCGTTCCTAAAGGGTAGCTTGATAGATGGCTAATAGATCCAACAGGAATATAAATGTCACCCTATCCTGAGAGATTATACTTCATACCAGAAGGTGTTCTATATAAATAAGAGAAGACTGTATGCATGCTTCACCCTGGCTAGCTCTTTTGGCTGGTATGCGGAGTATTACCTCTAAAAAGAAGCTTTAAGGTCATCTCTTACAGAAAGAATAGAAGTCGAACCAAGATTCTGCTCAAAAAATATCCTTACCTTTTTGTCCATAGAGTGAACAAAAATGTCATCAAGAAGGAACTTCTGATCAAGGGCCCATAAGAGGGACTCATAAGTCAATGGAAAACCCTCTAAACGAAGGAAGAGAGAGAGATGGTAGTTTTGGAAGGCAGTTTGCCCAGGAATAAGTTGTTCATGCGCACCGGTTTCAATAAAGTGGCCTTTTCTATACTTTACAAGATGGTCAGTGGTTTGTACTGCACCACTATCTCCCAATGGGGATTTGGGGGGGCAGCCGACTACCAGGAGGTATGCCTCCCAGGGTGTTTGGGACAGAGTGCAGTCAAACTGACTGCTCTCCACCCACCTTTTTGTTTGGGTTCTAATGAAGCCCAATGTAGCCCAAGAGGGTGACATATGGCGCTCTTTTTGGGCTGCCTGCTATAGTTTTAGGTGACCTTGTGGCTGGTGGCAGGGAGCCCTGTTCATCCTTTTCCCCTTCCACCCGTCCCTCTAATTAGGTTTTTTGGGGTAATTTAGGTTCCGGAAGTTTTATATTTTTGTTATTGGGAGGGGTGCACAAGGGGTAGTGATGGTTGTAAAATTGTCACAAGAGACAGGCACATAGAGGTGGCCTCTAACGTTTTTCAGGAGGTTACAGAAGTTGGAGTGGCATTGACATTGGTAAAATACGGGGAAAGGGAGGGTAGGCAGAAAGTTGAAGGTTAAGAAGTTTAGTTGCTTGGGGGTTTATTTCTGTGACGCACCAGCAGCGTAAAAAATGTGCCACATTGCGTCATATTTACAAAGTGACGCATCTAGGTAGATTCCTCACTTTGTAAACCACTGCGGCACATTATACCTGCGCCAGGTATAATATATGCAGGGTGGGCGTTCTGACGCAAGTAAGCCTCGTAGAAGTGACGGAGTGAAATCTATGAGATTTCACTGCGCCACTTCTAGGACGCAAATGCATCAATATCCTACGCCTGCTTCACAGCAGGCATAAGACTGACGCAGGCACATTTGAAATGGGACTTGCCCATGTGAAATGACCCATTGCTGCAGTTGCGTCACTTTTGTGACACACTCCAGCAATGCGTCATTTTTGCGCCTACAGATACGTCAGAAATACTGACGTATCTGTAACTCCTTGCGACATGATGCATCATACTGTAAATATGACGCATCATTGGTGATACAAGGAGGGCGCAATGAAAGGTGATGCATCGCTTTTTCCATGCAGCGATGCGTCACTTTTCATAAATGAGGCCCTTAGAGTTTAATACTTGCAGTCATAGCCTGGAGGGAAAAGTTAAGGTTGAAAATGTTGAAATGTGTTTCAAAAGCAATGAGATACTTGCTGGGTAGACTTTCTGGGGTGAGACAGTGGGGGGGGGGGTAGTTCTTAGGTTAGCTGATTGGACGTTTAATGAAGCAGCAGTTCTGTAAGGCAGTTTGCCTAGGATTAAGTTGTTAATGTGCACCTTTTTCAATATAGCGCCCTTTTCCACAATTTGCAAGATGGTCAGTAGTTTATAATGCACCCTTATCTCCCAGAATTTCTGCCCTCAATATTCCATTTACTGCAGGTATCGTTAATTTTGGGAGGTAGGATTTCTATAGGATTCTAGGGTTACCTCTAGAGGTCCCCTAAGAACTGGGGACGTAATACAGGAATTTGGCATACCTCATATATGATTCCTTTGGCGATTCCACGTTTTTCCGAATTTGTTAATCTTCCACATAGTAAAATGTCAAGGAAATATACAGCATTCCTTTTTTTTTAGTCCCAATTCAGCCGGAAATTACATTTGTGGGCGAATCTGGGCAAATCAGAAATTACAGTGGAGCCATGAAAGGAGCCCGGAAAATGTCAAAAAGTACTATTCCGAGGGGAATTAATCAGTCACAACGAGAATAATGGTTAGCTCCTACAGAACAGCAGAAAATAAAAGCTAAAACAGCGAAGTATTCAGCAGAGACATTTTCAACAAGAGAATATAATGGAACAGAAACCAATTTGCATTTCATAAAAATTCATTGCAGTACTTTTTTGTAATTTAGCAGGATAGACTTAACATTTACAAAGGTTTCTGCAGGTTTCAAGAGCACCCGCTGTATTAAATGGATGTGCTACAGGCTTTAAGTGATTTTTAGGCACAAGCTAAAATGCATTGTTACAAAAGGTTACTGACCTGAACTAGTATGAGAATAATGAAAGACACAGTACTAACAGTAGTATGTAACCTGCTGTGCACGACAATGGCAAACTCTTCAGATTTTGACACTTGAAAGTGAAACACACTAAAACGTGTAGCTGCATAGAATACCTTATAAAAAGGAAAAACTAATTTTTCGGTAATCCATTCCAGCTGTTGTGCACACTAATGAAAATAATGTACACATTTATAAGAGGAAAGAAAGGGAAAAATGGGAATAAGACTGATAAATTATTTCATTTCTCAGAAACCCATCCATTAAAAAGGAGGCAAAAAGTTGTAACTCCACTGTATGTTCTCATATACAAAACTGTAGTATGATATGAGATTTCATAAGTGGTATTAATTTTCATTGATGGTTGGCAAATGTAAAATTTGGAAATTGTATCTTTGTAAAACGGACTCAGTTATTATCATGTTAAAAATATGACTTTTGGTTGATGGTGTGGGTCTTGTTCGTGAATGGTGCTTAAGATCCACACTTAGGGCTCAACTACAAGTTGAGTGGAGCAGTGTCCCCACCTACTTCCCTGCTTCATTATAACTGGCCTAGTGTTTTCGCATCAGCATATTCTTCCAAATTTGTAAAGTGATACACCTCTGTCACTCAACCGGCATGCCACTCAAAAGGAGGGGGCCCTGGTTTCAAATTAGGTAGAGACCAACAGGGGAAGTATGTGAATTTTAATCAAAAACAAGAGGTTCTCTACCTGAACAACCCAAAATGTGCAAAAAGTCACGAATCACTAGAACATAACCAGTGCATGTCTCAGGTTAATAGTGACACCTCATCAAAAAAATGGAAATTATCAAAAAGCCTTTTATTAAAATTTTATATTGTGATACATAACGTTTCTTTTATGTATATAGATATCCATTCAGCAATAATATACGATCGAAACACATCCCACAGCACATTTACTCAGATCTCAAGCATACATTCTCGTGAACTAATATACTCACACACCTAACAGTATTAGACATTCAACAAAATACAATCCATATATTCATGGATAGATACCCCCGATGGATCTAAGGTAATATATGAGGCCTTACAAGAAGTGCAAAAATGCCTCAAGGGGAAGAAAACATGTCACGACATAAGAATCCATTAAACAATGAAATAATAAATGCAGATAGATCTTCATGAGATAATAAACAATCTAACCAACCCTCCCGGTAACCTTAAAGCAAGGCTGGAGCACAATGGGTGAACTGGAGGTATTGGAAGGAATACGTGTCTTCTAAGGCCTATTTCGGTGCAGAAGGTACAAAAGACAAGCAAACAAAAACATAAACATAAAAAGGCCGAATGAGAAAATAAAATTAGAATGGATAAGAATAGTGGGCAGGGAAAAAAAAAATGGGTCAATAGACTCACCGCTCATCAAGTGCGGCCGGTCAAACGAGTAATTCTGTAACCGGTCCCCAGCGGAAGCAAGTACTGGATGGTGAGAAACGATGAAAACATGGCATGGATTACAGCCGTGTGAGGCAACAAGTGAAATGAGAGGAAACCAATTGCCGGGTCTCAGGCTAGGTGCGGCTGTAAATGTTAAAGGTTCCCGATGCTGCGAAATAGTTGTAATTAAACATACAGAAAACGGTCACAAGGCATTAGGGGATGTGCTGATCATAATATCCCGGTGCCGGAGATGAAGTAAAAAAACAGCGCGTGCTCTGGTAGGGGCGGCGTCTTACCTCAGTCAGGGGAGTGCATCTGAGGGGCATCAGGATATCAATCTGGGCCGGAGACGGCCCACCCCGTAAGAGAAAACGCGGCGGGCACTGAGATACATGGGGTTCTCCAAGGTCTAATAAAAGAAAATGGAGGAAAATAAAAAGGAGGATGAGCATCTAAGCAGAGAAGACCGAACTGCGAGGGAGCGCAGGGCGGTGTATCATTCAGCTTACCTGTTCAGCGGAATGGATGTTAGAGAGACGGCATGATGGCCGGGCCAATGCAGTGGCTCCACAAGTTAGGGGAGCAACAATAAGCAAGCGGATTTAAACCCGCAGGGATATTCAATTCCACCAATGATGAGAGCGATCAGGTGAAAAATCTGACACTGAAAAGCCGTCAGATGATCATATTAACAAATGGGATCAGGGCTCCAAGGTGAGGCTCCTCCCGCCGGGTGAACGAGAAATGAAAGTCATGGAAAATCCGACATGGAAGCAGGTGTAGCTTGTACCTTCTGCACCGAAATAGGCCTTAGAAGACATGTATTCCATCCGATACCTCCAGTTCACCCATTGTGATCCAGTCTTGCTTTAAGGTAACCGGGAGGGTTGGTTTGATAGCCTTGAGATCTCAGCTTTAACATCAATCATACCTTTATATATCTTTCACAATATCTGACTCAAACAGCTGCGTTTATCAGACTGTCTGTCTGTTTACCCTGTTATCTTTTCTATTCCTTCTGCAGGGCATTCATCCTAGTCTTATCCCAGCTTTTTGTTGTGTATTCTTTCTGTCTTCTTGTATGTGCACAAGTTCTCAGTTTTTAAATTGATTCTATAAACCAGTGCAGCGTGACCCACTCTTTGAGACTTATCCTGTTTTAAGATAACCATTTGCTTGTTCTCCATTATTCAATGAATGTAATAAAATGTTATATTTTTCTGTTAAAGGAAGTTAAGAATACCATTTTTTTGTTTTAGGCACATCCCACTGTTGTTGTCTAGCTGACTTATGCGCCCTGAGGAAGGTAATACCCATATCGGGGTCTTACACCGAAACACGCGTCGGCGCTGGATTCAAAACTTGGAATAGCTTTGATAGAAAATAAAACCTCATTTGATTTCTAAGAATGTTTATTATCTCATGTTTAATGGATTTTTATGTCCTGACATGGTTTCTTCTCCTTGAGGCATTTTTGCACTTCTTTTCAGGCCTTATATATTACCTTAGATCCATCGGGACGTATCTATCCATGCATATATTGATTTTATTTTGTTGAATGTCTGATACTGTTAGGTGTGTGAGTATGTTAGTATATTAGAAGGTATGCTTGAGATCTGAGTGAATGTGTTGTGGGATGTGTTTTGATCGTATATTATTGCTGAAAGGATATCTATATATAAAAAAAAACGGTATGTATCACAATATTAAATTATAATAAAAGGCTTTTTGATAATTCCCATTTTTTGATGTGGTGTCACTATTAACCTGAGACTTGCACTCGTTATGTTCTAGTGATTCGTGACTTTTTGCACATTTTGAGTTGCTCAGGTAGAAAACCTCTTGTTTTTTATTAAATTCACTCAACCGGCATGCCACCTGTAGAGCCCCAACCTCTGCTGGGACAGATCTGGATTTGGTACTACATTAAAGTCACCACATACTCCATTCGTCTGTTGTTGTGCAACATGCTACTTTTTTGGGGGAGTCTAACTCAATAGTATCAGGGTGATACCTTTGACAAACCTTGCAGCCTGTAGCACTTCAAAAGAAGTGGCATAAAAGAAGTGGTAAAATAATAACAGCTAAATGTGCACACACCTGATCATACTAAAAGACCAACGCTCTTCCTATGAAGACTCTGACCGAACCATAATTACTTAGTAGCAACCACTACAAACTCTCTAGCAACCCAGGTGCACACCATTTTCTAGACGGTCAGTACTCAAAAACAAGAGTCTGAAATGGCCACTTCTTGAACGATACATTTAGCAAGGCTTCTCCACGGCACTACAGCATGTGCACTACTCACTTGGCTTGAGGGAGGGTCAGTGCACTGGTGCCACCAGACATCAAGAAGGCCTGGGTTTGTTGAAAGGCAGAGATACAAGTACAGAGCAGGCACAAAAAAGTTAGTCCTTCCTCATTCACTTCTACATTCCATTTGTGTCTCTTTTTCTCAGTTCTTTGCCCTTCTGTAGCAGAATTTAAAGGGAGGTAAAGACCATTTGAACACACCTCTTCCATCTTATCCCTCCTCCTACATTCAGACCCATATCGCTTCCCCCTCCCCAAGGTCATCAAGAAGGCCATCAACGCCCAACTCTCTGAGTTCATCGAAGCAAACCACAACCTGGACCTCTCACAATCTGGCTTCCAAAGTAACCACTGCACCGAGTCTGCCCTCCTCGCCACCACAGACGACGTCCGTGCCCTCCTCAACCAAGGCAAAACTGCAGCCCTCATCTTCCTAAACCTCTCAGCAACCTTTAATACCGTCTCTCACTGCACCCTACGCATAAGGCTCCATGACGCCGGTATCCACAACAAAGCCCTGTAATGGATACGCTCCTTCCTTGTGGAAATCGAAAATAATTGCTGTTAGCATGAGCTGAAGCCATCTTGTTTGCAGCATCCATTTTGTTAGCCTTGTAATTCTTCCATCTTCACTGCTGCTTGCTTTTATATTCTGCTTGAGTCATCAGCTGTAGTTAATTCCTTCTGTTCTAAGCTCAAGCAATGTATATGTGCTGAGGAAAGGCCTGTAGCTGCTAGAATGCACCTGACTAAAAACATAACTGTCAACTGTGTCTTGCAACTGTAAGCAGCTCTGTTCCCCCTCCCACTTTGCTAACTAAGTTATTTCCCATCTGCCCATGTCTGGCTGTAACTATTCAAGGGGTGGGCGGAATTTGCGAAATTGCCTTTCGCAAAATTTCACGAAATGGCAAAAAATCTCCGCGAACACGCGAAATTGTGCGTGCTCACGGAGATTTTGGGCTGATTAATGCGTTACTGAATTTGAGCTTCAACTCGTGCACCTGCTTTATTTATATCTGTAAGTGCTTCCTGTTGAGGTTTAATTTTTGTGACAGGAGCATCGTGCCAGAATGAATACTGACCTGCATATTTACCCAAGAATATGCCACCGTTTTGTGCAATACCTCTACTCAACTGGAGTACTTTCTACTGGCTAATCAGTAATTGCTCCCTCGTTGGGTAAATGTATAGTGTTTTTCCAACACTACAGCTGCGTAAAGGGCCAGAAGAGTCTATAGCCGACGGGCGCCGGGGTCCCTCGAGTGAGCTGTCCATCATAGTGGGGGAAAGGACGGGAAGACGTTGCATACTGCTGGTGAGTGTGCTGGGGCTAAACGGGCAGGGCTTCCATGCAGTTCACATGCCTCTTGTTTATAAAGGGTCAGAGACCGATCAGAGCAGCAGATGAGGAGACAGAACCTCCTGGTGTCAGGAGCTACACGTGGATTGCGCTTGAGAAACTCATGGATGCACAGAGCTCCATCAAGGATTACAGCAAACTGTTGACGGTAGATATGGGGAGACAGCACACCTGCCTAGCCCTGACCGTGCTCACGAATGTTTTGTGCTGATTAATGCGTTACTGAATTTGAGCTTCTTCAACTCGGGCACCTGCTTTATTTATATCTGTAAGTGCTTCCTGTTGAGGTTTAGTGACAGGAGCATCGTGCCAGAATGAATCCTGCCCTGCATATTTACTCAAGAAGATGCCACCAGTTTTGTGCAATACCTCTACTCAAGTGGAGTACTTTCTACTGGCTAATCAGTAAGTGCTACCTCGTTGGGTAAATGTATAGTGCTTTTCCTACACTACAGCTGCGTAAAGGGCCAGAAGAGTTGTCTATAGCAACCATGTGTGTCTGTAACGTTGCCACCGCACCGACGGGCGCCGGGGTCCCTCGAGTGAGCTGTCCATCATAGTGGGGGAAAGGGCGGGAAGACGTTGCACACCACTGGTGTGTGGGCCGAAGGGGCGGGGCTTCCATGCAGTTCACATGCCTCTTGTTTATGAAGTGCCAGAGACCGATCAGAGCAGCAGATGAGGAGACAGACCCTCCTGGTGTCAGGAACTACACGGGGATTGCGCTCGAGAAACTCATGGGTGAACAGAGCTCCATCAAGGATTACAGCAAATTGTTGACGGTAGATATGGGGAGAAAGCACACCTGCCTAGCCTCGACCGTGCTCATGAATGTTTTGTGCTGATTAATGCGTTGCTGAATTTGAGCTTCAACTTGGGCTCCTGCTTTATTTATATCTGTAAGTGCTTCCTGTTGAGGTTTAGTGACAGGAGCATCGTGCCAGAATGAATCCTGCCCTGCATATTTACGTTCTGCCACGGATCGCGGAAGTTTTGACATTTTCGCATTCCGCACGGAACGCGAAAATGCCGAAATTTCACAAGTTCCGCAAGCAGAACGGAATTTGTCACCCACCCTTAAACTATTCCTGTGTATGCTTGTACCTTCTATTTGTAACTACATGCTTACTCTGCAACAAAGGGTGTATATAAGCACCATGGTCTCTGTATTCCATGTACTACCGTAGGCAGCACTTGAGAGTGCTGTGTGGACGTAGTCCTACTCATGAGTGATTAATAAACTTGTTGTTTGAATTCCAGTTTCAGTACCAATATCTATTTTGTTGGTTTAAGGACCCGTGGACAGAGAAGGGTGACCCCAGCACCGGTGTGCCCTTTAAAAGGCACATTTCCACAGTTTGGCGCCCAACGTCGGGCTCATCGGAGATGCGCCCGCCCGAAGGAGTGGTCTTGACGGAGGAATGGAATCTTTCTGAGAAGACGTCCTGTATGAGGAGACCCTTGTCTTTGCAGACCGATGCGACTTTTCCGGTTTTCTCGACTTGACCCTCCAGGTGGTGGCCGGTCCCAACTGAGACTTCATTTGGTGTAAGTTTTGCAGTGACCATTAGGTCGACCAAGATATTGGCAGTTGGATGTTGGAGACAATTGTTTGGTAAGGTCGCCGAAGCGGCACTCTTGATTTTGGATTTGCTTGGCCAAGATTCTGGTTTTGTTTGTTTGCTGATCTCTTGTAAAAGATAAAGGCAGGTAATGTGGAAATTTTTCTCTATATTGACATATCTGGGATAAGTAACATTTTACAAAAATTTGGAAGCATGCCTGCTCCTAGCACACTCCGTAGGTTGCGTTGCTGTCTTGGTGGTACCAAAAAGGATTTAGAAAGAAGTCAGATGGCTCCCACAGGGGGGACACCTAATAGGCATATGTACATTAAATATGGTATTTCTTTCATAATGTATAGTACACTGTGGAACAAATATACGAAAAAGGATCCTGATTTACGATGGCCTGTGAATGGGTCATTTAATTTTAAAAAGATTCAGTATGTAGTGCAGGGTTTGTTTAAGCATAAGAGTCGGCAAGATATGTTTGACTGTACGAATGTGGGAGAAAGAAGTACAAGAGAGAGTGAGGAAAGAAGAAGCTATAGTGTAAAACGATATATCCAAAAGCGTTAGATTTAAAAAATAAAGAGATGAATGCAATAAAAGAAAAAGAAGAAAGGGAGCGTCATTTAGAGGTAACTGGCCAGTACCCTATTAGGCACCCTATTTATCCCATACTTAATAAACCCCAGGATGATTCCATCTTGTTAGATAGACCTCCACCCCGTATAAATTCTCTAGTGCCCCTGAGAATGAGGTTTCTGATGAGGAGCATTTGTCTTCAGAAGAAAAAGATAAAGATAAGCATGATGGGCGGAAGACTCGCTCTACTTTGAGTCCTGAAGGCAAGGCTCATCTTCGATCCACTGCTCGTAAAGCAGCTCATGGGAGTGCCTCTGCTCCAGAACTCGTAGCAATGGTTCAGCAGTGGAAAGATTTAGAGCAGTTATATTTTGTAGAGACCTTTACTTGGGAAGTAATACTCAGTTATAGAAAAAAATTCTGATGACCTAGAGCCCTCTGATATAAATTCTGATTATAAACAATTAAGTTATGGCACTTTTCTTCTTTCACAGGTACCTGATTTAATTAGGCGAGTGGTTAAATTGCGAACTGACACGTTCCGTCTGCGAGAGGAGAGAAAAGCAGCTGTTAAAGCTACAACTGAACAAACAGTTCAGACCCCGGAGCGACAAGAGGGAGCTACGGGGACAGATAAAGATACTAGTGATACTGTAGTTACTATGAAACCCATGCGTGAAGCAGCACCTCTGTATGTTCCCCCAAAGGGAGCGGGAACGAATGATGATAAAGATTCAGATGATGCAAAGGGATATTTTGTCTATAATTGGGTTTACACTCCATGGAGTATAGCAGATGTTATTGTTCATAAAGCTGCTTTGCCCGACCCGTGGAAAAATCCAGCCGCTTTTTATGAAGAAGCAGAAGAAGCTATTAGCTCCTGTACTATGACTCTGCCAGATATTGACATGTTTTTTGCACTTATTTTGCCCCCTGATATGTGGAGATCAAATCGGAAGGTAGATGATAATGTAGCCTATGGTGATACTTGGGTGCATTTAGAGGAAAAACATGCGGCTAGAGAGCATGCGCAGAAACCACGACAGGAGATATTAGATCTTCCCAAAGCTATTGTGACTAAGTTGAAAACTCTTATACCCCCTAAGAAAATAGATGGACTATGTCAGCGTCTTGTAAACAAAAAGCGGATGAGTCAGTTTCTGATTTCTTTATGCGATTTGAAGAGACATTCCATGATTTTAGTGGGCAGTCAGTGACAGATGACACAGGTTAGCATCAGTTTGTCGACAAATTTGTCGCCAACATGTTGCCAGAAATAGCTAGTCGCCTAAAGGCCAGCAACAATTTATGGACTACATCTTCCCCAGTCTCCCTTTTGACTATGGCCCAGTATTATGAGCATCAGGAATTGGAAGCAAAAGGCAAGGAGGATAAAAAGGTTAAGGATTTAAAAACGAACGTTATGTTGGCTCAAGTCTATGGTCCACCATTTAGAGGGGGTGGACGAGGTGGACGTGCAATGTATCGCCCAGGTGTACCCCCTTTCCCTCAAGCAACTTTGTCTTCTGATCAGTGTGCCTATTGTAAAGAGATTGGACATTGGTGTTCTGAGTGCCCCCTTTTGCGAGATCAGCAGTATCAGCGGGGTACAGAAAGTATGATAGGCCGCCCAGGGAACTCAGGAAATAGGGAAGGCCTGGATAATCATACCATATTTGAGGCAGTTGAACACAACCCAAATTCTTCTAATACCTTTGATAGACGAAACCAATATCAAATGTCTGATTATTCGGTTGATGGTCTCAAGGATTCTGATTATGCATAGGAATGCATAGGATGGGGTAAGGAACCGGTTGAGGACCCAGTGGATCAGAGGGTTCCTATGTTGACACAAATGTCTAGGGTTCTACCGATCAGTTTCTGGTTTATTACAGGAGCTACTCGTAGTCCTCTGTCTAAACAATTGGTTCCAAGGGCTCACCTGTCTGGCGCAATGATAACATTGATAGGATTCGATAGGACATCTACACTTAGCCCACTGTCACAGCCACTTGCATTTAGTCTTCATAAATTCACTGCAGCATGTCCATTTCTGCTTTCCCCTCCCACGCCAGATAACATTGTGGGTATCTATATGCTTAAACATATCCGTGCTACAATACGTTGTTCCCCAGAAGGTGTGCGTGTTATTTTAAATGATAACTATCCAATGGTTGAGAGGTCTAGTCTCTTTAAAGAGGATGTTGCTCTGGCATCACTACCTAGTACTTTGTGGGCTACATCAGATACCGATGTGGGACACATGGTTATTCCACCAGTACATATTCAAGTGAAGGAAGGTGCTTCATTGCCTCGACTGCCCCAATATAAAATATCTCGGGAAGGCGAAGAAGCATTAATACACATTGTCCAGGATTTAATCAAGGTGGGGGTTGTGGAAGAAGTCCCTTACAATACCTGTAATAGTCCTATTCTCCCTATTTTGAAAAAAGATACTGACACTAAAATATACAGATTCATCATTGACTTACGAGAGGTCAACAAAATAGTGGTGCCCCAATACACGGTAGTCTCTGACATCACAACACTTCTTACTATGGTTCCTCCTACTGCCACTACATTTAGTGTGATCGATTTGAAGAATGCATTTTTCTCGATACCTATTCACCCTGACAGCCGTTATTTGTTTGGCTTCACTTTGAATAATCGATCATTCAGATTTTGTAGAGCTCCACAGGGGTATATAGAGAGTCTGTGCATTTATAGCCAGACATTGAAAAGGCAGCTTGACTCTTTCCCTGTACCAAAAGGGGTGGCTCTTATTCAATATGTCAATGACATATTGTTGGCTGCTGATACCCCTAAACAGTGTGAAGAAGGAACACTATTATTATTATCATTCCTTGCATTTCATCATCACAAAGTCTCTCTGAAGAAATTGCACTATTGTAGACAGCAGGTTACCTATTTAGGTCAACTCCTGTCTAAGGAGGGACGTGCACTCACACCAGATCACATTCAAGCTATTTTAGAAACGCCTGTGCGCTGTACTCAGAAGGACGTTCGTGCACTGATTGGCCTTACTTCTTTCTGTAGGCAGTGGATCCCTAGCTTTTCTCACATTGTTAAATGTTTGTTGGCCCTTTTGACTAAAGGCACTCCTATGCCCATTCCTATGGACTACTGAATGCCAGAATGCTTTTCAACAGTTACGTCGAGCTCTTTGTTCTGCACCAGTATTAGGAACTCCAGATTACACTAAGGCCTTCATACTCTATGTACACGAGAGGGACGGTTGCGCTCTCTCAGTTTTAACACAGACACATGGTGATAAGCAGCGCCCTTGTGCATATTTCTCAGCTGTCCTTGATCCAGTCGCCTGTGCGCTGCCTGGGTGTTTTCGAGCGGTGGCGGCAACGGCTGTGTCAACACTTCAGAGTGACGGAATAGTCTTGTCACATAGATTGCTTGTGCTAGTACCCCATTCAGTTGATGCTTTGTTAAACCAAACAAAAACACAGCATTTGACTAGTGCCCGTTTGACAGGCTATGAATTGACACTTTTGACCCCTCATATCACACTGGAAAGATGTTTGACTCTGAATCCTGCTACATTATTGCCAATTTCAGCTACTCAGTCTCAGTCACAAGAGTTACATGATTGTATATCCATTACTGAAGAATAAACAAAGGGTCATGTTGACCTACAAGATACGCCCCTTTCTAGTGTTGATGGGGAACTGTGGGTTGATGGGTCCTGCGTGAAGTTGCCTGATGCTGCGACGTCTGCTGCTTATGCAATTGCAACAATTCAGACAGTAGTTGAGATAGCTCGCATCCCACAGAAGTCAGCTCAAGCAGCCAAGTTGATAGCACAGACAAGAGCATGTGAGCTTAATACATATTTCCTTGTTAAAATTTACACTGATAGCCGATACGCATTTGGAGTGGCTCATGATTTTGGGCAACTCTGGAAGGAAAGAGGCTTTCTTACTTCACATGGGACACAAATAGTGCATGGGGAATTAGTACATAATCTCCTTACTGCCTTGACATATCCTAAGAAAGTGGCAATTGTTAAGTGTAGTGCACACAAGAAAGTGACTGATAAAATAGGAAAAGGAAATGCCTTTGCAGATTACACAGCTCGTGAGACTATAATGCAGCGAAGTACCACATCTATGTATGTACTTAAGTCACGGGCTGAACTTTGGCATGATGCCACACAAGAGGTGCTGGACATGCAACGATCTGCTTTTGTTGAGGACTTAGACCAATGGTCTAAGGAAGGAACACTGGATGATGAGGGCTGTTGGAGGAATAAAGAAATGACAAAATGGAAGTTACCCACATCCTATTTACATCCTATGATTCACATGGCACATGGGCTGGTACATGTTGGAGCATCCTCAATGGCAAAGCAACTTATGCAAGTTTGGGATCATCCAGATATTGCCAGCACAGCTAAAAAGATAGTCCTGTTTTGTCTGATCTGTCTCCAGTATAATCCTGTAAAGGGAACGCGAACTCCAACAGGAGGGTTTGCAATACCTACTGCATCTTTTGAAGTTCTGCAAATGGATTACATCCAATTTGAACGCTGTAATAATCTGAAGTATGTTCTGGTGGTGGTTTGTGCCTTTAGTAAATGGGTGGAGTCATACGCCATGAAAGATAATGCAGCTCTTACTACAGCGAAGGTGCTCCTAATGGAGTTTTCCCGCAGATTTGGAATTTGTCGAGTTTTGTGGAGTGACAACGGACCTCATTTCATTGGGCAAGTTGTTGAGTATCTCATGAAAGGCTTGGGAATTAAGCAGAAATGTCATGCTGCTTTTCACCCACAATCAGTAGGACTAGTGGAACATTACAATTCTACCCTCAAAGTGAAGTTGGCCAAAATACGGACTTCCACATCTTTGAAATGGCCTGATGCACTTCCTTTGGCATTGCTATCCATTAGATCGATACCACAAAGCGATCTGGCCTCACACCGTATGAGGTGGTTTTTGGAAGGCCAATGAATATTTGGGGGATTCCTAAGCCACGCCCTATACATGATGTACCTTGTGTATTGATGAGTGACTATTTGTCTCAGTTGACTGACAGTTTGTCTTCTATATATCAACAGGTTTGGGAGACTCTTTCAGACAGGTCTCAGGGTGAGGGCCATGATCTATGGCTAGGGGACTTTGTTCTGACGAAGTCCTTTCAGCAGACCAGCTCCTTGGAGCCTTGTTGTCGTGGCCCTGAGCAGATGCTCTTGGCTACCAGGACTGCAGTTCGAGTGACCAACCGGAAGAACTGGGTCCACGCGACACACTGTCAAAAGGTGTTGAAAGATCTAGTGAGCCCAGCTGTGTTGGCAGATCATCGCGATCTTCTGGTCACTGAGAAAGGACAAGCTATGTCACCTGAAGGACCTGAAGATGTCTTCCCGGACCACACGATCCCTGGTACATCACGATATCAGCTGCGACCCCGGAACAAAGACACTTTGTTGCTGAAAAAGACTGTTTGAGCCACTGTCCTGGGTAGTGAAAGACTGAGTTACAAATGGGGGTAATCTTTTAGTGGCTACTCGTCTCAACCTCAGTGATGAAACCAACGTCTGCCCAGGACCTCAGGGGACCATCTGTCTTTCAACGACAAGATGAACATGCCTAAGGAAAAGAAGCAAGCTGCTGCAAGAGTTTGTGATCGAAAGAGTAAGTTCATTATTAGGCTCACTTTGATTGTTGTTATTATTGCTATAATAACATGGATTGTAGAGGAAGTAGCTCCTGTCCGAAATCCACTGACTGTTACTACTCCTGTCCCCATTGAACATCACTATTTTTCTCTTCCTTATCACGAGCAAATGCACAAAATAGCCACTGAAATCCATCAGGATTCAGGGACATGGACTTTGACTGGATGGCTATGGAGTATATTTACTGTATGGGGCTGGAAAATATTGTCAGCCCTATGTATATTTTTTGTGATTCTTTTCACTTGTTGCCTATGTATTCAATGCGGCCCAATGATCTGTTCCCTTTGTATTTCTACCTGTACCTCATGTATACCGACTAAACAATAATGTCAAGAATGTAAATGCCCGCCTAGGAATGGACCAGGAAATTAATGAACTCATGAGAATAGATGTACAGGATATCTTCCATGCCCCTTCTAAGTCGTAAAGGTGTCTTCAGCCAATGCTAAAAGGGTCGTCTGTGGATATCGAAAATAATTGCTGTTAGCATGAGCTGAAGCCATCTTGTTTGCAGCATCCATTTTGTTAGCCTTGTAATTCTTCCGTCTTCACTGCTGCTTGATTTTATATTCTGCTTGAGTCATCAGCTTTAGTTAACTCCTTCTATTCTAAGTTCAAGCAATGTATATGTGCTGAGAAAAGGCCTGTAGCTGCTAGAATGCACCTGACTATAGACATAACTGTCAACTGTGTCTTGCAACTGTAAGCAGTTCTGTTCCCCCTTCCACTTTGCTAACTAAGTGATTTCATATCTGCCCATGTCTGGCTGTAACTATTCCTGTGTATGCTTGTACCTTCTATTTGTACCTACGTGCTTACTTTGCAACAAAGGGTGTATATAAGCAGCATGGTCTCTGTATTCCATGTACTACCTCAGGCAGCACTTGAGAGTGCTGTGTGGACGTAGAGTGGCTAATAAACTTATTGTTTGAATTCCAGCTTCAGTGCCAATCTCTATTTTGTTGGTTTAAGGACCCGTTTACAGAGAAGGGTGACCCCTGCACCGGTGTGCCCCTAAAACTCACATTTCCACATCCTCACCGGCCGAGCACAGAGAGTCAAACTACCTCTGTTCCTTTCAGAACACACAGAGATCAGCTGCAGAGTACCCCACACTTTTCAGCATCTACATGGCCCCACTCGTAGCCATCATCAAGATGCAACATTCTCTCCTACGCTGATGACACCTAGCTGATTCTCCCCCTCACCAACGAACCAACGGTCGCCAAGATCAACTATCACGACGGGATGAAGCCTGTCACTGCCTAGATGAAGAACCTCTGCCTCAAGCTCAACTCAGAGAAGACTGAAGTCCTCATCATGGGCTCCACCCATCTAGATATGCCATCTAGGAGGACGGCAGTTATCCTCACTCATACAGGCCAGTTAAGAGTAAATACCATTAGCTAAGGGAGTGGGGAAATTGTAATCCATGTACATTATGGAACTGAGTAAGCCATAAAAGTGACTTGGGTCTCGATAGATTGATCAGTAAATATATTTTAACACAATGTAGCAACAAAAAAACTGATGACTGTCAAAACCCTGAAGGTAACAAATGTATCAAAACTAAGTGCTTATTCTTTTTGGACCCGCATGAATTTGGGAGTCAAATAATCACTATGCTTTGGACCTACATCAAAATTCTGAATGGGTAGTATCTGCCACATGCACATATGATATACTGAGTGAGAGAAAAATCCGTCTTGCTCAGCCTTTAGATGTGCTCTTCAGTTAAATACCCTAAGTCAACCAAAACTTCTGCCTATAGGCAGATGATCTTATCTGAAAGGCTTCCACTGTCGGCTGCTGTGGAGAACAAATTTTAGGAGCCTTACAGTGAGTGAGACACCAAACCAGAAGGGAAAAGTGGAAAAACCAGTAGTCCAAAAAGCAAATAAAATGGAGGGTTTCATTTCTGGAACCCATTTCCGTACATCAACTGATGAGGCGCTATACCACATGTGGTAAGAACAACAGACTGCAAACATTCTGGATTAGCCCCATTGAAAAAAATCCTGAGAAAGTGTATTGTAATCACAAACATTTTAACTTCATGTATGTACAAGCAGTGTGTAATGTCAATCTATTACTCATCAACCAAGATTGGAGGGAGCAAACTTCAGGTAAGTCACACCAGAGTCCCTATTGTATTATGATGGATGCAGCTCATAGCAGCTTTTGAATTACTCATAAGGAGAAACGTGTTTGCTCAGCTAGTGCTTGCATCTCTTAACACGTGTTTCTGTATTCTTGTTTGTTTTCAGCAGGACGTATCAGGTAGGTTTGGGGGTGCTTGGAATGCTGCTTGTAGTAAATCAGGTAAACAACCAATCCTAAGCATACATGTGCATCCAATGACTCTTCCATCAAATGACGCTCAGAGGAACCTAACAATCTAAGAAAGAGGTTTGCATTCTGGCAGGAAGTCATCACCAGTTCTCTCAGTTCCTCACAGAAGTTGCAGTTCATAGTGTTTTTGAATTACACTCTAATACATTGTTGATGACCTGAATGGGAGCAAAGAATTTCTGCATTTTTGGACATGTGTTCATGGGTTTGGCCTGTCTTCAGAAGAAAGTAGCAGGTAGAGTTGTGGGTTCTTAAAAAGCTGCTTGTAGCATACCAGGTAAAGTACCTCGCCAAAGCATGCAGGTGTATTCCCTGGCTCATCAGCAAACTGACTCCTGTGGGATAGTAAAAAACAAGAGGGAGAAGGGGCAGTGAAATGTGCACTGTCTATATGCATGTAAGTATTTATCTGTCTATCACAAACCTATCTGAAAGTCAGAAGAGTATTTCTATAGGGTCAAAGGAAAAGAGGCAGTGGATGTTTGATTGTAGTGGTAGTTAGTTTCTAAGAGTGTGGCATTGTGTTGTTTAAAGAAGTATGTCTTCAGCTCTTTAATAAATTCTAGTACCGTTGGGGCAGTCCTGATGCATACGGAAATCATTCTAGATCCTAGATGCATAGATGGAATAACTGAGTGAAAATGCTCTTCAAGTGAAAACACTGACTTCACAAACATACTGGCAAAAACAAAATACCTGTCAGAATCAAAGGCTTCAGTGAAGAGGTAGAAAGTGGTTGGATAAGAAGGGTCAATGATCTGCTGCCTTGTGTTTTTTGCACTTCATTGTCTCCAGTGTGTTGGTGTACTGACATCCACCAGAAATGGGGTCCTCCGTTAGGTGTATCATGTTTTGATTATATTTGACAACATACACATTTCTAACATTACCCAAAGAAAGACCATGACACAAAAGTTGAAGTCTATCAAATGTGAAATTATCTACAAATGGGTTGATGTGTAATAATGCAGGTTAAGTGAAGTGAAAGGGGTTGCAAGTTAAAATAGTAAAGTCAAAAATATTGACCTACAAGAAAATAGATTTTTAGAATATTGACAACTAATATATCATCAAGATAAATATAAGTAGGTAAGCTTAGATTTGCTATTCTTAACCCCGTCAATGTTATTACTCTTCTCCGTGCTCAAGCAAGGTATGGTTCCCAAACCATTCAAGTCTGCAGTTTGTAAAAAAAAGTTGATTATCCTATCAATTCATAGAATGTTCACCATAGATTCCTCATACCAGGAGCAGCTAAACTAGAGAAAGTCCGAGTAATCAAACACGTATGTAACTACATCTAAATGGCCAACATACTTGGATGCACATAAGCAGTATTCTGATGTGCATATAGCTCTAAGTCAGTCCTTCTTGCAGTACTTGCTGATATCAGACTCAAAGTGTTGAATAGTAGAATCGAGGCATTGATAATAAGTGATCTATCTGCCACATTCAGTGGCGTGGACCATCACACTATATGCGAACATCTGAAAGCATCTGGAATCACTCACCTTGCTCTAGCATATTTTAAAATTTCCTTGAAATATCCTCAATCCGTCAGTATGCTATATTGCCCTGGCTGTATCTCTTAAATGTTGTGTTCTTCCAGGTTAGGCTTTATCCCACATCTTTTTTAAAATATATGTCAGGCCCTGGCCACGCTATTCTAAGTCCTAGGGTTTAATTTTAACACATATATGCTTATGATACCAAACTACTAATCCAATTGAAAGGAGGATTCACATGAAGGTTGCAGTTTCAACAATGCTTGAAAAGCATTTGGAACTGGATGGCAACAATCGGCTTAAACAACGCAGAGAGAACGAAGCATTGGCAGTAATTTGGAAGTCTTATATCTGGAGTACCAATCCATGCAAAACATTCAAGATTTTAGGCATTTTTTTTACTATGATCTGACTATGGTAGGCAAAATACCCTCTGTATTTTCTACCTTTTTCTTCTACCTGAATTTGCTAGAAAAGTTAATGCTTTTCCTGAATGACGGTGGAAAAATATGGCATTTCCTACTCCAACTGGCTCTCCATATGTATCATACTAACTCCAATGCGCAATATTACCATTATATTTACTTCGAGGTCTTCATGTTATAAAGAACACAGCTTTAGGTCTGATTCTAACACTTCCAGTTTTTCTCACATGACCATTTCTCACTCAATTCTACTGGTTTCCGATAAGAGATAAAAGTTAATTTCAAGATTGTATGCATTGTCCTTAGGGTACTGTACAGACAAAGCTCTCATTTCTAGTGCCAAGATCTCTCCTGTGAATGAATGTCAAAAAATCATGGAAACATAACAAAGTAATGTGACAGGCGGTGGAAACAATGTGTTCCACAGCTTCGGATCAACTCACTTGGTCAGTTATTTGGGCCCTCTGAGTGTGTCTCTGTTGCAGCAGACATGCAGAACTTCTCAACGAGAGTTATGGTATTCCTCACTTCTCTTTTTTTTGTATAAATCGTTTTTATTAACGTTTTTTTGTTTGTTTTTGCACATTTATCAATAAAGCATACAGTCAGAGCAGCACTCATGTAACAGGTGGAAAAAGAGAGAAAATTAATTGCCAGTGGCAAGGCACACATTGACTCATAGCAACATGAACATGGAAATTCAGGGTGTGTTGAGTACATCAAAGCTTGTGCCAATATCTCAAGAGGGACAGAGTGGTGCTGACAAATCACGGCATCAGGTAGCATGTGAGTAATGCAGGGGCAGTGCAGTTCAAACGCAACCGGGGACATAGGGCACAACAAAATGAGGACAACAAAAGTGAAGAAAGGGTAGGGGAGAGTCGCTCAAGACCTGCCGCCGCATCCTAATTAGCTGGGGGGCCTCAAACACCACCAAGACTCAGTGACAGTGGGGCTCTGAGGCAGAGGGGCAGTGGCAGTTCAGGTGTCAGAGTTAGTCCGCATTCACGCCAGTGGGGGATGCACTCTGAGTGATAATCCTCTGTGATGCAGTTGGGGTCCCTGTGTCAGTGTCCGCCCCCAAGAGTTTAGAGACCATCGCATCCTATTGAGGCACCAGGGGGAACATGCGAATGCCAAGCAGGTCCTCTCTGCATAGCGCCGCTCCCTCCGCTTTCGCCCAGTTAAGCAGGGATTGGCACCAAGCAAGTGGGTGGGGCGACAGGGGGGATTTCCACCGTTTGGTGATCAAGCGCTTGGCTGTTATTAGACCTAGGTCTAGAAACTGTGTGGCAGCTCTATATTTCTTGTTTCTGCTGAAGAGGTGCAATACATGGGCTTCCCAGGTCGGGGGAATGGTACGGGAGGTGCAAATTATGAGGGTAGCCGTCACCGTGTTCCAATAGTCAGTAAGAACTGAGCAACCCCAAAGCATATGAAGCAAGTTGGCATCTAATTGCCAACAACGGGGACAAGCCGCATCGATGCGGAGGAAGTATCTGTTGATTTGAGCTGGGTTAAGGTAGGCCTGATACAGTATGAAAAATGGTATCTGCCTGAATCGCTGATTCCGAGGGATGCGGGTCGGACTGCCTCAGGCAGCCATTCATTCCCTATCTGTAAACGCCCTTCCCAGGGTCCCCTCCCAATGAAGTAGAAGTCGGGTGAGATCTGCTGCCGTGTGTTGTAGAAGTGAAGATGCGAACCAGAGCGTGAGATGTCTTCCTCTCCCCATCATGTGAAGGTACTGCAATGTGTGGTGCATGTGAGGATCCTGAGCGATTGTACCCCATTTGGACGCTAACAAAGCTATGCATGTTCTGTGAAATAGGAACTGCCCAGGATGTAGATTCTCCTCTGCTATGAGTTCCTGGAATGGAATAAGAGTTCTCTCTTGAAAAAGGTCCCCCACATCTTGTATCTCCTCCGAAACCCAGTGATGTAACTCAGCCGCCTTCGTTTAGGTGTCTGGGGGTCTAAGTGTGGAGCAAGGGTGGAAAATCTGTAAAAGGGTTTTCAGCTGTAGCGGAGGCTGCAGAGAGGCCGTGTCCAGTAAATAACGGGAGGACATCCACCTGGCGATCCATTGCAGCTGGGAGGCCAGGTAGTAATGTTCGAAATTGGGTACCGCAAGGCCCAGCTCAGTAGGCAGATAAATCTTTCCCATGGATACTCTATGGCGTGATGTCCCCCATATGAAATCCCGCACTACCTTTTCCCATTGCTTGAAAAAGGGATGGTAAATGATGAGGGGTAGAGTGGCAAAGTAATAGAGAAGGCGGGGAAGAACCACCATTTTAACCAGGGCGATGCTACCAGAGATCGCCAATGGGAGAGTTTTCCAGAAACCCATCTGAGATCGAATCGCCGTGGCAGCTCGGACAACATTCCCGTCAAAGAGGTCAGTTTTGGTGTGATAAACCCAGACTCCCAGATAGCGAAAAGGGTGAATGCACCAGGCCGTGGGCATCTCCCCGAGCGTGTAGCCTGGATCAGGCGTATCCCCTAAGAACGGAGAAAGTATGAATTTTGTTCGGTTAACTCGGAGCCCTGAGGCACGTGCAAAATGGCTGAGGGCTCGATCAAGGGAAGGGGGAATGTCATGAAGGTCCCGAGCATACAGTAAAAGGTCATCTGCGTAGAGCAAAATGGTGTGTCTGCCATCGCCTCGGTCAATCCCCATATCGATGTGCACGCAGATATGGGCCGCCAGCGGCTCCACCGCTAGCGCAAATAGTAGCGGGGACAATGGGCATTCCTTTCGGGTCTCACGTCGCACCTGAATCGGATCTGAAAGATATATGGGCCGGTCCGAACCTGAACCGATGGATTCTGATATAACAGTTTCACCAAGCCGAGAAAGCAGGGGCCAACCCCAAAACGAAGCGAACCAGGGCAGCAAAAAGGAAGTTCCAGGCCAGCAAATCAAAGGACTTCTCAAGGTCAAATACCATGCAACCGGAGCGCCGCCAGGCGATCGAGGCATATTCTGCCACCCGAAAGTAGTGGCGTAAGTTCAGAGCCGTATTACGCTGCAGAACAAAGCCATTCTGGTCAAAGTGTACTAGACCAGGGACCAACGGGGCTAGCCGGTTGGCCAAGACCTTTGTCAGGATCTTATATTCCGAGTTCAATGTAGATATCGGCCGATAGGAGCCGGGAGACGCGGGGTCCTTACCAGGTTTCAACAAAGACACCATATTAGCGGTACGCATGGTTGGGGGCAGAGTCTCTTCTGAGATTGCCTCCAGATACATCGAGTGTAGTTGCGGCACCAAATGTTCCGCGTAGGTTTTGAAAAACTCCGGCCACGGAGTTTTAACAGAGGACAAGGAACGTAATGCATCTCGTATTTCGTCCTCAGCTAGAGGAGAGTCTAGCTCCAGGGACTGGTCTAGCGTTAGAGTGGGCAACTCCACCGTGTCCAGGAAGGATCCCACATCTTGGGCGTTACCCATCAGGAGGGTCTCATATAGGTGAGTGTAGTGTTCAGTCATCAGTGTGTGAATGTCTCTCTGGGTGCTGCGCTCCCGACCAAAGTCGTCGAGTAAGAAATGTATGGGGCATTGGGGATGTTCCTGTCTAATCAAATAGGCCATTAGTCTCCTGGCTTTGTCCATGGCCGAGTGAGAGCGGATCGAATGTGCCAAATATTTATGGCAGCACAGGCGGTCCAGAAGTGCCTCCCGTTTGGTGTGGGCAGCATCGAGGCGCTGTTATCGCGCCGGGTTGGTGACAACCTGCGACTCGAGTAAGAGCAGCTGTCCCTCAATGTGGGCCAGTGAGGTGTCCAATTGTCTGCGAATACTCCAAGTCTGTCCCAGACAATGACCCCTAACCACCACCTTGAAGGCATCCCATTCAGTGAGGACCGAGTCCATGGAACCGGTATTAAGTGCAAAGTTGCAAGCTATCGCTGATTCCAGCGAGCTTCGGAAGAGGGGGTCTTCCAGAGCTGCAGTCTGCAGGCACCAGGCCGGAACCGGAGGGGGTTGCGCCTCCCAGGCCAGGTGCATCACCAAGGGGTTATGATCGGAGTGTGTCCGACCAAGATAATTAGTCATTTGTATCAAGGGGAGGAGGGCTGCAGATGCAAGTATACGGTCGAGGCACACATGTAACTTATGGACCGGGGAATAGAAGGAGTATACTCTGGAGTGAGGATGACATTCTCACCAAACATCTGAAAGAGCCCAGCTACCCAGCCAGGCGTTTAAAAGGCGAGCATTAGAGGAAGCTGTAGTACTAGTGAGAGAAGGAAAGGAGCGGTCAAGGGGTACGTTGAGTACTGCATTAAAAGCACCTCCCAGGAGCGACGGGACATCCCTCCACTGGAGCGATATGTCCGAGAGATCACTCAGAAAGGTGCCCTGGGCAACATTGGGGGCTTATAAGGAACCCAGCAAAATCGGTGAGCTGTTCAGTCTGCCAACTATCAGGGCGTACTGCCCCATTGGGTCTGTCAGGACTTCCTTTTCTTCCCACGGGACCCCTGCCTTAACCCATATCATCACCCCTCTAGCCATGGACGAGTATTTGGTACTGTATATCTGCCCACGCCAATGTCGGTGTAAGCAGGTAGCTTCAACGGCTGCCAGGTGCGTCTCCTGTAAAAATGCAACACTCGTCTTGTGACGCTGCAAATAGGCGTAAATGGCGTATCGCTTAGGTGTCTGGATGCCCCTGACATTCCAAGTTAGGACGTTAAGGTCAGTCATCGAGACAAGTGAGGTTAGTGTGCCCTACCCGGGTGGTGCGGGGCCCCACATGTGGAGTACCCCCCTTGGATGGGAAGGACAGAGAGACAGCAGGTCTGTAGGGGTGGTGACTCATACAGGGGGAGAAAAGTAATAAGGTGGGGCAGCAGGAAACCTTGCAACAGGAAAAGAGCAGAACTCCAACATGAGGAACTGCCCAAACAATCACACCAAATCATGGCTTCGAAACTAGTGTCATTGTATGATTTCGGGGGGAAGATAGACCAGTGAGAGAGAGGAGTTAATGTAAAGACCATCCCCTTCAATTGCCCCAAGAGAGCATGAGATAGAGCATCACCAAAGTACGAAAAGAAACATGCCCTGAAGCACTATGGTGATCTAACATGTATACAAATCAAAAGGTCAGGGCTGGGGGTGGCTACTGTAGACCCCACACTCTTGGCTCCTCTCCCCCGGCGTCTGCCTCCGCATGGGTGCTCACGGGGTCAGACCTCATCAGACGATTTGGGCGCCGTCGCCAACACCTGTTCCTCGAGCCAGTCCCATGCCTCCGCGGGGGAGTAAAAATACTTCGTCTTGCCATCTCTAAAGCGGGCCGGGAAGAGTAAGGAGTAGTGGAGGTCCAGGTCACAGAGTTGTTTCTTTACTACGGTGAAGGTGGCTCGCCTCCATTGTACCTGAGCCGTGTAATCTGGAAAGAGGGAAACAGTGACATTCTGTACCTTAGGACCAGGGTGTTTGCCCAACTCCCGTAGAATAGCATCTCTGTCTCTGAAGTTCATGACTCGAAATAAGAAGGGGCGAGGGCGAGCTCCAGGAGGGAGCCTGCGAGCTGGCATTCGATGGGCCCGTTCCACCACAAATTGTGGGGAGAGCGATCCGGGGGGCATGATCTCTTTCATCCAGGCATCCGTAAAGGTCTCCGGGTCCCGCCCCTCCATCCCTTCAGGGAGATTGACCATACGCACATTATTCCAGCGGTAACAACCCTCCGCATCATCCACCTTCTCCTCCAGGGTGCAAACCCGGTCCAGTAGATCCTGAAGCGCGGAGGAGCAATTCTGGGATCGGTGTTGAAGGTCCGCCAGCGTGGCTTCTGCGTCACGAACCCGTCTCGAGAGTTTGTGTTGGTCGGCCCGGAGGAGCGTGAAGTGCGAGGTGATAGTGTCCATCTGGTTTTCCAAGGGGGTGAGGGTCAAGTCCAGGGCGTTGCCGATCCGTTCAACCGCCGCTAGTACAGAGTCCAGCTTGGCTGCAATGTCAGGCTGACCCATTGCGGTTGCTGACCCTGGGGTCGTGAGCAATGTCCCAGTTTGGCCACCAAAGGGCTCATCTCGAGGGGTGGTGTTATGCAGGCGGCCCATGATGATCTGCTGAGCGCTTTTCATAGGGAGCGAGGCTGGGATGTCAGACCACCGTGACTTCCCAGTGTAGTGGTCACGTCAGTAGTTAAGTTCGATCACTCTGCAAGGCGGTTTCGTTCCATTCAGCGGTGTGCCCCACCATGATTTCCATGGCTACAGGGTCCCACTGGGTGGCCAGACTCCCCCCACAGGGGCCACAGAGGATGCAACAGATGGGGAAAGTGAGGAAAGCACCCCGCACTCATAGATATGTGGTATCACAGCTCAGATTCTGGTTAAGGGAAGAGTCATCAAGAGCTGTCTACGGCCGCTTCAGCTGAGGGACCCATAAGGTAGCTCTGTGCCGAGCAGTCGCATCAGCCAGGTGGTTTCCTGGCCGACAGTCCACAAAGAGTGTTTAGGTGAGGTACCCTAGGCCCAGCCTGATCCCTGTGGCCCCCACCTACAGGGTTGACCCTGCCGTCAGCACCACAGGGCCCTTCACCATAGCGATCACTTTATCAGGGGTGGGAGCAGGAGAATGCGAGGTTCCGATGTGAATGGCGTGGCCCCAATGCCCCCCAGCTCGCCGCCAGTCATAAAGTGCGGAGACCGAGTGCGTCGCGGCCCACTTCTAACTCCACGCCAAGGCTCCAGAACACAGAAAGGGGGCCACAGCAGACAGCACAGCTGGCAAACCACCCCCCCGGAGGAAGGAGTATGCAACACCAGCAGGTCTTCAGTATTGGTGCGGAGAGAGCAAGACCATCCCTCGGTCCCCGTAGCTGCTGCAGGTGAGGAGCCCTAGGCCCCACCGACCCCCGTGGCTATCTCACTCATAGCAGCCACCGTCCCCCTCTCAGGTGTATCTGCAGAAAGAGTCTATGCGAGGTCCTCGTCTCGACTGATCCCCAAGGCCTCCACCGCGAGAGAGACAACCCGGTTCACCAGCCCGTCCGGTCTAACAGGGCACACGGTGTATTCCGGTGGGTGTCCTAGGCCCAACCGACCCCGAGGTCCCCCACCACAGAAGAAGCAACCTTGCCCACTGGCTTGTCCAGACCACCACCTCACGTGCTGTGCTCCGGTGGGGGCCCTAGGCCTGACCGACCCCCGAGGTCCCCCACCACAGAAGAGGTAATCTGGCCCACTGGCCCATCAGGACTGCCACCCTACATGCTGTGCTCTGGTGGGGGCCCTAGGCCCGACTGACCCCCAAGGTCCCTCACCACAGAAGAGGTAATCTGGCCCACTGGCCCGTCAGGACTGCCACCCTACACGCTGTGCTCCGGTGCGGGCCCTAGGCCCAACCGACCCCCGAGGTCCCCCACCTGAGAAAAGATGACTTGGCCCACTGGCCTGTCTGGAATATCTCCTCACGCGCTGTGCTCCGGTGGTGGCCCTAGGCCCGACCAACCCCCTTGGCCCCATGTCCCCAGGCAGACGTCGCAACTAAATTTGACGGGACTACCTTGGCAGCAGAGACCTCTCCGGGCGTCCCCAGTCAGCAGGCAGCAGCAGCCTCCACAGCAGGCAGCAGTGGTCCAGCCCCTCATGGCAGGCACTCCCCACCGGCAGCCCAGGGGCCACCTCCGTCGCCCGTCAGGGTCACGTCGCACTTGCCGCAGCCTCGCTGAGTAAGGGGGCAGCAGTGAACAGCAGTCCCGGAACAATCACTGAGACCGCGGCGGCAGCAGTTCAAGGGGCCGGGCCGCTCTGCAGCAGCCTACCACGCGGCCGGGGCCGGGTTTTCACGGCTCAGCAGGCCGCACCGACCAGAGCCACCGTGAGTCACCTCCCGGGTCCAGACGACCCTCACCAGGTATGGCGGGTATGCACAGGCATGGGGGATGCGCGGTAAGGTCAGGAAATCTGCCTTTCTGCCAGGATGCCCAGGATAATGAAGGGATTCAGCGCGGAGCATTAGTGAGACGCGTCCGCCATCTTTGGCGCCTGGCCACACCCCCCTGGTATTCCTCACTTCTCTTAATAAATAGTGCATATTGATATAAACAGACATGTTAGGTTATTTTATTGTGAAAAATTGGCTTACTAGTTGAGGGGGGTGAAACCTTACTCAAGCAGCAACAAGAATCCTTGGCAGGGTAAGGCTCAAGCAAATCCCAAATTAACCTGTGGCCCCCTGATAATTTGGCACAGAACAGTCAAGATTAACTTGGTGGCAATGTGTAAAGTATTCACCCAGAAATTCAAACAGTAAAAAGTGAAAACACAAAAAAAATATCACACCAATTTAGAAAAATAGAGCAAACTTTACCAAGACCAAAATAGAACATTTATCAAGACCAAATTTAAAAAAATAAAAAATCCCTAGAACCAGAGATATGCAATTTTTAAGATTTGAGAGAAAATAGCACCAAAAAGCCCAAGGCACCACTCACGGCTATCTGGTCATGCAAGACCAGGAGATAGTCACAGGTTCAGGCCATCTACAATGGAGCACAGGTTGGATACAGGGGCCAGGTTAGTCCCACTGAAAACAGTATAGTTTGCGGTGGAGGGGGCCACAAGATGCAGAGAAGCAACATGGACAGTCGCCGATGTAGCGTAAAGAGCAGGCCTGGCATCGAGCATAGTCATCACTGTAGTGCAAATAGCCTGTTGTCGTCACAAGTGGGCAAGCCGAAGCTTAGCTGTGGTGCTCCCTGTGAGCAGTCAATGCTGTAGCGCAAAGAGTCGGGTTGATGAAAGTTCACTTTGGTGGGCGAGGCGAGTGACAAGGCTTTGGCACCAATTGACCAGTTCCCGTTCGCAAAGAGCTTAAAACTTCAATTCAGGCTCTCCGAGGCTACACCAGCAGGTCCAGGACCTGACGGGCAACACTTGGGGTTCAGGAGCATGCCCCAGCTGGATCTGGGTGCTGGTGCAGGTGGCTGGGGGCCTGTTATGTTCCTGTGACTCTGAACAGAAAGTCAGCAGACTATCCCTTGGAGTCTCTCTGAGAGTCCTGGGTTCAGGTGCAGGTCTCTAATCCCTCTAACTCAGGCAGGATGGCAGCAGGGCAGTAGGGCAGCAATCCAGTAATGCAGTTGTCCACCAAGGCAGTAGTGCATCGGTGCAGCAGTCCAGCACTGCTGTCGTTCTTCCTGGCAGAATTACCACTGGTCAAGGAGTGTACTGAAGAGCTGGTGTCTGAGGTCTAATATTTTTACCTATTTCTTCTTTTTCAGTGGGAGAACCTTCTAGGGGTTTCCCTTTGCATTGCACAGGTTTCCTGCCTTCCATGCCCTGACACCAGACAAACTACAAGTGCAATTGTTAGTAGGGCTGTGCTCAGCTATGCCCTCCCATCCTGTCAGTGAAGGCCCAAGCAGTCACACCTAAGGTCTCTATTGTGTGTGGCTGTTTAGGAGGAATACACAAAGCTCAACTGTCAGTTACATCCAGTCATGTCACTCAGTGACAGGTCGCAGTCACTAAATGCCTACATGGTTAAGGCAGGAAAATGTCAACTTTCTAAAAAATGTGTTTTCAAAATTGCAAGCACAAATCCAACTTCACCATTAGAGAGGCTTTTTCATTACAACTCCAAAGACACCAAACATGAACTGGGTACCTGCTGCCATTTGGAAATGATCAATTATTATAAATAATAAGGTAACTTCAAAGTTATCTTGTGGAAGAGTCAAGCCTTGTAGTCTTGTAGTAGTGAAAGACAAATTTAAGAGTACTTCATTACCACGACATGTAAAAAACTTAAAAGGACATGTCCAGCTTTTTAAATTCACTGCACCCTGCCCTCTGATCCGTCCAGTGCCTACCCTTTGTATTCAAAACGAAGGTTTAGGCCTGGCAAGAGGTTTATTTTGCTAGGTCGAAATGGCAGCTAAACTGCACAGAGAGGGTGCAACACAATCCTGGAGCAGGTTTAAAAGGCTACTTGAGTGGGTGGCACGCTCAGTGCTGCATGCCCACTAACAGCATTTCATTTACTGGCCTTGGGCACACATAGTCCCACACTAGGGACTTGCAAGTGAATTAAGTATGCCCATTGAGTATAAACCAATTCTACCTTGTTTTAAGAATTGAGCACAGGCACTTTATCACTGGTTAGCAGTGGGAAAGAGTGCAGAGTCCTTAAGCCACCAAAAAGAAAGTCAGCAACACAGGAGGGTTGAAGGCAAGAAGCTGAGGGAAAACCACAGCAAAGATGCCAGGTCTAACAGATATGTTATTTTGTGCTGGGTTGTTTTGTACTTCATTGTAATATGTAAAGCTACATTGCATTGTAACAGATTACATTAGGCTATATTATGTTGTTATATTTCACATAATGTCATGTTATGTTTTTGGGCTTCATATATGATCTGCACTACTCATATTGGCTATGACACATTGTGTGAATTACTTACTCAGAAGGAGTGATTCACAGTTACACAAATTGAAACAAACACTGTAGGTCTGATACGGAGCTTAACATTTCTGCCAATAATTGCATTTTCAAGACCATGAGGGAAGAGGTGTGGCGCAGCGGCCAGGGCGACTGACTTCAAAATCTGGGGATGACGGTTCAATCCCCAGCGCCGGCGGCAGATTAGCCCAGCACCATGTGACTCTGGGCAATAGCTTGCTTCATCTTCCCGACGGCCCCCAGCGCCTAGAGACCCTTACAGGTGATTGTTTGCGCTTTACAAATGTGGATTATTATTATTATTATTAATCTGGGCTGATTTAGAACTCACCCTTAAGGGAATTTCAAAGCCAGACCACAAAAACACTGGCATAGAATATTACTCTCCTTTACTTAAACAAACTAATAGTTGAGACTCTGAATTGTAGGCAGCAAGTTGCCACTAGTCTTGTGGCAGTCTCTTGTGAAATACAGCCCTTCCACCAGACAGCTTTCCAGACCAATGTCATGATTTTAGAGTGAATGAAGACCAGAGACCAGTGAAGGTGAGCCATGTTGGGGTACATGATCAGATGCAAACAATTCACAAATATCACATACTATTGTACTGTGCACCCAAAGAATTCTGATGTTGAAGTGGGCTGGAAAACTGAGATAGAAAGAACATCTTTGACATTGTATATAATGTATGATAGATCTGATCATTGATGCTGTGATTTGGGTATTACAAGAGAGCAGGAGTTCTTTGGCCAGATTAAGGGGACAGGTGTATGAACTTTCCACTTCCGATATGTACTTATGTATTTATAGATTTTTGTGAAATATAAGCAAAGTTTTCATGACTCAAGAGGGTGGAATGATGGGTAATGGCATCAAGAATGGCCGTAGAAAAGCAAGATATACAAGAGAATGAACACTTAGAGCACTGATGATTGTCTTTGGTATTTTGAAGGCTAGCATGTTCTCCTGTTTCAGCCTGGGTGTCCTTCAAGCACTCTAGTGTGTGTTTCCCTGTCTGTTCTTTGCAATTGCACCATTAGCTAGGTATTACTGGAGTACATTTGAATATTCAGTATGATACCCTAGATGGTTTAATATAAACATTGAAAAGAGTAGGGACTAATTGCCACACCATCTAGTTATTCCAGCAGCAGGTGGTCATCCACTTCATGATAGGCAGCTGCCAGTTGGAAAATATGAAGACCAGCTATGCACCACATCCTAAATCAATTGCCGAAGTTCCCTGATGTTCTATAGTACCAATTGCTCTGTTTTATTGACACCCTTCCCACCCCCGCCCTCATTGTCTTCAAGATCATGTGTTCTGTATTATTCTAGATCAGGCAGGTTTAGAAACTTTGCTTTTTTTACATCAAAGGAGTAAAGAAGCTTTTGATTATTGGGGTATATTTAGCTGGCCAGAATTTATGACAAGGATGTCATGCTATTTGCTATATAGTGTTTAAGAAGGGATTAGGTCCATTCTTCTTGTGTGGCCTTTACCCAGCTGTCTGGCAGCAGCACGTTGGAAGGAAAATCAAGGCAACTGAAGGTGAGACGAAAGTCCAGAATAATCCATAGTTCTTTAATGTGAAACACATTTGCATATGAATCGATTAGAACTGATTAGCAAACATTTCATAAGGCTTAATCTGTATATGTTCAAGACCAGCCTTACACTCTGGAGTGAAGTAAATGGGTCTATGAATGAACATTCAGAGCTGAGTATGTTCAGACACCCCCCTAAGTATAAAAGGGACATTTAGTGCTGGGTTTATGACCCAGGTGAAAAGTGGATGAACGGAGGGGATTGCAAATCTTTCTAGATAACTCCTTCTAAGCATTGAATGTGGCAACATTGCTCAATCTTCAAAAGTAAAAGTTATAACGACAGAGTGAATTACTTGCATTTTAATAGGTCTATTTTATCAAACATCTTGTGACAACTTTCGTAACTGAGTCGGATAATAAGTGGGATAAAGGTCTGACTTCCCTATATCGAGGACAGGCAGGAAGAAGAACTGACAAAGGTATTCTTCAAATCTCCTTTCTTTTGCATTGCCATCTTAAACAATGTAAATGGTAATTGTCATAGAATAGCTATAGGAGAAGAACACACCTGCACTCGACATGCCCCAATCAAGTTGGTTTATTGACCTGAAATGAATGATTGATTTTATTCAATTCTGCCCCAGTTTATTTAATTTGTGCTGAAAGCATAGATAGTTATGCAGGTCTCTTCTATATAAGTAACCTAGAGGAGACAGGTGATAACTCGGTATTGCCGGAATCTTTATTCACTCTTTGGGCTCAACCATGAAATAGATTGGACATTACAGTATGAAGTCAGGAGAAAAGGCATAAATCCAATACCTTCCTTGAATATAGCTATGTTATCCTACCATCGCTGTGATAAAGATTTGTTTATAGTTAACTAGCCTTGCTAATATTGCACAGCATGATGATGTGGGATTCTATTGCTCAGGTAAAACAAACAGGGTATAACAAAAGAGAGAGAGTATTGCTTTTGTTGGAGACTCCTTGAGTTCTACATCTAAAATTGGTCTTTCCTTAGAAATAGCTATCAGTGCTTAGTATTTCTAGTAAGGCTTTTATTTTGCTTGATATATACCCCCATGTCAATTTCTCCCTTTTTGGAAAATTAATGGCAGTTTCGTTGCTCTTCAGTGGTTCCCCAGGAGCAACCTAATAGTCTAGTAAGAGACCCTGAGTGCAGTAATGGCAGACAACAGCAGCATTATAACTTCCAGTTTGGGCAGCTCTCACGATATACCATTCAGATAATGACATATCTGATAACAAATGTTAAAATGGAATCTGCAATATTTATTGTCAGTTCTAAATTTCAGGAAGAGTTTAGATACCCCAGCAAAGTCAACTCTCATCTCATTTTGGTGTCTGCTCAAGCATGGATTTTATTTTTGTTTCCCCTGGTTTAAGGAATGAAATACGCAGCTTTGTGAACATAAAAATAACTTAAAGTTACCACTTCCCTTGAGGAATAGAGCAAAGCGTAAACAAGATCCACATAGCAGTGGGCAAGTGAATTCTTGGGAGAAGGCTTTGCTCCCTTTTTAGATCACTAGGAAATTCATGAGGTGGATCCCGAGCCTTTCTTTGGATACAGGTGTAGATTGATTGACACCAGATATATTTATACCCCTCAGCCACTAAAGGAATTGGAACCAAATGTTGGTAAACCCCTTGTTAGAGCACCACCATTCCAAGAGAAAAAACACAAAATAAAAAAATGTCATGACAGTCCCTGCTTTGAGGCAAAAGAAGGCGTAGAAAGATGCTACTTCAGGCTATCCGTTATGGTTTAAATCTCTTTATTGAAGTTTTTAAAGCATATACAAAAAACATTCATGCAGGTGTAGCCATCGTGTCCTTTAACGTTGCTAAATCCGTGACCCGAAAAGGACAATCTAGGTCCGGCAGTGCTGGAATGGGTCCATGCCAATGTGGAGGAACCTTGCATATACCATGAATAGCAAGAAGAAACAAAACAGTAGTGGTTAGATACACACAGAAGAATAAAAATGTATTAATGACCCCTACTACACTAAATGACAGCAATATATTTGTAAAAGCATTTGGGAGAAAGACAGGTTGCTTTGCAGCATAAATATGCTTGATACTTCAGGAAAATGATTTAAAAAGGTCTGGTGAATATTCAAACTGAAAGCCCCTCACACATTGGAGTGAAACAAAGGACAGACCATATGATGTATCAGTATACCTTAGCCCTTCTGTTGTACCTCAGCCTCAAACAACCTCACTTGTGATAAGGAAACAAATCCAAAAATCGAAGAGGTCCTAGCAGTTGGTGTGAAAGACTGGCTTAGTATATGATGTACACTTATGTAAGTGGACACCTTGCACTGATCCAGACAAACCTTATGCTGATTTTAGTGGTCGTAGACAACCTTAGAAAGCTGTCTGAGTGGTAGCTGTGGAGTGCAACCTTCAGGCTTAGTCTAGTAGGAGTTTAAAGCAGCTTGTTTCACTAGAACATAATCGTATTGGTATATATTAGTAGAAAAAGAACCACACAGTGTATTTATAAAAAATATGTATTTATTAGAAGACACTCACTAACACTTGCAGATATGTCCTAGCTGGAACTATACACAATGCACACAATACTTTTCAATAGAAACAGGTAAGTAGCACAGAATACACAGTGGTCCCCAGGGGGAGACCAAACCATATACTAAAATTGTGGTACGCGAACCACGACTCGTGTCAAGACTATACCTAGAGGATGTAGAAGTGTTGGGGACCCAAGGAACCACCCATGGTGAGTATCAAGGAGCCCTACCGAGGTTGTGTGCAGTGTGGGAACAGGACCATGTTCTCCGTTCACATCAACGTGAAAGTCGCAGTTGCAATTTTAAAGAAAGAGGACCATTCCCAGTGGACCCTGAAGAAACCCATGGAAGACAAGAGGTTGGAGAGCCACCCCACCCGTAGATACTTTTGGAACCAGGTTACCTGCCCCAGGGAAGCATGGTGCATAGGTGTGAAGTGGCATCGGAAACTGTCGTCGAACTCAAAAGGAGACTTAAGGAAGATGCCGCTGTTGGAGAAGGTGAAAGTGTCTGGTGGAACCCAACGGTGGATTTGAGATGAAGAGTACCTGAAAGCAGAGGGGACAGAGTCTAGGTCACTCGGGCGTGACCAAGGAGCACGGAAGACGAGTGCCCACTGATGTTGGGTGTTGCAGGGAAGATGATGGTGACCTTGGAACTGCAGCTGTGAGGACCAGGCGACACTGTGGAAGACCAGGAGCCATTTGCGGGCTGTTCCACATTGGATGTCGTGAGTTGAGGGGTCGGAGTCCATCGAGAACACCAACAAGCCTTGGCAACTGCAATAAACGTGGAAAGCGAAGAAGGTGCAGTGTCGGGACCAGCAAGGTCCAGGTGACTCAGCACAAGCAGGGAAGACAGGGCAGGCCCAAGCAATCAGGGGATCCCAAAGAATTTAAAGGTGACCCTCAACAGGACCCACAGGCCGGGTGGCACTGGAACAGCCGGAGGACCTCGAGAGGCTCACCAAAGAAGCAGGCCCATGATGCAAGCAATGCAGTGTGGTTGAAGATTCTGGTCACTGAAGATGCTTGAGATTGGGGCTACTTGGAGCCCAAAGATCTTGATGGAAGGAAGCCAACAAGCTTTTGCAATGGCAAGTCAACGTGGTGCACAGGGGTTCGGTTCCTGTGGCTCTGACGATGGTTACTGGCCTCAAACTTGGTGAGAGGATAGGGGAGGCCTCTAGGGATGTGGAGAATCATCAGCTGTGTTGTTGAGCCTTTTGGAGTCCGTCGGAGCCCAGATCAGCGGATCGGTCAGCTTAGTTTCAGTGCGTGCACAAGCAGGGAATTGACTCCTTCACTTCAAAGGGGGATTCCGTCAGGTGTCTTGGATGCCCACAGGCCTTGGAAGGTTTCCTGTATGGCGCACAGGCATGGAGGCTGCAGCAGACAAGCAGGGCGAAGAGATCAGGAGCAGCAGGAGTCTTCCTGGTTGCAGCCTTGATGCTCAGAGCGAAGACCAGAGTGCCCAGATGGACGAAGTTGAAGTGGTGTCTTAATTGAATTATTTCCCACAATGAATCTAGACGCCCACCCTCAGGTAAGCCCTTTAGCACCCTAAGGAAAGGGTTGGGACGATTCAGGGTACCTTCCCAGGAGAGGGGTTGAACAGTTGGGAGGATACTCCTTTGTCCACTTTCGCACCAGAGTGGGAGCCAATGGCTACCTGTGCTGGTTTGAACTGGACTATGCAAGGAGGGCACCAAATGTGCCCTTCAAGCAGACTGAGTGGCGCTGGCAAGCACTCCCACCCAGCCCCAATACAATAAACCCTGTCTGGGAGGTGGTCACACCTTCCTGTGACAGGATACCTATTGTTCTGCCTTTCCGTGCTCGAGCTTGGCTCAGCAGCAGGAGGACAGAATTGTGTCTCTGGTTGGCAGCAGCTATGTTGTGCTGTCCGAGTCTAGAAGACTAGTATCGGGAGCACTGAGGGCCTAACGGAGGGCCTTTACAGTGCTTAGATTCATACCTCCCACACCAATTACGGTTTGATACCAAACATGACAGTGTTCGTTGCAGCCAGTTTCGAGATGGTCATTGTGTAATGACAAGGTGCCCCTCTATATGTTATATGGCTGTCTGACTCACAACCTGGGAGAATGGACTCTGAAGGTTTTAGGGGTGTTTTGCTCCTGCAGGGGCACCCTCACACTTAGAACCTGCTGTAGGGGTCACTTATAGGTTTAAAGTGCAGAGACCCTAGATATAGGAAACCTATATCTTTTGTAAGTGGTGTTAGCACCAGCTTACACAGGTTGCAATTACAGGCCTGTAGTGACAGTTTGAATGGTCTCCCATGGGTGGCATAATAGATGCTTCAGCCTATGGGGTACCCCTGGGGTATCTATACCCTGGGTACCTTAGTACCATATACTAGGGACTTATAAAGGCACCCCAGTATCCAATCTGGAATGTACCTAAGTACTTACCATAACAATTTAGGGGAGAAAGCAGAGAGACTGGGGTCCTGATTTGCAGCATCCCAGTCAGACTAGTCAGAAATAGCATAGCACCAGGTAAAAATTGAGGGTAACCATAAAAGCAGATCCTACTTTCCTACAGTTGGTCTAAATGGTGTGCCTATAACCTTATTTAAAAGTAGGGTGTTATGGGCAACATCTTTGCCATTGAGGTTATTTAATAAGTTCATTTCTTCCAGTGGAATTCTGAAGTGATAGAAGGGTAACAGCACAAAAAGGTTGCTTGCCGCAATACAGGTTCATACAGGCTAAATGTGCTCTTGAATAATGCAAGAAAAATATTTGTTTCAGTTTTGCTATATTATATGGAAAAGTTAAGTATGCCGAATAACATTATTAGTAAGGCACAGAGAAGTTCTACAGCAAATTGTTTTCCATCAATGTGTGTGATTATTAATAAATCATCTAGGGCCTCATGTACGTAGCCGAATACCGGTCGGTAACGGCCGATTTTCGGTAATTATACCGTTACCGACCGGTATTTAGGCTTGTGACATGTAGGGGGCTCATTTCTGTATTCGGTAATTTACCGAATCGGTAAAATTACCGAATCGGTAATTTTACCGATTCGGTAAATTCCGAATACAGAAATGAGATGTAGGGGGAGTGTGTGGGTGTTGTTTGGAGTCGGTATTTCCCACCAACTAATAGTTGGTGGTAAATAATGAATGGATGTGTAAACGCATTTTATAGCGCTTAGAAGTGTGCAATGTGGCAGACATACATGCCCTTAGGGCATGTATGTGTGCCACATGTGCACACATGGCCGAATCAGGGGTGCAACAGGGTGTCAATGTGACACCCTGCCACCCTTGCATGTGCTCCCCCATTACCGAATCGGTATTTACCGATTCGGTAATGAGGCATACCTTCCCATCAATGGGAAGGTATGCCTCATTACCGAATCGGTAAATACCGATTCGGTAATTACCGAATTTTTCCGATTCGGTAATATTTACCGACTCATTACCTACATTGCATTTACCACTTCATAAATACCGAATCGGTATGATTCGGTATTTATGAAGTGGTAAATGCAAGCCCACCTACATGAGGCCCCTAGTGTTCTAATATGCAGGGGCAGCACCAGCAGACCTGTTCTTTTGCTTCTCTTTAGCCTTTGAAGGATGAAAAGCATTTGCAAAGGGAAGTTGCAAGATATTAGAGTAGACACTAAATTGCAGAACTTTCTATTAGAGCTTCATTCAAACATTTGCACCAGTGTTCAGCTTCAGGGAAGAGGAAAATATTGTGTGGTAGACGCATAACAAGGAAATTGGAACATGGCTAGGCACCATTTCCCTCAATAGGTTTTTCTTTGATTTACCCCAAGGACTCACAGCAATTGCTATTTGACAACAAGAATTACAATTAGTCCAATACTAATTCTGCTTTATGAAGGCAATATGGCACTTCTCTCCCAGATGTCTAGTAAGCTGCTAAAGCTCATTGCTGACACAGAAAGATGTGCCCAGATTAGTGGGATAATCATAGTGCAAAGCAAACAGTAGTTTTGGGGTTTGCATCCTACTTCCTTTCAGTAGTGGGTGTTTAATGGCAGAGAGTTGGAGAAGGTGAAGGACATTAAACACCTCAGCACTGTCCATCACTCACTTCAACCATTAACTCTTATCATCCTTCCTTGTGACTTTATCCTTCTACTTAATAACCAACTACATCATGTTCTACTCTAACAGTTTCTTTGTAATCACTTGTTAGTCAATCAACCAATCAATCATTTGTAAAGTGCAGCACTGTCACCCTTGGGGGTATATGGGTGCTATTTCTACATTGAAGAGCCAAGTCTTCAGTCACTTTCTAAAGTCTGGCAGCAAGTAGGCTGTAGGAACTTGGATGGGAAGGTTGTTCCAGGTCTTGGCAGCTATGTAGGAGTAGAAGCGGGCATCACTGTGGCTGCAACGGATGCAGGTTGCGTAAGCAAGAGCGAGTGAAGAGGAGAAAAGGTGCATGGAGGGCGGGTGGAAGTTCAGTTGATGGTTGATGTAGGCGTGTGTTAGGATGTGCAGGGCTTTGTAGACATACGTGAGGATCTTGAACTGGTATCTATTCTGGATGGGGAGCCAGTGGAGGTCTCTCAGGTGGGGGGCGATGTGGGTTCATTTGGAGAGGTCCAGAATGAGTCTGCCTGCAGTGTTCTGTATGGTCTGAAGTCTTCTGAGGAGCTGGGTACAGATGCAGCATAGCGAGCATTGCTGTAGTCATGGTGGCTGTTGACCAGGGCCTGAGTGACAGTCTTTCTGGTGTTGGTTGGTATCCATCTGAAGATTCTGTGGAGGATGCAAAGAGTTTGGAAGCAGGAGTAGGTGACTGCATTGAATTGTTGTTTCATGGTCAATTGCCTGTCGAGGGTAATGCTGAGGTAAAGTGCATGGTCGAATGGTGTGGGTCTGAGTTCTGCAGGCCACCAGCTGTGGTCCCATGTGGAGGTGTTCCTACCGAAGATCAATACTTCAGTTTCGTCTGAGTTGAGTTGGAGGTAGGTGGCTCTCATTTGGCTACGTCAGTCACGGCGTTGCAGAACTTGTTTTTTTTCATTGGAGGGATCTTCAGTGAGGGAGAGGATCACTTGAGTGTCATCTGCGTAGGAGATGATGTTGAGTCAGTGAGATCTGATGACATTTGCAAGGGGGATCTTGTAAAGGTTGAACAGGGTAGGGCCGAGGGATGATCCTTGTGGTGTGCCACATATGATGTCTTTGGGTGCGAATGTGAAGGGAGTCAGTCAGATGAGCTGTGTGTGTCCTCCTGTCAGGAAGGAGGTGATCCACTTGAGGGCATCTTGCTGTATGCCTATGTTGTAGAGTCTGTTGATGAAGGTGTTGAGGGACACGGTGTCGAACGCTGCTGAGAGGTCGAAGAGGATCAGGGCCACAGTTTCTTTGTGGTCGAGATGTGTTCTGATGTCATCTATGGTGGCAAACAGTGCTGTCTCATTGCTGTGGTTGCCATGGAATCCAGATTTTGAGGCATCCAGTAGGGGGTTTTGTTCCAGGAATATAGTGAGCTGCTGTTTGATGGCTTTCTCAAGTACTTTGGCCGGGTAGGATAGCATGGAGATCAGACACATTTTTGACATCGCTGGGGTCATCAGGGGCTTTCTTTAGGAGGGGTCTGATATCTGCCTGTTTCCATCTGTGTGACAGGGTTGCTATTGAAATGAAGGAGTTGAGTATGCTGGTGAGTTGTGTGCTGATAGGCTTCTTTGTGAGGTTTTAGAGGTGGTGGGGGTAGGAGTCGGTGGGCACACTGGAGTGGATGCAAGACATGATGGCTGAGGTGGTCAGGGTGGTGAGTGGAGACCAGGTGATAATGGTATGGCTGATGTTCGCTAATTGGTTGAAGTCGTTGGGGTTGAGAGTGGTGGGCTGAAGGTTGAAAAAGTTGTAGATGTTGGTGATCTTTCTGTGAAAGTAGTCTGATATGGTATTGCAGAGGTCTTGGGAGGGGTGGATGGTATTCTCTATGGCTGTAGGGTTGGAGATTATTTGACTATTTTGAAGAGTTCCTTTGTGTGATTGGCCACGGTTAGTAAACTCACACCTCCTCATACCAACAAATGGAATAGTAAACCCTTAAGCTACATATTAATTTCTTACAAACGATGTCACTCCAAAACCAACTATTGACTCTTGTCTATCTGACAATGGCTTTTCAGATATACAAATCAACATCCCCCAAGTGGTCCTCCTTCAAATAACACACAATTTTCCAAACAGAAACACTCCCATCTCTCCTCCTGGCATTCCCACACCAGATTCACAATGGCCTAGCTCCACTCCTACACAATATATATTTGATCTATTTATGAAAAAAGCAAACAGGTCTTCAATAAACAGTAACCACTGTATGCCTTCCACCCCCACCCCTCTAGAGACCAGAAATCGTGATAACAAGGTGTACAGGAAATCTAGGGGGGGCAGGCTTGGGAAGAAACAAATCAGTAAAAAGATCAGTAAAAAGAGCAAGACTAATATCCCCTGATAATACAGAATCAAATTCCCCAAGTAAACAACAGATTTCAAAGAAAGGCAAGATTATAGTCACAACAAAAAACATCGCGTGGGGCAAAATCACTGATATCCTAATCTTGAAAAGTTCTGAGGAAGCAATTCCCTTGAATCACAGCTCATACTCGGTTCCAGCAAACATGGTAACCACAGCAGGAAGTGCAAACACTCTCATAGCTAAAGGATACAGAAAAAAGCGTCTGATTCCAGTGCACTGCCCCAAAATTTGGTTATAGTAACGGCAGGCACAACGTAGGTGGAAGTACACAAAACCAGTTCAATAGAGTCATTCTCACCCCTAAACCTCAGCAATTTGGACAGTCTCGGTGCTAATGCCACACTAGATAACCACCTGGGACAATTGGATCTCTCCGGATCACAGGACCAGGTTATAGAAACATCTGCAACAAGACATGAAACCAGTGTACTGCAGATCAAAAACCCACTGGTACTGTTATTAGAAGGTAGAAGGTGCGGGGAGCCAGATGGATAATACCAAAGTTACTTTAAGACCATTCCTAGTAGGCAGCAGCAGCTCACTAGTCATGGATAAATTCAGTTTTGAAACCAAGCCGCCGTCAAGCTCAAACATGAAACCTCAGCATGCAGCAGCATCCCACCATTGACCTAGTGGAATCAGGTAGTGTGACAACAGCAGCAAATTTAAATATAACAGGGGAAGAAACTCTAGAAACTGCCGATCCTGGGGTACCACCCACTGCGTCGGAGGCACTCCTATCAACCATGGATGCTGTGTCCTCAGCGATACATCATCCAGCAGAAAAACATGAGCTTCAGGTAGATCTCCTTCCCATCATGGCAGTACACATAGTAGGAACTGATCAGAAGTGACAAGCTATTAAGGACTTGACACAGAGAGCTCAAAATCACACTTATACACAACAAGTTTCATGCCAGTGCGTAACCCCAAGTGTTATCCTCAATCCATAACTATATCTTGTTGGAAGTCTGGTCCCAAGCAGAAAGACCACTCGAAAGGCGTAGTTTCTAAAAGACTCCCACATCCCACAGGGCAAGTGAACAACTGGCAAGCATGAGCTTTGTAAGCTCCCCATTGCGAGATACAGCTGATGTGGGAAGGATGAGTCAAGCATCAAGAGGAACATTTTAAGGGGAGCCTGATCTGGTGTCCACAAAAATAGAAAATAAAAGGCAAAGAAAAGCACACAAGAAAGGCAAATCAGTGCAACCAAAAAGTATACAGTACCCTTTCTCCCAGTGCAGAAATTCAGTGGACTCAGATGCTGGGGAAGAAATAAAAGAGGAAACCAAACTAATGGAAAAACTCCAAGGAAATACGCAAGGGACAAAAACGTCCTTAAGCCTCCCAAGCACACAACAATATGCTACAAGAAAAAATGTAGCCCCGTCAATGAAGAAACACGACACAGCATTAAGGTCAACAGGCGGCCGTGTTCTTATAATAACACACCAAGAAGAAAAGACATCAAGAACCCAGCCAAACTCTTAAGGACCGCTTTTTGCTTAAACCATGGACAGCAAGGAGGAGCTAAATCAGCCTGTGAGCGTTGAACTTGGGTGCAGAAACAGCTCATTTCAGCAAGATGCATCACCATTGCAGGCCAATGAGCAGTTGCAATTCCATCAGCTGGATAAGGGCCAGCAGGCTCAAGCCCAAGATCTATTAAAGATTTTTAAAAAACGCTGATTTGCAATCATCAACAGGGAGTCCTCTGGCCCAAAAACCTTTACTAATCCCCTATTACACGTCACAAGGTACCTTTGACATATTAAACAGAGGAACAATCATAAAGCTGTTAAACGAGATAAGGTAATTTGCACATATCAACTCGTCCGATTTGATGTCTATAGAATTTAAATCTTACCCTTATGGAAACGTTCGAGAGGCAATGGGCAGATGCCGCATCGGACCCCGACTTTATCACTGCAACACCTGTTGGGTTTAGAGCAATTAGAGTGGACAGGTCTTTCAAACGAGGAGGTGGAGTAGCTATTATTTTCAGGGATCATTTTCTGGTCACACACTATCCCGTTTCTACTCCTTCGTACGAAGCGCTCCATTTCTCGTTTACACTCAATCCCAAAGTGACTTTCAAGGGGATTCTTCTCTATCGTCCTCCAGGCACTCGCAACACCTTTTTAACTAATCTGGACACTTTGCTTGAGCCAGTTATTTTAAATTCAGATTTTACTATTCTTGGAGACTTCAACTTCCATCTGGAAGAGTTAGAAAATAAAGACACAATGGGGTTATTAGATACCTTAAGATCCCTCGGACTGACTCAACTGGTGCAGTCACCGACACATATAGCTGGACACACGTTGGATGGTGTTTTCTCTTCAGCTTACGGCCTCACTGTAAAGGAAATTCTCCCGCTACCACGGTCAGATCACTCATTAATTAAGTTTAGCCTTCCCTTCTTTAGGGTGGGAGAGGGTGGCACTACCAAATGGCCAGTTTCCACCTGTAAAGCTTGGAATAAAGTGGACAAGTCACCCCTTTATACCTACCTGGAAACCTTTCGCCCTCTCTTTCAGGACCAGGTGGACTTAGCCGTCATCAACTATACTAATTGGAATTCGGGCGCAGTTAATGCCTCGGTTCCTTCAAAAACACTTTCAGGCAACAGGACTACGCCTTCTGCCCCCTGGTTTTCTGAACGCCTTCGGAAAGAAAAACAGATGTGCCGCCGTTTAGAATGGCGTTGGCGTTTAAACTATGATGAGCCGGGTAAATTAGCTTACAAAATAGCTTTATTGAACTATAATAAACTTCTTATCTCAGAAAAGAAAAAATATTTTACACAGCAGATTGATTTGTCTGCTAATTCACCCAAGGAATTGTTTGCGGTGATTAACAAACTTGCTATACCCAACAACACAGGCAGGAAGATCAATCAGAAATTCTGCAACGACATCGCAGACACTTTTAAATCTAAGGTTTTAGAAATATTTCAAGCCTTCAAGGAGGCTCCTGACTCTTGCCCTCTACCACACCCATGTGGCTCAGACACGATTAATCACACTTTATTTGCGTTCTCCCTGGTCTGCTTAGATGAAGTAAGAAAATGATCAATCTAAGTCAGGTTCACCACTGGACTCATGTCCACCGACATTCCTCAAAGGGCAGGCAGACTTTGTGAGTCCAGGTCTCACAGATATTTTTAATCTGATGTTTACCTCTGGTGCCTTTCCGATCAGTTGGAAGGAGACATCTATCTTGCCGTTATTAAAAAAATCTACATTAGACGCCACCAATCCCACTAATTACCGACCTATCGCTAGACTGCCTTTGCCTGCGAAAATAGTGCACAAAATTATGAACAATCAATTGTCGCAATTTATTAACGTGAACAGTTTGCTGGATCATTCCCAGTTCGGCTTCCGCAAAGATCATAGTACGGAGACCGCACTGATCAAAGCATCAGAGGAGATCAGAGCAGTGATGGATGGAGGAGGCGCGGCGGCTCTCGTGCTTCTTGATCTATCTGCCACTTTCGATACGGTGGATCACTCCCTCTTGCAAAGCTGTTTGGAGAAGTTGGGAGTAGGAGAGGTTGCGCGGGCACTTCTGGCTTCCTTTCTCACTGATCGAAAATCCACTGATCTATCGACGGTTTCAACTCAGACCCCTATATTCTACCTTGTGGCGTCCCTCAGGGCAGCTCGCTGAGCCCTTCATTGTTAAATATCTACGCCTCTGAACTGGCCCCTCTTATCCAGGAATTTGGGTTCAACCTGACCACTTATGCCGACGGCACCCAGATTGTGGTAGCGGCATATAATCTTCAATATTCCTCGGCCTCGCAGTTTAGATGCTGCATGAGTGCCATCAATAGATGGATTACGGCACACTGCCTTAAACTCAATTCCAATAAAATGGAAGTTTTGATTTTTGGCAGTTTGCAGCCCCCCTGGAACACTTTGTGGTGGCCAGCGGAGTTGGGCCTACCACCAAAGCCAGTGGCTAAAGTAAAGAATTTGGGTGTACTGATGGACAATAGACTGACATTTTGCCATCAAACGAATGCCGTGGTGTCTGCTTCACATTTTCTCATAAAGAAAATAAGGAAAATATTTCCGTACATCCCTGACAATACCAGGAAAACAGTAGTTTTTCAGTACTAGGTGCGAGTCTGCTGCTTGCATTTCCTAGCGCCAAGACACCTCCGGGTAGTTGTGCGCTTTTATAAATCTCATTAACATAACATAACATAACATAACATAACATAACATAACATACCAATGGAAATAACTAGGACCTCCCCGGACTCAATAGATCAAATACTAGCTCACTGAGCTATCTTTAATTTATGGGGGAAGAGCTACAAAAGATCTAACCCCCTGGCATCCAGGCCTGTTGCTGTCCAAAAAGGCAAGAAGGAGCACAGTCATCAGGGGCGCGGCATGGGCAGTTATGTACCCAAGGAATTTAGAAAATCTCACAATAGTGACAATCCCAAGCAAGAACCAACAGGGCCAAGCCCAACAGGAGCATTCCGATTCCATAGCCCCTAATATCCAGGCCAGGCCCTGGCCCCTTGAAACTCAAGCCATCAACTGGTCCTGACAAGAGGAACAAAAGCCCAAAGTCATCGACATGTGTTCATTGAACACTCATGGGCTCGAGAACCTACTACAAGAGGGGGATGCAAGGTAATTTCTTCAGCATTTTGATATACTCTTGTCACAGGAAACCTGGTGTTTAGAACCAACACCCAAGGGAAGTCTCTCTACTTTTTGCTCTACCAAATTTAACTGGGCCATGGAAACAACAGACGTTGGAGTAAACTGGATCCAAGTAATCAAGCCAGATCCCAAGAAGAGTGGCCCCATTCACAAGACAATGCTGTTTATTACCATTTACATTCACCAAAACATAGAAAATAAAGGGGAAAACATGGAAATCCTGCTCAAAATAACAAAACCATTACTGAAACAAAATAAGAAAGCCACTTTCATTATCTCTTGGGACATTATTACATATCTATGCAACATTAATTTAAAAAAGGTCAATAACCAGACTGGAAGCACATTTAGAAAGCCGCTGGAAAAACTGGATTTAAGGCTCCTGAATGGGAACACAAAGGGTGACACACCACCATCAATTACTTTTATAACTGGCAGGTAAAGTTAAATAATAGATCAAACATTAATTAGTGACATAGCCCTGCCTCAGGTGTGTAAATTTCAAATCATGCTCCGCATAGAGAGTGATCATTTCCCTCAATCCATACGCATGTAGGAGCAATCAGTTATGTCAAACAAATGTTTTAATCTCTGCTGCAGTCACGTCCAACCTCAAAAGTCTAAAATGCCACAGCCGGGGGATTGAGAAGCTGATGGAACAGGTTTACCATTGTGGTGGAACCATCGAAGACATCTAAAAAGAATAAAGAAGCCACAAAATAGCAAGATCTTTACCAGGTGACCTAGACAAAGCTTGGACAAAGGTAATTAAGACTTTACTGAAAACATTTCCTTTCAAAATACAGCCTCTTAAAAACATACACAAAACAATCAAAAATGGGGGTGGAGGGAGGCAGGACTGGTACAGTAGAGGGCGATGGAACCAAAAACGTCAAATAGACTGTGAAATGAGAAAAGTGGCTAAAGTGATAAGAAAAGGTACGAAGGCAGACAAATCCACTCTAAGAAAACTGAAAGCGCAATATCAGAAAGACTGCTGTACAGAAAAAATAAGGTATCAGGAGCAGCTGCGGAACAAACTCCTACTGTCTAACAAATAGCGTAATAGTACAAATTCTGGCAGCTGATGAACGGGCTGGCATTTGTAAAGGCCAGGTAATATTATGCGGGAATTAATCCAGGCTCATGGGAAGCCCATATAAAGCCCAGTAAAAAGTGAGGGTGCACCAAAAGACACAACTTGGCACTGAAATTCAGGGTGACCTCCTAAAGCAGGACAAGCACTACAAGTCTACGATGCATCAACAAGGCAATGAAGCTTCAGTTGTGGACTCAGAGCATCTAACAAAAATATTGAAGAAACTGAAGCCAGAAGGTGCTGGGGGCCCACTTGGCCTCCCTAATGCCCTCTTTAAATGAGATATAACTTAGTGGACTCACTACGGACCACTAGTCAATTACCTTTTTAACACCAACAGCATTCCTGAGTCATGGAAAGGAAACATCTTCCAATCAGTCTATAAGAGTGGAAACCCAGCCTTACAAACCAACTATAGGCTTATTGCATTATTCGATGTGGAAGCAAAACTTTATACGTATTGCTTACTCCAGCACTTACAATCCTGGGTAGAAGAAAACAATTTGATTCCACAAATCCAAACAGGATTCAGAGCTGGTCTAGGGTTATATCAGGCTCAGCACATCTAACAGCTTCAAGTCTCCTAGCAGAGAAGGCCAAACATAAAAATATCACAGCCGTTTGCATGTGTGATAGACCTCACGTCTGCATTTGATCGGGTTCTCTGGTCAAAATTGGAGGAATGTGGCATCCCAGGAAGACTGTTGCGAACAATCATGGCATTATACAGAGAAACTTGGGCACAGGTCAAATTAGGTGATGGTAGCAGAGTGACAAATAAAATACCGACAATGAACGTCCTAAAACAAGGATGTGTTAACTTGCAGCTCTGGCAGGTGCCCTCCGACAAGATAATAGCCATTCACCAACCCTGGCTTCAGGAATACTAGGATGCCTGCAGTAAGCGGACCGCATTATCCTACTGAGTCAACCACCAATAGGCCTGCAACATAACATGACCACCCTAAAAAAGTACATGGATGAGCATGGGCTCTAGTGAAACCTGAACAAAACTGGTCTGATCGGTAGACTCCAAATACAAGTCATTCACCTAGTTGTAATCAAATGACTTTTAAACATCATGTAGAAGGCTATTAAGGCTAACGCTCAGTAATTAATGTAGGAGTTCAAACTATTAAAGGAGAAAATGACCTGTCCATCATCAAGTCATCTTCTTGCCATACTGTCTGCACAGATAATGCCAATGGTGTCCTATGGCATGGAAATCATGCAGGGTCAAGAAGCAGCCATCCTAAATAAGATCCAAGCAAAAATATACAAAGTGGTGTTTGACATCCCATAATCAGCCTCATCAGCTCAGGTAGGACTAGAGTTTGGCTTTGAAAACTAATTCCTACAAAGGAAGAGTGCCGTTATCAAACCATGCTGGAGACTGCATGCCTGAGAGAGGAGAACAATTAATAACTCATGCTGGCAGGATATTGAGGCGCAACAACATACCAAGGCAAAATACTCTTGGGGAAACACTTAAACGATGCTATAAAGGCATCATGTAAGCAAGAGGGCTGGGCTAGCATTATGGGAAAACAGCATTTAACCAAGCAACTAATGCCTCAACTCGGACTCATTCTCAGCTAATAGTTAAAAACACCCTCGCAAGCAGACGGCACGCTTGGACTTCCATTAATTCATATACCAACTAGAGGCCTCAGGAATATCTTGCAGCACACTTCTTGCAAGTCTTAAAACATCAATTTATCTTCTTTCACTTCGGAATCAAAGACAGAAAAGATCTCACTCCAGCTTGGAAGAATCTGAGTGAAAACTGAAAATCCTAGCTCTGTGGTTACAAGCACGAGACGCTAATACACATATTCTGCATATGTCCAGTTCACCTGCCTCAAAGGTTAAACCTGTTGAAACCAACATTAGTCAACTTGCAAATCCGCTCTTGTAGTCAAGCAGTAACTACTTGACTAAGTGGAATTTCAATCCTCTTAGCCTGCAAGGGGGTAAGATTGATAAAAACTTCTAAAAGAATTAGTCAAGCGAACAAGCAATGACTGACTTATTTAGAATCATTAAAGAAGCACACATGTTCATGGACAGGCAAGCACCCAACAACACAAGTAAGTGACACCTAATTCTTGCTTATGGAAGGCCAACTGAAATATTAGTACCTTATAATTAGCTGCTTGGGGGCAAATGAAACAGCAAAGGTGGCCCACTCAAAAGATGATTGTTAGGCACAAGACATTTGCACATTAAGCAATAATAGGCGCAAGTTTGATTTAACAATCAGGGGGCAGAAGGACATGACAGTACTAAGGACAGGAGACTTTCTAGAACATAGATCTGCACAAGGCACTTGTACTTAAACTTTAAACTGAGCAAAGATAGGCATAAAATTCGGACTCCAAAAGACTCTGGTCTGGCTACTTGCACTTTAATTGTAATGTATCAAATAATTATAGGTTTAGATTGCACAAAACATGGTTCAAAGTGCAATAGCAGAGAACCTACGCAGAGGATAAAAAAGGGTTATAAAAAGTGCATTTTATTTTAAAATATATGTATTCGATTTGGTATTGCATTTTTTTATAAAAACGGTATGCAATGGTGTTAATTTACTACGCAAATAAACTTGACTTTGACTTTGAGATGGCACAAGAATAAGATCAGCTCAATTCTTGAAGAACACAAGTGAGCCCTGAATAAGCGGTCATCTTTGACAACACAAAATCTTACTTTCAAAATCTTACTTCCTCAATTCAGCCTCATCATAAATGACTTGCATGAAACATTAACAACTTCTCTCATCCAGCAATACCCCTAACCGCTATCATAGGACATACCCAGAATTACTACTTACCACCATCACTGTCCTGAATACACTCCACACCACAACCCCACTCAACCACATAGTCTAACTTCACCATAACATCCACATCAAAACTGATTTCAAAAATCAAAACACCCACTTCACCATGAGCATCATAGTATCCCTTTAGAGGGCAAATCATTCAAACTAATGCACTCACTTCTATTGTTCTTGATGTCCTTCTTCATCTTCTCCTAATGTTGCCACCTGGACGTTTTAATCAACCTGTCAACGGCGCTCCCTGTCTTTGTCTTTTTCTGAGGCCAGCACCCGGGGCCTGACTCACCCCGGGGGCACAACAGAGACCGGTGGCGGAGACCCACGCTCTTCATCATCGGTTCGGCAGAAGTTAACGATGGCCTAACTTCTGGGGGGGCATATCTCGGCTCCCATTGGGCTAATTTCATCGATCTTGGCCTCTTTTCGCTATTGGTGGCCAGCTTTAGCCACAGGTAGCATTCTCCTTCTGCCGTATGGCCTCAAAGAGGATGCACTCATCAGGGAGCAGGTTTCTCTGGACCCTGCCCCAGCCTCTCACCTGTTTTCCTCTTCTGGGCTTCTCTCATTGTGCAGAAACTCAGGATTTCTCTCACTGGTCCTGGACTCCCTGAGAGGCACAGTACAGTGTCCTGGGGACAGTCAGGGGGTTCCTCCTTTCAACTGCCCATGGCGTCAGCCTCCAGTCCTAGTGCTCCTCAGCAAAAGCACATCCCAGAGAGAGCTCTTCTTTCTGCACCAGACCTTTTAAGGAGGGGCGGAGGATACTGGCAGGAATGCACCTCTGCCCTATCCTGCAGTGCCACATCACCTCTCTGCCCCTGTTCCCACCTTTCTGCACAGGCCTCTGGGATATTTCAATACGGCTTTGTCCAGGGGTCCCATGCCACATGGCCTCTGAAAAGCTCCCTTCCCTCCACTTGCTGACATCATGGCCCGGGCCTGGGACAGCTGCTAATTAATGCCCCACAGCTTCATCCCAGTTCTCCATCATAGAGAGAAGGCCTCCACCCAGGGGAATGATTGCTGTGAAGGGTTTGGCTTCTGATGCTACACCTTGGGGAGGAAGGTAATTAATCCAGCCTGGTAGGGTCACAATAGGCCTGGCCTATTGTTCTGAGCTGGCCAGAGGAATATAACATTACTGGATGACCCATAAGGAGTACAGATATGCTTTTGGACATAGCAAAATGGTTCTTTTCACACAGGGTCCACCCTGGAAGCATAATTGGGAATATAATTTCTGTAAGACCTAGGAAAGCTAGTAACTGCTCCTTAGAATTGGGACTGGACACCCTAATGATGTTCTCCACATGGTTGCATTTGGGTTTGATTCCAGCACCACTAACACTATGCCCCATGTACTCCACTTCATGCTTCTTAAATCTACAATTTTCTGTGCGCAAAGTGAGACCCTTGGAAGACAATGCTGTCAAAACACTCCTTAAATTGCTGTCATGCTCTTCTTTGTTCTTGCCAAAAACTAAAATATTGTCCTAAAATTATATGGTTCCATTAATCCCTTCCAAAGTCTCTTTTTTCAACCTTTGAAAAAACGACAAAGCATTTGCCAAACTAAAAGGCATTCTGTGGGACGTAAAAAGTCCTTCATGCGTAATGAAAACAGTCACATTTTTGCAGTCATCATCTAGACATACCTGATGATGGCCAATTACTAAATCTATACACAAATACACATGTGCACCAGCCAAAGTAATGACCATTTCATGGAGTTTGGGGAAAGGATGGGTAGCCACCCATATTGCACTATTGAGGCTACTCAAGTCCACGCAGAGCCTGAATTCACCTGAAGCTTTAACAGAAATAACCACCAGAGAAACCCAAGGTGGAGTCTCCACGGGCTCAATTATGCCTCTTTTGCACAGATCCTTCAGCATCTCCTTCAATTTATCCCTGTATGTGAGTGGTACATTCCTTACTCTATGTCGCATGGGGAAAGCATCATCACATAGCTTGAAACTGTGTTTGACGCCCCTGAACTCTCCAAGTTACTCACTAAAAACCTCAGCAAATTGTGTCTGCAATCACTGAATAAAGGTACTCAACTCTTCACCCATTACATTTCTCCCCCCCTCAGAAACATTCTTATAAACAGGAGGATCCACTCTTAGGTCTGGTTTTGTACCAATGTCCTCCTGATGAGGCCAACCCAATACAGTCTGACACCATACATCTTGCCTTGCTTGTGCCTGCTAGAGAAGTTCAGTTCATCCCAGAAATACCCTACCAGATCTATTTTGTGTTCCGGATGACCTCCAGGAGTCACATCAGGAGATAACAGTTTCTTATTAGGACACTTCTCTTTCACAAATACCTTTATACCCACAACTGGGTGTGTATGTCATAGTAATGCACGTCGAAATGCCAGCAGAAAAAGCCCCTTCAGGAAGTGGATTCCTTTTAAATATGGTGTGTGAATCACCGTATTGCGTGTCAAAAGGCCATCAGAAAATGCCCCTTCAGGACGTAGGATTCCTTTTCAATATGGGTGTGCATCACCGAAATAATCATTGTAAAGCCAGCTGAAAATGCCCCTGGAACACTCCTCAGGCATGTAATCAGACCACACCCTTTCCACAGGGTCTCGCCAATGAAAAGCCACACTTTCAAAGAAACGTGCCCCTCCAGTAGCGTCAGAATTCAACAAAGGTAAGTAAAAGAAGGTCTGGGTTCCTCAGCAAATAGAAAACTACTTCCACTTTGACCACGCCCCTTTGCCGTCAATCACCAATGGATGAAATGAAAGAAGCAGCCTATCCACAAATGGCGAAGTTCTTCCAGAAATATCCACCAAATCGAAATATCTGTACCAAAACCAATATTCGCGTCTGGTGCAGGTTTAACTCTTGCTCATCGCAAGTATGTTATGTTATGTTATGTTATGTTACTGAAATTTATAAAAGCGCACAACTACCCAGAGGTTTATTGGCGCTGGGAAATACAAGCCGCAAACTAGCACCTAGTACTGGAAGAGCCAGGTTTTTAATTGCTTTCTAAAAACATTCAGAGAACTGACATTCCTAAGTTGAAAAGGAAGGGCGTTCCACAGTTTCTATGCGCCATAATAAAAGCTACGGCCTCCCCAATGAGCCGTACGAATTCTTGGTATCAACAATAATCGTGCCCCCATTGACCGAAGGTGTCTGGTCGGTTGATACCATTTGAAGAGATTCTGCAGAAATGATGGGCCTAAGGGGTGCAGAGCTTTAAAAACAATACACAAGGTCTTGAATTCAATACGCTGAGGCACCGGGAGCCAGTGCAAATTGCAAATTTCATTAGAAACTGGACTGTGTCTGGGAATGTCAAGCAAAAGGCGAGCTGCTGAATTCTGAATCATCTGAAGTTTCTTCAGACACTGCTTCTGGGCATTAAGAGATAGCCCATTGCAGTAGTCTAATTTGGATTGAATGAAGGAAGAAACTACTGTTTTCCTGGTGTTGTCCGGAATATACGGAAATATTTTCCTTATTTTCTTTATGAGGAAGTGTGAAGCAGAAACCACGGCCTTAGTTTGTTGGCAAAGTGTCAATCTGTTGTCAATCAGCACACCCAAGTTTTTTACTTTTGCCACTGGCTTTGGTGGTAGACCCATCTCCGCTGGCCATCACAAGTTACTACAGGAGGGCTGCAGATTGCCGAAAATCAAAACTTCAGTTTTATTGGAATTGAGTTTAAGGCAGTGTGCTGTCATCCATTTGTTGATAGTACTCATGCAGCTTCGAAACTGCGGAGCAGGAGAATTTTGAAGTTAATGTGCAGCTACCACGATCTGGGTATCATCGGCATATGTGGTCAGGCTAAACCCAAATTCCCGGATAAGTGGGGCCAGTTCGGAGACATAGATATTAAACAATGAGGGGCTCAGCGAGCTACCCTGAGGAACGCCACAAGGTAGAATATAGGGGGCTGAGTTAAAGCTGTCAATAGATACGGTGGATTTTTGAAATGCTAAAAAGAAAGCCAGGAGTGCCCGAGCAGCTTCCCCTACTCCCAACTTCTCCAGACACCTTTGCAAGAGGGAATGATCGACCGTATCAAAAGCGGAAGACAGATCGAGAAGCACGAGAGCCGCCGTGCCTCCTCTATCCATCACCGCTCTGATCTCTTCTGTTGCTTTAATGAGTGCGGTCTCCGTACTGTGATCTTTGCGGAAACCGAACTGGGAATAATCCAGCAGACTGTTTGCGTTGATAAATTGCGACAATTGGGTGTTCATAATTTTGTCCACTATTTTCGCAGGCAAAGGCAGTCTGGCAATAGGTCAGTAGTTAGTGGGATTAGTGGCATCTAATGTGTTTTTTTTAATAGAGGTAGAATGGATGTCTCCTTCCAACTAGTCAGAAAAGTACCTGAGGCAAACATCAGATTAAAAATTTCTGTAAGCCCTGGGCTCACAAAGTCTACCAGTCCTTTAAGAAATGTCGGTGGACATGGGTCCAGAGGTGACCCTGACTTAGATTCATTTAAGCGTTTTCCTACTTCTTCTATGGAAACAGGGGAAAAAGCAAATAAGGTGTGATTGATTACGTCTGAGCCACAAGAGTGGGGCAAAGAATAGGGGTCAGGACCATCCTTGAAAGCTTTAAAAATTTCTAGAACCTTAGATTTAAAAGTGGCTGCAATGTCATTGCAGAATTTCTGATTGATCCTCCTGGCTGTGTTGTTGGGTGTAGCAAGTTTATTAATCACTGAAAACAATTCCTTAGGTGAGTTGACAGCCAACTCAATCTGCTGTGTAAAATATTTTTTCTTTTCTAATATAAGGAGTTTTTTATAGTTCACTAAGGCTGTTTTGTAAGCTTGTTTACCTGGCTCATCATAGTTTAATCGCCAGCGCCGTTCTAAATGGCAACAAATCTGTTTTTCCTTCCGAAGATGTTCGGAAAACCAGGGGGCTGAAGGCGTAGTTCTATTGCCTGAAAGTGTTTTTAAGGGTACTGAGGCATTAACTGCCCCCGAAATCAAATTAGTATAATTGGTGACGGCTAAGTCCACATGATCCTGAAAAAGAGGACGAAAAGCTTCCAGATGGGTATGAAGGGTTAGTTTGTCCACTTTATTCCAGGCTTTACAAGTGGAAACTGGCCGTTTGGTGATGCTAATCTCTCCTACCCTGAAATAGGGAAGACTAAACTTAATAAGTGAATAATCAGACCATGGCAGCGGGAAGATTTCCTTTACCGTAAGGCCGTGAGCTGAAGAGAAGACACCATCCAATGTGTGTCCAGCTATATGAGTCGGTGGCTGCACCAATTGAGTGAGACCTAGCGCTCCTAGTGTATCCAAAAGCCCCATCGTATCTTTGTTTTCTAACTCTTCCAAATGGAAGTTAAAGTCTCCAAGAATAGTAAAAGCTGTGTTTAAAAAAATCGGTTCAAGCAAAGTGTCGAGATTGGTTAAAAAAGTACTTCTAGTACCTGGAGGTCGATATAAAAGGATTCCCTTAAATGTCACTTTGGGATTAAGTGTGAACGAAAAATGGAGAGCTTCGTAGGAAGAGGTGGACACAGGATGGTGGGTAACCCAAAAATGGTCCCTAAAAATAATAGCCACTCTGCCACCTCATTTGGACGACCTATCCACTCTGATCACTCTAAACCCAGCAGGTGTCGCAGTGATAAAATCGGGGTCTGATGCGGCGTCTGCCCAGGTTTCTGTTATAAATAATATATCTAGTCCCAGACTTTCTATACTGTGTGCAATTTCATATCTGTGCTTAGCCAGTGATCTGGCATTAATAAGGCCACCAAAAAGCATAGATTTTTCATGGCCAATATCGTTCGCTGAAGAACGGGATAATTGCAAGGCCGAGATTAGTTTTGAATGAGGGAGAACAAAACCACAGGCGCAGCTTGCCATGCCAGCCCCGGGACTTATTACACAACAGTTTTCCCTAGGTTGCCTGCCAAAGGCATACAAATCACTACTGGTGTATCTAATGATTGGTGAGGACCGAGAATCAGAGTTGTAGGCCCTAGGCACGGACTGGGCACGGACGGGCGCAGACGGGCTTGCCTTAGGCACGCCTTAGGCGCGCCAGCGGCGTGCTCGCTGCGCGCGTCCTCTGCACGTCCGCACCATGAGAGATTTAAACACCTTCCGGTGGACGTCTAGAGCGCGTCCTCCCCTGAAGTGAGTGAGCCAAGTACTGTAAGCTAAAGGGTCCACCCACCGCTCAATCGGCACGTCAGCCGTGGCGGAACGGGGCGGCCCTGAAACCAAGCAGCAAGGATATTGCAAATAGGCGTATAGAGGAGCGAGGCACAACTGATTAAAAGTAAGTCCAAACAACAATATGAAATTGTTAAAAACACCCCTTAGCAGCAAGAAACCCCTTCCCAGCACATTACATACATTTTAAAAAACAAGTGAGCAGCTAAAAATGAATGAATGGTGCAAGGCGCGAGCAGGGCTTGTTAGGTCCCTAAGAATCCACCATAAACGTGAGAGAAAATTACAAAGTAAACTTTATTTACATAGATATGGCTTAGAGACAAGTCTCCGTCCAAACAAAGAATGGAGGTAACATCCATACCTCCCGTATATATCCACCACGCATGTTTGAAATACAACATCCCATGAGCCACGCACAACCATGCAGTAAAGTTTGAATAATAACACCGAACCACGAGTGAGAGAAGATGTTATGCTCATGCTGCAAATGTCGGTAGCCCTGCATTCCACATAGACGTGAGCACGAGTGTGACACAAGCGCAACACACATTGAACTTGTGCACATGTTGCACATGTAACACTTCAGGCAGTACAATGTCTTAAAAAGCAGGTGTGCATTTATAGTTGGTGCCAGTGCACATGTTCATAATGCAGCCCATGTGTCTTTTAACATTACACGTTTGATCTGTAAATGTATGTATTAAGACTGTTTCATACAAAACTGAGAACTATTAGAGGCAGCTTGGACAGGAAATATACTCATAAGAGCAAATATTAGACATGGATAAATGTTAATGTAGAACTGTGTAGTCTGTACTGTTGGCTTGGCCTTTGTACCAGGAAGAAAGGAAATTAACTTTGTCTCAGATGAACTCCCTTAGAGCGAGCAGGTGATGCCAATCGGGCCTGGTTAACTATGGGAAAAACTTGGTGATTTTAAAGGCATGCATAAAATTGGTGTCAAATCAATGTTTTATTGCTTCATTTATTCTTTGTATGACTAGTATAATATCTAGGTTGTTAGACAAGCTATTAATTGTATTTTACATCTGTAAAAACACAATAATTAAATTATAGTCATAATCATCTGAAAGGTGCAGGCTGGGGGACATGGAGATTTTGAAAAAGTTAACAAAAGTTGGGGTGTTATCTTCCCCTCCATTAATCATCATGGTATGGAAGACCTTTTATTCCCTAAAGATCACCTTTCACATGCTCCATTGGGCCCTCTTAAAGTTTCATTTGCATCAATATTTCAATTTATTTTCCTGCCCCAATATTTACCTTTTACTTCCCAAATTCATTTTAGAGAATGATTTCTTCTTTCATGCATGTTCAGAGTACAATGTAGCAGATTGGTGGAGGGCATTATGTCTGTGACCCTAAAGGACTACCATCCACTAAACATAGTGACTGCCACTTGACCTGTAGCAATCTCTGTACATTGACAGGAACCGCTGTCATGTCATTGTACAAAACTCTAGGTGAATGGCAGCCGTCAGTTTTGAGGTCTGTCCACCAAACTTTACATACGTTATTAATGAAAAACAAATAACTATTGATCCCCACAACCAAGGACTTTTGTTCCTGGGGTATATTGAGTCATTTTTCTGTCCCTCATCACCATGTTTTACCTGTTGGTGACAGCCAGAAAAAGGGACATGACACTGTCCACCTTTAATAGACCATACTGTGTAATACCCTTCCTCAGACAGCCCCTCCTCTATCGGGCCCCCTTTGGCTTCATCTTTGGAAAGCTGATGGTATCCCCAATGGATATAATGAAGTATTGCTAACAAAAATATTGTCAAAAAAAGGTACTCCACTTCATAAGTGCAGTAAAAAATCATGGCAACAAAATTAAGGAATACCACACTAGAATAAAAATAGTTGAGTATATATTATTTTAACTAATATACATTATATTAAGTTTATAATATATATCAAAATACATATAATATAAAAATATAAAAAAATGTGTAAGTTACAAACATAGAAAACGTTAAAATACAGAACAAAACAAAACATTTATTAAATTTACTTATTATTTAAACATAAATAATACAAAATTCTAATAATTATTTAAAATTGCATGCATTAGATAGTAAAACAGTTTAAAAAACGTATACAACAGAGTAAAAGTTTCTCCTTGTTGCACCTGTTTATAAAGTCCAACCCCAAATTTCCCTTAATATTTTCTTCAAGCTCTGTTTTTGCACTCATGACATCCAGTGTCTGTGTCGGTCTCCTCTTCTGGGATATTCACCACAGGTCCACATACAATGGAAGTTATTTCCATTCCAGGTCTCACTCCTGGATCTACAGTGGAAGTATTTCTTGGGATAACGGGGACTGTTATGATTGGGGGAACAACTGGGGCTGAAGTGACTACAATTGTACTCAGAGTTACCAATGTTGGAGATGGCACAACAAAGGACTAATCTATAACATCAGACGACCCTCCCTCTGGGAGACCCTCATCTACTATTGTATTTGCACTTATATTGAGCATGGTTTGGGGGCCCTCCAATAGCTTGTTTCGCTCCAACTTGTGGATCTCCTTCTCCTTGGTGAACAACATGCTTTCTTTTCCTCTATCACTCCACTGGGTAGCACAGGGAATGTCTTAACTTCCTAAATCACATCTTTTCCCCATGCCTGCTGTTCTGCATCCCATTTTGCTTCCACCCAACCATAAACTGTCTATTTAATTCTAGTCTGATGTTTCTCCTTCTTGTTCATATGTGCTGCACACTCCAATGCATTCCAAGCTTCATAATGAGGGGGTTCATCTCATACAACACTCACCTCAAATTCTCTATTATTCTCTGATTAAAAGTACCTGGTTGGGGAAGCAGCAAGGATCTTTCAGTTAGAGAGATCTTATTCCAATGTTTGAGCCAGATTCACCTGTGTGAACCAACATTGGTTACCATGTAAAGCACAAATGTGCCCCCAAGAGTGGACTCATCACTCACATCATCTCTAAGCTTAGCTCTCAATTTTCTTTTAAATTGTCATTTTTCCATATGAGTGACACAATACAAAATTAATATCTTCAATCAAAACCCCCTGCAGTTCACAGCAAATCACAAACTAAAAAAACACAACACTAATATCAAATCTTAATGTGACACTGTTAGACCTGGCACCTTGGCGTGGGTCTCCCTTCCATTTGTTGCTGTTGCCTCGTGCCTCGTGTTTTTGCTGGTGTTAGATGCTTTGGGCACTGTGCCACTGCTGTTCAGTGCCACAGTGCAAGTGCTCCCCATTGTAAATTGATGTATGAATTAGTGATTCCATGATTGGCTGATTTGGTTTACTTGTTAGACCCTAGTACAGTGCACCAGGAGTGCCCAGGGCTTGTAAATCCAAATGTTGCTGGTGGGCTTGCAGCACTGGTTGTGCCACCCACAGAGGCAGCCTGTAAAAGTGTGTCTAGGGCCTGCCATTGCAGAGCCTGTGTGCAGTCTGGTACTGCCATGCTGACTGGGCAAGTGCACCCACTTGCCAGTCCTTAAAACCACCCTTTTCTTCATATCAGACACCCCTACGATAGGCCCAAGGACAGGGTGCATTGGAAGTATAAGGTAGGACATGCCCTGGTTTGTGTGGCATGTTCTAATAGTGAATTACAGCCATTTTCGTTTTTCACTATTGCAAGGCTACCTGTTCCCCATAGGCCAGAATGGGCAGTTTGATTATTACATCTTATAATCCTAACTGACTCAGGGAACATGGTAGAAAATCGAGTTTAATATGCCTGAACACAGAATGATAAAATACATCTTTTAGTGAAGTTTTAACATTTTTTTTTTAAAATACCACTTTTAGAAAGTAGGTATTTGCCTGTCTAACCATCCAAACCTGCCTCTGCTAGGCTGTGTATTCCTTGTCTGGAGTTTTAATGATAGGGACTGGGGGATTCCAGGAGACAGGGTGAGTCAGCACAGGGCTGAATAGAGAGATCTGCATCTAGATGGGTGGGAGGAGTTGCACCTGGGACCTGAATAGGGCTGTGCCTTCACTCCACAATGCTGGCTCCCCCTCCTGTGGTGCGTCTGATGTCTCTGCCCTGCACTCTGAAAGCAAAGAAGGAGTCTTGTCAACAAAGTGCTCCAGGACTGACCAGAACTGGTTTGGACTAGGCAAAGGCCTCTCTGCCTTCAGAGAACAAAGATAAACTTAGTATAAATATTGGGACCCAAACCCAAGAACTTTAGATCACTTTGGGAAACAAGAAGAAACCTTTGCTGAGGAGCGGAACCAGAAGAGACTGAGGAGAGACTATCCCTAAGCTTGAGGGACTGGCCTGCAGTGGTTGCCTGACTGCCAAAGAAAGGAGAAAGGACTTTGTGTGCACTTTATTCAACTTGTGAAGGATCTCCAAGGGCTTGGAAAAGAGCTTGCCTCCTGCTGAAGTCTCAGGGACAACAGACTTCACCCACCAGCTCCCCAGAGTTCTTTGGAAGGGCCTGCTGTTTTGCGAGGCTTTCTGAGGGACTGCATGTCACAAGGAGCTGGAAGCGCGATTCACGAACAAGAAGCGTGTCGCCGAACCGCTGCTGCTGCTTCACAACACGAAGCGCCTCGCATCATCGGAGAAGAGGGTCGACGTCGCATCAGATGCCGCCACTTCTATGGGAAGCGTGTCGCAGGGCCTGTCGCGGCTCATCGCCGGAGAAGAGAATCAACGTCGCATCACCAGGAAGCGTTTCGCAGAAGAATCGTTGAGTCATCGCAGGTCCACCGAAGCGCCTCACATCGTCGGAGAAGAGGATCGACACCGCATCAGATGCCGCCACATCTACGGGAAGCGTGTCGCAGGGCCTGTCGCGGCTCATCGCCGGAGAAGAGGATCAACGTCGCATCAGGCGCCGCTGCATCTCCAGGAAGCGTGTCGCAGGGCCTGTCGCAGCTCATCGGCGGAGAAGACGATCGACGTCGCATCAGATGCCGCCGCATCACCGGGAAGAGTGTCGCAGGGCCTGTCGCGGCTCGCATCATTGTGGATGCAACTCGCATCGCCAGGGGAGAGAATCGACATCGCAACAGATGCCACCGCATCACTGGGAAGCGTGTCGCAGGGCCTGCCGCTGCTCGCATAGTGAGGAAACATCTCGCATTGCCGGAGAAGAGGATCGACATCGCAGCAGATGCCGCCGCATCACCGGGAAGCGTGTCGCATCAAGAAGAAAGCACCATCTTTGTTTCTTTGCACCAGATCTTCAACGCATCACCGTCCTTGCAACACTTTCGTTGTCTTGCGTTACGCATCTTAAGGTACATTGAACTCTGAGTGTCGCATTTACCATCTTAAGAGAACTAAGCTAAGTCTACCATTTTAAAGTACAGTATTGTGTATTTTTGTCGTTTGTGGTCTTGTGATAAGTCTATATAAAGAATATTTATTTTTGATATAAAACTTGTGTGGTCTCCATCTGTAGTGTTGTCACTTGATTACTGTATGTGTTCACAAATACTTTACACACTGCCTCTGAGATAAGCCTGTCTGCTCGTGCCAGGCTAAGGGGGTGAGCAGGGGTTATTTTAGGAGAGTACCCCCTTTCCCTGACTAGACGCAAGGGTCCCTATTTGTCACAGGTACCTACCTATGCCAACTAGAGACCGCCAAATCTAACAGACACCATTGAACAGGCTACTCACAGCATGGCACTCTCTGATGTAATGACCAATCCCAGTGTGACACACACACCAAATGACCAATACCAGCACGGCACCCTACGACACAACTTACAGCACTTCACAACATTTCTCAATAAACAGCGATCAGCTTTTCACTAACATATTATTGAAAATTTTAAACAATAGAAACAAAACAATAACTCTTGTTTTTTACACTGAAAGAAAGTTCACAATCACTCTAAGAGGGATCAAGGAATAATGCCGGCAATGGCCATGGAATATAACCCACAAGAAGTGAAATCTCAACTAGAAGGAAATCACCCTACCTTGTGCGGTCTGTTCCTCTGAGCAAAATAATTAGCCAAAAAACAATCTCAGTAAGTACACCCTCATAATAGAAGTTTCATAATCCTCTATCTTCTGTGCCGCTGATAGCGCTCCATGGTCCAACACCACTAACCTTACCAGATAAGTTACACTCAATATATTCAATCTTTATCCTGGGATCCTAGACTACGACAAGTATGATAACCAAAACCTCACCTCTTGCAACATGCATCTCACTACAGCACAGAGCCCTTCTGGTCTCAAATGGACATCACACTTTGAAACACACTAAGTCATCAAAACCCACAAACACTGCAAAGCTCAACAACGCATGGTCACAGAATCATGGCCCTACTATACTCACACTCCTAGGACTCTGCAAATTCTTCAAGAACACTGGAACACTGCCAATTCTCTGAACCAGACCATAGAATCATGGGAACACGAACTGGGCTGAGGCAGATTCTAACTGTCTCTGTAGCAAATTCTAACAGCCAGATGTCTCAAAGGAGTGTGTTGTCCTTGCGTCATGCAAGGTGATGCAAGGGCAATGCAATTCATAAGTCAGATTTACCAAGTCACACAAAGCCACCTTGCATGGTCCTGCCTGATTTGGTAGACCTAGAGCAGCACAAAGCTTCACAAGTCATTGCCTTGTGTGACTCTGTGCCTGGAATGTGTTGCATGGGTGGAGAGTGGGTATTCCCAAGCATCCACCCATGTTTTTTGGCACATTCCCAGATTTACGCAGAGTAGTAAACCTGGGAATGCATCAAAACTGTACACCTTCCCAATGGAGGCGAAACAAGAAAAAATATCTTTATTTCTCCTCATTGTTTTCTCTTTCTAAGTGTGCTGCTTTCTGTAGCCCTGCCTTGTCCATGACACAGGTCGCAGTACAGTAAGTTGTCAACATTTAATTTAACATTAGGACCTTTTCAAATTGAGGCCTACAGTGACTATGGTTATCTTAATGTGAACACTCTCTAACTATGGTAAATTAATGTAAAATCACTAATTATGGTCAGTCGAAAGATAAAATCGCACTTGGATAGAAGTGAAAAATGATTATACGTGATGAGTATTAGCATGTTGTCAAACGAAAAAATAATTACAATCTGTCACTACTATTCGCAGGTGGAAATGTGCATGCGAAAATGCTCCCTGTGAAGATTTATTCTTTTTTATGTGAATAGAATCCATCGTCAGGAATTTTATTAATCACAACGTTCTGTTCTCCAGAGTGGTTTTGCCTCTTGACAATTATATATATTTGAGTCTTATTACTAGGGCATTGCAAAGTACAAAAAGTTCCTCATATCAGAATTTTGTATCCCGGGCAGAATGTATTTTAAATACTGCTCTGAAATAGAAGCTGTCCTTGATACTTCATTATGTTGCACCACGATTTTTATCTCATGCTTTGCAAGTTTCTGACTAGAGTTGCATGCCTTGATCCAGCCAATCATCAGATTCTTTTAATTTATGGTAAAGATGGGGCACATTATGGCCTTCATCTAGAGTTTAACTGGTGGTCGAAATATCCTTCCACATGGTGGAGGTGCACCCTCCATCCACCATGCAGAGGAATTCCCGTCTAAGTTTAAATATATCTTTCAGCTTGTAGGGGATTATCTCGACACCACAGCATCTACTAGCAGGAGTGCTTTTGCCAACAAGTGTAATGACAAGGCAGCCGACCACGTTGGATATTTGTTACTGAAATGTAAAAAAAATCAATGGACCTGACTTGAAGGGAACTTTGGGGCAGATTTATGTTCCCTGGCGCATCCCTGCAAATCAGCATGGATGCGCCAGGGAAGATGCGTCACGCAAGTTTACCCTTGCGCCACAATAGATGCGCCGCATTTACAATGCAGCTCATCGTGGCGCAAGGATAAACAGATGCGTGACGCATCTGATGGCGGAAGGGCGGCGCATTGCTGGAGTTGCGTCGCAAGCCCGACGCAGCTCCAGCAAGGCTCGGGGGTGCCCTATCGGTACAATGCTGCGTCAATCCTTACGCCTGCTTCAAGCAGGCGCAGGGATTTGACGCAGCATGGCCGGAAAAGTGACTGAGTGAAATCTTGTAGATTTCACTCAGCCACTTTTCGGAGGCATTCTTGCACTGGAACGCCCCCCCCCCTGTGAAGGTACGCCCACATGTGGCGCAAGCTTTACAACGTGACGCATCTCCCTAGATGCGTCACGTTGTAAATCTGCCACAGCATGGCGCTGGCTTTGCGCCGCCGCTGCGTCACAAAAGTGACGCAACGGCGGCGCAAAAGTGACGCACAGGGCTCATAAATCTGCCCCTTTCTACCGGTGCATGGAGTGGGGTTGTCTATATTTTTTTCCTGTTTGAGGCTCCCATGTCTTGCACAGCACCACCTGTTAGCAAAAATGGCCCTCGGAAGATCCATTTTAAAAAGGGAGGCCCATCGAACAGTGTGATCCTAGTGCCCTCCAACCCCAATTTTTATCATGTAAAAAAGCGGATGGAGTTTGTACAGGGAAAATACCATGAATTCTGAGCTTTGCCAGCCAAAATGAAGGTTATCCTATGGTTCTACCACGTTATCATCTTTCTGAGGTACAGACTCAGAATAGGAGGATCCTACCAAGCAAGGCAAATGCTATACCCTATGGTATCCGTATTCACGGAGCACTTAGTAATCGAGCACATAGTCACTGATGTAGGTAAGGTCACTGTACTACTACATTTCTAAACGAAAATGTAAGTTGGTATATTATAGAAACTTCTAATTCAGTTTATTACTAGAGCAAAACATAAATAGTTTTCAATGATTAAATTACCGCAAGAGTTTTCGAGTAGATTTGCAATCTTCCATGTTTTGAATTAAATTAATCTATGGGGCTGCAGCACAGCATTACCTCTACATCATTTAATAGGTTTGCTGTGAATAATGTATCACGCAATTTCCACTCGGATATATGAGGGTACACTTGAATTACAGTGCATGCCTTTGTAATTATTAGATGGTAATTGGTTTCTGCGAAGTATTTCAAATTATAACTCTAAAATATTCCCGTGCACAGCAACATCCTAATGGACAAAGTTGACAAATAATTCAGTGCATACAGTTGTAATTTTAGTTTAATTATTACTTGCTATCTATCTCTTATGGCTGCATGCGATGCTGGTTATTTTTAGAATTAGCTAGCTTGTGTGTTATATTCTTGTAACACTATGAAAAGCCTTTCCTAACGCCGATGCCATGAATTGATTTATGTCAAAGCATGGTCGGAGGGAACAGGCAAGTGTCAAAGTGGGGGAAGGCTGACATTGTGAGTCAATTCTCATTTACAATCATGTCTTGGAATAAAACGACCTATAAAAACTGTTTACATTGTAACGTTCATTTGTTGAATATATAACTGGCAAAGGGGCATATTTTCTACAACAACCCTCAACATATCAATCTCGGGTTGTCTAATTTCCCATGAAGCTTTATATTGGAAATGTCATTGTTCATTGTAACTAATTCATATATCCAACCTGGCCGAATAAATGCACCTCAAAAATAGGACGTTTAGCCGAAATAGTAGATGTGACATACGTTTGTAGTACCTCTCGATCACTCATTCATTACAGGAGTAAGCCAGGCATATTCCTGGCTTATTCCTTTCTTACTCTTGGAATTCAGAACTACAAGAGTAAGAACCGTCAATATCTTTGTGACTCAGTCCACTATTACACTGATTCAGATACAAGTAGCAGTTGCAATACAGAAACACATTTGCATTATTGTTTCGGATGGGTCATAAATAGGCAGCTCATTTCTTTTAGTCCCTTTCTTTTTTTTTTTTTTTTTTCCCAAAAACCTTTATTGCACATAAAAACTCAATACAAACATGGGCCTACAACCCCCAGGGCCGGCCGCTAATATATACATGTTCAACAACATCAAGGAAGCAATGGGCCCCCTGGGGCTCAGCCGAATTGACAAAGTACTGAGTGCACCTCAGAAGTTATCAGGATACAGAAATTTTAAAAATACAACCAAAAAAAGAAAAATAAAATAACACCAAAAAGACAAGGCGGAAACCATCGAAAAGAGGGCGTCTAACCACTGCCGGGGGACCACACAGTACCAACTCCACCCTCGGGTGGTCAATGAGGATGATCAAGGGGGAGATGGGGGCGACGGGAGAGCCACAACCATCTACAGGTGAAATGTAATAGTCCGGGAACCTCAGGATCAGGGGGACAAGGCAGCATCAGATGAGTCCACGAGGGGGGGTGTGCAGATGTTCCCTCGGTACACGTTCCACTGGCCCCAAATTCTACCCCACGCCCCCGGCTTACCCCGAGCCACATACACAGTCTTCTCTCTGCACATGCACCAATCCATGTTCTCCTTCCATACTGACACGGTGGGAGGCCGCCGGGAACCCCAAAGCTGTGCGATGTCCCTCTTAGCAACCATGTTCCCAAGGGCCGCCCACCGAGTCTGAGCCGCATTATAGTCGTTAGGCTCCCACACGTTAAGCAAACATCGGCGAACCTCAGGCAACAGGGCGACCCCAGTGACACATTCCATGACAGCATGCACCCGGCGCCAATACTCCGCCACCTCACGGCACTCCCAGAGAACATGGAGAAAAGTGGCGCTGAGCCCACAGCCGCGCCTACAGAGCCCATCTTCAGAGAAACCCATCAGAACTAAACGAGGGCCCGTCACGTAGACACGGTGGAGAATTTTAAGCTGGACAAGACGGAGACGCGCGGGTATGGCAACCTCCTTAGGGGAGGACAGCGCAGACTGCCAGTCCTCGTCGTCCAGTTCCACCCCATCCCCGACCCACGCCTCCCGCAGACGCACGAGGAGATCTGCCCGAATGTTTATTAGTTTTTTATAGATAAGGGAAATAGTACTGTCGGGCAAGTGACCGTCGAGTATGCGGTCCTCGAGTGGCGAAAACACAGGGACTGCAGTCCCCGCCCCGATGGCCGAGAGCAAAGCGTGTCGAACCTGAACGTACCGAAAGAACTCCCTCTCACTCAATTCGTACTCACTCTGCAGCGCAGCGAAGGATTTAACCGCACCCTTCACCCAAAGGTCACCTACTCTGCTGATGCCAATCGTGTCCCAACGCTCGAATCCCTTCGTCGTCCAGAGGCTTCCCAATCTTTCAGACGCAAACAAGGGGGTCGCGCCCGTCAGGCGATCATTCCAGCCCATGGCCACATTCGCAGCCTTCCACAAGCGTACTGCAATCTTAGTGGGACCGGTTAAGGTCCTCCCAGCCGATCGAGAGTAAAGCGCTCTGTTAAAGTTGCCGCCAGGCAACAAAAATCTATCCATTTCGAAAGCCGGATTCTGACCAGGTGCGTACGTTGCATGGTTAATAGCAGATAGCTGGGAAGCCCAATAGTACCTCCTGATGTCCGGGAGCGCGATGCCCCCGTCGTACCAGGGGAGAGTCAGTTTTGCAAGAGCAATACGTGCACGCCCGCCCCAAACAAGTCTCCTTTGCAAGCTCTCCACTTCCCGGAAGTAGGCCGCCGGAATAATATCAAAGGAGTTCTGAAGTGCGTAAAGGAATCGGGGAAGAGACATCATTTTAAAAAGTGCCGCAAACCGAGGGGAGACAAGGGAAGCTTACGCCAACGGGCCACGTCTAACCTCAATCTCCGAAGTGGAGAGAGGAGATTATGCTCGTAGCGGACAGCAGGATCCAATGAGACGTACACCCCCAGGTACGTAAAGCCGGAGCTGGACGCCTTAATGGGAAAACGAGAAGGCAAGAGAGGAAAGCCACCGGATATAGCATAGACACAAGATTTGGACCAGTTAATGATCAAACCAGAGTTCTTGCCGAAGGAAGTGAGGATGTCAAAGAGCACATTGAGTGACTTACGTGGTGAGGTGAGGTACAAGAGAATGTCGTCCGCGTACAACGAAACACGATCCTCGAAGCCAGGGGCCCACTGGATCCCTCTTATCGACGGTTCCCAACGAAGCCAAGCAGCGAGCGGTTCCAAAGCCAACGCGAAGAGCAGGGGAGACAACGGACACCCCTGCCTAGTGCCCCTCCCAAGAACGAAAGGCCGGGAAGCCCTCCCATTAACGACCACCTGTGCCAGCGGGGCAGCGTATAAGAGTTTAACCCAACTAATAAATCCCGCCCCGAAGCCAAACTTTGCCAGGGCGGCCCAAAGATACGGCCATTCTATCGTATCAAAGGCCATCGTGGCGTCCAAGGACACCAAGATGGCCGGCTCTGAAAGATATTCCGCCCTTGCAAGTACGCCGTGTAGGCGCCGCAAGTTAAGGGCCGAATTCTGGTGCGGGATAAAACCGAATTGGTCCGGATGCACCAGATCGCAAATAACAGTAAGCAGGCGGTTCGCAAGAACCTTGGCAAGGATTTTCGGCTCTGCGTTCAGCAGAGAAATAGGCCTGTACGAGGCGCAACGGTCCCGAGGCTTACCGTCCTTGGGAATCACGACTATAGTGGCCAGACGTTGGTCATCAGGGAGAGAGCCGAGTTCAAGCGACTCCGAGAACATACGACGGAGAAATGGCGCAAGTTTATCCGGTTGCAGTTTATAGAGTTCAATCGGGAGTCCGTTGGGGCCCATAGCCCTGCCTGAGCGAAGGGAACGAATCGCGGTTGCAATCTCGTCGACCGAAAGTGGGGCATCCATCTGCTCACGCTCCTCCACCGACAAGCAGGGCAAAGCAATATCCTTCAACAAGTGATGAGCGTCAGCCTCATCTCTAGCAGACACCTGGGAGTACACAGCACAGAAGTAGTCCGCAAAACACTCCACAATCTCACCAGGGTCAGTCACACTGACTCCCTCCGACGTCTGAAGCACGGGGACCACTCGATTCACTCTCTCCTTCTTATCAAGCCAAGCAATCAATTTACCCGCCTTATCCCCAGCATCATACAGTCTACCCTGCTGTTCCCTATACATTGTCCGAGCAGCATCCGTAACAAGGGACTTATATTCGAACTGCTTCAGGCTGAGGGTGTGGAGCCCGTCCTGAGTGACACCCGTCTCTAAGGCAGCCTCCAACCCCGATATCTCAGCCTCCAACGCAACCACCTCCCCGGTCTTAGCTTTCTTGGCCTCCACGATCAGGGATAGGGCGTGTCCTCGGAGGACCGTTTTGAAGGCCTCCCACAGGGACACCGAGGACAAGACGGACCCCTCATTCTCCAGAAAACACTGATCAAGCGACTTAATGAGACCCTTGCGAATCTTGGGGTCACGCAAGTACCAGGGGTTAATGGGGGCGATCCGCCCGGCGGATCGCATCCCGGTATCGAAGAGGAGCCACAATGGGGAATGATCGGAAATGCCCCGGGCCAGGTGCTTAACCTCCCGGACCCGGGTGGTCTGGGCCGCGGGCATAAGGAAATAATCTAGTCTGGAGAGACTCCCGTGGGCCCCGGAGTGGAATGTGTACTGACTCTGTGTCGGATGTATCAACCTCCAGCAGTCCACCAGACCGAAAGTGTCCACGAACCCGCCGAGCCACGCCTGGGCGGCAGAGAGGGCCCTGGGAGGGTAACGATCTAACTCGCCAGAAATCACGGAATTAAAATCCCCACCCACAAGCAGGAGACTATCAGGAAGTTCAAGTAACATACGACCCACATCAGAGAAAGTGGAGGTCTGGAGGCCCGGGGGAACATAGACCGAAACCAATGAAAGAGTTTGCCCCTCCCACCGTCCAGTCAAAGACGCATAGCGCCCTCTATCATCAAGAGTAACTTTGTCAATCTCAAGCGGGAGGGAAGAGCGCAGCAAGATGCCCACCCCTCTGGAGCCAGTGGTGAAGCCAGAGTGTGCGACCAGTCGGTAGCCCCCCCTGTTCATAGCATGACATACATTTCCCACCAAGTGCGTCTCTTGAAGAAATACCACATCAGGGGCCAATCGACGCAAATATTGCAACACAACCCCACGTTTGATACGGTCCCCCAATCCGTTGATGTTCCAAGACATCAGTTTCAGCCCGTCCCCCCCCATCCCAACACAAGAAGCTGGAGTCCCCGGGCACGCAGCCAGACACCTGAAACTGAAAGGAAACAAAAACACCGCCTTGAAAAGAAAAAACACACAACCCAACCACCACTGCCTCCCTCCCACCCCCACACCAATGCCCCCCTGCACCCCCCAACTTGCAGTGTGCCTAACAATCCCATGCTACAAAAAGACCCTAGAGGAGGAAAGGGACCCGTCCCCGCCCGCACCCAGACGAAACATTAATAGACAAAATATACAGTTGAAGTAGAACCTGGCTGAGCACAGAAGGAAATGTCAAAGAGGAGGACCAAGAATCATTCCTGCAGAGGCCCACCGCCCTCGGCACCGCCAGTACGCCCAGTTCGGTCTCCCGGTTCCGGCAGGGAATCCAACCAGTCACTCACTGTGTCGGGGCGTTCAAAAAAGAGAGTCCGATCTTCATATTCCACACGAAGCCTGGCAGGGAAAAGCATAGAGTATTTGATGTCCAGATCTCGAAGACGGCGCTTCACCCCCTGAAAGCTCATTCTCTGTTTCTGAATGAGCTGGGTGAAGTCCGGGAAGAGGTTGACGGAGGAATTCTCATATTTAACTGGGCCGTGCACTCTCGAGGCCTGCAGGATCGCATCCCGGTCTCTGTAATGAAAAAGTTTTGCAATGATAGGCCTCGGGGGAGCGCCTGGTCGAGGCCTACCGCCCGGGACACGATGGGCACGCTCCACGGTGAAGAACTTGCTCAGGCCCGAAGGAGCAAGATGATTGAGGATGAGATCCTCGACCATAAGGTCCACCGGACGATTGTTGGAAGTCTCCGGCACACCTATGACACGGATATTATTGCGTCTTGCCCGACCTTCGAAATCCTCCAGCCGCCGGGACATCGCGTCGTTTGCAGACTTTAGATCGCCAAGAGTTGCCTGGAGGTCTGATACATCCGCAACAAGAGTGGATGTCCTTAAGTCCAGCGATTGAACCCTCTCGTTAGTCTTAGAGAGATCCGCCCGGATTAACGTAACATCAATGGCAACCGTGTCAATTTTACGGGCCAGAGCCTCGTACTGCTGGGCGATGGTCTCCCTTATGCCGTTGATGGCGCCCATAACGTCCTGCAGCGACAATTCCGTGGGGACGGACGGGCCCCCACCGGAGTCCTCCACGACGGCACTCGCCGGCCCGGGGGTCCCTTTACCCTGGGTATAGCGATCCATGATGTTACTCTGGACTGGTCCTCCACGCTGGGATGTCTTGGTCTTCCGTTTCTCGGGATCCCCCTTGCCCCCCATGTTGGGCAATGCTCACCGGTGGGGTCCGCCCGGACCGGTAGCAAAGGGGCACAAGCAGATCAGACACAGACTGTCCGAGAGCCCGCTCGGGAGAGTTGAGAAAAAGGCACAAATCAGTCCAGCACCAAGGCCGGAGGACGCCCCAGCCGTGCCAAGTAGCTCCTCGATCAGGACATACAGAAGTGCAATAGCGAAACTGAAAGTGGGGGCGCGGTCATTGGCAAGGCTCCGATGCCGTTGTTGTTCAACTACTCCTCGGCCCCACGGTTCACCAAAGCACCGGGCACAGCTTCCAGGTGGGCCTCCAAAATGCAAGACGCTGTATTTCAGGTCTCCCCGGTCCGATTTTCGTTCTGAGAAGAGTTATGGATTCAGCCAAGGTTCATCTTCTAGAATCCGTCCACAAATCCAGGATAATGTCAGGATAAGTTGCGAGGAGCGGCAAGGGTCCGGGGAGCCCTGTGCTCACGCGACCATCTTGGATGCGCGCGAAGCTCCTCCTCATTAGTCCCTTTCTTGATCCTGAGTATATTGGTTGGCCATAAGTTGTGAAAACTGTACCCAATTATTTCACATATAATGGATGAAAAATATGCCTACAGTCCCATAGTGCCTGCTCACAAACCCTTGGTGAAAAACACAGAATCTGCTTAGGTTACTCTTAAATGTGGATTCATTTCAGATGTTTGTGGAATTCGAAAACAATTCTTGGAGTACTCCTAGAAATCTATGCCGCTCATAGATTTCAATGAGTATGTTCATGCAGAAAAAGTAAGTATGTAAAATTTGAACAAGGCTGGAAATCAAGCATAACACTGTTAAGGAAATGAGTATTGGCACATTACCTACTGGCGGTCGCCAGTAGGTAGTTATAGTTAGGACCGTGTTTCCATAGGAAATCTCAAAATTCTATTTTGAATAACTTTGGCGCCGGTTGACGAATCTTCGCAAAATTTTCAAAACTAATGGGGCGCTCCGCTCAGCTCCTACCCTGAAAGTCTCGGGGTGATTCGTCAAGCCGGGGCCGAGAAAAAAGGGGGGTCCCAAAACGCGTTTTCCCCATGCATTTTTCCATAGGGACTTTAGTCGCAGCTACAGCCCGAACGGCTGAACAGAATTATGTGAAATTTGGCAGAGAGGTAGCCATAAGGTCCATGAAGTGCCTTTTGCAGGTTTGGTGTAAATCTGTTCAGTATTTCCTGAGAAATTAGCATTTAAATCAATATATATATCTGTAAGCGCGCAGCGTGCGCGCACTGAGCAAGTCCTGTGCGCGCACCTTGCCGTGCGCGAGCGCACTTCTGATTGGTTGTTAGATGTCAGTAAACATTCGAATCGGTGGAAATCAGGAAGCGGCGGCCGCCATTTTGTCTCTCGCATAAAGAGGGGGTGAGAAACAAAAGGGGAGAACTTGAAAAGGGGGCAGAGTGGGGAGATATTGACCCACTAGGCATTGTAAGGGGGTCACAGTAGGACCTTGTAGGGCAAAAAAAAAGATTTATATTTTGAAAAAAAATATCACCGAGTGCGCGCACCCGAAATTTTTTTAAAAACAAAAAAATTAAAAAAAAATCGCAATTAAGTAAAAAGATATAAGGTGGCTCTAAAAAGAGCCCTTGTGTTTATTGTGTGTTTTTCGGTACCTACAAGTAAGTACCGATGCAGAGTCTAAAGTTCAAGAGGAAGACTCTGTTGCCTTCATCAGTGAAGTGAAGTGTACACCATCTCCTCTATAAATGTCTTGCATGTTGTAACGCAAGTTGTTGTGGTATATAGAACCCATACCATAGTCTCTGAGGAAAGCAGAAATAGATTTGTTGACGTGCTTCCTTGCTTTGTCAATCTGCGGACAAAATTGGTTGGACCAGTTCCACTTTTGCCTTTGGCATATGTTAGAATATACAAAGGCAGTTTGTGGAAAAAGCGACATCATTTGCACAAAGGTGTCCTTAATAAGCATTTCCAGACCTACCCCAGTTAAAGTGCCTAGGTCATTACCACCACAGTGCACAATAATGTTAGGCTGTGGGAGATGTAGAAAGGTTTTCACCAAAGGCATTAATTGGTGCCACTTTAACCCTCTCTGACCAATCCATTTAATGTCTACATTTGGCAAAGCAAGGTCTCTCACCATACCTCTTTTTTCTGCAAATGTTTCACTCCAGAAGACATAGCTGTGACCTACAATCCACACTGTCCACACTGTGAACATCTTCCAAGGAGATCTGGATGCACTCAGGAGGTGTCTTTCAGTAGAAAGGCAATATGAAATGAAAGACAGTTGAAAAATGGGGGCACACATAGTTTTTTTTATAAAAAGAACTCATTGGCTGTTTGAAACCATTCTACACTAAAAACTAGGCTGTATGTTTAAATTTTAAAAAGCATGTTTTGTATTGGTACAGAAAAATGTGTTACCAAAGAACATTACTATGGATTGGCTGTTAGGTTTGAAAAGTCAAGCACTCTTGCTCTTTGGATATGAAACATTGTCTGCTGAACTTCTGACCTCTCTCCTCACAGCAGTGTTCCATGACCTGTTGCTATGGTAGCAGGCAGGAGACAAGTTGGGGGAAGGGTACATTTGGAAAGGGGTTGAAGTTTTCAACCAATAGAAATGTGTGATTTCATTTGAAAAAAAGTGGGAAGCACTGAGATTGAAATTAACATGTATATGTGTGAAAAAGAGAGGGAAACATTGCCATTTACTGGTTCTTCAGAGAGGAGAGAGGTGTAGAGCTCTGATATTCTGACTCTGATAGTCTGCTGTTTGAGTGGCACCTTTCTTTCACAAGTAACTAATTTTAAAGGTGAGTTATGAGTTTGAGAGGGGAAGTATGTGGTGATTTTTGAGAAAAATATTAGAATTGTGAATCTTCTTCAAAAGTTATGTTTTACATTTTGAGGTTTGGGAGATATTTAACTGTCTTGAACTTGTAAGATATTAAGGAGTATGTTTTCACCATAAGTTAATGTGTACTGGTAACAATGAGGAATACTGTTTTGTGCCTACCATCAAACCATGAGTCTGTGTGCAGAGAAGAATTGTTGACAGAGATTTAATTTGTGTTGCTGTTGAAAAGTAAGACTTGCAGTTGAAAGAAAAGGACAGCTTCTTTTTAATTGTGATGGTTAGGATTTAGCAGAAATCACTTTGAAAGAAAAGAGAGGAAAATGGTAGCACATTTGAAATTAGCATTAGTTCTGTAAGAATTGCAGTCCCAGGAAAGGGGCAGCCTGTGTTTTGTGCCTACCAACACAGCATGAGTCTGTGTGCATATAGGAATTGTTGGCTGAGATTTAATTTGTGAAGTTGTTGTTCTGTAAGGATTGCAGACCCAGGAAAGGGGCAGCCTGTGCTTTGTGCCTACCAACACAGCATGAGTCTGTGTGCATATAGGAATTGTGGCCAGAGATGTATTTTGTGTTGCAGTTGTTCTGTAAAACATGCACTTGCAGGAAAGGGACAGCTTGTTTTCTTCAAATGTGGTGGTTAGCAGTCAGCAGAAATCACTAAATCGCAAATGAGAGGCAAAAGCTACAACATTTGAAACCAATAGGGTAGATTTTCAATTCAAAATAGCAAAGGCACAGGTAGTTGCCATATATTCAAAACTGAAAATAACCCTTAGCACACATGCACTGTTACATACATCCCAGCAGTCTTCATGCAGTTTTGGAAGTCTCTTTGCTCATCTGTCTAGTACCAGACAATACGCAGTCTCAAGAAACAAACTCTTGGCACACACGCAGCAGCTTCTCTCACACTCCCATGTGTAGTACTCAGGTCTGTGTGGTGTTTCAGATAGCACTGTGTAACGCAAACACATTCAACGTCATCAAGGCACATTTCGTTTGCTCTAGTGTAGTCACTCACCCAGATTGCACATGCTCATGGTATGATGTAGCTGTTAGGACATGTGGTCTTTTCTGCCTCTGTGATCTAGAAGAAAAATGTGTCAGGCTGTAACAGTAATTATCACTTGTTCTATCACAGTAGTAAATGTGCTTTGAAATTGCAAATCAAATTCTGTTTTCTGCTTAGAAGCACACCATGAGGCTGTGTGCGCACAGGAATTGTGGCCACAGATATAATTTGTGTTGCAGTTGTTCTGTAAAACATGCACTTGCAGGAAAGGGGCAGCTTGTTTTTTTTCAACTGTGGTGGTTAGCACTGTGCACAAATTAGTAAATCACAAATGAGAGGCAAATGGAAAAACATTTGAAATTAATGAAAAGCAAAAAAAAATATTTGAATGAATTATAATTACAAAAAGGATTTTTTTTTAAGTTTCTTGCAGGTATTGATGAGCAACAGTGAAAAAAAAATGCCTTTAAGGACAAGAAAGAGGAAAGAAAAGCAACAACAAGTATATCTGGACAAAACTGGGAAAAAAAAAATAGGAGGAGAAGCTGGTGATGGCAAAAAGAAAAAGTCTACTGGTAAGCAGAGTAGAGATTTCTTAAAAAAGATTTTCAAAAAACAAAAAAATGGCAAAAATAAATGTAAAACAAACAGTGTTTTATGTACAAAGCAACAACAGAGTCAACAGCAAAAAAAAAAAGCTAATGTACAATCAGAAGTATGTCAAACTGATTTAACACGAAAATTAGATTTTAAAAACATTCGTCGAAAAATGTTTCAGAGAAGAGTGATGTTAAATTTGCTAAAGGATGTGAAAAAATATAAGAAAAAAACAAAATTTATTAAGAAAAAAAATTTTATAGAAAATATTGTAAGTAAGGCTTTGGAAATAAAAAGAAAACTTTTTATTCTAATTTTGAATAGGATGCGTAGATTAGATAAATTAGTGAATGCAATGAAGTCACAAAGCAAAAGGAAAAGAGAAGTGAAAAAAAGTAACTTTTGTAAAGTGTTCTTGGGAGAATGGAAACACAGTTCAAGTACTGAACCATTTTTTAATGAAGAGAGTTATCTTCAAAATAATAGTTTGTTGCATGCAGTTGACACCAATGGTAGAGCATATGAAGTTAAGGATGGTTGTGTGATGGAAAAAGAGAAAATGGTCCCAAGAAATGAGGAAGAAGTAATGGCTGCTGAGGCTATGGGGAGACGTCCAAAAGCCCCAGTGTACACTTGGAACTGTAGTAGTATTTGTACTGTGCGTCAGGAATCTATTGATAAATTACGTGACTTTCTAAGAGAATATAGTAAAAAGAGTGTAAAACAGAAGATGAAGGTGCTTCAAACACTAGATCCATGCAGAGTGAGAGAGAATACTGGTTTGCAGGGACATTCCCTGGCTTGTCTATCTAGAAAAGTGTGTAAAAGTGTTTTTCATCATTTTAGGATGCTGGCTGTTCATCATGCTGAAATGAGAAAGTTTGTGAGAACATTGTATTTTGCTAAAAGTCCAGCAGTAAAGTTAAATGAGTTGAATAATGCTCTGTTCCGTGGATCTGTATCAGATGTAGTGAAGGTTACTGATGAGATTCAGTTTTGTTACTTTGGTCCAGAACAAGAAAGTGCAGAAAAGGACACAGTTAATGAGGAAAATGAGGAACAGAATGTAGAACTCATTATTACTAAAACTTTTGAAGATGAAATGACAAAATTTACTATCATCTCTAATGAAAGACCAAATATTACTTGTATTTGTTGCCGCAGAAGTCATTATAAAATTCAAACAAGGAATGTTGATCTGTATAAAAAAAGTGAAAATGAAGATAATTATAAGTGGAAGGATTTTGCAACATATATATTTCTTGAAAATTGTTTTGAATTGGGTGAAGATCAGCGTATTTGTAAATACTGTTATAACAAGTTAGAAGAAAATAGAATGCTGACCAGAGCTGTACATAATAATTTAGAATTGGATGCTATTCCTGCCGAACTTTCTGAATTAAATACATATGAGTCTATACTCATTCAATGTGTTCATCCGTTCCAGACCATAGTACGTATGGAGTCCAAAACTGGTAAATTACCTCCTTCTGATTTACTGAGAGGTTTAAAAGGAAGAGTGGTGTATTTGCCCTTGGATTTGAAAAAAATATGGAAACTATTGATGCCGATACTTTGGAAACTGAACCATTAGTTATTCTGGTTAATGGTGTACCTACAAAGAATAAGAAGATTTGGCAGGAGCTGGTAGATATACGGAAAGTACAAAGACCAAATTTATATTTGAAAAGGAATAATAAATGGTATGAATCAATTTATATAGATGAAGAAGAAGAAGATTTACAAGAAGACACAGAAAGACCAACTGGTCAAATTGAAAAAGTGGACAAGTCAAAGGAAGAAGAAATTTATGAACATTTTAGCATACATCCTCTTCATTCAAAAGAAGTTATGGGAGACACTATTGATCTGTTTCAGATGAAGAAAGCAAAAGGAACTCCCGTGAGTGTATGGGAGAAGAGCTTGGAAGCTCGATGTTTTCCTCAGCTGTTTCCTACAGGAAAAGGTGGACGATACGATGAACGCCCAGAACAGATTCCAGCTTCTGAGTATCGGACTACAAGACTATATGCTGAAGATTCAAGATTTCGTCAAAGTATTCCTTATTTGTTTCATCTTTTATTTGAAAGCGACTTGTCTGCATTATCTTATGCAGTAAATCATATTTTAAAAAGTGGAGTACATCTACATAATGTGTCTGCTAAGGATTTTATGCTGAAAGTGCAGCACCGAGATGATCATTTGGAAACACAACTGATCAATCTGATGGCTTGTCAGCGTGGGACAAATGAATATTGGTACCGACGCCATGGTGAATTAAAATGCATGTTACGGAATTTAGGAACTCCTACATGGTTTCTAACCCTAAGCTGTGCCGAGTACGCTTGGGATGATTTACTGGATTTTCTACGAGAGGCAAATTCAAACATTAAAAACATTGAATACAAGACAGCAGGAGAACTGTGCTCATTGGATCCGGTTAATGTTTGCAGATATTTCAATCATAGATTTGAGGCTATGATGTCCTTCATCTGCAATAAAAAAATATCCACCTCTTGGAGAAGTAGTGGATTTCTTTTGGAGAAAAGAGTACCAGGCAAGAGGTGCTCCTCATATTCATATGCTGTTGTGGATCAAGGATGCCCCAAAGTTTGGAACAGATGCTGATGAAGCAGTGTTATCTTTCATTGAAGAATATGCAACATGTGCTATACCTAAAAGCACAGAAGAGAAAAAGTTAAAAGAACAAGTTTTACGTTTCCAAAGTCATCGGTGTGGAAAATACTGTCGACGGAAGTACAAGACCAAAGATAAATTCTACACAAAGTGTCGATTTGGATTTCCTAGACCTGTTCTTTCAAAAGGAAGAGTCAACAGTTTTATGTCAGCTGTGCGACACACTATAACCAGAAAATCTCCCAAAAATACATACAACCTAAAAAGAAAAGAAGAGTCAAAATTGATAAATGACTTCAACCCAGTCATTTTATCCATGTGGAATGCTAACATGGATATTCAGTATGTGGCAGACAATTCTATTGCTGTTGCTCGGTATGTCACATCTTACATCACTAAATCTGAGAAAACAGAATTGAAGGAAATGTGGGAAGAGATTTCTCACGAGAAGACTGTCAGTAAGAAGCTGTACAGTTTCAGTTTAAAGATGTTATCGCATCGAGAAATTGGATCCTACGAATGCTCAGATAGGTTATCATCTGCAAGTCTTTACTCGAAATCCAGAAGAATAATTTGGGTAAGCTTAGGCCTTGCAGGAATGAGAAATCGGGTACTGAAATCTGTTGGAGAAATTGAATATTTGGCCGAGAATGACCCAGAAAGTACAGATATTTTGAAAACAAACATGTTGGACACATATTAACCAAAAAGAAGTCATCATCTTGAGAACATGTGTCTCTATGAAGTGCTGCAGAACTACATTTTTTCACGGAAAGCCACAGAAGACATCAACAATGGAAAATATAAAGTCATTGGTGAGGAAGGATGTTTGGTGAAACAAACAAAAGGAAGTTTGATAAATCACAGGAAGCTGAGTTGCGACACTACTGACAAAAAGGAATTTTACTACTTGGCTCTGTTACAGCTGTTTAAACCATGGCGTTCAGAGGACGAACTACTGGGAGAATTTCAAAGCTATGAAGATTCTTTTAATGCTAGCAAAGATAGCATAGAATGCAGTACTTTCACAACTTATGTCGAAAGGTTAAATGAAGAAAATGAACAGGAAGCAAAAATTGCAGCTGAAGTAGCTAGAGACAGTTCTCAAGACAGCCAAAGTTCAGGAACACTTAGTCAAGATCCCCTAGGACAACCAATCATAGAAAATGAAGCTGCAGTAGCCATGACTGAAGTAGAAACGGCTATGAATCAAGCACAGGAAGATTCAATCGACTTACTAAATCTGGAACAACAACTGAATGAAGAACAAAAACAAATTTATGAAGAAGTCACCAAAAAAATTGATCATGGATTACGACATGAAAAGAAAGAGTGCTCATGCACATCATTTGAACCAATCAGGATGTATGTGAGTGGACAAGCTGGAACTGGTAAAAGTTTCTTAATAAAAGTCATCAGAAGCTACCTACAGCAAAAAACAGCTTCAAATTTGTCTTGTGTGAGAACTGCTCCAACTGGGTTAGCAGCCTATAACATAAAAGGAATTACCTTACATCGCTTGCTAATGTTACCAGTGGAGCATGAGAACAAAATAGAATACCACAAGCTAACTGGAGAAGCATGCTTCGAAGTTTCAAGAGTGTTGAAGAAGATGCAAGTTCTCATTATTGATGAGGTGAGCATGGTTTCAAATTTAATGCTTGCCTTTGTGCATTTAAGAATGCAACAAATTCTTAAGAGAGACTATGACGTGTTATTTGGAGGTAAACACGTCATAGTTTTTGGAGATCTTTTACAGCTCACTCCAGTTAAAGGACAACCAGTGTTTAATACTGTGACACATGAAGACACGAAGAAGTCATTAGGAAGCATTGGTAATGCGAATATTTGGTCGTTCTTTGAGTACAAAGAACTCACTACCAATATGAGACAAGCAAACGACGAAGATTATGCAAGTATTCTGAAAGATATCAGAATTGGACTACTCACAGAAGTTGGCAAAAAAGCATTACAGAGTCGGTTGCTACATAATTTATTTCCAAATGAAGAAATAGTTGCAGAGAAAATATGCCAGAACATTGCAGAAAAAAATACTGTAATCTGCTTAATGCCAACACTACGTGAGTGCTCAATATTCAATGAGGAACTTTTGAAATTGGAAAAGGAAGAGATTAAGAAAATGGAAGCAGAGGACAAAATTCAGCATGAAAGAATTACTTTTACATTAACAGGCAAACTGAAAAATAAATTAGATTCACTAGAGAAGAACATTTCCAAAACAGCTGGATTAGAAAAAAATCTATATGTTTGCATGAATTGTCGAGTGATTTTAAGGAGAAATTTGGATGTAGAAAAAGGTTTAGTGAATGGAGCTATGGGAAGAGTTGTGGGTTTTATTAATTATCAGAAAAAAGAAGGAATTGAATGTTTAAAAATAAAATTTGATCAGATAGAAGAAGTTAAAGACATTTGTCGTTGTTCAGTTCATTTCATGCTTGTGAAAGACTTATATGTACGTAGGAAGCAGTTTCCGTTTTCTCTAGCATATGCTGTAACTATTCACAAGTCTCAAGGATTGACTGTAGATAGTTCTTTTGTAAACATTGGTTCTACTGTGTTCAAAGAAGGTATGGCATATGTTGCTTTGTCACGAGTGAAAACATTATCTGGTTTATTTATGATAGACTTTGATGACTCAAAAGTTAGTGCTGATACAAACTGTGTAAAGGAGTATAATAGATTAAGAAGAACCTATGCTCCTCATTTAGGTCAGTATCCTGTGATTGAAAAACATGTTGTTTCTCGGAAAAGGAGATTTGAAAATATCTGTAATGTGGATGAAGAGAACAAAAAAAAAAAGGACAGTGATGTGATAGCAAGGAAAAAGAAAAAGGACAGTGTTGAAGAGGTTGTTGGTTGCCATTTTGAAAATAGCTCTGGTGTCAACTGCTATGCAAATGTAGTGCTGAATGTTGTATTTTATCTTGAAAAGTTGCTAGAACAGATAATAGTAAATCATGGAAAAAGATTGTGTTCTCTGCTGAGTCTCCTTTATGAGAAGCTGAGTAATGATAAAACTGAAATAGAAAGTGCTACTGATGTTAGAGATCTTTTAGATGTATGTTGTGGTTCTACACAGTTTAAAGAAAATGTCCAGCAAGATGCACAGGAATTCTTAATATATATTTTGAGTGTGAAGGAGTAGAAGTAGAAAACTTATTTGGTGTCTCTTACAAATGGGAACATTGCTGTGAAAACTGTATGAACACATGTAGTAGTAATGTTGATTCAAAAAGGTTCATATTTTTACCATTACCAGAGAGTAAATCAGTGACTTTTAGTAAATTAGTTAAAGATGCCAATCACAACATGGAATGTTCTGAATGCAAATCTGACATGTTTTCCACGTTATTTTTACAGAAATATGGTCAGTATGTAATTTTAATGATGCAACGTTGTAGAGCTGATGATTCAAAATTGGAAACTTTAATAAAGAAGTTTACAGGACAACAATTATCAATTTCTGGAAAAACTTTTGTTACAGTTGCAATAATTTTTCATGAAGGACCTACTGTAACTTCTGGACATTACACAGTTTATCTTAAATGTGAAAAAGGTTGGACACTGTGTAATGATTCCCAATTGATTTTCAAGCAACGTTTGCCTTATGATTTACCCAATTCTTATTTAATTTTTCTGAAACCTAAATTTTGAAAACTAAAAACTGCATCTGAACAAAGCATTTTTTTTAATTTTAAAGGATTATAATTGAAGATATCACTTAAAAAGGATTTTGAAATTACTATTTGGCCTAAAGGAAAAGTAATAAAAACAATTGTGGACTCCTTTGACAGAAATTATTTTGGCATGTGTGCTTTTGCGACAAGGTTTAAAGACGGTTTGTCTAGAAAAATTTTATTCATCTAGAAAAGTACTTGTAATATATATGTAATATTTCTAGCAAGGTATATTTTAGTGAGGAAAGTTTTAGGGCTTTTTTTAAACAATCTTTCAGATTGTTTTTTTTTTGCCCGCCGTTAAATGATGAATACAATTGTTTTCACTATTTTAAGTGAAAAATAAAAAATTCTGAAAACCACAAAAAAGGGCAAAAAATTGTTTTGTAAAATATGTAAAAACATGTAATGCTTTTTGTAATGTATGATTGAATATTAATACTTTTTTTCTTTTTTTGCAGAACTGGAAAGAAAAAAAAAAAATTCTGTTCCCTTGCAAAATACTTGAAAAAAAAATATTTCTAAAAATGTTTTTTTTGTTTTGAAAATAAGTGAAAAAAATTAGTATTTCTCAATCCTCCCTTTTCATGCTTCCATTTCTTCACCTCTTTTTGTACATTAAATTAAAAAAAAAAACCAAAAAAATATTTAAAAAAAACCTTGGGTGCGCGCACCCCAAAAAAGAAATAAATAAATAAATCCCCCCAAAAATTTTTTGGGGTTTAGTTTTTAAGTGGCTCTTAAAAGAGCCCTTGAATTAATGGAGGGAAACAGGAAGAGAAAAATGAAAAAAAAGAAAAAACATCTATGGCCTACTGCAGTCATGCGCATCAAATTTTCTCTGAATGAGATCAAGACTGGTCTCACACACAGAAATAAGTTTACCGCAATCAGTGCAGCGTGTGGACAACCTCGCAAAACAAGGTGGTCCAAAACGAGGTGTGGAAGAAGGCAAAGGCACCACTGCAGAAGAAGTGCTCGGCTGAGCTGCCGAAGATGTGCTCGGCTGAGCTGCTGCAGATGTCGTCGGTTGAGCAGGTGGAGGGTTTGCTCCAGAATCTCGACGAAAAGTCACTGGATGCATTTTGTCAACATGCCTCAACATAGTGTGAATGCTAAAAGAATACTTCTTGTTAGGATTCCCACGTGACAAGACTTTTTGACAAAGTACACATGTAACTTTAGGTGCATTTACCTTTTTTTGTCCCTCTGGAAAAGTGAAAAACTGCCATATAAAGCTGTCTTTCTGCTTCCTGCTCCTCTGCCTCTCAAGAGTGTCCTGGTCACTGTCTGAAGATGGTTGCTGTTCAGCCATTGTATCTCAACAACAGAATAGCTCCTTCTCCAAAGGAATCAGAACTAATAATGAGGGGAGTAGGTGTGGTTTGGGAAGAATCTGGAACTGAAAGTACTTCAAACCAATCAAAAGTGATGATTCTTGATCACATGACTTGCCATGAGGGGATTGGGTGTGGTGTTGAAACAATCAGAAACTGAAAGTAATGATAACCAATTAGAAGTGTTGTTTTATTATGCATATAACCCGAGGTGCGCGCACTGCGCAAGCTCCGAGCGCGCACCTCGTGATTACGCATGCGCGAACGCGTAGGAGCGCATGTGCATACGTCATATGCGCGTACGTAGCGTGCATACGTTGAACACGCGTATACGCGAACGTTATTGTGCGTAATTTAAGCGTATGTGGAAGTAAACCGCGTGGAGCGCTTAGGACGCACGCACGCATGCGTACGTACGTACGCATACGTACTGGGTGCGCGCTCCCAGCGCGCTCTATGACGTATATATGCGTACGTAAATAACGTACGACGGTATTCATAAAAAACTTACGAAATTGTACTAGGAGCGCGCACAGAGCGCGCACCACAAGAATTTATATAAAAAAAAAAAGTGGAAAAAAATTAATTGCAAAAATTAAAAAAACTGTTCAACTTTATCCTAATTGAAATTTAAAAAAAAAAAGCAAAAACAAATAAAAGGATACAGATAATATATAAATGAATACATAGGAATTTTATTTTTAATATAACATTTTTTTTTTTAATTAAATAATTAAAAAATTAGCATTTAAAAAACCGTACAAATTCACTGAAAAAACCATAGGTTTCACACATGTTATAGTTAGCTGGACATTTCTCTCATACAAAACCAATGAAATTCCCCCGTTATAGTTAGTTCAGCTAACTATAACTCGCGCCCCCGCAATGCACTGCTGATGACGTCACATATTACATCACTCATGACATGGTCAGTGACATCACTCATGACATCACTGATGACATCTCAAATGACATCACTGATGACATCACTGATGACATCATCCAGTGAATGTCTGTTTTTCTGAAAATTAAATATGTTTTATATATGTATATCTCAAGGTCGATGGAAGAATAAATGGGTATATAAGTGTCTAAATGGATTATTTGTTTTTGAAAAATGTATTGTATAACTGACTGATTAAGTGTATCATAGTGAATACATTGCTTAGTGAGTAATGTTTAAATATGTAAATATCTGTATCAGTCTCTCACTTTGTGTATAAGTGGCTGCATGGGTTGGTGAGTAGCTACATGGGTGTCTATATAGGTTATTAGTTGGTTTTTTTAGTATCAGTGTGAGTGTGTGTATGGTTCGGTGGGGGGTATTACGTAGTGCATAGGTGCATGAATGAGTGACTCACTGTTTGTATGTGTTGAAGACAGCATGTCTGCAGGACTGTATGGGTGGATGAGTGTGTGTATGGGTGTGTTAGTGAGTGAATGACTGTCTCAATAGTGTCTCTATGAGTAACTACATATGTTTGAAACTAGTATATGTGACTATTGGTGTATATAAGTGAGTATATGTGAGAGTGAGAGATTGAAAGAGTTCCTGTATGAATAAGTATGTGTTTCTATAAGTGATTGTTTGAAAGACTAAGTATGTGTAAGTTCCCGTAGAAGTAAGTGTGGTGGTGTGTGTATAACTGTATATGCAAGTAAATGTATGTTTGATTCTTTATTAGCATGAATGACTATGTGTGTGAGTAACTTTATGGATGAGTGGCGTTGTGTAACAGGATGTATAGGTGTATGAGTACATATGATGAGTGAGTACATGTTTGAGTGACTGTATAGGACTGTTGGTGAATGAGTGGATGTGGATGTGGATCTTACAATTACTGAATAGGTTGTTGTAACTGGTATTGGTATGTCCATTGTTTTGAAAATTTTAATTTCTATTTTTGAATGTGTGTATCAAAGGTTATATTAGGGGGAGAGGAGGTCTGCCACTCTATCACAAGGATGATGTCATCAGTGATGTCATGAGTGATGTCACTGACCATGTCATGAGTGATGTAATATGTGACGCCATCAGCAGTGCATTGCGGGCGCGCGAGTTATAGTTAGCTGAACTAACTATAACGGGGGAATTTCTATGGTTTTGTACGAGTGAAAAGTCCAGCTAACTATAACGTCCCTGAAACCTATGGTTTTTTCAGTGAATTTCTAAGGTTTTTTTAAATGCTAATTCCTAGCTATAACGTGCCTGAAACCTATGTTTTTTTCAGTGAATTTCAAAGGCTTTTTAAATGCTAATTTCTAGCTATGCCTACAGAGATAGGACATGTGAAGAAAGAAGGAAAAACGCACAGAAAGAAAAAAAAGAAATGCGGAAAGAAGCAACAGAAGTCCTCAAACACGAAGAAAAGTGCAGGAAGAAGTATAACGTGCAGAAAGAACAAACAAAAGAGCAGAAACAAGCCTTGTTGCAAAATCATCCTGTACCTTCAACTTTTTCAGACGGATACTGGTGGTAACTGAGTCTGACTAACCAGTCCTAGAGCCAGTGCTATGTTAAAAGACACTCAGAATACAGTGAAAACACCTACATACACTAGGGCACATTATGTGTTGGGGTCTCCCTGTGATTAGCATGACCTCCTCTGTAAGCCCCTAGTATATAATAGGGCAGGGGATTAAAACTACCTCTTAAAACGCACCACAGGGCGTGTTTGAACACGTCACCTCATGCCCCGTCCCCTCACTTCCCCACTGTGTAAACATGCCCTGTAGCCGTTTTAAGTTGGGAGATTAAGTCCCCTTGAATCCTGAGGGTACCTAGGGTCCAACTAGACCACTAGGTACCTCCAGTAAGCGCCACAGAGCTGCGTTGCAGAGAGGTGTAAAAAGTGGCACGGCCTGCACCACCTCTCTGCAACGCAGAGCAGTGGTGCTTACTGGAAGCACCTGGTGGGCTAGTTGGTCCCCAGGGTCCCTCAGGATTGAAAGGGAATTATTTCCCCAACTTAAAAACGCGCCACAGGGCCTGTGGGTGTTCTGAGTTGAGAGATTAAGTCCCCTTGAATCCTAAGGATCCCTAGGGTCAAACTAGCCCACTAGGTACCTCCAGTAAGCGCCACAGAGCTGCGTTGCATGGAGGTGTAAAAAGGGGCGTGGCCTCAGAACACCTGTCTGCAACGTAGCTCCCTGGCGCATACTGGAGATACCTGTTGGGCTAGTTGGCCCTCAGGGATCCTCAGTATTGAAGGGGAATTAATTCCTCAACTTACAACTGGCCAGGGGGCGCGTTTGCAGAGTGCTACAAGGAGGGGGCGTGGCCTCCGGCGCAATGCCGGTCTTTTATTTATTTATTTTTAAGAAGGAGGGCTGTGTGGCCCCCTTTCTTTTTCTAATTTATTAGCCCTGGGGACCCCATCCCCCAGGGCCTGCACCCTCATTTTTTGTTGTTGAAAAAAATTAATTTGGCCCTCCCAAGGCCTTAATCGGCCTCGGGGACCCTAACCCCCAGGTCATGGCCTTTTTAAATTTTTTTTATTCTTTAGGAGGGGGCTGTGTTGCCCCCCTCCCCAGGCCACTTATGGCCCCGGGGACCACATCACCCGGGGCCGGCCTTTGTTTTTTTTTTTTTTTTTTAAATATATATTTATAGAAACACCTAGGACATGCTGGACAAACCGTATGTACCTATCACCATGACGATTTGCGTGATATTAATTGAAAGGCGACTATGCATACAATGAATCCACGTAGAATGTATTCACACCGCTAGTGAAGCTCTGACATGTCTGACACCCTACCGTGCCTAATCCCGGCACCCCCGCTGGTGGGTACTCTCCAAGTAGACACCCTTGTCGTTTATTTATACAAACAGCTATTGACGGGCACATTTAATACACATGCACACCAAGCCATTCAAAGGGGATTCGACAAAAATTCGACCAAACTATGCAAGAAACCCCCTCACGGTTAATAAAACACACATCCACCGCCGGATGTGTAATACTTTTTATTTTACTCTCTGGAAAGGAGACAAACCTCACTTGAGAGTCACAGCGTGCTCCTGGCTGAGCCCAATGCTGTGTTACACCCACCAGTGCCCGCCGAGTGCCACACACCTCTGTGTTGTATTCCACCAGCTAGTGCGTATGCTATGACACTCTCTAGCCCATGTGCACTGTAACACCACCCCGTGAATATGTCATGCCACACTTGCCTTCGCACGGGTTATATTGCCCCATCTAACGTGCCTTCCTCGATGCGTATGTTATAAAGCACAGCGCTATGCCATACATATTACAATCTGGGATCCATATCTTTGTCGCAGTGCATATGCAATGTTACACTACCCAGCACATATTTTATATTGCAACTTTAGAGACTACTTTGGTTACACAACACTGCCCTGTGCATATTACACTCCAAGGCGCATATCACATAGTAAGCGCTAGTGCCTGTGCTATCTTGCGCTCTCCAATGAATCTGTCATTGCGCACAATGTATTGCATATTATATTTCACACCCCGGTTCATCTTATATCACACTTTTTGGTGCATAGTTTATACCATATACTATATCTAGTTTTCATTTTCAATCGTGCTCTCAGGACTATGTTCTATATAACACTGCGTCCACCTACCCTTTTCACGGGCATTACATTTTGCGATGGGGGGTGGAGGGTCAGGGGATGTTTCTGCCAAGTGAGCCCGGAGTCACAGTCCCAAACGTCCTCTTCTTCCTGAATAAAAGTGAGATTATGCTGCATACTTGTTCATATTTTAAGCAGTTCTCACGGACACACATTTTAAAAACAATAAAGTTCCTAATACCCAACTTCTATGAACAGTTAGCTTGCTGCCCCATCCACCTCCTCCCTATCCTCTGTTGTCTGAATCCATTGAGTAGACTCCTCCCTCCTGCCATGCATGGTCTGATGTGCTGCCACTGCCCTGCATTTAGCATGATGTACCAGTCCACTCATCCTGCCCTCCATTGCCCAATTCTATGGCCCATCATTGACCTCCTGCTTAGCCTCTGCGCTTTGCTTGCTGCCCCTATTCTCCTTCCCCCTGCACTCCGATGTCTTTGTGCATGCCCCTGCTCCATCTTTTTTGACCACCATGTTCCATGGACCTGCCACACCTATCTACTCTGAGTGTTCTGTTGAGCTGCCACTCCCCTACCACCTGCCTAGCATTGTCAGATGACTGTAACCTGTCCCTGCCACCTCCACCCTGCCTGTCCACATGCCATGCCCCTATCCCCTTCCTCCTGTCCTCCATGGTCCATTTTACTGCCACACCCTTCTGCCCTCCCTGGTCTGTTGCGCTGCAATTGCTCCTCCTGCCTACCCCGCGCGGTCTGTTGTGAGGCCCCTTCCCCTGAACTCTCTTGTCTGTGCCCAGGTCCTGACCCTCCCTTCTATCCTCCATGGTCCTTTGTGCATGCCCCTGCACCCTCCTTCTTGCCCATCATAGCCATTGTGCTGCCACTAACCCTCCCGCTTGCCATGCATGGTCTTCTGTGCTGCCATGGCCCCTCCCACCTTCCCTGTGTGGTCAGCTAGCTGCTCCTGACCCCCTCCCACCTTCCCTCCATGGTCTGTGTGTATGCCATCATAGTCTCACTGTTGCTCTCCATGGTGTGTCTTGTTTCTAGTGCCCATCCTGCCTGACCTCCATGGTCATCTTGCTGCTCCTGCCCTGCCCCCTTGCCCCCAGCCCTCTGTTTCCATGTGGAGACCACTATTCCCTCCCTCCTGGCTTGTCGGTTCCATTGTAATGCCCCTGATCCGTCCCTCCTGCCCTTTATGGTCTGGTATGCTGCAGCTTTCTCCCCTGTCTGTCCATTATGGTCAGCTAGCTACCATTGCCTCTTTCCCCTCTGTTGTCTGTTGTCCATGTGCATGGTCCTTTCCCCTCCCTATTGCTTTCTATGGATTGTTGTGCTGCACTCCCGTCCCGCATGCCCTGTGTGGTGTATTGTGCTGCTGCAAACCCTGAATCCTGCCCTGTAGGGTCAGTTTGGTGCACCTCTCAATGTCCCTCCTGTCCTCTGTTATCCTCGTCCATGTCCCTACCCCAATTTCTCCTGCCTACCATGATCCAATGTACCATACTTGCGAACATTTTGAACTTGGTAAGAGGGAGATTTTGAAATAAAACTGGGGTATTGATTTTCCCCTTTGAGTTACATTGAAAAAGAGAAGATTGTAGACAGGAAACAGATCAAGTAAAGCCCATTTGAGCTTAAAAACTTTGGACGTATCCTGGCTGAAACGGGTCTGTTGGCATGTATGGTTCTATGACCACTTCCTCTTCCTTCTGCCCACAATGGTCTATTATATTGCCACAGCCTCTCTTGCCAGTCCTGTATTGTTGGTTTGTTGCCCCTGCCCCCCTTTCCACTGCCCTCCATAGTCTGTTGTGCTGCCACTGCCCTTCCTGCCTGCCTAGTGTGGTCAAATTGGTGCCCCTGCACTCTCCTACCTGCCTTCAATTTTCCGAGTCCGTGCCCCTGGCCTCTGCCTCTCAACAGTATCCCAATGAACAACTAGATTGCTAACATTCTATATTTATTACAAAAGTGTGGAATGCCTGACGTCATCTTGATGTTTTCAAAACTGTAATGCCTAGAGCATTTCCTTTAGAAATTACATAAATGAGAGGGTCTTATTTGCATCAAAATTATGGTTAGTGCTCTAAAAAACTAAAATGAGGACATATTTTCTGAGTTTTCAAATAGCGACAAAGAACTTTTAAATTATTTGTAATCTTAGTTTTTTTATCCAGTTGACCACTTGATTAAATGTTGCATCCAAGGGAAGAGAGTGTGGTGTTACTTCCAGAGCTGCAGACTTTGCAACTGAGGAACCAGGTTGGAGTTTCTGCTTCAGCTCAACATTCTGTGATTCTGGTCAAATCACTTAATCTCCCCATGTCTACAACCAAAATGAATTTGATCTTGTGTGATGTAACCAATGTTCATGTAAAGCACTCCAATACCTGACAAGTCTGCACTATATAAAACTACAAATACACAAAAAATAAGTGTTTTGCACACTTCTGTCATTGGGCTACATTTGGGCTACATCTGGGTGATATTTGGGCTACATTTGGGCTCTTTTGTCTCTGGTGGCCATTTTAGGAGATTTATTTGTAATGAAGTTTCCTAATTTCCTCATTTACTGCAGTCTCCTCAGTAGGAAATGCTTTCAGTTTTTTACTTTGATTCCATCAAGAAGGTATTCAGATATGTCACACATTTGCCATAAATTCTGAATGTTAGCACTCTAGTTGCTCATTAGATCACTGTAGTAAAGCTACTGCTCACATCAAAAGTCTGCTGCTGGTATTAAAAGTGCATGTTTCAGTCTGCATGTCAGAATGTTTTTATGAAATAAAAGAGGATTTCAGAAGTCAAAATGTGCCCTAGTTTTTCTTTCTGCAGCACTAATCATAATTTATATGGCAAAACGAACCCCCTCATTTTGTTCCTTTGTAAATTAAATGTTTTAAGTGTTACCACTTTATTCCAATCAAGATGGCTTCAGGTGTGCTATACTTTTGTCATACGTAAGACTGTTAGCGCTCTAGTTGTTCTTAAGAACACTCTGGGACATTCTGTCATTGGGCTATACTTGGGCTACATCTGGGTGATATTTGGGCTACATTTGGGCTCTTTTGTCTCTGGTGGCCATCTTGGGAGATTTATTTGTTATGAAGTTTCCTAATTTCCTCATTTACTGCAGTCTCCTCAGTAGGAAATACTTTCAGTTTTTTACTTTGATTCCATCAAGAAGGCATTCAGATGTGTCACACATTTTCCATAAGTTCTGAATGTTAGCACTCTAGTTGCTCATTAGATCACTGTAGTAAAGCTACTGCTCACCAGGCAAGTCTGCTGCTGGTATTCAAAGTGCATGTTTCAGTCTGCATGTCAGAATGTTTTTATGAAATAAAAGAGGATTTCAGAAGTCAAAATGTGCCCTAGTTTTTCTTTCTGCAGCACTAATCATAATTTATATGGCAAAATGAACCCCCTCATTTTGTTCCTTTGTAAATTAAATGTTTTAAGTGTTACCACTTTATTCCAATCAAGATTGCTTCAGGTGTGCCAAACTTTTGTCATAAGTAAGACTGTTAGCGCTCTAGTTGTTCTTTAGAGCACTCTGGGAAGCTGCAGTAGAACACAAAGGAATCAACTGACAGTCTCTGCCCTTGTTGGATGTACATGTTTTACTGAGAATGTCAGACTTCATTCTTACATGACTGAGAAAGATAATGTGAATTTACAGAAAATATGCTCTCAGTTTAGCTTATAGATCACCTTCCAAACCTCTGTGGGAAAAGTATAAGAAAATAGTTTTCTCTCAAACATGGTTCATGATATCACAGCAGAAGGCTTTTTCACATGGTAAAATCACCTTAGAACACACCACAATTCCTAAAATGAGTATGGTACCATCAACAAATGATTTATAATGTAACTAAAGTCTTAAAACCTTCTATTAACTGCAATGCTTTTTAATGAGGTGCTATCATGTATATTGGTCCCAAGATGGCTGCCAACACTTCTTGGATGAAGTACTGACAGCCAATCAGATCTCACGATGAGATGTGTGGTTAGGCTCCGCCCAGATATGTATGTGATTTTACTTTTGATTTTCTCAGGAACTACTGAACAGATTGACACCATATATGCAAAAGGCACATGCCTGACCTGAGGACTACCTCTTTGCCAAATTTCAAGTAATTCTGTTCAGCCGTTCGGGCTGTACCTTGGACTAAAGGTCCCTATGGAAAATTGCATGGGGAAAACGCGTTTTGGGACCCCCCTTTTTTCTCAGCCCCCGCTTGACGAATCCCCCCGAAACTTTCAGGGTAGGAGCGGAGCGGAGCGCCCCACCTATTTTGAAAATTTTGCGAGGATTCGTCAACCGGCGCCAAAGTTATTCCAAATAGAATGTTGCGGATTTCCTATGGAAACAGGGTCCTAACTATAACTATCCACTGGCGACTGCCAGTAGATTATATATATATATATATATATATATATATATATATATATATATATATATATATATATATATATATATATATATATATATCAAAGAAACTTCCCAAATTGTGCCGTCACGCACGACAACAGGAACGGACAACTTCAGTCGCCAATGCAGGAAAATAGTATTTATTTTAAATTTCGTGCCTAGTCCATGACGCGTTTCGAGCCACTCGGCCCTTGCTCACATGACTGCGTTACGTGCATAACAGTGCATTTAAATAGAAAACACCACCCAGCACCTGCAAACAATTAGATGGCATTGCAAAGGAAATGGAAAAAATACTATTGCGTGCTAACTCATAGTAAATACATTTAAATATCATAATTCCAACAAAATAATGGAAAACAATGTTATAACATCTCATGTTTAAACTGAAATTACCAGATAAAACACTGCACAAAAATGATATGCTCAATGGTCATCTAATTGACGAAGAATATACGTAGTATAAATGGATAGAATCTGTCCATAGGTATAAGACACCAAAGAGCTTCTATGCATGGTGTAAAGACAACAAAAGAAAAAGAAAAAATTATTATCATGTTGACAATGACTGGAAGTCTAAAATACTGGGTACAAATACCCAATTAACCAACAAATAATGTGCCTCTACACAGAAAAACTGCTATATAAACAAAGTATAATACATTTGGAATAGTCAGCAAAATTGAAATATTGCGCATAGTTCATACTGGTAATACAATCCATGTGTCGGAAAGATATGTGCATGAGTGACATGCATAGTATGCCGTCATGATGCAGGTGCTCAGTGCTGAAGTGTAAAAAAAGTGTGGAAAGTGCTGGTAATTGAAATTACAAGTTCTAAGTATCAGCCAAAGAGTCACCGACTCCAAAAAGGAGAGGGACTGAAGGGTACTGAATCAAATTTACAGAATACATATCTAAGGCTGATAATTGACCACAGTGATCCCCCTTAAAAACAACCCAAATAGGTATTATAAGAAAACTGAAAATGAATGTGCGGCTGTATTGTGATATATAGACCATAACAGTAATACTATGGAAAATAGCTCAATTACAAGTCAACATCCCGATGTTGTTGGGTATTGGGTCAGTGTAGGTGTTCTAGTGACAGGGTAACCACAGGCATAAAACAAAGATAAAAAGATATCTATAAATCAGACATATGTGTTATTTAGCCATAAAATATAGAGGCATAATGAATAACTGATTGTTTTACCTCGTGTGCTTGACTAGAATAGTAATTATAGAAAGTGATGCATATCTTCACCTATATTGAGACCCTGTGGGTTCTTGGTATCAATCTCTATAATGTAGCGAGATTCTAATTGACGTAATCGCTTTTCGCGATTGCCTCCCCTTTTCTGGCCTGGTACAGAATCAAGGACACAATATTTGAGACAATTGAGATTGTTAGCATGTACCTTTTTGAAATGTCGGGCCACCGGATAAGCGGGATCTGAATTGACGATAGCTCGCAAGTGCTGGAGAATGCGAGCATAAACCGGCAACTTAGTGCTGCCGATGTATTTCAGTCCACAGGTGCATTCTAACATGTATACCGCATATTCGGTTCGGCAAGTGTAGTGTCCTTTGATCGAATGACTTTCCGTAGAAAAAGCAGTGGTATAGGTGTTGGTATTGATCCCAAATTTACAGGCGCGGCAAGAACTGCACTTGTAAAATCCCAATTTGGGAGATAACCAACTGCCTTTGGATGTTAATTCTGGACTAGATCTAACTAAGTCATTATGCATAGAATATGCTTTCCGGAAAGTAATGGTGGGCCTGCTGGGAAGTACCTGCTTAAGGGTGGAATCTGTCAAAACAATAGGCCATTGTTTGTTGATAATGGTCTTAATTTCTTTGGCCTGTTTGCTATATGTGGTGATAAGCCTGCAAGAAACTTGGTTACACTGAGAATCATCAATAGGAATAGATGTAGTTGTGTTCATTAAATCTACATTGTTGCTTAGTAAAGATAGTCTGTTTTTACTGTTGGCCTTATCTTTAGCAGATTGAAGTTGATGAGGGTTGTAACCTCTCTCTAAGAAGCTCTGTGTGGCCTCATTTTGATGGCGAACCAACTCATTGGAGTCACTACATGCTCGGCGTATGCGTAGATATTCGCCGTAGGGGAGACTAGTGATGGTGTGGATTGGATGGAAACTATTCGCATGTAAGATGCTGTTACCTGCTGAGGGTTTGCGATATAGACATGTCTCTATATGATTATTCTTAATGTACACTGTGACATCAAGAAAGTTACAGACTGAGTCATCTATGTTGGCTGTGAAATGCAGATTAATGGTGTTCTTATTAATTCTGTTAACAAAATCCTCAGCTTCCTCATGCGTACCATGACAGATGACAAAAATATCGTCAATATAACGCCACCATCGGATGACATGTTTGCTCCACAATGCCCCATGTTCATGCTGTAGGACATGCTCCTCCCACCAGCCCACGTGTAAACACGCGTAGCTGGGGGAGAAGCATGCCCCCATCGCTACTCCTTGTAGTTGTTGAAACAATATACCATCAAATGTAAATATATTGTTAAAAAGGCACCAACGGATCATAGAAATTAACATCTTATTGTGTGAATGGAATTCAATGGGTCTTTTGCTGAGAAAAAATTCAATGGCTTGAATTCCGTTTGTGTGCCGGATACTGGTGTAAAGTGAAGAAATGTCCAACGTTATAAAACAATATTCTGAAGACCAACTTTGATTATTCAACTTACACAAAAAGTCTTTGCTGTCACGTAAATATGTGGGCAATTTGGTTACAAAATCCTGTAAATAATAATCAATATAACGAGAGGTATTTTCAAAAATGCTTTTGTTGGCAGAGATGATAGGTCTACCCTGTACAGGATTGGTACCTTTATGGACTTTAGGTATAAAGTAAATAGTTGGAAGAACAGGGTGTAAATTGTAAAGGAAATTAAATTCATCCTTGCTGATCAGATTGTCTCTTCTCCACATCGTAAGATCGTCTTTATAATTTTTGCTGATTTTATTGAACTCAGTTGTATTAGTTCTGCGGTAGCATTCTTCATCATTCAAATGACGATAAGCTTCCAGTTTGTATTCCATCTTGCCCCACAGTACTATATTGCCACCTTTGTCGCTTTTGTTGATAATGATGTCATGATTGGTACTCAGTTTTTTCATCAGTTGAAAATATGCACGTGGTTGATGTTTGGAGTGAACTCCCTTGTTTTTATGTTTGTTTCGTGTTGCATGGATTTTCTTTAGTTCTTCAATGATCCGATCGTGAAAAATATCAACCGCGTCTCGGGGCATGATAGGAACAAACGTGGAGGTGGGTTTGAAAGGACTTTGACCAGGAAAGGAGAGATTAATACCTTCTATGTCTGTTAATTCTTGTGTATCGATACTTCCAACATCATGGTCATCGGTGTCGGTACTCAGAGAGTGGAGAGTTTTCATCACTTCGAGATCGCCAGCCTCTAGGTTCTCATACTGATTAATGGCTAAGCTGGTTTGCTCATGACGTTGCGATGGTTTGAGAGTACTTGTGGTTTTTTGCTTAGTACCGGTAACATTTCTTTCTTTTTGTTTTTCTTTTTTTGATTTTTCTTTATTGGCATCGTTAGTATTGACTTGTTTTTTGATGGTATAATATTTAGTTAATTTGAGTTTTCGGATAAATTTGAAAACATCGACTCTTGTTTCGCTATAATTGAAGTTGCTTTCTGGACAGAAACTGAGCCCTAGAGCCAATAACTGTTTTTCTGCAGTATTGAGCTCAACGTCCGTTAAATTGATGATGGTACGATCAGCTGATGTTAGCGTTGTTGCCATCTCTTTCTCTGCTGCCCCCTTCCTCTGCCTCTTGATGCATTTGCGCCTTTCTCTTCTGCGGCGATTTCTTTTCTGTTGGATGTATATATATATATATATATATATATATATATATATATATATATATATATATATATATATATATATATATATATATATATATATATATATATATTTTCTCCCCAGAGAAACTATTCGTCCCTGTATAGAAACGTTAATTAAATATGCAATGTTTTTTTGCATTCGCACCGTGACCAGGTACAAGTTCCTGCCATTAATAGTTCTGCCCACATTTTAGGGATGAGAAACAAGTTGCAAATGTTTCATAGATACTCGCAGTCTTGCATATGAATGATTAGGGCTAGGGGGCTTTGGGGGGCATCCAAAAAGAGGAAGGCCTGCAACTTGGGTATTTTGGGTAAGTGGAGCAGACAGACGATTGCTCGAGAGTTTGGCTTTATTTGGGTTACTTTTGTAGCCCAAGGGTATCAAACCGGGCATTTTGTATACCCACCACCATTTTGTCAAGTGACACTGTGTCTGGCAGGTTAGTTTGTTCCTAAAGCTTTGTTTGTGAGTTTGTAGTAGAATAGGAGGCATGTTGGTAAGAGTAGCTGCAGGTTACATTGAGTAATAGATAGAACTTACTGTTATGGCGTAGGCTGGGGCTTCAGAGGATCAGCTAGCGGCACTAGCCATGCAGCTCCTGGCACTGGCTGGGTTATTGATCTGCTGGAGGAAGGACTAGCACGAAAGCAGCAGGTGGGGTTGCAGCAGCAGTGTTGGTCTGATCATCGCTGTGCCTTATCCCAGTGGCAGCTAATCGCAGTCAAGTCGATGCAGGTAAAGAGGGGGCTGACTCAGGAGAGCCTTGTGCGGCTTATTGACCCCAAGAATAAGGGGAGGCACGGACCCATGTCGCCAGCTGGATGGCAGCAAGGGACTGTGACACCAAGAGGGTTTAGTGTAACCTCGGCAGAGCAGCAACTAGAAGGGTTAAGAGAAGCTGCCAGTGCAGGAGAGCACAGGACAGTGTATCCTGCATCTTTGGAACAGTGGGGAGGATGAGGTATGGCCCATCACGTAAGTTGGCTCTAGATGCCTTTGGGCAACAAGGGTCACAATTACTGAGCCTGTGGAGGATGAGGTCCAGGACATGGGCAGGATATATACGAGCCAGCTTACGGCACTTGACCATGAGGTTGATGACATTGAGGCTTAGAGGAAGGGGAATTAGGGGACGAAGATGAAGTTCAGGCAGAGGAGTCTGTCTGATGGCAAAGGGAGAAATTGGGGAGTTCTACTAATTGCTCTGCCACTAGTGTTTCTCAGGAGACCAGCAGATGGCAACATCATAAAGGTTGGAGCGGAACCTGGCGACAAGAGAGGATAGAGAAGCAGTGGCCTCTTAAGAGGTCACCAACCTTGGCACCAAGTAAGGTGTTGCATAGCAGTGTTTACTTTTCTTTCATTGGATCCAAGGGAATAGAGGCGAATGAGCCCCAGGATAGCAGGGAGGCCAGCCTCCGGAAGGGTTTATATGTAAAAGATACTGGAGTGGGCACAGATGAAAGTTTAACTCAACGCACACGTTCAGTGGTAGAATAACAAGGCAAAAAAGAGGGAACATCCACTGTGGAATAAGCCTGGGCGAAGCACTACGCTACGCTCGCGTAGTTTGCGAAGTTCGCGCTACTTCGCACTACGCAAACTGCACTTAGCACAGTGCGAACACGCGTAGCGTAGTGTTGCGTAGTGCTGCGGTCATTTTTTGCTTGCTCGCGGTCCTCAACGTCAAGTTGGCGACCGCGAGCAAGCAAAATGACATCCCGGCGAGACTTTTTCCTTGTTCGCGATCAGCAACATCAAGTTGGCGCTCGCGAGCATGGAAAATAAACCTCCCGGCGAGATTCCCAACGCGAGGAGGTCAGGTTTCTCATTGCGAGGGGTCGCGTATGCTCGCGATGAGAAACTACCAGTTTGCGTTGCTCGAGCAGCAGAAAACTACAGCTCGCACTGTGCAAGATGCCATTTTCAATGATTGCACAGTGCCGGTTGCTTGTCCGCACTGTGCAATCATTGAAAATAACATCATGCACAGTGCGAACATGTTACTACGCAGTTCGCGAAGTGCTACGCGCAGCTCGCGTAGTGCGAACTTCACTTTGCGTAGCTTCGCGAAGTGCTACTTCGCGAACTACGCCCACCCTTACTGTGGAACCAGGTCGGGGACAGCCTGAGGCTGTCAGCAAGGAGGAGGTAGGTATTAGCTCAGGAATGGGGACGGGGTCAACAAGCGAGGGACATCAGGAATCCAAAAAGACAAACAAACTTGAGAGTAAAGAATTACAATGTAAAGGGTTGCCCTACATGGGGACATCTAAACCACTAGGGGGACACCTCATGCTGTCAACAAAGGAGAATATCTGAAAGGGCAAATATGTTGAAATGTTGAAGCTCCTCCATTGGGAGCTTAGGTCTATGGAGGGGTCAAAAGAGGAGGAACTAGAGCTTTCCAAAAGATCAAGAGTTCCTCATATACACAAGTGTTTATTATGAACAGCATCCGGTTAGGTGCGTAGCACTTTTTAAATACATGGACATAATATGGAAGGCCCAGTTAAGTTATGAAGGTTATGCCTGGGCACAATATGTTGAGGAGTTCCGGGCCTGCATGGTGATTGGCCCAGAAGCAGTGTGAGGGAAACTAGACATGGATATATGGCAGCATAGGATGGGCCTGACCAAGTTTGACGAGACGCTCTTTACTGCAAGTGGACTGCCAATCATATATCGCCCTTTCAGGGCTGCCCCCTCCCCCCGGGCAGGGGTTAGAGCACCAACCAAGGGACAAACTCCGCATTTTAGAGCTTGCTGGGTCTATAATAAGGGAATCTGCAAAAGGGAATCCTGCAAAATCTGCCACAAATGTTCCAAATGTGCAGGCGTGCACCCCCAGGTCAATTGCTTTGAGTGGGTGGGGCACCAGGTGCAGGGTGTATGGGCACCAGTGGCGGTCACAAGGAGGTCAACAGCAAGGGGGGCAGCAGTATGGGGAGGGAAACACATACAAAATGGCATGAGGAGGACACGGACCTGCAGAAAAAGGCTCATAAAACTATTAATTAAACAGTCTGGAACTTTAGCTCACTCACTATGATAAGTGTGGTGATGTGGAGCTGCTATTAGAATGTTTTAAATGGGGTTCTAGATTGAAATATGAGGGCCCAAAACTGCGATGTTGGAAGTACAATTTGAAGTCAGCATCAGAGCACAAACAAATTGTGTGGGAAAAACTGGGAAAGAAGATTCGAGAAGGAAGGATTGTGAGGCCATAATCGGAGTAGTGCCCTAAAAAGAGCAAGATCAGTTCAGTCTCATTCAACATCTCTCCTGGCCAGGAGGTGGGTTAGTCAATGACTATATACCTGTGCAACAAGTCTCAGTCACATATTCCTCCGTGAACACGGCGTTAGCATTGGTGGACCAAGTGGGTTTGGGGGTACTTATGGCTAAGAGCTACATTAAGTGAGATTTCTGTTTGCTGTCAGTACACCCTGTCAACTTTTATCTCTTGACTGGGGGTGAATGTTTTGGTTTGTTCTGCATTCCGCCATCAATTGTGTGTCCTTGGCTTTCTCGCCCTAAGTGCGCCCCGTATGCCCAGACGTGGGTCCCGAGCCCACTGTACCACTGGATTCAAGCTATCTTGGCTGATGAGGGGTGAAACCCCGAAACCAGTCCCAGGTAGCTGATCACCCTCCATTGACCCCTACTTAATAGCGGCCGGGTGCAGCGGGTACGACGCTGGCATGCCGAAGGTGCGCCAAAGGCAAGCACGTCTGCGCCCATCTGGGACCTGACCGCGACCAGCGCCAGAGATCCTGGTCCCCCGGCGTTACGAGCCCAGCACCCTCCATGTCGTCAACCCCAGACCCATCAACAACTGCCAGCTCTTGACGCAAAGCAACTCCCAAGGCCTGTTCTCCTGCCATCACCGCTACCACATCTTTACCCACCTCCGGAGCCCAGCAGCAGCCCACAGCCCACCAGATGCCAGCACACAAAAGCCACTAAACTGCATCCTCCTCAATGTACGCTCCCTCCACAGAAACGTCATCGAAATCAGGTACCTCCTACCCACTCACACGCCCAATGGTGCCTTCATCACAGAGACTTGGACCAACGCCAGCCCAGCTCTGCACCTAACATCGCAACCGCCATCCCCGATGGATACAAGAACCTGAGAGAAGACTGCCCCATCCGCCCTGGAGAAGGCCTTGCCTTGATCCACAAAAAGCTCCCTTCGATTGACAACCACAGACTTCAACGAAGAGTCCCCCTCATGGAACACATCCATTTCCAGACCACCCCCAGAACAACGCTCAGGCCCCTGCGCTCCGTTCACCAATGTCATCACTGATTTCATCGCACTCCACAACCTCGCCTCCACAGACTACATACTACCCGGGGACCTGAACTTCCAACTGGACAACCACAATGACCGCAACACTATTGCCCTCCTAGAGAACCTCACCAGCATAGGGCTGAAGCAACTTGTCTCTGCCCCCACTCACACAGCGGGACACACACTCGACCCCATCTCATTCAGCCACATCACTGAATTGCTCTGGACTGACTACCACTGCATCCACTTCTTTAGTAAACCCCCCCACACAAGCATGCGTGCCGCCTCCCATGCAGAATGTGGAACAAAGTCTCTGAAGAACACATCAACTCTAGCCCCAACTATTATGGACGCCAACACCGCGGCAAGCTACCTTCACCAATGGATCGACAACTGCGCCAACACACTTGCTCCCCTCCAAAACACCACAAGACAACACAACAAGTAAGCAAACTGGTTCACCGCGGTCTCCAGGAATCCATTAGCTCCTGCTGATGACTGTAAAATATGTAGAGAAACTGCAAAACTCCAGAACCAACTCATCGAATCCACAACAAAGAACTTCCTCAATGACAGAATCCTCTCCAATGCCTACAACTCCAAGGAACTCTTTGCCATCATACAGGAATTTGCCAAACCCAACAGCAAAACAATGGATGTCCCTCTCTCCTGAAACCTCTGCAACAGACTCAGCTCCTTCTTTCACCGCAAGACCAAGATGCTCTATGACCACTTCAATGACTAAGACCTCTGCACTGCGCCAAACCCCACCCACAGCGACTCTACTCACCTGGACCCCACTCATGACCGAAGACACCCTCAAGACCATGAAGAGCATCGACTCTGGAGCACCTTCTGACCCTTGCCCGGTGCAAATCTACCACAGGGCCGCCACACCCATTGCACCCGAGTTATGTTGAACCATCAAGTGCTGCCTTAAGACAGCCAAATTCCCTGACAACTGGAAGCGTGCTGAAATCAGCCCCCTCCTGAAGAGACCATCTGCAGACCCGAAGGATCTCAAGAACTTCAGGCCCATTTCACTGCATCCTTTTGCAGTGAAGGTCATCGAAAAGGCTGTCAACTCCCAGCTAGCACACTACAATAAAGCCAACAGCACTGAGACCACCCTCCTCGCTGACACAGATGACATCCGCGCTCTCCTCAACCAAGGCCAAATGGCAGCATTCATTTTCCTGGCCCTATTTCAAGCCTTCGACACCTTCTCCCACCGCACACTAGCCACAAGACTCCACAACACTGAAATTCAAAGAAAGGCCCTAGACTGGCTATGCCCATTCCTCACAGGCAGAACACAGAGAATAAGACTCCCTCCCTTCCTCTCAGAACTGTCAGAGTTCAGATGCGGATAACCCCAAGGCTCCTCCCTCAGCCCCACCCTCATCAACGTCTATATGGCCCCCCTCACAACCATTGCCAGAAACCACAGGCTCAACATCATCTCGTACCTGATGACACCCAGCCCATCCTCTCATTCACCAAGGAACCCGACATAACCAAGCTCAACTTCCAAGAAGGGATGAAAGCTGTTGCAACCTGGATGAAGAACAGCTGCCTGAAACTCACCACGGAGAAAACAGACATCCTCATCCTCAGCTCCACCTCCTCCGCTTGGGATGACACCTGGTGGTCCCCCAACCTTGGAAACCCACCAACCCTGACAGACCATGCACGCAATCTCACCATCATACTGGGCACGCCGCTCACAGTTAATCGCCACATCAACGCCATCTCCTTTGCATGCTTCAACAGCCTCCGCATACTACGTAAGACATTCAAGTGGATCCCCCTGACTCCAGGAAAGCGGTCACTCACAAACTCATCACCAGCAAACTCGACTACAGCAATTCCCTCTACTCCAGAATCAACAAAAACTTCTCTGCAAACTCCAGACCGTCCAGAACGCAGCAGCAAGACTAATCCTCAATATCCCATGGCACAACCACATCACCCAACACCTCCGTAACTTTCACTGGCTCCCCGTCGAAAGAAGAATACCTTTCAAGCTTCTCACCCATGCTTAAAAGGCCCTCCACAACATCGGACCTCAATACCTCAATGACCGCCTCTCCTTCTATGCCCCCAAGAAAAACCTCCTCTCATCCGCCCTCCCCCTAGCCACCGTCCCTTACTTCAATAGGACTAGAGCAGGTGGAAAGTCCTTCTCCTACCTCATAGCCAAGACCTTGAACGATCTCCCCTCTCACCTCCAACAAAGCCCGACACTTTGCCACTTTAGGAAAGACCTCAAGACCTGGCTCCTGAACTGACCCCAATGGACCTGCTCATACCTATCCCTCAGCACCTTGAGACCCTAACGGGTGAGTAGTGTGCTCTAAAAAACCCTGATTGATTGATTGACTGTGGCGGGGAAAAATTAGCAGCCGCATTCACTGGTAAACTCCTTTGGGGTTACACTCTATCAATGGGAAAGCTATGGAAAAGGATTTTGGGAAGTTGGGGTAGGGAGGCAGGGCATTGAGATCCCAAGAGGAGGCACCTGACGTTAGAAATGTTCGGATAAGTGTTTGGAGCCCTTTCAACAGTATTTGCATTGGATAGCAGGTTGGCACTATTTTCATGACTCGTGTCATGGATGTTCTTTGGGGCGTTTAGAGTGTCAGAATTGCTGGAGGCTAAAAGGGGTAATGGGGTCATATGGGAGGAAGTCTGTTGATATTTGGAGGGGCAGAAAAAGGCAGAAAGGAGCCCCGGGGGCTCAGGACCCCACCTTTTACTGGAATGTTGTTGGCAGAGAAGTTGCCATGGTTTACCGAAGTTTATCGTGGTTGTCAGTTCAGGCTGAAAGGGGAATGGATAGAAACGTTCATACCTATTTGAGATAGGAAGCTTAAGCTTAGATAGGACATTTAGTGGGCTAACAGGTTAATAAATGTAGGAAAAAGGGAAGGGATTTTAGAGGTATCAGCAGTTGCGGCTCCTAGTGGGAGTGCTGCGGGCAGTGGGATGTGGTGGGGAGGGGGAGGGGTAGGGTGGGGGGTAGTAAACTCCGGCATACGGCCAACCGGAGTTAAGTACATACATAAATAAATAAATAAAATGAACTACATTGTGCGCGCTGAAACGCGAATGGCGTTGCAGCACGCACAATGTAATTTGTTTTATTTATTTATTTATTTATTTATGTGCTTAACTCCGGTCGGCTGTATGCCGGAGTTTACTACCCCACACCCTGCCCCTGCCCCTCCCCCGCCCCACCACCCCGCAGCAATCCCACTAGGAGCCGCGACTGGGTATCAGTTACATTTGAACAGCCATTGTTCATATACAATATTAATGTATTAAGTTGTTATGCTTAAATAATTTGTTTTAATTGCTGCATGGAAAAGCAGGCAATGACAATCCAAGTAAATGCTGCAGCTCAATTATTCTGCCTTGCAAGATCAAGTTGCAACTTTTAGTAAACGCCCCTCACCTAAACCTCCCCCCCAGGGCGCTCATTCAACATGAAACAGTTAGAATGTAAACATGCTTGCAATAACTTACATAGGTGGGTCTCCCAGTCACGATCTTTATGAGGGGCCTGTCAGCAGGAGCAGATTCAAATATCTGGGGTAGGTCAGTTCCGTAAACTCTTGGGAAAGGTGCGTGATACATGGCTGCCAGATGTCTCTGTAAGAGTCCCCTTGCTGTGTAAGCATCAAAGAGAGCCTCTCCATCCCACGCACGTTCCAGATATGATGTAACTTATCTGTTCCCCAATATAGTCTTGTGCGCCCCTCCTTGTGCGAGGCCTATGTGGCGACCGCTTCATGATTTAAGTGTGAGTGTAAGTGGGTTGGGAAGTCCCAGAATGGTGTATGTGGGAAATCTAGGTATTTGTGTTTCTGAGTAAGTATCTATGTCAGTCAACATTTCATTCCAGAATTGGGCCAGGCAAAGGCACTCCCATAGGACATGTAACAAAGTTCCAGGAGAGCCACAAGGTGCCTTCAGCACCTAACACGGCTGGCCGGATTTCCTCTGTGCAAGTGAGCAGGAGTCAGATACCAATAAGTGACAATTTTCATTGCAGTCTTTATGCTTGATGTGTTGCTAGCTGTTTGTGGTGCATCCAAATCCTCTGTTTGGCCCTGGAGGTCAAGCTGTTGGTCTGAAAAGCAATTTATTTCCTGTTGTAGTTGCTCTATTTCTTCATCTCTGCAGCTTTCATGGCCCTTCAAAGCACTAACCCTGTTCCCAACTTCTGTAAATTCCTTCCTGATTGCCTGTCACTCATGAGCAAGATCCCTCTTGACCACCAGGAAGACATATTCCAATGAGGCAAAGAGGGTTTCCAGATACGAGCGTGTGACCGTGGCCTCTGGATCTTTCTTTCGGGTCAGGCTGCTAAGTTAGACGTTGCTGATCGGTCTCCAGTCGAGGCGGCTGAGCCCTTCGTGAAAATGTCCTTGAGTGTGCCCCCCTTTATATTGCATGCCACTGCCATCTTTCAGATCTGGTCTGGGTTGGTAGCCAGAAATCCCAAACCTCCACAGGGTCAGACTCCAGCACCCTCCCAGTCCACTTTATCCAAATCGATTGAACAGCAGTATGACCATTCAACAAAAGTAATGTCTCCTACCGTTCAGCCATTGCATTCTGCTCTCAATGTCAACAGCAAGGGTGAGGTTATGAGATTGCCAGGGCACTTGTGGGCCCAAAACCCCATGATCCCACCAGCACTCCTCGTTCCTTCCCTAATGTTGACAAGCCCAGTCACCTTGGTATCCAGAGCCAGACTGGACCCGGAGCTCCCACGTAGTCTATGGGGTGGCACAGGATCCCCAACCGGCCCCCATAGCAGCTAGTGAGGGTGAGCAATGCGGTCTCTGACCAGCCTACAAACTTATGCACCACCCAGCGAGTCAGCGATAGAGAAGACCGAAGTACACTATTTAATCTGCTGAGACAGGAAGTACATGATTCTGCCAAGTCAACAGTATTGCGCAAGGTAGTCCCTCTTGGGGGCAAGACTCAGCATTAGACCCACGGGCCAGAACCCTGGAAGGGTCTGAGTGCGCTCTGGGTCATCCTGACAAGCTCCATCCCTCATCTCTCGGCTCTGGAACAGCAGGCGATTCACCCTGGGGCCGGGAGGCAGGTGCGTAGAGCTAATCAGCACCATCTGGTCGCAGAGTAATTCACAGGGCCTCTGGGGCAGGGAGCCGTCACGACAGTCAGACGCCAACTGCCCCAGCCGCATGTCTGAAGGCAGGTGTCATTTAGAGCGACTGTCGTGATGCAACTCTGGTGGGCCCCCGCATGGGCCAAAGTAAATTTCCTGGCCTCAGTCAGCAGAGGTAAACACTCGCTGGGTGGTGCAGCACCACAGGGGTTGGTAATCAGCTCTTCAGCTTAGGGCCCCAGCGGCCTCCTCTCAGCCGCTCACGTGGTCTCAACCCTGATCAGGCCAGATGATAATTTACAAAGCTGGGGGCAGGAGGTGGGTCCCCAGTGACTCGTTGTTAATGTATAGGCCACCCGGGCTCCCTGCTAGCTCAGCAGGGACGTTTCAGGTAGATACACGGGAGATGCAGGGGACTGCCGAAGGTCAGGTTGGAGGAGAAGGGAAACACACCCATGTCCCATTTCCCTTGTACAAATGCTCCTCAGTGTGGCCCTGGTAGATGTTTAGCTCCCAGCAGTGAGGTTCTGTTGTATTCCGCTTTAGGATTCCGTATATAGGTTTTCCTGATACATTTCCTTATATAGGCACAATTCGCATTGCCCATATATAGGCATAGGATCCCAGACCTCATTTAGACATTAGCCATGCTATCCAAATACAGGCATGGTCACCTACATCCGTCTACCCCAACGTCACAACGAGTTCTTAGACAACAGACCCTTAAGCTGTTGGGAGTTTCCTTAGCCCAGAAATATTGATTTCTCCAAGAAATCATTTATTATGCATGAACCGCTATACCCTAAGGGTTCATTCATGACGTCTTCCTCTGCCTGACTTTATGTCAATGCAAACATTCCTAAGCACCTTCCAGGTATAAATATACCTTCCCTTACCATGGCAAGCCATGGCTCGGCTGCAAGACTTGAGACTGCTCGCCATGGCGAAAAGCAAGGAGGAGACCTCGACTTAGAGGAGCCCGTGTCCCGGCCTGACGCACTGACAAGACGCTGTCATCCCTGCTCGCAGAGAATCCAGCTTCCAGTGTTCTGACACCCTTCGTGGGGTGTTAGAGTTCGAGAACCGGATAGAGATTCCAACCTCTCTCATTCTTAAGGTATGGAGCTGACTAGAACCTAGAGGGACTCCTGGCATACAAACTTGGCATACAAACTCAGTATACCAGACTATAGCATACAGCACCTATTTCTTACCTTGTCCTACACTTAGGTACACTGGGGTAGAGTTAGTTAGAGAACGTATCGTATAAGTACTCGCTACTCGCATTTTTAGCCTATTTTATTTGTGTATATGAATATAATTGTCATAGCTAAAAGATAATGCTAGCGCAGTATTATTTCTTATTACTGTTTACGCTGTACATAATATATCTTGCATACTGTCATATTATTGTAAAAGCACATATCTCTTGCACGAGAAATAAGACTGTTCAATAAATCCTTTTATTGAAACGCCCGTCTACTCTTTCTGTGTAAGCTCTGCAGAAACAAAGCTTTCACGATTAGATGAGTGAAACTGTTATCTATTGTTTCCACGATTCTGAGAGTGTTCCGATTCTACAGGGAAACAAAGTTGTCATGTTTATGAGGTTGCCAGAAACTACTCCCTTCTTGTTTCACAAGGAGTTTCTAGTGCACCACATGGGGCACAGTCTTTGCTTCCATTTATACTAAAACACATGGTGTTCTGTCCATTGCGGTAATACCAGATGTCCTGAAACAGATTCAAAACGACTACAGGGTAGAGCCTGCTCTGAATTTAGGTGTGAAATTACTGAAAAATTTTGACCAGGTCTCAACAATAATATTATCTAATATTATAGGGGAGGCAGCGTCAGTGGCGATCCGCCAACGCTTAAGGGAAATTGACGTAACAGAACATCAACATGAACTACCCAGAATAATAGAAAGATCTTATGCTGAATTAGGCAGAGCCAGTTTGGGTGGAAAACCTTTGAAGCCAAAACTGTTTGAAGGTCCTGAGAAGGACTCTATTAAACATGATCCTACATCTTCTAAAATGAAGTGGGAAACTAATAAACAAAATTCAAAAGAGAAACGTTCTCAATCCCGAGGTAGGTCTCCTCAAAAGGAGCCCTCTGAAAGGAGGTATAACCTCAGGAATAGGGATAATTTGAGAAAACCTGACAGGTATCAGGATATTAATATACGTTCCTCTCATATGTTTCAGATATCATCACGGACATCCGAAAGAAGAGGACGGTCAGAACACAAAGAAGAACGCGTGAAGTCCAAAGATGATCAACACGTTCAGAATGATAAATCAAAACCTCAATTCACCAAGAAAAAGGTAGCAGGTCTGAAGATCAGACATGCCGAAAATACTGAGAACACAACTCAAGAACGGAGAATGGGCTCAGACAATGCTGGACAGTGCAGCAGAAGTAACAATAGCTTGCCAGAACCTGAAGGAACTTCTGGAGATAGTGGACTTGAATGAGTACATAACAGTAGAGACTGTAGACACCAGGGTTAGTACTCAACAAAAGTTATATGAAATAACACTCCGGATGGAGGGAGACATACCAAGAAAAGTGAAAGCACTCTTTTGGGAGAAGCTTTCAAGGGGTTATGTTATACTTCTAGCAGAACAGGACTGGCCACCAAAATTTGTCAGGGAGTGCCCACATGGCGAGGACATCATTATGCCAGCCTTCTCCAACCATATTCCAATTCACTTAAAATACACTTATGCCAGGAAATGGGCAGTTGCCCAGGTCCCAGCAATATACAAAAATCATGTAGGATGGGATGAGGACTCACCTCACCACAAAATACAGTTAAAAAATCAACCTACTGCACAAAAGCTGTACCCAATAAAGCAAGAAGCTAAAAAATGGTCAGGGAGATCTTAGATCAACTTCAATACCACGGGGTGATTGAAACATGCACCTCCTCAATGAACAATCCTTTGTTTCCTGTATCCAAACCAGACAATACGTATCGTCTAGTTTTGGATTACAGACACTTGAACACTTGTTCTAAAAAATTTGCAGTGCAAAATGCACACTGTACAGCATTTATGAATAACACTTTGCGTAAAAAATATAAAACCACATTGGACATTTCAAATGGTTTCTTTTGTCAAAACATAGCACCTGAAAGCAGGTACTGAACAGCTTTCTCAATATTGGAACACAGCGTCACTTTTGTCGACTCCCACAAGGGTTTAAGAACAGCCGGGGTTATTCTCAGCAAGAGTAACAGAGTTATACAAATTTATGATGATGAGGCATTGTCATATGTCAATGATATGTATCTGACAGACGATGACCTAGATATGCACTTGAACAGGGTGAGTACCATTATATTGGGCTTTACCTCTGAGGGCTATAAATTCAACTTTAAAAAATCTAGAATTGCCCATCTCAATGTCCTTTTCCTAGGATATGAGCTTACAAGTGAAGGTAAAAGCCTGGCAGCTAACTTTTTAGAAAAATGTGCGCTGCTCCAACCTCCAAAAATGCAGAAAAATTTACAGTTGATTCTAGCTTTCCTAAATTTTAGAAGAACATACATTCTAAATTACGCAGAAAGGATTAAACCTCTCTACAAATTAATAAAACCTGATTTTTCAATCCCAGATTGGACACAAGAACACACAAAAATATTGCGTTCACTCCAAGCTAACATGTTAGCAACAAATAACTTACAAACACGCGTAAATACATGCAATTTAGTGATCCGAATAACTTCGGGTCAATGCGGATTCACCTATTTAACATTTAATGAGGGTGAAAAAGTACCTATTGCATATAAATCACATTTGTATACACAAGCAGAAATGTGCGTCACTTCATCAGAAAAAAGTCTGACAGCATTTCAAACCGCTGTAGCAAAAGAAAGAGCTCTAGCTCAGGGGAAACGCATTATTGTCGTGACTCCAGTACCAGCCTTAGAGGTGGTTACAAAAGCGAACATTTCAAATGCAAAACCTTTACATCCAAGATGGGTACAATGGGTTAATTCTCTTGCTGCAACAGATGTTGAATATGTTTTTTATCCTGGTTTAAAAACACAAGCATTCATACAATATGAACATGAATGTCCTCTGCCCACTGAGATTCTTCCTCTCGATCAGTACAAATGTATAATTTATACTGACAGATTAGCACAACCCGCTACAGGGAGTAAGCAAGCTTACAGTGCAGCGTGCACAATCGTTAAAGGTCGCATGCGAGATGGTATCTTCAGACCTATGGTCACTAAAACTCAATCTTTAGGAGATTGTACAGCTCAGCGAGCTGAATTACAAGCATTCAAATTGGCACTCAAAAATACGGATTGCAAATTCCCCACACTTATAGTGTGCGATTCCTTTGACTGTGTTCAGTCATATAATAAATATTTACAGAATTGGCTTCAAAACGGATTCAAAGATGCAAAAGGTGGCACAATAAAGCATAAAATGCTTTGGGAACATGTAGTTCAGTTGCGAAACAGACTACAAAATACTCACGTGATACACATGCTGAGTCATCAACGTGATGCCGTTCACGTTGCAGGGAATTAATTGGCTGATGAAGCCGCGTAGGGGGCTGTGCAAACGGCTTCCATAGCTGCGATCACTCATTCAAAAACGAAAATAGACAGTGAGATTTTGTTGGCTGTCAATGCTTCAAGCAAAGGCAGTGGTGCAACGTTACCGAAAACATTTCCACTCAAGTACTCTTATGTAATTGATGCGAACAACGTTCCCTTTGCTCGAATCCCTGTGAGTGGGGGATAGGGTAATTCTAAACAAGGAACGTAGATTAGGCCTGATCCTAGCAGCGCATGAAGGAATAGCCTCTGCCCATGCAGGTGTTTCTGCAACTGTATCTTCACTCAAATAAAGATACTGGTGGCCTGGCATTAGGAAACAGACCAAAAACTATGTTTTGGAATGTGAAATATGCCAACAGATGAAAGTCTCCACAGTGAAACGTCCTGCGCAGATGCCCCTGTTAATTTCAGATAAACCATTAGCTTGTGTTTACCTGGATCACTGCGGTCCCTTGCAAAGGGATGGTAACTATAAATATATCATGGTCGCAGTGGATTCGTGCTCAAGGTTCCTATGGATGTGGCCTCAGCGCTCGGCTAACGCTCAAACTGTAATAAAAGATTTGCAAGTCTTTATCGGCACATACGCAATTGGCACACTACATTCTGACCAGGACCCTGCATTTAGCTCGCGGGCTTACAAAGAAGCCATGGCCAGTTTGGGCGTAGCATTGCGGTACTCCTCTCCATTTCATCCTAAGGGAAATTCTGTTGTGGAAAGGAAAAACTGGGACATAAAGCAGTCTATAACAGCTAGAGTATTAGGTTCGAGTGATGTGTGCATCAAACATCTTTATGGAGTCCAACGCTCATTAAACAATTTGGCAAGAAGTTCTCTAGGGGGGGTCACTCCATATGAGGTCCTATTTGGGACAAGAATGTGGCTTCCTGAACTTGAATGTAAAGGCACAGTGGTGGCAAATAAGCCCTTTGATATCAAAGATCGTTTGGCTGTTTTACAGGATCTAAATGAACTAAGAACGAAACAAAGCAACGTGTTCCTGAAGCCAACCACCACTGGGGAAAAACCAGCCATCCCAGCAAAGCCTGTCTGGGTCCCAAAGCTTGGGGATCTAGTCAGAGAGAAGATTGCGGACAAGAAGGAATTTGGGCCTTCTTACAGACAACCAGTACCTGTCCTAGCTATCCACGGAACAAGAACAGTACTCCTGCCGCCCCTTGCTGGAAGAAAGGAAAAAAGATTTGTGTCAGTCGAACTCATCGAAGCACACTATGTGGCCAATACTAAACAGTAGGCCTCGTGGACTCCGACCTAGTAGCAAAAGCACTCCTCTCGCTACTATCCAAGAGGTTCAGACTGAAAGGCTCATCACCATCGAAAATTCAGCAGTAACAGATAAAGGACTATGCAACCGTGCTATGGAACTCATACCTCTTGAAACTCAAATAACAGTTCGTCCAGACACACCTGTCTACACCAATGTAACATGTGATCAACTTGTTAAAGAATACAGGGATCTGTTAGCATGAGCTGAAAGCCATTTTGTACTTGGCAGCCATTTTAGTTAGCTATGTGCTAGCCATTTGCTTTCTCCCTCTTCCAGAGCCGTGCACATTCTCAGAGGGGCCTAGCTAGTAGAATGCATCTGCTCCTAATATAGAACTGTCAGGCTGTTCTAACTGATGTCAGCAACTCATTACTCCTCCTACTTGTTGACTGTGCATTTCCTGTATGACCCTCTATGTGTGTAACTCTTCTCATGTGTACTTGTACCACCTTATTTTGAGCCACTGTGTGGGTATATAAGGCCCGTGTTCTCTGTACTCCTTAGAATGCCTCCTACAGTGACTTGAGATTACTGTGTGACACAATCTCCCTCATCTGAGGTTAATAAAAAAGATGTATTTTATATTGCAGCTTCTGTGCCAATCTCTTCTTTGTTGGTTGAAAAGGACCAGGTGTATCAGTGAAACCCCTGAGAAGGTTTTGATTTCTTCAAACTGGTTCCAGTGATTTCAACGAATCCTGATGACATTTCAACAATTGACCGAACTGCTTCTGGCTACTTCATTAACTTTGATACGTTTTCTGAGGATCCAAATGAGCTCGAAACGACGCCAGCCCAAAAAATTTCCAAAGAACAAGTACAAGACTTTTTTCATTTTCTGAAAGAGATATATCTGGTTTCACCATAGATTGAACTATGGATTATTTCTGGAATATTTTTCTTTCTGCTTTGGCTAGCTTTAGTAATGACTGTTAGCGTACTCGTGAATGGCAGATATATTCATTTGGACAGTGAAAGTAAACATGTGAACTTACTTTTAAAACCAAACAAATCATCCCATCGTGAAGCAAGAGACGTGTCAGCAGTGAACATCACAGCCGTTCCTATACAAAATGGTATAGTTTGGGACAAAACCGATTATGATATATTTGGCCCGTCGGAACTTTTGAAAATTCCACACTTATTTAAAATTTCATCAAGTGACTTTATTACCTCTAGTACCTATTCTGATGATTGGGACATTGAGACTGTTAATAACATGATTTCTGTTCTTGAAAGGTCTGCTGCATTTTCTAAGAATGAAAACTTGGAGGGTTCATCAGAATACGAACAGATTTATTGTTATAACCACTATGGTCATCATTTCTTGCATAAATCTGTAACACCTAGAAATGTGTTTATGTTTACCCAATGGGAACATTGTCCTACACCACCAAAGGGTAGTTCGAAAACATTTGCAAATAAGTTTCTATATTTTTCAGGATACAATACATCTGATCCAGAAACATTTTTCTATAGAAATGTAAACAAAACAGGACAGACAAGTTTGTGAACAAATACTAAACAGATTTATTCTGCAGCCTTAATTGCCCAACTGTCTAGACAAGGGTTTGACTTTTGGAAAGACACAATTGACACAAAATCTGTTTGGGGTTCTAAAGATTGGCAAGTGCAGGGGATGGAAGCTTTGTTTAGAGCCTGTATCATCCCACAGCAAATAATATTTTTGAATGACAATGTGCAATAAACATCTTGCCTTGGATTAGCCAAGATCAAGGACATGAACACGCCTTCTGTGCCAACTCCTACAAGTACTGGCACTTCACAGGAAGCGGTGACAGTAGACACCATACTACAACACAACAGATCAGATCCTGAATGGGAAAAATGGTTGCTCTGGGCCACAGACACAAACATCTGTCAAGAAAGATTCCTGAATAGAATACAGGGTTTTACTATGAATAGGCCAACCCACGGTATGTTCAAAGACAGCATCCAGGGGTAGTAACAACATACAGTGTAGGAAAATTGTGCCTTGACTGGTTACAGAAATCTACACTTGAGGATGTGAAACAACACTTATCTTTACTTAAAGAAGGCGCAGACCTTAGGGATTTCTTGCTAGGACCAAGAAGACCGCGTCAAAAACGTTTCCTATATGCCAGCATCTATGCTGCTTATAATGAAATATGGAAGGTTACACAAGCAGAAGCCGCCGAAGGAATACGAGAAATTGATCGTATTAATTTAGAGAAATCTCTCGCTGTGGTCGACAATGGGTTAACGACTCTGCCATCCAGGATATATTCACTGGGCAACATTGTATCCTCTGCTATTGAGATACTGGAACAAGATTTAGCCATGCTGCAACAAGGCCAATCTCAATTACGTTCTATTATGTTATTAGGCTGGACACTACAAAACTTGCGTGCAGGCTATGTACCTTGGCGTTTCATCAACACTGATAAACAGATTGAACTGGCACAAAGGGGAGCAAAGTATACAGTGCTGAGCATTGAAAAACTGGAAAAATTGCCATTTACGGTAGCAGCAAAACCAGCTACAGAATGGATCATTAATGGCAAAATAAGTCTGCCTGTTACAACTTTCTATTTTCAGTATTGTCTCAAACAAATGCAAGCAGGCAAATATGAAAGGTTGGGTAAAGAATACATTAAGACATCCTGGAATTTACCTTACACACACAGATGTTGGAGTGGGGGTCGTGAAGTGTGTATTAGCGGTACACACTGTGAAAATGCACTGAGCGGGTCACTCATTTGTCGGGATATTAGTTTACATGGGGCTTGTAACGGTTCTGTGGCAAACCTGTTCTGCCACCTGCAGGGTACACCAGCTGCTGTGATTAATCCAACGTTTGGCCAACTTTCGAATGGGTGTTACCTCATGTTGAATGATCAGAGTTGCTGTGGCATGCTGCCAGGAATCCCATATCTGGTAACGGTTAGTGCCAGGGTCACTTGCTGTATGCAAGTATTGTTCCCCCAAACAGACAGTCAGGGAGTCGCCTTTATGGCCTTCATTGAATGTTTCTTCTATACGAATTGATACTTTAAGCAGAATGAAAGCCATGCTTTTACAACAAACCGTGCCTTTGACCTCAGCCAAAGAAACCTATGATCTCCAAATTGCAAGGACTTCGGCTGAGATACAGGCTTTAATAAGTACAAACTGCCCTATACATTTTGTAGAACTGATGGGACGTATCTTAAACATGTCTGATACGAGCGGCATTGTACATGTATTTAAGAGCATATGTTCCGGACTGTTAACACCTTTTAAGGCAGTCCTCGGAATCATTCCAAACTTCATGCACTCGGTGTTTCGTGATCTGCCACTAATTCTAGCACTCGTTGCAGGAATCCTATTTTTATTCCTACTACTATGCTATGGCAAGCCAATCCACCGGCGTCACTCCCAGCAACTTGGAAAAAGCTCTCCTAGAACGGACGTGTCGTGAGCGCATAGTAAAACTTTTGGGCTTACCTCGTCTATGAGAATTAAATACAACATGGTGTCTGTCATTCAGACCAATCTGCCAAGATTGCATCTTACCTGTTCTACACTGCCTACTTTGCGGTGAAGAATGCGTGCTAGACATCTGTCTAACACTCCCATCGGTCATGCCAATGGATATCGATGCTCTGCTGGACCCGATACCGGCCCATGCTCTGTGTTGTCCCCAGAGGCTACCAATCCTGATGACGGCATTCGTTGAGATCTCACAGACGCAACATGCTACTGCTGAGGTACGAGATGGATCAACAGGCACACAGGTAACAACGGAATCGTACATTGCTACTGGCGATGCTTCACATCTATGTGCAGTTAATCTTCTAAACAAGGTTTTCCAACTGTCACCGACATCGGTAGACGATCTTTTGTCTACAGGAGTAGAGGATTTCATGTTTTCCCCAAATCCTTGCACTGACTTTGATTAGGCTCAAAGTGTACCAGGGATGCTATGAATTTGGCCTCAATATTTTCAAAACAGAACATAAAATTTGGAACGCTTCCCAGAATTGACTTTTTTTTTCTAAAATTTGAAAATACATGGCAATTCGATTCAGTTTGCTTACAGTAGAACTATTCATAGAGAACAGACTTCTTTGAACACATCCAGGGACACATTGTCACCTTTATTCACCACAATTTCATTTATGTACCATGACATGAGATGGAGTTTGAAATTTTCTTATATAATATGAACCATTTCATTGTATGTATATATTCATGTTTGTTCATCTAGCATCTTTTGTAAACATATGCTTAAAATGAACAACTGCTTTTTTATGTACAGCACATTTGCATTTCATGTCTAGCTAATGTTTTTTTATAACAGAGACTTATTTTAGTATGCTTTTATAAACGTGTTTAGCAACATGTGGTACTTAATTTTAATGTTTAGCATTTTATTGTTTAGCATTTAGTACAATCGTTCATTCGAAAATGGAGTGGGTGTTGTATTCCGCTTTAGGTGTCCGTATATAGGTTTTCCTGATACATGTCCTTATATAGGCACAATTCGCATTGCCCATATATAGGCATAGGATCCCAGTCCTTATTTAGACTTTAGCCATGCTATCCAAATACAGGCATGGTCACCTACATCCGTCCACACCAACGCCACAACGAGTTCTTAGAAAACAGACCCTTAAGCTGTTGGGAGTTTCCCTAGCCCAGGATTATTGATTTCTCCAAGAACTCATTTATTATGCATGAATCACTATACTCTAAGGGTTCATTCGTGACGTCTTCCTCTGCTCGACGCAAACATCCCTAAGCACCTTCCAGGTATAAATATACCTTCCCTTACCATGGCAAGCCACGGCTTGGCTGCAAGACTTGATACTGCTCGCCACGACTTAAAGGAGCCCGTGTACCGGCCTGACGCACTGACAAGACTTTGTCATCCCTGCTCGCAGAGAATCCAGCTTTCAGTGTTCTGACTACCTTCGCAGGGTGTTATAGTTCGAGAACCGGATAGAGATTCCAACCTCTCTCATTCTTAAGGTATGGAGCTGACTAGAACCTAGAGGGACTCTTGGCATACAAACTTGGCATGCAAACTCAGTATACCAGACTATAGCATACAGCACCTATTTCTTACCTTGTCCTACACTTAGGTACACTGGGGTAGAATTAGTTAGAGAACGCATCGTATGAGTACTCGCATTTTTAGCCTATGTTATTTGTGTATATGAATATATGTGTCATAGTTAAAAGATAATGCTAGCGCAGTATTATTTCTTCCTACTGTTTAGGCTGTACATAATATATCTTGCATACTGTCTTATGATTGTAACAGCACATATCTCTTGCACGAGAAATAAGACTGTTCAATAAATCCTTTTATTGAAACGCCCATCTACCTTTCTGTGTAAGCTCTGCAGAAACTAAGCATGCACGATTAGCTGAGTGAAACTGTTATCAATTGTTTCCACGATTCTGAGAGTGTTCCGATTCTACAGGGAAAAGTTGTCATGTTTATGCAGTTGCCAGAAACTACTTCCTTCTTGTTTCACAAGGAGTTTCTAGTGGCCTCTGAGTTAGCTGGCACAAAAAGTAATTAAGTTTAATATACTCGATAGGGGCATACTGACCTCAGTCCTATGCCAAAACTATAGTGTATATTATTCCAATGCGCAGAGCCTATTAGGGAAATAGGACCTACACTACAGTTCCCTATCATGGGGTATCTAATTTCATGCTGGGATATCGACTCAGCCTTCCCACTGTGAACTGGTGTCATGTTTTAATGATGCACAGAAGGTTGGAGTTTGAAACACAGAGGTGTTATCTTGGGTCTAATCAATGATAATACATATAGATTAGATAGATGAGGCATACACATGAAAGTGTGAAAATGTCCTGAGCCATCGCATAATCTTTAGTCAAAACAGTAAATGAGACACATAATGCTAGTGAGGGATACAACAAAATTGCCTTGCATGCCCTGAGGTACTCGGCTATTACTGGTTCTATATCTCCCCCTAGATTCTAACAATATGTGCCAGTAATGTAAGAAAGACTTCAAAAATTATATTGTGAACTGAACATTGTAAAGTGCATGATAGTGCATGATGTGTGAAATCTATGTTGCCACATCGGTAAGAGAACATCAGAATGTTGAGCTCTCTATTGAAGATAATGGACTAACTCCAAGCTTATAATAGCTAGTATAAGCCTGAAGCTCCAACATTCCAATGATTATCTTAATATTTCTCCACTGGTGGCTTGCAAAGGGAGTGCTGCGGTGTGGTGGGGCGAGACGGTGAGGGGCAAGGTGGGGGAGTAGTGGACTCGGACATATACGACGGAATGGAGTAAAGTAAGTAAATAAATAGATAAAACTATTTACCTTGTGCGCGCTGCATTGCCACCACTGTATTTCTCCCTCTTCAATTCAGAACATTCTATCCTTATTGGGAGGAATGTTCTAATAGCCTTATAGTCCTTCTGGCTCCAGTTTTACAGGTTGCTAGAGGCACTCACTATTGTTAAAGGCCCTCACCTGTGGCTCAGGCATATAACTCAGCTTCAGATCCTTTAGTAAGTGGTATAGCCCTTGGCAGCAGGCTGAGAAGCTATAATAAAAAAAAATGAAATAAAACTGTGGGTTTAGCCATTCCGTGTCCCCCCCTTATTTTTATTCCCTCCTTTGTCTTTCACCTGTGGTTAGACCAAAGACCAAAAGCCGAGGTGTAAAGAAAACACATGAGGAGGAGGGCGTGGACTTTTTTAAAGTTTTTATTGGGACTGATAAGGTATAGTTGGAGCAGTCTTGTTCAGTTCTTAAATTAAAAGGCTGAAGAAACCGTGGCGGAGGACCTTCTCTTCCTTGAGCTTGGGAATGTCCATCGGCAATCTATACTGATTAGGAAGTTAACTGAGAATGGTCATCAACCATCTGGTCCAGTTAGGGAGTTTGCCTCAAAATAAAATAAAAGAAACAAAAAGAAAACGATGCAACTAAAATGTCCTGCTCATGGGGTTGGTTTTTGTGCCCCCCCTCACCACACCTATGAAACCACTCTTCTTTTGTTGCAGTATTAGCGTGTGATTCCCGTCCACCAACGGAGTATTTCAAATAGGTGGAGGGAAGACACTTACCTGGGACCATGACCCTCCTGGGCCGTGGCAGTGGGTGTTCTGATGGCTTCCTCTTCTAGGGTACCAGCGTTAACAGCAGGGCTCTCATCCAGTTGGCGTTGCGTCTATTTGCTGGCTCCCGTGCAGTTGTCCTTAGGGTCTCGCTGTTTGTCTTCTCCACTCTTTCGGGTTGCTTCTCCCAACACCTGCGGCATTCTGTCCCTCTGCTTCAGCGTTCCCGGTTCCCCCCTATGCCACTCCTCCTCCTGGAAGTCATCGGCGTCTTCTGAAGAGCGCACCACAGATGCTGGTATGCTAACCTTCCCTTTTTCTGGCTCTACAGTTGCCACCATGTTGTAGTACTGGGGAGCGGTTGGTGCCAAATTACACTGCTTCCCCCCAGGTATGGACGTTCTGGCCATACTGATACCGGACATCTGGATAGGAAGTCTACATTCCCTTGGAGTCGTCCAGGAACATGGTAGGTCTGGAAGGAAAAAGGTTGCAAGGCTAGGAACCGACGTAGTATTCTGGAGTTGGAGTTTTTATTGGTGGTTAATCAAGTGAGTGGAGTGTGGTTGGTTAACAAAATAAAGGTTTGTCCCAGTAAATAATATTTTGAGAGCTTCAACAGCCCACTTAATAGCCAGACACTCCTTTTCTATTGTGGCTTAATGACGTTCCCTGGGAAAGAGTTTTCAATTAATGTAAAGAATAGGATGTAGGTTTCCCTTATAATCAGGTTGGGATAGTACCACCACTAGCCCATAGTCAGAGGCATCGGTCTGGAGGAAAAAGGTTTTTTTAAAGTCTGGACAATCAAGTACAGGATTATGGCATAGAGCTTCTTTTAGTTTATTGAAACTGCTGTTTTGGGCATCTGACCAATTGATTTTAACATTGGTGTGACAGTTAGTGAGTAGATCGGTAAGGGGACAAGCCAGCTCGGAGAAGTGGGGAATAAACTGACGATAATATCCCACTAGACCGAGGAAAGACCGTATTTCTTTCTTTGAGGTTGGTTGGGGAATGTTACGTTAGGCTTACACTTTGTTTACCTGCAGAGGGATGTGTCCTTGTGGGATGGAGTACCCTAAATAGTTTATGCGGTCTGTAGCAAGAAGGGTTTTCTTTGGATTAAGGGTTAGTCCTGCTTGTGTGAGAGTGGACATAATCTGCTCCAGGTGGACCAAGTGGGTATTCCAGTCAGGACTGAACAATACAATATTGTCTTAGTAGGCGGCGGCATATCATTGGTGGGGTCTTAATATGATATCCATTTGTCTTTGGAATGTGGCTAATGCACCATGCAGACCAAACGGAAGGTCTTTAAACTGATACAGTCCCGACGGTGTGGAGAAGGCTGTTCTCTCTCTTGCATCCCGAGTAAGGGGAATCTGCCAATACCCTTTGGTAAGATCTATGGTAGACATCACTTTGGCCTTTCCGACTTTTTCTTTTAATTCATCGACCCTCGGCATAGGGTAGGAGTCAAATTTAGATATGGCATTTAACTGTCGGAAATCAATACAAAAATGAAGACTGCCATCTGGTTTGGGTATAAGGAACATGGGGGAGCACCATGCGCTCTGAGAGGGTTCTATTATATCTGCATTTAACATGTCCTTAATTTCCATTTCTATAACTTGCCTCCTAGCTGCGGAAACTGGGTAGGGCTTTATTCTTATGAGTTTTCCCGCTTCCATGATTATATCGTGTTCTATGAGGGTGGTTCGCCCTGGGGTCTTGGAGATGACTTTGGGATAGTTCTCTGGTAGAGTCTTTATTTGTTCTTTTTGAGGCAGGGTTAGTATTTTGCCCATGGTAACCTCCTCTGGGAAAGACTCCCCCAGTATTTCAGATAGAAGGTCTGGATTCAGGGTGATAGTTATAGTACCTATCATCTGGCTCTTCTCTCTTAGAGGTTCCTCCCACTTCTTCAACAAATTTACATGGTATATCTGACCTTTCTGATTTTAATGGGGTACGGCTACCTTATAGGTAACTGGGGTGACCTTACTCAGGATCGTAAATGGTCCTTGCCATGTAGCAAGGAGTTGTTATCAGTACTGGGTAAAAGAATAAGACCCTTCTCGCCTATGGCAAATTTCCTCAATTTTGCCCCTTTGTCCTATTCTCTTTTCTGCTTTTCCATTGCCTTCTCCATGTTATGATGTATGGGTTCCCATAAAGAGGACAACGTGTCTCTAAGTGATTCACTATAGGCCAGCAGTGGTTTTCCCTCATCTTCTTCCTCTACCCACTGCTCAAAAGCCATGTCCAGCAATGACCGGGGTTTCTGACCAAACACAAGTTGGAAAGGAAAAAAAATGGCGGATTTTTGCTCATGGGATCTGATAGCGAATAACACCAAAGGGAGCTTTTTGTCCCAGTTTTTACCTGAGTCTTTAACTAATTTTCTTAGCATGGTTTTGATGGTTCTATTGTATCTCTCCAGCAGTCCATCAGTCCATGGATGATACACAGCTGTGCATATCTGTCATACCCCAAGGAGAGTGCATACTTGTTTCATCAGTTGGGAGACAAAAGGGGTCCCCTTGTCAGTTAACATCTCAAGTGGGAAGCCTATCCGGCAAAAAAAGTTATCATGGCTTGGGCAATGGACGAGGAGGTCATACTTGTCAGAGGGATAGCCTCAGGGTAACTGGTCGAATAGTCCATAATGACCAATATGTATTGATGCCCTCTAGCAGAAGGTGCCAGGGGGCCTACCAGATCCATTCCCACTCTCTGAAAAAGATCTCAATAATGGGGAGGGGCCGTAATGGGTCTTTTTTTTCCACATTGGGGATTTATTAGTTGACATCTGGGGCATGAGGAGCAGAATCTAGGCACATTACGGTATACACCAGGTCAGCAAAAAACGCTTTGTGATGTATTTCAGAATATACTCTTATCTGTAATGGCCTGCACTGGCCATGCTATGAGCGGGACACATAACTTGTTCCCTAAAGGCTACGGATACTAGGAGTTGTTCAGATATTTGGTTGTTATTGCGGTGGACCCTATACAACAGACCTCGGTTTACACAAAAATAGGGGCCTACCTGATCGGTGTTCTCTTCTTCTGCCCTATCCCAGGCATACTTCAAGGTACTGTCATCTTTTTGTGCGGTTCTGAAGCTTCGAAAAGGGATCGTGTCAGTACCTAGGGACAAAAGAATAGAGGTAACAGGGGATTGGAATGAACGTTGATAGATCTGTCTCTCGTTTCTTTTTTCCCTTCTCGTCTTTGGAACCTTCACTGTGGGCATTTCTATGTCTAGTCCGGATAAAGGAACTTTTCCCAACCACTCTACCGTTCGGACGTCTCTGGTCGTGTTCATGAGGTAATCACTGAAATGGGGTTATTCAGTCCCTAATATCAGTTTCTCTTGTAGTTGAGGCACAACCCCCATTTTGCGTAGCTGGGGTTCCCTGTCTATAGTAAGGAGCACTTGTGCAATGGGGTAGGTTTTCATGTCACAGTGGACACAGGATACTAATATGGTTTTATTGTCCTGTATTTGGGCTCTTGGTGCCAATTCCTGGGAAACCACAGTGGCAAGACCCTGTATCGAGTAGAGCTTTGACTGGTCTGCCATTTAGGTAGATGGTCCTCGTATACCGATCTTTCTCCCCCCTTATTACCAAGACTCATCCCTTTGCATAGCCCACTTCCATTGGTTCAGCTGCCTCTGCCTTGTGGGGACAGTTTCTCAAGATATGGCCCCATTCGCTGCAGCTAAATCACTGGGGTCCCATGTGTTGACCTGGATTTTCAGACTCGGATTTTCCTATTGCTTTCATGTTGCCTGGAAGTCGGGGCTCTCCACTACGGTTTAGTGAGTGGGGAGCTGTTTTGGGAGTTGTTACAGCAGCCTTTTGGCAGTTACCACAAAAGCTCTATGGCTGATTGTGCCATGAGATGAGGGTGTTGTTTCAACCAGGAACGTGTAGTATAAGGTAATGCCTCCAAGTATTGTTCCAACACAACTTTTTCAGTAACTTCTTCTACGGTTGACGTGGTGGGTTGTAACCACCAGTTTCCCAGGTCCTTTATTCTGTAATAGAGAGCCCGGGGATTATCACCTGGAACCCACTTCTCCTTGCAGAATTTGGTGCTGTAATATTCTTCATCTCAGCCCAACTGCTCCAAGATAGACATTTTTATCTCATGGTAAGAAGTTGTACCCACCGGGTTAGCCGCCTGGTAGGCCACCGGTAACTCCCTGGAGAAGAGGGGGACTATATATTGACTACAGCGTTCTGGTGGTCAGGCCGCGGTAGAAGCCACCCTCTCAAAATTCACAAATAAATAGTTTGGGTCATCACCTTCTTGGAATTTTTACAGGACTGAACTGGGTACATTTTGGTGAATTTGGATTGTGGAGATAGCATCTGTAAGGTGAATAATAGCAGTATTGTGTACCTGCTGATTGGTGGTAAGTAAAGAAGCTTGTCCTTTCAAGGCTGTTTGGAAAGCCACTCTCTCTTACTGTGCTGTTTTCACCTGTTGCTCTAGGACAAGCTGCAAGTGACGTTGCCCTTCGGCCAGCTGCGCTATCATAGCCTCCATTGTGACGGGGTGTGTCATGATGAGCTAGACACATTGATCCCACTTCTGACACCACTGTGGGTTTAGTCTTCCTTCCCCCCCCCTTATTTTTATTCCCTCCTTCGTCTTTCACCTGTAGTTAGACCAAAGACTAAAAGCTGAGGTGCAAAGGAAACACATAAGGAAGAGGGCGTGGACTTGTTTTTAGTTTTTATTGGGGACTGATAAGGTGTACTTGGAGCAGTCTTGTTCAATTCTTAAATTAAAAGGCTGAAGAAACTGTGGCGGAGGAAGCTCTCTTCCTTGAGCTTCAGAATGTCTATCGGTAATCTGTAATGCTTAGGGAGTTCACTGGGAATAGTCATCAACCGTCTGGTCTGGTTAGGGATTTCGCCTCAAACAGAGGGCCTCTCATCCAGAGGGCATGGCTTCTGTTTGCCCGCTCCAGTGCAGTTGTCCTCAGGGTCTCGCTGTTGGTCTTCTCCACTCTTTCAGGTTGCTTCTCCCAACACCTGCGGTGTTCCGTCCCTCTGCTTCAGTGTCCCCGGTTCCTCACTCCATCACACCTCCTTCCGGATGTCATCAGCGTCTTCTGAAGAGCACACCGCGGATGCTGGTACGCTAACCTTCTATTTTTCCGGCTCTGCACTGGCCACCATGGTGTAGTCCTGGGGGAGGTCGGTGCCATATTACAAATCATTAAAAACAATTGATCGATAATGTATTGATAATAGCATGAGCATATGACGCCAAAGTCACAAGAACAGGATCATGTTTGTTTAGTACACAGGCCATGTGTGATTCCGGTTTCTTGGTCATTGCAGATTTTGGATCTTATTTATACCAATGCACAGATAGAGGAATTCAGTTCTCACTTTACCCTATGATTATGGCACAAAATATCGAAATTATCCTCTTGATAACCGTTTTTACCCATGTAAGTTGGAACATATGGTCTTGATCACCTACACATGTAAATCCAAAAAGAGTGTGTCATCTGCACAGTATCAGCAGATTTACCTTTTTGAACATTTTGGTGACCTAATTAGACAACACTCTTGGTTAATCTTTGCAAGTGTGTTAAAAAAAGATGACTTTTATTTGGAGGCATTTAGTCATGAGCAGCTGACATGCATCGCGGTCTCAATGTACAGCAAGCATCCCAACATTCTTGCTACTTGTCAGCCGACTTTGAGATTATCTCTAGTCAGAAACTCAGGCTTTCATCACCAGTACCATGTGGGATTAATTTTCAAGAAAAATATAACCTGTTTAATTAGACCTGTTTAATTGACTGCGGAGTTTCACAACAGTCACCATTGTTACACTTCTATTTTGACATGTTTATAATAAAATTAGACAGAATTGTAAAGGGAAAACATCTTTTGTCCCAAATCTATGTGAATGACACAAAAACATGTGCATGTGAAAGGTCCACATAGTTATTTTACGGATCTAGAGCTGGCTTATCCAACGAGTAGCCCGTGAGCCATTGGTAGCTCTCCATCTGTGTGCAGACCAATCTACTAAATTAGAAGGCTTTGATTGGCTGAATTATTATATATGTACCGCAGTTGAAAGGCGTGTATTTTTCAGAAGGCATTAGCTGATGCTTGGAAACAAATGGTTGAATTTCCAAAACATATCTAAAGCTGATATTTGCGAATATATCATAGGCCACTGGCGAGACATTACTTCTGATGTCAAAGGCATTACAGCTATGGCTGATATGTATTACCCATGTAGTGACGTTTCACATTACCAAAGCTGTTTTAGGTCTTGCCTGCAGGCAGTGCACATGAGCTGTTGCAAGAGGCTTTTAGCCCATATTTAAACATTTGTTGGCATCCTCATTACTCTTCTTTTCTGCCTTCAAATTTGGCAGAGTTTGTGAGGCGTCACTTCATTTTGTTTGGGAATGCATGAGCCAAGTGCAGATTAATTAATGTTAATTAGTGTCCATCCGCTGCTCACACTGTGATTGATGCACATTTGCTTCTTTTTTGGGGCATTTTTGTTTATAGCGCAAATTCAACCTGAAGGTGTCAGCGCTTTACATGAGCACCAGTTACATTCCACAACTTCACATTCTTTATTTTTCGAAGGAAAGGGAGATTTTTTGAATTGCCCAGAATCACACAATGTTTAGCCAATACCAAAACTCAAACGTGGTTCAACAGTTCCAATGACAGCAGCTCTGCCTGTAGTGTCACATCCTTCTCCCACCTACCATCCAATACCCTACCCCCCTCTTTGCTTTTAGCAATGCAGTGCTGCACGGTTGTACAATATGGCTAAAAATAACATTGATAAAGTCAACAGCTCTTGCATATGTGAGACCTATTGGTCTTGTCAATGATTGTTTACATCACTGCTGGCTACTTTGCCTGATGCACTGAGGTGATAAATGATGTTAATCTTGCATGGGGTGGCCACTAATGAAATTGTGTCTGATGTGGTCACTATAACAACACTAATATTATTAGTAACTTTGGATGATTTTCATTGAATATAAGCAGCTCTTCTTACAGTTAAGGTTGGCGATCCCTTCTCCGGAGAATGGACAAGAGAAAGTGGATACATTCCTTAGCCTGATTTTGAAATGCAAGAAGAAAAAGAGCAATTCTAAAGATATCAGGTCATTAGAATTCAAGCCTTAACCACTGGTTTCCACACTAACATCAATAAATGTTGCCCTGCTATGTATTTTGTTTTCTATGGGGAAAAAGAGAGGAGTAGAGGGAAAAAAGGGAAAGAGGAAGAAAACAAAATGTCAATACTGAAGACTGATTAAAAATAATAAATATTTAATTATAAAATGCAAACATTTGAGATGACTGATTGATAAAGTAAAATACAACTAACAGTATGCCAAGAATGCAACAACATATGGTGGTTTAAAACTTTCTGGAGAACAATAGTTCATTTGTTTCTGAAAAATATTGTCTAAGAAACGTGTTAATGGCAACCAATACTGATCTCTATTAACACAAGGTAAAGATAAAGGGGCAAAAGCTGTAGCTAATCTATGATAATGACAAACATTATACCACCAAGCTTCATATGAACATTTCCGATTAATTGTAACTTGTTGAAAAGCTAAGGCCAACATGAGATCTAATAATTCATTATTATAAATACCTGAAATAGAAACATCAGATAGACTTCCTAAAAAAAGTAATGAAATGGGTGATGGAGCAATGTGTATTCAAAATGAATGTGAGTTGAGACCAAAGTTTCCCCAAAAAGATGCAGTAGGTGGACAGTGAAAAACAAGGTGTATCAAATATCACTGTAGGGTGACAACAGGACCAACAGGTACCATCAGTAGTCTTGGATAACTTAGCTATGGAATTAGATGTGTGATAAGGTCTGTGTTATAAAAAGAATAATGTTTGTATAGTGGTGCTTGCTCTGAAAACCTTGTGAAGTCTGAACCATATTTTATTCCAGAAGTAGATGGACCAAGTTCAGCCCATATCCGATTCCCAACTAAGGGACTGAATATGATGCTTGTCAGATCGACCCTTCAACCACCGTCTATGAGGTTATGGTGGAGCACATATTCCTGAATATGTTGCTTCAAATGCATACAAAACTCATGGAAAACGTGAATTGTACACACATGCATGACTTAAGTGGGCACATGCCTTTTGCAACCCGTACCCCATTGCTGGAGTGTGGCAAAATGTCACGTCAAAGGGGATGAATACCACAGAAGGACTTATCTGTATTCCGGTTTCACAGGATCGTTGTCATCAGGGTTCAGCTTCCAAGGTATAGGAGGGACCAGAAGGAAAGGATCCACGGTGAAAACTGCTGGCGAGAAGCAGATTGAGGTGAGTATCCACCCCAAATCCTTAATTTCTGACGACTCAAGGCAACCAATTGGGTTGTTGTAAACCCCACATCGTAATCCAGATGCCGGTTAGAGATCCCTGTACAACTCTATGAATGCAGTTTGTTTCCTACTGCCATCTCAGTGGTCGGAGAAAAGCTGTCGGAGTCAGCGGTCTTTCAGCGGTCGGTCGGAGTACACAATGCGTGCATTGTAATCCGGCAGTCAGACCACTCATTGCGAAGAGACCTTCGACTGTCCGACTGCCTCCGACAGGACCGTGAAAGCAGCTTTGACCAGCATCCTAATCAGCCCCTAAGTTCTGTCTTAGTTTCTGCTCAATACATAACAGGAGCGAAAAAATATTTGTAACTAGGGGAAGCTTTAGGAGTTCAGGTTAAAATAGTGTACAACACGGACTCAGGTAGGGAAGGAGTATAATCTATTGGTAGTGAATGAAAAGCTTCCAAGATGATGTTTATGAGGAGAGAACATTTATATAAGAATGTACGGGGAAAATTAAATGATGCTTTGAGTTGGGGGAAGCAGTGTGATGTGACACAATCAAATAAATCACAAACCCAAATGATACCTTTGTGCCTCCAAGACTTCCAGTAAAGGGATTTCTTATTAATAGTAATAAAATGTTTACACCATAAGGGAGACTGCAAAAAAGAATCTCGAGACATAGCTTGCAGTTGATGACAGGGCTTCAACAGAATTTTTGAATGGCAAGTAAGACGTAATGGCAGATTTTGCGGCAAAAGTGAGAACCTCTTTAGGAGAAAAAGGAGCAAGTAGGTAATATTCAATATCAAGTCATAAGGGTGTAAATGGGGGAAGTGATCTGGAGATCCACTTAGAGGCTTGTCTCAAACAGAAAGCGTTATGATAAACCCAAAAGTCCCAAACGTTTGGAAATAACGAGTTCAAAGTTTTAAAATATGAAATAGGATTATAAACTGATATCATAGACTGAATATAAAGCAGAATAGGTGTAATCATCATTTTGATGGAATCGAGTCGACCCCACCAGGAAAGAAATAATGCATTCCATGAAGATAAAAGTTTGTCTGTTCTAGTAAATCTTTCCCCTAGGTTTATTGCAACAGATTCTTTAATAGAGTTAGTGAACAAGATACCCAAACACTTAATCTTAGAAGTATTCCAGTGAAAACCAGTAGAGTCAAAAGAATGTTTTAGACAAACTTTGGTAATACGTGAATCTCAGTTTTATACAAATTAATCTTATAGCCTGACACAAAAGTGAATTCAGAAATATTGTGAAGCAAAGCTGGAATAACATCATTTGAGATGAGAAATAAAAAGAAGAATATCTTCAGCATAAGCAGAAGGTTTTCAGTGTTTATCACCATAATTAAAAGCTGTTATGAGTTTGTTGTTACAAAGTCATGGTAGGAAGGGTTCAAGATCTAAAATGAATAAGAGGGGAGATAAAGGACATCCCTGTGAAACTCCTCATTTTAATTGCAAATATTGCAGAATCCTCTTGTTCATCAAGAGAGAGGCTTTTTGGGATTTGTGAATAAAAGAAATAAGTAAGATTTTCTTCGGCCAAATCCATGCCAGGGAGGGATTTGAGTAAAAAGGTTCAGTCAGTCCTATCAAATGCCTTTTTGATGTCGATGGTGACAGCTGCCAAGGGTTACGATAAAGAATGAGCCTTGTTTAATGCATTAAAAGCAATCTACAGTTATCAGATGCAAGCCTACCCTTGACAACACCAGATTGTTCCTTACTGATCAATTGTGGTAAAACTGTGAAAGTCGCAAAACCATTACTTTGGTGAAGATTTTATAATCTACATTCACAAGAGAACTAGGCCTATAATTGTTGCACTGCTTAGGGTCTTGACCATTCTTATGTATGAGAAAAATTGTTGCTGCTTGAAACGTATCTCCTTCTCCATCCAAACACATGCTATGGAAACATTTTCAAAGATGCAAAAGTTTAGGAAGTCGTATATTAGAAGTAAAACTTCACCGTGAAAACATCAGGTCCTGGTGTCTTGCCTTCTTTAAGAGTTTGGAGTGCCTCAAAAATTTCTGAGTAGGATATGTCATTCATAAGAAGAGCAAAGTTAAGATCCTCCTGAATGGGACGAATTTTATCTTTTAAATAGGTATCAATATAAGACGGATTTGCAGGAGATAAAGGAGTATATCGAGTTTGATAAAATTTCAAAACTTTAACAAAAATATAATGATCTTTAAACATCCTCCTACCCATGGAGAAGTCAATAGATTCAATAGTAGTACGTTGTTCCCAGACGTTCAAATAATTAGCGAAAGGTTTTCCATTTTGTTACGACCTCCATAATACCGATCATTACCACGAAGTAAAATGGATGAAGCATTGTCTGTAGTGATTTTATTGAAAATGTAATTGAGCATGAACAAGTTCTAGAGGCTGAGGAATAATATTGATATTCTAAGTGTTTGATAGTAGAGAGGAATAATTTGTGGTGTTTGCCAAAATGTCTCTTTTCTTTGGAAACATATGTAATAATATGACCATGAGCTGTAGCCTTAAAGGTGTCCCATAATCATTGGGGAGAGGCGTCAGAGTTTGCATGTATCTCTAAACATTCTTCAGCAAAAAGACCTTAAGGAGGAGGAAAAAACTGTATCTAGTAAGAGTGATTTGTTGAATCTCCATCTGCTGGATTTGGGATGTATTTGGAGTAAATTTAGATCTGTAATAACTGGGTCATGGTCAGAAATCACAATGGGTTCTATGTTAGAAGTGTTTTGCTAACAAAAATATGATCAATTTGAGTGACAGCCCCAAGTGGAAGGGAGAAAAAAGAAATTTCTCTACCGGAGAGTTTGTTGTTTCCCTGTAGCACAGAGAAGGAAGTCAGCCAATTGACACTTGGAGTCACTTGTGTTAGCCTGAGATGAAGGGAGTAGGTCCAGCCTTTCTTCTCACAGAGCAGTGCAGGCTTCAAGCAGCAGGGCAGTCCTCTGGGGAACAGGGTAATCATTTTTCTGTAATGTCCACAGGTTCAGAAGTGTACTGAACAGGAGGCTCAGGAGGTCCAATATTCATAACTAGTGTCAGCCTTTGAAGTGGCAGAGAGACACACTTTATGTGTGTGCTGGAAGCTACCCTTTGAAATAAAAGTGGGGCAGGGAACAGCTCCTCCCCAACCATCCTGGCAGGATGAACCATCTGCGGAATCCTAGACCCACTTTGTCTCACTGTCTGGAAGGAATACACAAAGGCCGACTGCCAAGCTATTCACTGTCATGTGGCCCAGGGCACAGGCTGCAAGGACCTAATGGTTTGGAAAAGAAAATGCCAACTTTCTAAAAGTGGCTTTTTCAGAACTATGACTCACAATCGGACTTTACCATTAAAAAATATTTTAAATTACAGTTCATTTAAGACCAAACATGATATTTCTAATTATTACCAATGAGAAGTTAGCACTTATTACATGGAATTGGGTCACTAAATGTTACCTTTTCGAGAGTTAGGCGTTAAAGTAATCAAAATCATATTTAGGAGTTTTTCGCTACCAAGACAGGAAAAACTTAACAACACATTCCCCACTTTTTAAATACAATGCACCCTACTCTGTAGGAGTTTTAGAGCCTACCTTAATAGCAATTCCTATTTTCATTTGTAAAGTGCAAACAAATCACCCCCTTAAGGGTTACAAGGCTGAGGGGCATTGGGGAGATTAAGTGAGCTATTGCCCAGAGTCACATGATGGTGAGCCGAGCTGCTGCCGGCGCTCGGACCGTGAGCCCCAGGCTCCGGAGTCAGCCGCTCCAGCTGCTGCACCACACCTGCCCCACTAGGGGTGACATATGCATTACAAGGAAGGTTTCGTCCTGAAAAAAAGGTTATTTGGCCAGGTTGAACCAGCATTTTCAAACTTCAAACAGGTTGCAATGGCAGGCCTGAGGCATGATTTAAAGGGCTCCTTAAGTAATGGGCACAATAAGTGCTGCAGGCCCACTAGTTTGTAGCTTAAGACAAATGTTCACATGGAACTAATTCTCTAAAAGACAACATGGTAGTTCAGGAAATCCCGGGAAGACTTAATCTCACAAAAAACATTAACATTTTCACAGAAAAGAATTTCTGTTCTTATTGAATCCTAAAAGAAAGACCAACCAGTGTTTAGAATAATTTTGATTCAGCCGAATCGAAATTTATTTTTTCATTAATATCAAAATTAAATTCTTAATTACAAAAAATTACAATTAAGGGAATATTGAAGAGATGTTCTAACCCCAAGAAACAAGAACCAAAACCATACAAGAAGAAGTGAAAATATAGGTGAGCAGAAACAGCTCATTGGCTACTTTTATGCAAGACAGCCAAATAACATCAAAACCCTTTTTAAACACAGTGGGTAGTGTCCTGGTGTTCATTTATACAAAAGTAAGGTCTGTCTTTGTTGGCGTCGACGATGTTTCAACCCTTTGCGATTTCAAGGTCTCACCACAACAAAGATGAACCTGGGGAATGGCAGTGTGCAGGAAGGAGTGAAGGAGTCACTGGATTGAGCTAGCAGGTCCGGCTCAAACACAAGGGGAGGACTTCAGTCTGCTGAATGTAAATAACAAGAAGGCTCAGTTCTGATGTATACTCAGTCGTTGGTACATAACCCTGAAAACAAATATTTGGTAAAAGGCCACCGCTTGATTAGCAGCCTGGCTATGGTGGTCAGTGTCTCGAGCTGAACCCCGTGGATCAGGAGTGGAGGGGAGCGTCTGCAGGATGAGTAGTTTGCTATAGAGTAATTTATTGTGCGCCAAGTAAGGGTGGGCGTAGTGGGCGTAGTGGGGCTACGTGATCTTGCGAGAAATGCGCATGCGCGGGCGTCCGCGCATGCGCATTTGTCAGAAGAAGTTGGAAACCATGGAAGAGGGAGCCCCGGAGACGCCGCGCTTCAGGTAAGTGTCTTTACTTTTATTTATTTTACATTCAGGGTGTGTTTTAAAAGGAGGGCGGGCGGGAGGCGGGAGGCGGGTGGTGGGCGGCAGGCAGCTATGCTTCACCCTGGCGTGTGCGTAGCGCTGCCTGCTTCACCTACTTCGAAAACTGCGAAGCAGGCAGCGCTACGTACACTACGTGGGCGAAGCGTAGTGTCACGCCCAGGGTTAGCACCAAGATCCGTAATTGAAAAAGGATGAGGAATAAGTTGGAGGACTACTGATCAGAGACCGCTGTGCATGATAGCCCACTAGTAGCATTTGATTTACAAGTCAAGCCATGGGTACATGTAGTACCACTTTACACAGGACTGATAGGTAATTAAGTGTGCCAATTGGGTGTAAGTCCATTTTACAATGTCTACAGGAGTGAGCACAAGCACCTTAGCACCAGTTAGCAATTGTAAAGTGCACAGAGTCCTAAAGTCAACAAATATAAATTCATAAAACAGGAGGGGTGAAGGCAAAAACGTTCGGGGGAAGACCACACCAAAGATGACTGTTCTAATAGGAGGTATGATGTGATGATGTGTTATATGAATGAAAGTATATCTATCTATCTATCTATCTATCTATCTATCTATCTATCTATCTATCTATCTATCTATCTATCTATCTATCTATCTATCTATCTATCTATCTATCTATCTATCTATCTATCTATCTATCTATCTATCTATCTATCTATCTATCTATCTATCTATCTATCTATTGCAATATATATATATATAGTCACTTCAAAAACCATAGGTTTCAGGCACATTATAATTAGGAATTAGCATTTAAAAAACCTTTGAAATTCACTGAAAAAAACATAGGTTTCAGGCATGTTATAGTTAGAAATTAGCATTTAAAAACCTTAGAAATTCACAGGAAAAACCATAGGTTTTAAGGAAAGTTATAGTTAGTTTGATATTTCACTCGTCCAAAACCATAGAAATTCCCCCGTTATAGTTAGTTCAGCTAACTATAACTCACGTCCCCGCAATGCACTGCTGATGACGTCACATATTACATCACCCATGACATGGTCATCTGACAGTCCTCTCCCCACAGTTATTTCACCAGCCAGTAACGTTAGATCCGGTGTCCTCCACATGGTAAACACAGGTGCAGAAACACTAGCCCACTTGTGATTGGGCCAATTGTAATTCAATATGGAAATTTTGTTCTGCAGGACTAGAAATTGGGCCCTTGGTGCTTTACTCATGTTGTAATGTTGTCATTGGGGTACTATTTCTGGTAATTGTTAATCATGTTACGTTATATTGGATAAAGCAGCATATGGGATCAGGATATGTTTGCCAACTGATACTATAAGAAGGTCTTGAGTGTCTGTCAAGTGTGGAGTGGAGCTTGTTTAGAAGGTGTCTTTTATGAGCTTTCTTTAACAGTTGCCAGGAAGAAGTGAGCCAGATGTGAAGTGGAAGTTTATTTCAAACATTTGGTACATTACCGACAAACGACCACTAGACTGTCAATGTCTTTCTGAAAAATAAAGGTTAGGTTTGATAATGAACTTCCATCTAAGAATTCTGCTCTAACTAGATAGTTCAAGCTACAGTTATCATATTGTTTTTTATAAATTTGATGTATAATTTAATAGAACATATTATAAATAATTTTTCCCAAAATAAGGGGTCTATTAGTATGGCGGGTGGAGGCACCATCGCGGTGCTGGCAGTGGCGGAAAATACTTTTTTACGCACACCAGCAGCGGTCCTCACGCCCGCCATATTAGTATGGCCCAACATAGCCCATTTCCCGTCCTCCGTGGTGCAACGCGAACCGCCATCGGGAGCCAATGGAGATCCACCGCCATGCGGAATTACGTCCCGTCCGCTGTACAAATCAGGATGCCCCAAACATCCAGTCGCACCGCAGCGGAGAAACCGCCAAACCAGAGACGGTGGAAGCACGACAGCGGAGCACGAAACCAGAGTCCCGGTCCCTTCCACCCAGTACAGACTGCAATGGATCTAGCTCTACACATCTTCCTGGTGCTGTACCTGATACATTACCAGCAACTCATGGACCGTCACGGATGACGCTGCAGGTACGCAAACACACAATTCCGCGCACAACCACAACACACAACTCATGGGCTGATATAGGGTTGCTGTCCACACCAGACAACCTGGTGGGGACAGGAACACATCCACAAGTGTACCCACACATCCTACCTGCCACAAAATCACCCCTCCACATCCAGGTCACCCATCTACTGCGATCATGAAGTAATGTCCCGGTCACGTCACCGCAGTGGTGAAGACGCGTGAAAACATGTGCACAATGTAGAAGGCAGGGCCATCGCCAGGCATGGGCAGTGCACAAAGACCACAGGGCCACACCTCCACCCTCCACACACTAGCCCACCCAACATAAAGGGACATGCCATGTGCCCCCCCTATGCTCCCCCCTGCACAATAACCAGCCAGGTGAACCCACACCCTGCACCACACACAAAACAACTAGGGAGACAGCCACAGCAGGTGTGGTTGCAGAGGAACAGAAAAAAGTGTAGTGCGCGCACTACCTGAGGGTTTGTCAAATGTTAATAGTTGTATCGTGCTCCGGGGTATCACTTTCCGAAAGTGAGTGTAGCTATAAACTTCAAAATGCACCCCCAAGACTTGGGGTGTGTCCCCCTGGCACTGATTGTAGTCCTCAAAAGAGGTTTCCAATGTTGTCATCAGATTGTTGCAAGTTTTTGTTTTCAAAAAACTTTATTGAACATTCGAGTTTTTCAAATCATTCCGACATTGAAGGTTTCACTTAATAATCCATTATGAAAATCATACACGTTTGCGTAACAATTTTGCTACATGTTCCCAATGCATTTCGGCTTTTATGCCTTCGTCAGGGGAAATCTAAAAATGATGAATATTGTAATGAGTACGGTGTACGAGGATTTATTTACACCCATTCATTGTGATATAGGAAAAAGAATCGTAAAAAGGTGTAGAAAACAGCGCGAAAAAAACGGTACGAGAAAAAGGTGTGGGGAACTATTGTTGGGTGGTAATCCAATGTTTTCAAGATACTAATACTTGTGCTATGGGTATAGAAGCTCGCGGGTGAAATGGTGGTGAGAGCGGGGTTACTTTAACGGCGTGACTTCATAAGTGGTTTTACAGCAGGATGGTGAGAAGCGGAGTAGATACCGGCAACTAGAGCGAAAGTTAGTAGGAAGTTTAGATGTTAGTATTACACTTACCGAATGTAGGATGCATCGCCGTGTGGAACCGGTGATACGCGGGAGGTATGCTAGCGGTGGGTTAAATGCGGAAGTTTAACATGTCATGTGACCATGTGACGTGGATGAAAATGTTAAATAATGAAAAAAGACTATAACGTTGCGGATGGTGGTGTAAAGAAAGACTTACATGGTGTTAATAGTACGCGATTAGTGTGTGGGTTTCGTGTTAATAAAAAAATCGGGATGTGGTAAATCCTATGGATTATTAAAAAAATTCGTGGTAGTGTGGTGGTGCAATGGATATGTAATGTAATGGATGTGTTGTGGAAAAAGGAAAGAAAATTGTTGAGAACCACAATGATAGAAATGGGTTGTATTACACGTAGGAACAAGAACATCAGACTTAGGTATATACATTAAAACAGAATTGTTACTGTTACAATAAATAAATAAATCATATTGACCATGAAGCTCTAGGCTGTTTGAATAATTACAAATAACAAGAAAATTCCGTTCGATCATTCATTCCAAACGGTTTCATGGAGTTTAAAAGGTAAATCCAATGGTTTTCTCGCTGCAATAAGAAGTCGTGGTTGTCCCGTCCTTCTTTTTTGACAATAGTTTCCAAAATGCAAAATTTCAACTGACTGACATTGTGTCCAGCTTCCGCGAAATGTTGGGCGACTGAAGATTTTATCTGTTTAGTTCTTATGTTGGATTTGTGCTCATTGAGTCTGGTTTTTATTTTCCTCTCAGTTTGTCCAATGTAGATCTTGCCGCAAGGGCATTTAAGCATGTAGACAACGTTAGAGGTGTCGCATGTCGCGGTTGTTTTGATTTTAACTTTGTAACCTTGGCTCCAACGAAGGGCGCAAATTTGTCCTAAGAGCCTACGTAGCTCCAACGGGGGGTACATTTGGTTCCAGAGCCGGTGTGTGGGTCAAACGGTCGGGCATATGTTATTGGAAACGCAAGTGCGCCCCATAGGGATTTGGTGCAAGTTCTGTCTGTATTGGCACATATGAATTTCAGATGCCCCGTGTGGCTCCACAGTACTGGGGGACATGTTGTTTTTAGAGCCTAGGTGGCTCCAAAGTTTTGACATTATTTCAAGGGCCATTGAGAGCCCATGCCTCATTTGACTTCCCCAGCTGCGCAGCACTTAGTGCCAGCTGCAGCATTTAAGCCTTGTTCTTGTCCCCAGCTGCCCAGCAAGTAGTGGGCAGCTGCTACGTTTAGGTTCTGGCGCAACCTAGACCCTAATGTGATTGAAGTACTATTGTGGTTTAATGCTTATGGTGTTAGGAAATGTACTGTGTGTAGTATGTTTTGCGCACCCTGTTTTAATGCTTATGGTGTTAGGGAATGTACCGTGTGTAGTATGTTTTGCGCACCTTGTGGTTTATACCTCTAGATATGATTTCTGCATAGGAGGTTGTTTTACCTTTTTAGGTTGATGTTAGGGAGGTAATACTTCCCTGTGTGATGTACGCCCCTAGTGTAATTATACTTAGGTGGTAGGGTCTAATGCGTTAGACTTATGAGAAATTGCATAATGTGTTTATGCCCCTGTGATGGATGCAGGATAGGGTTTATACCTGATTCTATTATGATAATTCTGAGGTCATTATTGCGGCAGTAGTTACTGGTTGTGCTACAGTGATAATTTGTGTTACAGTTGGTGTATGTTCTACATTTACAATTGGTGATTTGTGCTAATTCTGACAGTCGTCCATGTGGCCCTGTCTTGTGTAAATAGTCCCCTGTCAGATTCTGCCCAGTGCCAATTGGCACAGTGTAAATTATGTGATTACCATCTAATGTGTTTATTATAATACAAAGGCTATTTTTTATATAAACCTTGTGTGGAGTTTCCTTTGTGGTGGGCCTAGGGTGTTGTTGCTGTGTGTGCGCGCCAACGCTTTACACATTGCCTCCGGGATAAGCCTGACTGCTCGTGCCAAGCTGCCAAGGGGGTGAGCAGGGGTTATCTTTGGCGTGTAACTCCCCCAGCCCTGACTTAGAGTGGTGGTTTCTGCCTGGCTTTGGCGCAAGCCCTAGCCAACCAGAATTCCCATTTCTAACAGTAGGTCTGTTAATCTCACACCTAGGTGACTCTGCAGATCCCAACCATCCTTGGTTGCTGAGCTCACTGCGCAATCCCCAGACACCGGCTGAAGTCCGCTACAACGATGCCCATGGGAGGAACCGTCGTGTGGTGGAGCGTACTTTTGGTCTCCTCAAGTCACGGTTTTGCTGCCTGGACAGGACCTGAGGTGCCCTGATGTACTCGCCCCAGAAGGTGTGCCAGATCCTTGTTGCATGTTGCATGCTCCACAACCTGGCCTTGCGCAAGGAGATCCCCTTGCTCCTGGACGGTGATGAGCAGCCAAGGCCACCGCCTGCAAACCAACCCATGTCCAGTGACGAGGGTTGTGGAGAGGAGGAAGGTGTTGACCTGCGTCAACAGCTCATCAACCACTACTTCACTTGAAGGTAAGTGACAAGGTACAACGGGGCCATTGTCTGCTGATGTCGTTGTTGGTGAAAAGGTCTATATGAGCTTTGTGATTGCAGCCTGTTGTTGACTCAGTACTGGCTGCCAATGTTTAGGGAACAGGGTAGTTATGCACAGCTACAGGATGTCTACTGTTGCTCATTGTAATGTGTGCAGATTGAAGTACCTAGATGACAAGTATTGTGTGTTGGCTGTGATGCCACCGCCTGACTAGTGACTATTGTTCTGTTGTGTTTTCCTAGGTCCCTTCAGCCTCTCCTTGCCTACGGACAATCCGTGCTCCTGTGACATTGTAATCATGGTTAACATTGCACATACTGTGATAAACATGGAGCAGACACAACGACATTGGTGTGTAAGAAGTGTTTATTTACAATGGGTATATGTGACAGGGGAGTGAATATTTACAGAAATGTGAAGGGTAAAGCAATTAGTTGTCAGTGATGGTAGATGAGACAATTGATTCCTCACCACATTCATGTGGTGACTCAGTCCAACAGACGGATGCCATTAACATGGCAGTGTGAGGAAGGACAGTTAACAAAGTCAATGGCAGGGTGAAGAGGTGTGCCATCATGGCTGGCTCCTTGATGGCGTTTGGCAGGTGCTTTGCCACGGGTTGCTCAAAAGGATTTCTTTGGATGGCCCCTTGGTTTTTAGGCAGGGGGGGCCACAGCTGCAGGGCCAGTGGGGTCTGAGGATTCACCCCTCTCCATGTCCACAGGGAAGGATGGGGAACTGGCATCCTGCGGGCCACCAGAGGAAGGTGGAGATGTTGAATGTGCCACTGGCCTGATCCTCTGTACCACCACGAAATGACCCAAGAGGTCCACATTTTGGCCCATGCAGTTGTCCATGGACCTCAGCAGCTGTTGGAGCTCACGGGCATCTTGGTGAGTCTGGCCCGATTGTCTCTGGACCTGTTCATAGGCCCCAAGGACTCTGGTGATGTTTGCCAGGGCTTCGGTCCCATGGTCCTGTTATCTTCGTATCTCCCTTGGCCTCCCACCTGTATTGCTCTCACGGACCTGTTGCCTCACTACTGTATGCACACGCCTACTCTCCCTGCCATCTGCAGTTGTTGGGGTGGGGTGGTCATCCTCTGGGGCAGGGCGAGTGTTGCAGCCAGCTCTGGTGGTGGTGGTGGTGGCTGCACAGGTTGTTCCAGCAGGGGTCAGAGTTGTTGTTGTTGCTGAGGGGGTGGGGGGGCTGTGGTGTCCTGGGATCTGTTGCGCCCTGGCATACCAGATGGGCTGGCTTGGAGATCCAAATCCTCAGAATCCAGGGAGTCTGCATCAGAGAGTCCATGCTCCAGGCAGAATGGAGACTGGCTCTGCAGGTTGATGTTGTCGTCCTCTGCAGTCAATTCTTGGTCACCTGTGGGACAGAGGGGAGATGGTCATTGACGTGCATACCTCAAGCTTGATGTTCAACGTCTCTTACTTACAAGTAATGCAACACACATTTAACTATTTCACACATTGTATGTCTGCACAGTGATGTACATCATGAAATGATGTGGGGGTACATACATTATTTTTACATGGTGTGACATGTCAATGGATACCATGCCCCACGTGAAGATTTTATTTATTACAATGAAAGGTTGTCATCTGACAACTCGCGGATATACAACTTGATGTGAAGCATCTTTCCTGATGACTCTGCCTGGCAGCCGTTACTACTGAGCATGAACTATCCATTCTGCAAGTGAAAAGCGCCGGGACACTCTGTCGGAGTAGCCGTGCGCTATAGAAATTCTATTTAACATAACATAACATAACATTGTCATCTCATGCATGCCTTTGTCCTATCCTGTGCTTTGATTTCTTTGTTCAACAGACCATGCTTGTTTACTTTTCCTATGGTCCTTCATGATCAGCCTGCATGGAAGTTACTGAGAGCATTCTTTGCTGTGCATGTTGGTGCCCTGATTTGCTTCAACTTTGGATTTGGTGAGTCACACTTCTGTTTCTGTGACAGTTACATACGCTTAGCTGTCTGCACACTGTAAATTGAGAATGTATCTGTGTCAAATGTTTGTGTGATATCAGGCCTTGTGCTGTCATTTGTCTCCATGCTTTTCTTGAGGTATGCTGGGGTGCGTGCACTGTCTGCTTACCTGTCCTTTTGTCACATTGTGGTGGACTTTCTGGCACATGCTTCTGGGTGGGGTGGAGTGCTACGTACTGCTCAGGGGTGGGACAGGGGGACTGGTGGGAGTTGTAGTGCAGGCCGCCCACCCACAGACAGAACAACCTTGGTAAATGGCTGCCTACCTGTTAGTTTGTGTGTAGTGATCTAATGGCTGCCACATGCATATGGGTGGGAGGGAGTGCTCCATCTTTCTGAGCTTGGGAACGAGGAGGCATGGTGGGAGTAGTAGTGCAGGCCTCCCACCCCCAAACAGCTCTCCCTGGGAAGATGGCTACCTGCCTGTTAGTTTTGGGTGTACAATGCAATGACTGCCACATGCATCTGGGTGGGAGGGAGTGCTCCCTCCTGCTCAGGGGTGGGACAGGGGTGCATGGTGGGAGTTGTATTACCGGCCAACCTTGGTAAATGGCTGCCTACCTGTTAGTTTTGAGTGTACAATGCAATGGCTGCCACATGCATCTGGGTGGGAGGGAGTGCTCCATCTTGCTGAGCTTGGGGACAAGGAGGCATGGTGGGAGTAGTAGTGCAGGCCTCCCACCCCCAAACAGAACGGGCTTGGTAAATGGCTGCCTACCTGTTAGTTTTGAGTGTACAATGCAATGGCTGCCACATGCATCTGGTTGGGAGGGAGTGCTCCATCCTACTCAGGGGTGACACAGGGGTGCCTGGTGGGAGTTGTGGTGCAGGCCTCCCACCCCCAAACAGCCCTCCCTGGGAAGATGGCTACCTACCTGTTAGTTTGTTTGCACTGATCTAATGGCTGCCACATGCTTCTGGGTTGGGTGGAGTGCTACATCCTGCTCAGGGGTGGGGCAGGGGGGCCTGGTGGGAGTTGTAGTGGAGGCCTCCCAACACCATACATCCCTCCATGGGAAGATGGCTCCCTACCTGTGAGTTTGGTTCATGAGATACAATGGCTGCCATATGCTTCTGGGTGGGGGGGAGTGCTACATCCTGCTCAGGGGTAGGACAGGGGTGCCTGGTGGCAGTTGTGGTGCTGGTTGCCTGGACACATGCCACTCTGTAAATGTTGTGTAGCTTTGGGGTGATTCAGATGGAGTGAAAATTACATCTGTGAGACCTGTGTTGGGTATTGTGGTGCAGATGGATGGACTTGGGCCTAGGAGGTGTAGCTTTGTAGTTGTGCAAGACAGTACATAGCACTGGTATACATACACAGATGGTATACATTTGTTTGTACTTACCAGCCTGCACTCCCCCGGCTATTCCTGTGAGACTCTCTGGAAGCAGTATGGAAAAAACCTTCTCCTCCCATGAAGTGAATGTTTTTAGTGGAATGGGAGGGCCACCACCAGTCCTCTGAGCCAGCTCATGGTTCTTGCTCCTCTTCTTCTTCACGACTGTCTTCAGGTCATGACACTGCTTCATGATTTCATTTCTGTTGCGTGGGGTGGTCCCTACTGCATCAACCTTGTCAACTATCCTTACCCACATTTGTGTTCTGGTGGCTATTGGTGTCTGTTGGACCAGGTTACCAAACAATTGTGGTTCAACTCTGAATATCTCATCTACCATTACCTTCAACTCACTCTCTGTGAATCTTGGCATTTTCTGTGGTGCCATGGTGTGTGAAGTGCCAAGGGGTTAGAGGTGCAGGTGTGGAAGTGGTGGTTGTGGTGGTGATGTGTATGGTGTGTGATGTGCAAAGAGGTTAGAGGTGCAGGTGTGGAAGTGGCGGTGGTATGTGTGGTGTGATGATTTGCCTCTCCTTTCAGCTGTGCTGTTTGTCCCTTCACTTCTGGAGTATTGGAAAGGATTGGGGTCAGGGGAGGGGCTGGTTTTATACTCAGCTATGTGGGTGTGTCAAAATGGGGTATTGCTGTTAGGTGTGTTGTGTGGGTTGTCCTGGGATTTGTACTTTTTGAATTTGCCTTGGGGGTGTGTCTTTGGGATGCGTTAGGTGTTTTTGGGGGAAGGACTCGTTTGCTGTGTACACTTGGTGGCCTTGTTGTGTATTTTCATACCAACCACCATTTTTTTCACAGAGAGTCCTCAGCGGTGGCTATGCTACAGCCCTTCCGCCGTATCTCCCATTCATCACTTTTTGCAACCGCGGCAGTCGGAAACAGCGGAATGTACTTCAGTCACATTGGGAATATCCTAATTTTCTGGGCAGTGTCTCCGCTGTCCTGGTGGCGGTTTGGTGTGTTTCTGCCACAAATCCTACCGCAGCTGACGGGTTTTTGCCTTCTCCGCCCGCTACGGTCGGTTTTTCGCTGGCTCTTACCACAGTGGTAGTTTTTTTGGGTGGTAGATGCTAATCGGACCGCCGGTTTTGCCACGGTACCGGCGGGTGGATGTTTTCCGCTACCATGGCGGTCGGGGTGGTTTTCCGACCGCCATCCTAATGGGCCCTGGATTTTTATTAGGATTCAGAAGATTTTTCATAGTTAGGGACTATTTTAAATTTAAATTATATATTATGTTATGTGGTGATTTATGTTATTGAAAATGCTTATATGTTATATATCTTGTTAAATTTTGTGAACAAATTTAAAAATGAAACAAAGTATTTATTAATCATGTGATAAAAAAACAGTAAATTATATTTCTTTGAGTAATATTGTTTATTAAGTAATTAAAATAAATAATGAATTTGTTTGCGTAATGTATAGTAAGTAAGTAAAGTTTATTGGATAGTTAATAAAAATCATTAAAAAAATGGTTTGAACTCACTCCATTAGGTGTACACCATTTCTGGTAAAATTGATTAAAAATATAAGTTACTTGTACTCTTAACATAACACAAGAAAGCTACAGCAAAATAAAATACCAAGGACATATAGTACCAGACAATAGCCAAGATTCACTAATATACAAAAGCATAGTATCTGTCATTTGCTAAAATCCTTCATCTGTTGTTGATACAGATGCTGGTGCAGAACCTTTATGCATTGAATTATTTTGACCCAATTGAGTTTTCCACAGAGTACCTTAATACTATTAATCGCCAAGTAACTTACAGGGCACTTAGGAATTTTGTACTCCGGCAAGCTAGGGAGGTTGAGTCTCCGCTTAGCCAGGGGATTTGCAGTTTCAGAAGTAGTGGTCTGAGTAACTTCCTTCTTTGTTCTAGAATGACTGGACAGTTGCAGATTATGGTGGTGATTGATTCTTGTTGATATCCACATAAACGGCAGCTTGATTTGATTGGCCAACCCTTCCAGGATGGTATAAGATCCTTTGTATCGAATTGGCCAAAGTGAAACATCATGAAGTGATGCTTTACAGCCAATGAAACGTGAGTTGTCAGATATGCTTGGGGCTTCAGCTTTTGATAAGTGCTGATGACTGTCAAAGCATGATGTTTCGGTGCGACTGAGGATCTATCCTGCAGTACTGACAGGGTTTTGCCACAGCATTGCTTATATGGGACGTGACTGCCGTTATTATGGAGACGGCCCACGCTCGTCTGATACTAAGGCCTTTCATTTTCTAATGTAAGTGGCCTCCCCATGATTTTTTCAGTTTTTTTTCCCATCTGTACCTCTAATTCTTGCCCGCATAAGTTGTGCAGAGACCTGCCCTCTGCAGTACAAAATGACCAACGGAGCTTGGCAAAGAAATTCACGTTTTGTATTTCTTGGTTTTTTTGGCAAAAATTCCAGGCAAACTTGAGCTGGACGGCTTGACTAAGGCAAGCAAAAGAAGGCTTTATGCACTTTTGTGTGTAATGAATTCAGCTTGGTTTTCCATGAATGATTTCTGACCATATGCCATCACGGGTGAAAGCTCAGCTACCATGACTGCTAACAGGTGCAGATGTGAAGATCAGCTAAGTTTTTTTGCAACAACTTGAATGCAGAGATTAGCGACTGCACTTCTGCTTGTCAGGAGACAAGGTGTTTTTTGAAGGTCAGCTGACGCTCACTGTGTATGCCAAGGTACTTGTCTGAAGATACTACATATATGCATTTGCCCTTTGCACACCCAATAAATGACCAGAGTTTTTGTGAACTAGGCGTACTATTTTTGTTTTATTTAAATTCATCTCTTGTAGCTCCATTTATTCCACCAAAGTGTTAATTGCCCTTTGTAGCCCAATGGGAGTCTGACTCACAATGACTATGTTGTCTGCATATTGTTGCTAATTTTGAGTAAAACCCATCAACTTCTGGCAAATGCTTGTCCAGATCAGCCAGATAGAAGTTGAATAGGGTGGGGACTAAAATGCACCCCGGTTTCAGTTCATGTTTTGTTGGATTATTGAAAATTACTTGATTCCCATTTCTGACCTTCACCTGTGCCCATGTGTTGCTCTAAAGAGCAATGATTGCATTTATCAACTTTCTTGGAAGACCCCATTTTGCCAATTTTGCCAAGAGGTGGTCTGGAGGCACTCTATCAAAGGCAGATTTGAGGTCAATGAAACAGGCAAATAAACAACTTTTTTGTTGTATTGCTTTTTTAGCTGGTATGCTTGATACTGATATGTTTGTAATTGTCCTCATACCTGCTCTGAATCCTGATTGAGTTTTGGGAATTAGTTTATTCCTGTCAACCCAGGATTGAAGGTCTTCAAGTAGACAAGAAGCGTATAATTTAGCTTCATCGTCTGTTAATGAAATTAGCCTATGATTTGGGAGTGATAGTTGGCTGCCATTCTTATGGATTGGGCAAAAAAAGCTTGATTTCCATGACCAAGGGATACTGTTTGTACTGTAAATTTGGTTGAGAAAATGAGTAATTTGGCCTAGAAATATATGTTGAGCTTGAAGGGGGCATTTGGCAGACCATTTGGGCCAGTTGCCCCATCTGCTTTCAACTTCTTCAATATATTTTCCATGAACTTGACGTCCATTAGGGGCACAGCTTTGTTCAAATGGTGGGTAAAATCTTTCCAATCCAACAGCCAGCCACTCTTTTATTATTTTCTTTGCCCTTTATGTCTTCCAATGGCCCCTCACTAACTTCCAGCTCCATTGAAGCTAGATTTACCTCAGTTTGATTATTCTCTCTCCTTTGTGGAGTTACCTGGTGGTGCATACATTGTACCAATGTGCAACGTCTAGTCTTCCTCTGTGATCTCTGCATTGTGATGCCGATCTGAGCCCAGGCTTAGCCTGTTATCAAACCACAACATTATTTACTGTTGTGGGTCTTGCTGTAGAGTAGTAGCTTGTTCCATGTGGTTTCTTGCTTTGCTTTTTTTGCTTTCCAACATTCTTTGTTACAAAAGGACCCCATCTGTAGAAGAGATGTTTTGTCGCTCTCCTGTCCTTGCTTTGCTTGAGTTGCAATTGTTACTTCTCTTGCCATTTGCTTTTTCAGTTCTTGCAGCCCCTTTGTGTTCCAAACTTCTCCTTCCCAGTCCCCTATGGTAGGACCTCCTTCCTTCTTGGCATAAGCTGCTTGGCTGATCGGAAACGTCATGATCATTTTCCTTATTAAATCTGGCCAGTTGCGTTGTTCCACTGAGGCGGTTTTCCCTTATTTTTCTTATTTCATTGTATTTGGTCCTCTTTGTTATACTCAGTGAAATGTCTTGTTGACTGAGCATTTAATGCTAGCAAGCGAGGGTAGTGGGGCTCCTTTGGCTTGGGATATATCACCATTGTGGATGTGTCATCAGGTGATGGAATTGTGTTGACTGCACCTGCATTTTCACTTGTTTTAGGTACTGTTGGTAACTAATGCCACAGTCTGTATTGAAGTGCACTGACTTGCTGACTGTGTGTTTTTTGCTGATGCACTGACATAGAGATTACCCGTTGGTATCAGTAGTTCTGCATCACCGATTTATCATCTGGTGGTATGCTTGTGCTGAGTGCTCCTACATTTGTTCTTGTTTCAGTTGCTGTTTGTGGATGTGTTACCTCCGCCTTTAGTGAGGTGACATAGCATAATATATAGGTTTGATGTTATTTTTAAATTTGTTTGTTGCAGATTTTATTGTACTAATTTTTATATTTCTCATTTTAAATGATTATATGTTTATTTATTGTATTTATTAAATAAAAATATTTTCAAATTGTATTATACATTATTATTTATGATTATTAATGTATGTTTCATTTAATATTATTTAGTTAGTATTGCTATAATTGTTTTAGTGCATTAAAGATAAAGGGTCCGATGTACGACCATTCTAAATTGCGACTCGCAATTTGTGCTCAATTGCGACTCGCAAATTGCGAGTCACAATTTGGAATGTTCAACAGTGTCTGAGACACTGATTGCGATTTCCAATGGGGTCGCAAAATGCAAGGCTCATGTAGATAAATGAGCCACTCGCAATTTGCGACCCCATTGGGAATGGCTGGCCTTCCCAGGGATGGTGGCCTGCTGGGCTCAGCAGACCTCCATGTATGGGACTGATTTTGAATAAAGCAGTTTTATTTTTTTAAATGCAGCCTATTTCCTTAAATGAAAATGGGATGCACTTAAAAATAAAATGAAACGTTTTCGTTTAATTTTTAAGGGCAGGTAGAGGTCCCTGGGACCACTGCCTGCTCTTAAAAAATATTTCTGAGCCCTTCCCATTTGCGACTGCATTACCCTTGCATTACTCTTGAAGAGGGTGGTAATTTGCGAGTGCTCTGCGACCCCAATGTGTTTGCGGTTGCTATTAGGAAGGGAATACCCCTTCCTAATAGCATGTCGCGAAACACTATTTTGCGAGTCGCAATCTATTTGCGACTCGCAAAATAGTGTTTGTACATTGGCCACAGGTTTTTAGCATGCGCAAACGGGTCGCAAACCCGTTTGCGCATGATAAATACCGTTGTACATCTGGCCCATAATGTGTTATAGTTAGTGTTTAACACTTGCAAATAATTATTTTACATTGGAGAGGAGATAAGTATTATAATCACTTTAAGGTTCAACATGTTTTCCTAATGGGCCAAAGCTTTCTCCTTAATGGCTTAGATTGAAGTGGGAATAGCAAATGCACCCCTTTAGTGTGCAACACATTCACCTACATGGCTTAGATTGGATTGGGAATAGTAAATGTTACCCCTTTAGTGCCCTAAACTTTCCCCTCAAAAGGTTACATTGGAGTGGGGATAGGGATTACATTAGTGGGTAAAACTTTCCCCCTGAATGCTTTAGATTGGAGAGGAAATAGTAAGTGTGATCCCTTTAGTATGCAACATAACCCGTAAAATGGTTTCAATAGTAGTAGGTGAAGTAAATGTAGCTATTTTAGTGTATAACCTGTTGAATATATTATGTTATATTATACTGTTATTAATAGATGTAAAACCTTAATTACTGCATTTTTCACATGCATCATTATTTTTGAAATTTTTAATAGCATAGTTAATGACACAGGTCCTAATTACGAGTTTGGTGGTGTGGCAGCAGGCCACCACGCAAGCGCCCCAAAGCCACACTGCCTACCCATAATCTGACCGCCCACTGGAATACATGTTTAATCCTGGTGGGCGGTCCTACGGTGGCAGACCCACGGCAGTGCCTTTCAAAGGTGAAATGGAGATGAGCCTAATAGTTAAGAGAAATGAGTCAGTCGTTTTAAGCGAGGGTGGTTTACGAGTTGAATTGGGGGATTAAAGAATGTCATTTGTTCTGAGGGTTGTTTAACACGTTGGTCACATTTCATTTTAATAATAAATGTGGTAGTCAGGAGAGAGAGTGGGAGGGATAGTGATGTTTTGGGGTTTGGGAGCACTTTGGGCTTCAATGTATTAGAGATAGAAGGTGAGGGGGAACGAGGGCAGATGGATTAACACAGGAATGTTTTGTTTGGTTTAAGTATTGTTTGTCGGCAGTGAATGGATGGCTGAGATGTGCTTTTTATGTTACAGAGACCCCTGATGAAGAACCCGTGAGGCTCGAAATGTATTGGGCATAAGTAATGAGTCATCTTTGCTGCAACGTTTTATCCTGAACTTTATTTTAACGTGTTACTGTGAAATGCCTAATGAGCACTCAGTGGACATATGAAAAAATGAAATAAAGAAACAGGATTAAATTTCGCTGTCTCTACAGTGGTTTATGGAGTTCGGAAGAGCGATGGAACAACGCATTATATAAGTACAATGTCTAAGATGGTCTTAAAAATGGCGTAAATAGTTAACTTCTAAAAGAGAGTTTAAATATGAGGGAAGTTTCCCACATAGCAGTGCGACATCAGGGTGCGCTAGTCTGTCCCCTATTTTCTTGCTTCAGCATAACTGTGACCGGGGCGGTTCACAGAAGTTGTCTGCACGCATCTACACATGTGAATTGTTTGGATAATGAGCTACAAAAGAACACCATAAGGGAAGGTGTGCATTCCTACCAAGTATCTTTTTTCTATGAAAAGTGCCTTTCAAAGGCTCATATCTGATCCTTAGAAAGACACTGTAATGAGAGCACCACAGCACATGCTTACATGGCATAGAATGTGCAGTCCATGTCATGCAGGAAGAGGGGGTGCCTACTGAGAGGGGGCACAGCAAGTGCCCCTCAGCATGCACCCCCAGGCCCAAAGGCAACCTGTAGGACCCCATTAGTTTCCTCGCTCCCACACTTTTCATGGCGGGCTCACTGCCATGAATACTGTGGGAGTGAAGAAACTCAAAATGTGCTTGGAGGTGCTGCAGTCGGACCACCAGCATATTGTGGTCTCAGACTGCTGTACCACCACCAAGGGATCTTGGATCCCTGATGATTGCGACTGTCTAATGACTGTCCAACCAACAAAGTCATAATATGGCAGTCGGACAGCGGGGTTGGCAGTTGTTTAGTACGAGATTTTTTTAATTTAGATTTTAATATTTTATTGAATGTGTATGTTTGCATTTGCATACACATCTATATATTTGAAACATAAAAAAGTGTTTATTTTTTAAAAATATTTTTGATATTTTTTCACAGACAGCACTTTATATATATTTTATGATGTTGTTTCACATACTCATGTTTCTCACATTTTTCTAAAACACATATTGTATATTTGTTATCATTTTTTTAACAAATTGGTGTTTTTCATATTTTTTAATCAGAAAATGTCATATATTTTTTTCATATTATTTCACATATTTTAATATTTCAACAGTATTACAAATATAGTGCATTGTTAATCAAAATATACCTTTGTATGAAATGAAATGAAAATCTTTATTGTCTGATTCATAAAAAAATATTATAATCAAAGGAAAATATAAAACCGTATGCACATTAGTTTGTAATGGAATGAGTTAAAAAATAAAAGGTAACAGCAGAGCCAGTTAAAGGTTTCATCGAATTCAAAACAATATACTACAAATATTCTGATGATTTAGGGATAACATGCTGTACTGGAACATTTAGATCACGTAAACACATCATTAAATTAGCATTTAGTTATACTATTTAGATATCGTATTGGAGCATTCTTAAAATTACATTTTATGATCAGATAAAACTAATACACTGTAATTCTATGGGCAAATACATGTGCATTAAGGTACTTCCATGAGTAGAGATCATTAGATTTTTTTATGTTGTACTTTAAGATAGTGGTTTGTGTGGGTGGATATACTATGTTTTCTAGTGCTTTACGGATTGGCAGTTTTACCGTGGACCTGTGATTTTTGCATTTCTTTTTAAAAAGATTATTAATTTGGTTTCTAGTAAAACAATATTTACATTTTTTAATTTCCTTTCATATTTCTGGTTTCCCGGAGCATTACTTTTTTTAATTTCCAGGTTTTTATTGTTACCTCTGACTTTGGATAACTTTATTTTGGGTCTTTTTTAATGACAATTTATCTTTTCGGCCATAAGAAGACCATCAGGGTCTCAACAAACACCGACGACACTCTCAGCACCGCCGAACACATGCACTTCCAGATCCACAGAGACCCCAAGACCACCCTAAGAGGCACCCTCGTCTACAGACCACCCGGACCCCGACCACAATTCTACGACGCCATCGCCGACTTCATCAGCACACACGCACTGACCTCCACCGACTACATCCTCCTCGGAGACCTGAACTTCCATCTGGAGAACAACAACGACAGCAACTCCTCGACCCTGATAGACAACCTCGCCAACCTTGGACTGGAACAGCTCGTCATGATGCCGACCCACATCGCCGGACACACGCTTGACGCCATCTTCTCCTCAAGCCCACATGTCTCCTTCAGCCACGTCTCCGAACCCACCTGGACCGACCACCACTGCATCCACTTCACCTACCGGAAACCCGTCGCACATCACCGCACCCTACAGATCCCTCGTCGCTGCAGGGGCAAAATCACCGAAGTACAACTGCAGACAAACCTCGCACTCAAACCACCGACCAATCCCTCCAACCCAGGCGATGGTGCGCGCACCCTCAGATGATGGATGGACGATTGCGCCAACACATCAGCCCAGCTGAAAAAACAAACTCTCAAAGACACCAGCAAGAGATCCAACTGGTTCACCCCGGAACTCCTAGCATCAAAGCCCACCTGCCGGAAGTTGGAGAACATATGGCACAGCGAGAAGTTGCCGGGCAGCCGCGCAGCCCACAAAGACGCCATCCGCAACCACCACCACCTCATAAGGACCGCCAAGAGGACCTCCTTCAAAGACTGCCTCGACAACAACGCACACAACAGCAAGGAGCTCTTCAACATCGTGAAGGAACTCTCCAACCCCAGCTCCAACGACATCTCACCATCACAAGCCCTGTGTGACTCCCTCGCCACCTTCTTCCACCGCAAGATCGCCGACATCCATGATAGCTTCAACCCCCGGACGACCCTAACAGGCCCCAACACACCCCACCGACCACGATCCCCTGACAACCTGGGCCAACGTGAGCATCGAAGACACCATCAAGACCATGGGTTCAATCCACTCTGGCTCGCCGTCTGACCCTTTTCCACACCACATCTTCAACAAAGTCGGCAGCTCCATCGCACCCCACCTGCGCAACATCATCAACCTCTCCTTCGAGACCGCAACCTTCCCTGAAAGCTGGAAACATGCAGAGATCAACGCCCTACTGAAGAAACCCAAGGCGGACCCGAACAAACTCAGAAACTTCTGGCCTATCTCCCTGCTTCCGTTCCCAGCTAAGGTCATCGAGAAGATAGTCAACATCCAGCTCACCCGCTACCTCGAAGACAACAGCATCCTGGACCCCTCCCAGTCAGGATTCCGCAGCAGCAACAGCACCAAGACCGCCCTCATCGCCGCCACAGACAACATCAGGATCCTACTGGACAACGGTGAGATGGCAGCCCTCATCCTTCTGGACCTCTCCGCCGCCTTCGACACCGTCTGCCACCGCACACTATGCACACGACTCCACGACGCAGGGATCCGAGACAAGGCCCTGGACTGGACCTCCTCCTTCCTCTCCGGCAGAACCCAGAGAGTCCGCCTCCCCCGTTCCGACCCAAAGCCTCCAAGATCATCTGCGGCGTCCCGCAGGGATCCTCCCTCAGCCTGACACTGTTCAATGTCTACATGGCGCCTCTCGCACGCATCGCCTGACATCACAACCTCAACATAATCTCCTACGCCGACGACACGCAACTGATCCTCTCCCTCACCAAGGACCCCCTCACCACCAAATCCAACCTCCACCAGGGAATGAAGGCCGTCGCCAACTGGATGGAGGATAGCCGCCTTAAGCTGAACACAGACAAGACAGAGATCCTTATCCTCGGGCCCAACCCCTCAGAATGGGATGACTCCTGGTGGCCCGCATCGCTGGGGACTCCCCCCGCACCCACCAACCACGCACACAACCTGGGAGTCATCCTCGACTCAAAACTGACCATGACCAAACAAGTCAACGCTGTCTCCTCCACCTGCTTCAACACTCTCCGTATGCTCCGCAAGATCTACAGATGGATCCCAACAGACACAAGGAAAACAGTCACCCAGGCCCTAGTCAGCAGGAGACTCGACTACAGAAACGCCCTCTACGCCGGAGCCCCGACCAAGCTCATCAACAGACTGCAAAGAATCCAGAATGCCTCTGCACACCTGATAATCGATGTCCCGCACTGCGACCACATCAGCCACCCACTTGAGGAACCTGCACTGGCTCCCTGTCGACAAAAGAATCTCCTTCAAGCTCCTGATCCACACACACAAGGCACTCCACAAGACCGGCCCAGCCTATCTCAACAGTCAACTCTCCTTCTACGTACCCAACAGGAAACTCCACTCCGCAGAGCTCTCCCTGGCTACAGTCCCACGCATCCGGAGAACCACAGCCGGAGGCAAATCCTTCTCCCACCATGCCGCCAAGACCTGGAACACCCTCCCCCTAATCCTTCGACAAACCGAAGACCTTCTTACTTTCAGAAGACAACGCAAGACCTTGCTGTTCGACCAGTAGCAACAGCACCCCCCCTGCAATGCCTTGAAACCCTTGCGGGCATATAGTGCACTTTACAAATTATTTGATTGATTGATTGATTTTTAGATTAATTATATTTTGAGAATGTGGATATGGACAGAGATCAACAGCTAAATAATTGTGAGTTTATTTTATTCATTTATTTAGTTGTGGGTGGGAATATTATATATTTTATTATCGCTATGTATTTGCTGTCATTGGAATGTATTATTCACATTTATATGTGTTGGATTTACTTGAGTTTTTTGGGTTTATTTTTAAAGCTGGTCTTTGTGATTGCTGATGTTTTGATTTTCAATTAATTATTAAACTTATTATTATCAGTCCTATTTTCTACATTATATCTATGTTTTCTGACTGATGTATGAAAATCTATCATTTATTATTTAATTAAAAATCTTAAGTGGTGGTGGTGTGTCCCTCTGTTAAGGTTTGTCGGTTATTTTATAGGTATCTAGGTACTTTATATTAGAGGTGTTACTATTGTTTCTGTAGTACTCTCATTTGTTGTTTATAAAGTTTATGTAATATGTCGTTCATTCTACTGGTGCGTTTACTTACTTTAGGTTGAATTTGGGTTACTGATTTCTCTATTCTCACTGGTTGGTAGCTTTGTTCTTTTTATAGGGCTTCTATGATTTTGTAGATTGTAGATTGGGTTCTGCTAGTGTGGCTTGGAAAGCATTGTGCCTTCCTTCAATGGCCTTGTTGGTTTTGAGTTCTTCAGCTTTAGTGTTGTGAAAGACATTCCACCATGGTATTTGGATGTTGGTTTGGCTTCTGTATCTGTAGTGGTGCCATCTGCCAACCCAAATGTCTTCAAAGTTGTCCATTAGGAGAAAAAGGGCCTTATTACGATCTTGGTGGACAGGCTTACTCTGTCACAAACGTGACGGATATCCCATTTGTCAAATTACAAATCTGTTATATCCTATGGAACTTGTAATGCTGCAGACGGGATATCCATCATGTTTGTGACAGGGTGTCCACTCCGCCAATATTGTAACGAGACCCTAGGTTTGTGTTAATTTTATTGGTAAAATTGACATTTTATAAGTAAGTTGTAGTGCTTAGCTACCTCTGTTACAGGGACATAGGCTAGTGTTATTAGTTTTCTTATTTTAAAGACAGCCTGCCTTTTTATTGCATATCCTAAACTATGGGCCTAATTATGAGTTTGGGGAACCCGTGGTGGTGGAAAGGGCACTGCTGCACCATCGGTCTGACTGCCCTATTACGAGTTTGGTTTTCAGACCGCCAAAGGCCTGCTGCAACCACAGGCAATCTGTGATCCCTCGGCGGTGTTGCAGCGATGTGAGCCTGCAATATGCTGGCAGTTCTGCTGTGGCACTGCCAAGCATATTATGAGTTTCCTCACTGTAACCCTTTTCACGGCAGTGAGTCTGCCATAAAAAGGGTGGTGGTGCGGAAACTAAGCCTGTGCCTCTGGGTCTGGGGGTACATGCAGGGGAGCAAACAGTGTGCCCCCCGTCTGTATGCACCCCTGTTCCTGCACAGCAAGGATTTCAAGGCCCAGGCCACGCAGGAATGGGCTTTGGCAATCCCATGGCACTGCCTTCCTGAGGCCCACATATGACGATGAATAGACTTGACATCTGGAGGGCGGTGTGTGGAATAGTTTGGTGGTCTTCATTGGTGGTGCTGGTGTGGTGGCTAGCTTGAAGACTGCCAAACTTGTAATAGTGTGGATTGCTGGAGGGTTCTCCAAATGATTTGATTAAAGTGGTAGAAACAGCCTCGAATGACTGTCTGTTGCTAAGTATTGTTTGTATCATGGCTTGTTCAATAGTAGCTAACTATTTTATGTTGGGAGTAGATGTATTTCCACATTTTTATGTGCATTAGTAGTCTGTAGTATTACAACTTTATTTATTAGATAGCAAGGCATATATGAGGAGTATATTGGTGTTCTGCTCTCTCTATGGTGTATATCTGAGTGAATGGTTTAGGGCACATTTTGAATTTTCCATCCATCATCCATGTTTGACATTAGCTTATGTTCCGATTCAGACTTTGGCAGTCCGACTACCGTAACAGCAGTCCGAGCACGCCGCCCAGCCAGCGGCATCCCAGAATTTGACTTTACCGCCTAGGCTAGTGGTGTGCCAGTGGCGGCCTTGCGACAGCAGTGTGCTTCAGCTTGTATACTGACCTTGAAGGCAATGAAACTGCCATGCCTCCACTGTCATGCACGCACTGCTGCTATGCACAGTTTTGTGCAGGGCACACAGTGAGCACACAACAGTGAAAGCATTGTGGGGTACAACATGGGTCCCCGGCCACTACCCACACTGGGCAGAATTGCACTGGGGCCATGTTTGTGGCGAATTGCACTGGGGCCATGTTTGTGGCCCCTTACCTTCCTTTCCACCAGTGAAAAGTTTGGCAGAAAAGAAGGTCATGATCTGCACGGCGGTGCTGACATCGGCACCACTACCACAAATTGTGCCTTTCCCCACCGCCTGACCCGCGGGATCCTAGATCCTGTCAGTAGGCTTGTGGCGGTCTGACCACCATTGTCCTAATCAGGAGGTCGGACGTGCAAGGACAAGGCGGTCAGATCGCCACCGTGAGTAAGGCAGTCTTGGGACCGCCGTAATCGTAATCAGGCCCTAAGTTATAATAATATATCTGCTGTGGCGCATATAGAAATGTGTTTATCATTATTTAGGTTGTCTTTTAGGAGGAAGTGTTCATTATTGTGTGTGGTGGTTATGTGTTCAGGTTTTTGGATGTCTTAGTATCTTCTAGAGCCAGCAGAAGTGTCACTGGTGGCTTTTATAGTTCAATCTATGAAGCGTTTTCAAATGGGCATAGCTGGAAGCTGTCCTGTTATGTGCTCAGATACTTTAGTGAGGATATATTTTACAATTTTAGTAGTGGGCTCTTGGGAATTATTGCTTGACTCTTTTCAATCTTGAAGTACATGCCTTACTTTGAGTTTGTTGGCATTTGGGGGGTGATTGTGTTTTCTCACATAAATAAAAACATAATTTTTCAGAGTAGCCCTCCCATAACATGCATTAGAGTAGTATTTTGTACAGTAATGAACATTCTTGGTGCTTTTGCTTTTTTGGCTGTAAGTGAAGTCCAAATGCAAGAGTAATTGTTTCCCTTTCATTGAGCTGATATAACATGCTCTTACTATCATTCTGTCTGGAAATATTTCCATAAAAGACTTAAATAAGTTGTGATTATTTTATTTTTGTATTGCTAATTTATATAAAAGTTTATGACAATTGGTTTTCATTTTCTACTTATATATCTGTTGTTGATTGCAATTGCAGTTCTATTGTCCAGTTTTCCATTGAAGGTTTCTAATGTGGAGCAGATGCTTTATTTTCTGTTGGTAGAAAAGCTTTAAAGTTTGTCTGATACCTACAAGTGGTTTGTTTTTACTTCGTTTTTATGAGCCATTTCCGGGTGTTCGATTGTTGAATTTTCTTGCTGGATTTGATTCTTGAATAAGGGTATGTACTTCTTCTGTTGTACCTGAAGTTTGGTAGATAAAAAAAAATTAGAACATTTGGGGCCAGATGTAAGACCATGGGCCACATTCATCAACGAGAAAACTGGTCGCAAACGGGCAGATTAGCAGAATTTAAGGAATCTCTAAATAGCGATTCCTTAAATTGCGATTGCATTTAAGGAATCCCAAATTGAGATTCCTTAAATGCAATGCATTAAAGTTAAAAAATTAGCGATTTTGCTAATAGGGGGAGCAAATTACCATGAAGTTGAACTTCATGGTAATTTGCAAAAACTTTGAAAAATGCACTTTTGTGCATTTTTCAAAGTTTCATGTTGCACACACACATGCCCTAAGAGCATGTGTGTGTGCAACATATGTGCACAGATCAATTTCAGGGGTGCAATAGGGTGTCATTTTGACACCCTTGCACCCTTGAAATTGCATGAGCAATTTGCGAGTACATACTGGTACTCGCAATTTGCTCATGCAATCTCCAATTCATTCCTATGGGCCTGGAGGCCCATAGGAATGAATGGGACGGCATTCCTTAATTGTGACTCGCAATTTGCGAGTCGCAATTAAGGAATTTGTAGGAATCGCTATTTTTATAGCGATTCCTACATGCATAGGCTTTTGCAATTCCTTAATTGCGATTCCTTAAAAATCGCAATTAAGGAATCGCAAAAGTCTTTGTTGATGCATGTGCCAGCATGTCATTTAGCGAATGACAAATTGCGACTCGCTAAATGACATGTACAACAGTTTCTGAGACACTATTAGCGATTCCTAATGGGGTTGCAAATTGCATGCCTCATGCATATTAATGAGGCACTCACAATTTGCGACCCCATTAGTAATGGCTGGCCCTTCCAGGTATGGTGACCTGCTGGGCTCAGCAGACCTCTATTTCTGGGACTGCTTTTAAATAAAGCATTTTTTTTTAATGCATCCCATTTTCCTTAAAGGAAAACGGGATGCATTCAAAAAATAAAAATGAAACGTTTTCTTTTAATTTTTTAAGGGGGGTAGTGGTCCCTGGGACCACTGCTTGCCCTAATACATATTTTCCCCTGCAATTGAAAAGGAAAAGGGGTCCCCCCTTCCCATTTGCAAGTGCTTTACCACCCTCTTGAAGAGGGCGGTAAATATCGAGTGCTTTGTGACCTCAATTCCGGTCGCAAAACATTCTTACACAGGCCTCTGACTTGCTATTAGGAAGTGACACCCTTGAAACACCCCTTCCTAATAATGACTCACAATTCCCATTGAGTGAGTTGCAAAAAAAATAGAGACATGTAAATAGGGATTTTACATGCAAAATAGGGTTGTACATCTGGCCCTCGGTTAGTTATTTTTATTTTAATGTTTTGTAAATAGATTTAGGGGATAAGTGTATACACTTTTAGTTCCTTTTACATTGTAAGTTTATTTATTTTCCATTTTTTATAGGTTAGTGTGCTGTAGGGTAATTTTGAATGGTTAATGTTCATTTAGTTAGAATTTTTTATTCAGTGATTAACATTTCAAAGGAGGACGCTGATTAGTGTTTCTGTTTTAATGTGAAATAAATATTTCAGTAATTTAAATTTTATTTTGGATACAACATGTATGTTTACTTTCGTTCTTTAATGTTTAATTTTTATATTGTGGTAAGTAATGAAAGATTTTTTGTTTGTTAATTAACTAATGTTTAGAAAGGTATTTTCATTTATTTATCTGTTAACAGTTTATTTTATTGTTATAATAATTTAATAATGTTGTTGGATGATTTCTTGATTTAGGTAAATTTGTTTTTAAATAGTTATTATATTATTTTCAGATATTTGGCTTTTAGGTCTATCGTGGTAATAAAGGGTTTGAAATTGGACAGTAGATTGAGTTAGTGTTCAGCAGCTTTACTGACTTCTTTGCTATAAGTGTTAAAGTTTAAAGGCTGCTCCACCCAGAAACGGAGATACTCTGTGAAGACCAACATTTTAGAGACAATGTTAAGCTCAATTTGTTTGCAAGTTCATCTATCAGAAACATAATGGTGCTTGCATGGTTGTGGAAGGAGAAACTCAGTCTTGTGTGGATTTAGCTGAAGTTTATTACTTTATGTTGTTATATTATACAAATTTGTAGAGTGCACTATCATCCAGGAGGGTATCTTGGCACTGCATAGGTATGAGTTTTGTTGGTTTATTTTTGAAAAGATAACAGGTAATAAAAGAGGTGCTAACCCTGAACTGAAGCGGAAGAGTAGAGAACAGTGGTATGTTTCTAAACTTGACAATGTTCGGAAAGGGTTAAGTTCTAGAGAGGACTGGATGAAACTGATCAAATATATAGGACTAAGATTAAGTTACAAACTTTTCACCCAAGACCAAAAAGAACAGTATTTTTTATAATTTCATTGATTATAAAATATGTTTATTTTTATAAAATTACAAAGGTGCAAAAATAAAACTTCTTAAATGTGAGAAATATTGGTTTTACATAATCAAAACGGTGCAAGGCAGAGAAAAAAATAAATATCACAGTGAGACATGAAAATAAGGAATCTATTTGTTTCCAAATGGTTATAAAACTAAGCCTCTCTATTATAAACAGGGACTGATAGCCACTGGATTACACTAGCAGTCAGAGGATTATATCGATAATGATAGGTAAAACTAGGTTTTCATAGGTGTTTTTAAATTAAATTAGTCTCCAGAAATACGAATCTCCGTTACATGTATTATTTAATTATGGAGCGTCCTTTGGACACAGTGACGTATATCACATTCAACACGTGACCGCAAAGGCAACTTGGGCCGGCCTTTATCTGCTGTATGTTCTCGAAACAATAGTGCTTTGCTTGAGACGCCGCTTATGTCTGGAGAAACTTGGCAAATAGAGAGCGTTTCTGCCTCTAGGTGAGTGATGCGGGGTGGTTGTAAACCGTGATTTACAGTGTTAGGGAATTACTAGTGAATTAAATAATTAGTTTAGTTATATTTGCTTTCCAGCCACTGGGACGGACGTAACAGCATCATTCTCTTCCCATCCAAAACTACACAGGAAAGCTTTTTAGCTGCTTGTTTTTTCTCCGGCACCACAAAGGTTATTGATAACACCTATATTGGAGGTATTTTATTGAAACACCTCTCAAATAATTTTAGTTAGTAAGCTTTTTATGATTTTTAAAAGAAATATTGTAATTATTTACTCTTCCTTCAGGGTGATTATGGAAACCTGATATTGCGGTCCCCGACGAGGACCCTGGATAATAAATAGCGATTTCTAGTTCTTTTTGATAGAGCCAAGCATTTAGACCTGAATCGGAACAGCTACTTAACATATTAAAAAGAGGTATGGCCTGTTTGGAACATTAAAAGGGATTAGTTCTGAACCTTGGGTAGATTGGATTGACTTATTATACTGGTCCACCCTCTCCCCTTCATTAATTCACCTGTAGATCTCTGCTATTACCTTTTATTGCTGGCAAATCTTCAAGTGAAGCTATTTTTGTATGTGACTGTTTCTCCCCGGTGAGTTAGTTATATTAAGTACACTGGATAAATATATGTGGGATTTTTATCTCAACATGATTGGATGATATGAATTGTGGGTGAAATTTGTAGATTGTGATATCTCCAGTCTTGAAGTGAGTATGAGGGTTTTGGGATAAGGGAGTATTTTATTGTCATGGTTATTAATAATAATTTGTACATGTTATACAATAGAGATAGACATGAACTTCTCATTATTCTATGAGGATATGGATGAGAAATGTCACTTACATACATTTATGTCTCTCATACAGGTTGTTATAACAATATCGTTAGGTGAGGATTTTTTTTGTTGTCCTGAAGAGGGCGGTTTTATTTGATGTAATCCACCAAAACTTGTCAACGCCTAGAGTTTTTAAATTTGTGGAACATAGAATCACATTTTGAAAAGAAATTGGTTTCTGCAATGTGTTGTTCGTATGAATTCCTATAAGTTAACATGATTTTATGACAAATGTGATTGTCTTATATGTTGTCTCTCCCTTTTTATATTTCTTCATTTTTATTATTGTATTTTTATGGGTCTCATGTAATATTTTTATATTGATATTTATGAGTAATTTCAACAGATATATATATTTTTTTTAATCAAACTTTATTGGGTATTTCTGATGTGTTTTACATATGTACGCAATTCTTCTTACATATTCTTCTTGTAAGGAAATAATCCACAGTTTATATGCATACCATATTACATCTTCATATCACAAGTTGTACATATGCACTAGTGCATAATCATGTTTAAATCAAGGAAAATTCACATATATTTCCATTAAAATATTACAACATACATTTCGCGACTGAGGTATATTATAACTAGACCCCAACATATCCCACCTTCCCTAACCCACCCATGTAACTAAGCCTGCAACAAGAAAAACAGTTGCCACTGTGAAAATATTACATCATATCATGGTAGAAAGTACCAGGTGATAAGTGCAAACCGATAGTGTTAGGGAAGACAAAAAGGGGGGAGGCAAGTACTATGTAAGGGGCCGGGGAGGGGAGAGAGAGAGGAGTATGACAATCTACACAGAGGACATCTGCTAGGGGTCCATTCGCTGCGTGAGGGGGAAACGAATAGCCTCACCACTAGGAATTTGTGGAGGTTGGGATTCTCCTGAGATCTCCTCTGTGTCTGTTCTAAAAATCTCTACCAATTGCACCCATTCGAAGGCTATTGGACGTTTTCGCAGTTCCCTGTATAATTTCAACAGATATATTGAGAAAAAAATATATTTCTTATTAAATTTAGAGATATGAATAGTTCAATATTCTGTCCTCAGCTCTTTCAAGACTGCGAAATGCATGTGAAGTCATTTGATGTTTGCAGACTGATCTGAATGACGAGTGACCTCCAAGGGAACTATACATTTTTGACTGTTAAGTCTATGACGGAGCCCTATCCCTTTGGTGTGTGGGGCATCTTTCTTTGCATTTGATAGGTATGAGTCAAGCCAAACTACTAAAAAGATAGGTCTTCATCTTCTTGCAAAATTCCAGAAGTGAGGAGGATGCTCGTTCAGGTCGTTCACTGCATTAGGAGCGATGTACGAGAAGGCTTTTTGATATGCGTGGGTTTTGTGCTAGTAGCAGACGAAACAAGTGTAGATTTTTAGAAGGTTCGTAAATTTAGATGTGATTATTGAGGTATGCGGGACAGTGTTATGTAGAGCCTCCAAAGTGTGGGTGAGGAGTTTAAATTGCACCGAAATGTTGGTGCCACCTTCCTCAGGGCAAACAGAAACCAAGAGTCATAGTATGGGTTTAGGCTGGGACCTGTGAAATCACGTGAAACGGCGTCGGCGCACACATGAGGCCTACCCAAACCCTGATTCCTTAATCTTGAACAGTTGTTCTTTAACACAATATTGAATATTCATTGAATTTTGTTTAAACATTGAATATCTCTTGGGTTGTTTATACCCTCTATACGTGAATGTGTGAATTTAGTGTTTATGTCTTAGAATGATTTCGGTATGAGTGTGTCAGTTAGTGTGTGTTTGAGTACGTCTGGGACCCCGATAGGCATGCTCATTGTTATTTGAAATTCTTCATGTATCTATAGCAAATCCTCCTATGTACTGAATTTATTTTCTCATAAATCAATTTAATTTGAAAATAAAACTATTATAAATTTGTTCTTGATTATGCTTTGAATTTTATTGTCTAAGTCCAAGTGTAGATATATTAAAGAGACGATACATTGTACGTTCTGAAATTTATAGGTAGAGACATTCCTTTTCGTATTTATTCTGCCTTTTCCCCTGAATCTCTATCTGCATCTATTTTGCAGGGGTTCCCCTTGTTGCTCCGGGTTGCATGAACCTTGTTTGTTAGGCAACTTTTTTCAACGTGGAAATAAAATCCTCAAATGAAATGTTTACTGAAATAATGTTTCACTGCATCAATATGTGCAAATCGAAATCATTATTTATTCTTGTCACAAAATAAAAATTGAATTGAGTGAAAATTGTTATAAACATCAAAACATTTTATAATGTTGAAATAACATCCGTAAATGGTATAGTTATATTTTTGTATATTTGTCAAATATATTTTGGGTTGTTTCCCTCATGTGTTTAAAAGAAATCAGAACATTCATGAAGCTAGAAATGTTTGTGTGGTTTGGAGGCAAACTTTATTAACTTACAGCAGGCAGTATTTGACAACTGTAACCACCTGTACTCTAGGCGCTGCAGCATAGGGGATGATCCAGAATGTATGAAGACGAGTTAAAGAATTAGAGATACACAGAAGACCCTCCAGAGCATCTTAAGTCATTAGCGGCCATCAAAGTCACAGGGCATGTCTATCTTGATATACAAGGGTTGGGTACATCAACTACCATTTCCAATTGAGAAGAACTGAGAGACATTGGATGCTCCCATCAAACTGTGGTTTTCAATGTTCAAAATTATATATAAAATTACAGTTCTGCAGAACCAATGGTCAGTTCGACAATACTAGATGGCTAGGAACATAACACTGAGGCGTTCCATGATATTTGGGTAATTTAAAAATCATATATTGAAATATTGGGATATTGCATTGCACAACTTCTTGCAGTTGGTGATATCTCGTTGTACACTTGTGGTGTCATTGTGTAGATAGGAATCAATGCACATTTTCATTTCCTTGTTTCCTTGGTACAGTTGGAAAATGCTGGTAAGCAGGTGGATACCATAGTGGCCTCACATGTCTCAAGGTCTCTACCAAGGAATTAAGATTATTTGAATATGCAAATATTTACATATGATGGTCAACAGAGCGGGACATATCCTTGCAGAATCTACTTATAGGTGTCTCCCTTGCATTCATTCAAGCTGGAGCTGAGATTAGCTCTCTAAATAAATACCAGTGTAAGGGTATTAAAAAGCCATGGCTGAACTACTGTTCCATGAGGGAAACAGCCTTTTACCACACAATGCCTTTACCACGCAGCTGCCTTTACTATGCATGCATTTATCATGCAGATGCCTCATACATATAGTAAGCCAGTGGCAGTTGCAACTGAGTAGTATTAGTTAGGACCATGTTTCCATAGGAAAGCATTTTTTTAATTTGCTTATCACTTTGGTGCTGTTTAATTAATCTTCACAAAACTTTCCCAAAAAGTCTTATCCACCTCAGCTCCTTCTTGGAAAGTTTTGGGATGAACAATCAAGCAGAAGCCGAGAAAACAGGAAGGGTTAAAAAATGTGTTTACCCCATTAATTTTTCCATAGGAAAATTAGACACTAATACAGACCAACTAGCTAAATAGAATTACACCAAATTTGGCAGAGAGCTAAAGCTTGGTCGAAATAACATGCTGGTGATTTGGTGATAATCTGTTCAGTAGTTTCAGAGATATAAAGATTCTGTTTTATTTATTACATAGAGTTAGTGAGTTTCCCTCCCATCATACTGTAAAGTTTACAATAGAATGGATTCTTATTACTATTTACTTACCATCTAGTTTGGTTACCTATTGGCAGGGATGAAAATCTTCATCATGTTGGAGCACATTGTATACAAACTTAAGGACTCAGCACATCCTCTCTTGAGAGCAGTAAGTGGTCAGTAGTGGCTAGAATGACTGAGGCCTAATCATTTTCTAAAGAAGTCAGCCAATAAAATGTCTAGTTCTTTCCCAGAATCATCAGTCAACATAACCAATAATAAATAAACTCAAATCAAAATGCGCAACACACCACAGAGTAAGGTGGCTTTTGAACATTCACTTGTCTAATTTCTTTGATATCTGCTTATTGTTTAGGGGGGTGTCACAAAATCTGTTTCAATTTCCCTTGGCAAAGTCATTTGAATGTTATACATATTGCCATTGAGCACACTACCAAGAAATTAATTTGTAACTCATTTGAAAATTACATTTTAGGTCCTAAACCAAGATCAATCAAAAAGGCTGCCAAGCTGGAGCCTCTAAATTGAGCTCCTGAATTCGTGATCACTTTTCTGTGATTAATCCCGCAACAATCTCTGCCATCCACCCGCCAACAGACATTTACCTCATCGCTTAAGTAGAGGGCTCCGGCTGCTCACTCTGAAGCTTACGTACCCGCTGTCAGCTGGCCACTTTGCTGTGTCTGCTGGGGGAAGGCTGCAACGGACATCCAGGGACTCTGTGAAGTTCCAGATCCCTATCATCACGCGCTGATCTGCTGAGTGAACTTGTCGTGCCCCGGTGATCTGGGTGCTGGTCAGCTGCTGCAGCCTTTGCTGATGGGACATGGGCTGATGTGGAGTTCCGGATCCGTTGAGGCATTGAGGCGGAGCCCTGTTGTCTCCGGGCCTGCGCTGGGAGGTCGGTGGTTGCTGCCTTTGGGGGGGACTCGGGCTGCTGTGGTGATCCGGACCCTGTTCCTTAAATCTGGACCTGCTCCCATATTGCAAAGGTTGCTGTACTCATCGAAGCACTCACTGCGCTGAAGTCCTGGTGTTTTCGGGCTCGTGCAAGGAGTTCTAATTTTGTGACGAGACACGGCAGAGACCTGCTGAGCTGAGCTTGTGCCATTGTGCATGAAAGCTGATTAGAGATTGCCGCCCTCAGCTGAGGAGTGCGGCGGAGCACTTGTGTTCTGGGCTTGCGCCTTGGTGGCTGTGGCAGCTGTCCCTGGTCATAGCGGCGCAGCATAGCCCTGGTGTTCTGGCTCACACAGGGAGATTGGCTGTTGCTGCATTGGGGCTGAAGCACAGCTAAGCCCTGTTATATGTGGCTCGTGCCTTTGGCCACGGGGGCTGTACCGAGGGTGCAGCCGTCGCTTGGAGAGTGTGGTGGAGTCCTGGGATTCTGGACTCGCGCCTCAGATCGAAGGCTGAGCTGGGGTCTGTTGGCTTGCTTTTCATTCGGCCTGCCCCCTCCTCCTTGTGGTCACGGTGAAGAGGAGAGGTCTGCGATGAGAGACGTAGCGGAGCCCTGATCACTGGTTCTTGCTTGGGAATCTTGGGCCTCTGCCCTCAGTAGAGAGGCTTGGCTGAGCCCTGATGTTCGGGCTTCTGACCACTCTCAGAAAGAAGCTTTGAATGACATGTTCCCAGACGCCTGCTACTTTTGTGTTTTTGGCTACGCTTTAGGGCAGAATACACTTTTGGATCAAAATGATGATCACTTCTGACAAATTATTATCACCCCAGTGATACTGGGGGTTAGACCAGCTGTGCAGAAAACAGCCAATGGACTTTGACTTTCAACTCAAGCCCAAGTAGATGGGGAAGTGAAAGTAAGGTAGGACTTACTTCCTGCTTTTCCTTGGAGGTGGCCATCTTTGAACAGCAACTAGTTGCACTGCACTATATTTTAATATGCTTCCCTGTATGTCTATGTAGTGCGCTCCTGCGTGTTTATAAAGTGCCAGCTCTCATCACACATCTTTTCTGGACTATACCTTCATGGAACGTTATAATAACCTTTCTCTGTTCTGTTGCTTAAGCTGATACATTTCACTACCCTCTGGTGTCATCTTCCTTATTGACTGCTGTTGATCTCATATGAAGCTGCAATTTCACACTACCCTGGATTGTCATCTCAACAACTAGCTATTGCTTACAGGAGTAGTGGTCAGCCACACCTGGAACCCTTGATCGGATTATTGTTCCCCTAAAATTGAACTACCTCACCCCCCTTACCACCTTTCTTTTGAGTGCTATCCTCCCAGTGGCTCAATCTCCTAATAGCTCCTCAGACCTTCTTGTTCAGGTAGGACTGAATGCTTTTAAGATTGTATACTCCCCAACCTCTCGAAGAAAGCAGCAAAGTCTTTCAATATGCTCAAACGATGTCCGAAAACGCTTTACTCTGACACCTACTTTTCCACAGCAAAGGGTACGGTGGTTACTGACCTCATTTTTTACACTACCAGAAGAGCTCAATGGAGAAGAGCTCAAACTTCTTTGCTTCATTCCAAACCACTGAGCTAAACCCCCCACGGTTTCGGTATAATCATACTACACTCTCCTGTCCTTAATGCTGATCTGACCTTCTCCCTATACAATTAAGGTAACATCCTCATTCAAGCCTCGGACCTTGATCTCAAGACAGAATATTTATGAGGATTAAAAATACACTCAATAACTTGAATCCTGCTAGTCATCATCATATCAGTCTCCCCACTAATGCTGAACCTTCGGTTCCCTCCGCCTCTCTTACCTACCGCTCTGCTTCCCCCTCATTCCCTATGAACCGGTTTGTCATTTCCCTCTTTAAGGAGGGTGAGTGTAATACCTACATACCTAACCCTGACAACACGGAAAATCTTAACCTTGGCTCCTGTACTACAAACTCGAGGGCCCTGCTCCCAGCTTCTTTCCCCAGTACTTCTCACATTTACCCACACCTTACTATCCCCTCTCCCAGTGCGTCCTCCATCTCCTTGGATAAAATCACCTTGCCCACCACCAGTCCTAATCAAGGATTATCTCCGCATCCTCCTGCACCGAGTCCTACTACCCTCTATTCTAATCCTCACCCTTTATTGGACATTACCTGCAATCTCAAGAGGGATTCTATCCCCCTGAAACTGTTGTGAGGGATTTATTCTGCCATCCAACACCCCTCTTCCCAAGGGGACTTACCCGTAATCATACTCTAGGCCGGCCACTGACTGCGTTAGCCTCCCTTTCATTGAGGAGAAGATGGCTGACCTAAAGCATGATCTACATACTGTCAAAGATAACCCACAGACACTTTTCCAGTTCTCTCCAAAGATGGAGAAGTTTTGGAACTGTTATCCTTCCCTGGGGTCTGACCAACCCAGTCCTCCTCTAAGGGCTAAGCACTGCGGGATGAACTTTCTTCTCTCATTTACCTACTTGGCCCTCTCTGGCGAATGCGGCCTCTTCAAAACCACCAGTCTAGGCCCCCTAGGTTTTAGCATCTTCTTATATCGTTGAATGGCTCTGGATTTAGCTCCTCTGACTCTATAACCATCCTCCCAACTATCTCCTCGGACCCTGGTAGAGAACCTAGTGTGAACCTAAGATCTGTGAATAGGGATAACCTACTTCAGATTACCACATCTCACAGAGAAGCAATCACTACCAACTTACACATAAAGTCATTGCTTCTCAACTGCTGATCTGCTGTGAAACACGCAGCAGATATTTCGGAAATAATAATTTTGCAAAACTTAGACCTCATGATCCTTACTGAAACTTGGCTCAATGGCTCCTCCTCTCCAGTTCTCGGCATCTTAATCCCTCCTGTTAATGACATTATCAGATCCGATCGACCTGTTAAAATTGGAGGGGCGGGCATTGCTTGCATACATCGCTCCAGTCTCATGTTGAAACAAACTCAAAAGGCTCTGATGCCCTCCTGTGAGCAACTAGTCACCGAAATCTGGAACAACGACAAGATTGTCTGTGTATGCTACATGATTTATCATCCACCAGGCGATAATCTCCCCTTCATCGAGCAAATGATGGAGTCCATAACCTCATGTTCAGACCAACACAGCCATATCTTCCTCGGAGACTTTAACCTTCATTGGAACGACACTGATGATCCTTTAATGTGTTTCTTTAAGGCCTTCCTCTCTGACCTCTGTTTCACCCAGGTCTGCAAGGGACCTACCCACAACAAGGGCACCACCCTCGACCTTATCATAGCTAAAGACAACATCATTCAACTTGACAACATTCTACCCTTTGACTGGTTGAATCATCACCAAATATCCGTCCGCATCCTGGTAAAGGTCATGCACAGACAGGGCCAACCATGTAAACCAAACAACTGTCTCGTAACCTGAGAGACATCAACATTAGTGATCTAACATCCATTAGCAAGAATAGTCTTCAGCCACCCCCTAACATGAACAATCTGGATGACCTTACTGATCACTACACTAACTCTATGACTAGTATTTTTGACTCTATTGCTCCAAAGCAATTCAAAAGGATTCAAATCAAACAATCCCAACCGTCGTTTACTAGCTCCTTAAATGATGAACCTCGCAAACTTAGGCTTCCAGAGAGAGACTTTGGAGAAACTCTACCGCCACTACTAGCCTCAACCAGTTAAGGAAGATGAGAAGCGCATACAACACACGTATTTGCAATGCTAAAACTGACCATTTCAGGGCTCAGTTTCACAGCACTAAAAACAGACCCAAGAAACTCTTCAAAATCATCAACCAGCAAGCTAGCCACTCTACCAACCATAGCTCAGCACACATAACCTCCTTTCCTAGTTGGTAGGACTTTTCAACTCACTTCTCTGAAAAGGCAAGGAAAATTGAACCTGAGCTGCAAGCTACCACTCCAAATGTGCACCCTTTGAAATCCTTTGTTTCATTGGTGGAACCTATGGAACCTTCTGCAGCGAGTTCACCTTCCTACTAGGGGTGGGCGGAATTTGCGGAATTGCGCTACGCAAATCTCCGCGAAACGGTAAAAAATCTCCGCGAACACGCAGAAATTCCGCGAACACGCGGAATTGCTTGTTCGCGATGCTTTTTTCCTGTTCACAATTGCTGTTTGCGTGCTCTGGGAGAAATATCTCGCGAACACGCATTTTGAGATCGCGAACAAGCAAAAATTTCGCGAAATCGCAGAAAGCAGATTTTTTTAGCAATTTCGCGTTCTCCGCGGAACGCGAAATTACGCAAATTCCGCAAATTCCGCGAGCGGAACGGAATTTACCGCCCAGGCCTACTTCCTACCACATAACTTGCACTCCCAAAAACAATGCATCATGAAAACCTTTCTGCAACCAGATGACACGGAGCTGCACTAATCTGTGGCTTCCCTAAAACCTTCCAATCACTTCAGCGATCCACTACCGGACAAGCTTTTTAAAGATCTCAATTTGGGCATCCTCCCATTGTGGTCCCGGATCATCCAAGAATCCCTCTCACATGAGAGGATTCAAGATTGCCTCAAGTCAGGTCAAATTACTCCCATCCCAAAGAAGCCCAATGCTAACTTAGCTGACCCTAGCAACTTCTGTCCGATCACCATCATCATGACTCTAGCTAAACTGCTTGAGAAATGTGTCCACACTCAGCTCAGCAAGCATACTGAGAAATGTCAGCTCCTTGATCTCTACCCGTCGGGTTTCAGAGTGGGGCATAGTACTGAAACAGCACTAACTCACATAGTTGATGATGCCTTGAGATCCCTTGATCAAAATGTCCCCTGTCTTCTGATCCTTCTTGACCTGTCCTCAGCATTTGACACCATCAACATGAAAACCTAATCGCTCTTCCTCAATATAGGATGGGATTTTCGGGTCCTGTCTTAAACTGGTTTGCCTCTTTCTTACAGAACTGCACCCAAAGAGTCAAAGTTAACCAGTCCCTTGCAACCAGTATCCCAGTCACTATTGGAGTACCTCAAGGCTTCGCACTTTCACCCACTCATTTCAATCTTTTTACGGAACTGCTCTCTGATATTCTGAACCACTCTAACATTCATTACCATATGTATGCTGATGACACTCAACTGCATTTGAAGATCTCCTCTCCAGATGACATCAAAACTTTAAATGATGATCTCCTAAAACCTCAACAATGGTTAACTCATAACCATCTATTGTTTTTTTGTGTTCAAAATATTTTATTGAATTTTTGTTCAAATACAACTAAAAGATAGACAGCACATAAAATATTATGATTAAGCGATAATACTTAAATAACATTGTATATCGTAAGCAAACTCATATAAAAAATTCTTAGGTAATGAAAAAATACATAATCAAAAAAATAACAAAAGGGAGGATAGAAGAGGGGGGGGGGAGGTACAAATATACCAATTGACGTAGAAAATGCAAACAGAGCTACTATATGCCATTATAAAACTAATCAAATGAAGTACACATCTGAATTTAAATTATTCATACAGCATTAAATGGATAAATATTCATCAACAGGTAACCAAAAAGATTGATAAGAGAACAAATTATGAGTGATCCCCTTCATAGATAATTGAGCCCCTCTTCTGGAAAGAATAACCCATGACCATCAAGCATTAACAGATAATACAGAGACATCTTTCCAACAAAAAGTAATGGATTTTAAAGCAGCCGAAATAAGAAAATTAAAAAGTTTACCCTCTAAATCATGTATGTTTTGTGGACGAATGGCAGATTTACAGATTATTAACTGATAGGAAAGATCAAGTTGAAATTTAAAAATCTTCTTAATGATATCCCAAACTTCAGACCAAAATGTAAAAACCAAAGGACAATCAAAAAGCATGTGTTGTAAAGAGCCAGGGTGTGATTTACAATGCCAACAATCAGGAGAGGGGAGAAGTTTAGCTTGGAACAAACGTGATGGAGTCCATATACGATTATAAAGGATATAAGAATTAGTTTGGTAGATTGAAACAGGCAACCACCCAGATATACTATTAAGCCAAATATCTTTCCATGTGTCAGTGGACAAGGAAAGTGAAAGTTCATTATTCCAAAAAGTGGAAATCATCTCTATATTGCTACCTAGAGTATCAGATATTTTTTTATATAAAATAGACACCCCATGAGATGATTTTGAAACTGTTTGAATATAAATTGCTAAGTCAACTGTAACATTAGAGGGGATGGCATTAGGAAAGGAGTCTAAAATTGAATTGCACACATATTGATACTTAATAAGATCAGATTTAAATAAACCAAAACTTGTTTGCAATGTTTCAAAAGAAATAAACGTATTATTAGAATAGACATCTTTAAGATAAAAAATGTCAGCCTTAATCCATGAAAACCAGAAATTAACATTCCTGTTCAATTTAATAACATTACTATACTATAAAGATAATTCAACAGTGTTATTCATGGGGAAAAGAAAAAGCAAGTCAAGATCATTAAATAACATTTTAGTGGATTTAATGATAACTGACTTTTGAATAAATGGTGCATTATTATGCATGGACACCAAAGTAGGTAAAGGAAATGGATTCGTAATTGATTTCTCAATACAGAGCCACGTAGGAGAATTATTTAAAAAGGAGCAATTAAACCATAATGAACTTTGTTTTAAAATAAAAGCTTTATGATAAAGAAAAAAGTCCGGGATACCAAATCCAGCATTACGTTTAGGAACTTTTAATTTTTTATACGCAATACGAGGAGGTTTGTTGTTCCATAAAAACTTTGACAAAAGTTTATCAACATCTTTATAAAACTTTAATGGAAATTGAGTAGGAACCATGGCAAGGGTATAGAATATTTTAGGAGCTATAGTCATTTTAAGAGAATCCATCCTACCCCACCATGAAAGATGTAATGCTGACCATTTAGACGTTTTGTCTTTAATATAGTTTAGGATGAAATCACAATTTAGATTGATTGTCGATTTTATGGAAGAGGAAAATAAAATTCCAAGATATTTTATCTTATTCTTTTGCCAAATAATTTCCTGCATGGGGAGCATATCAGGAGTGCAATAAACATTTAAGGGAAAAAATTCAGTTTTATTAGTATTTAAAGTGTATCCAGAAACTGCAGAATACCTTGTAATAATATCCATTAATGAGGGAAAAGAAGATATAGGGTCACTAACAAATAAAAGCACATCATCCGCATAGGCAAGTGTTTTAACAGTAACATCCTTAATAGTGATTCCTTTAATATGGTCACAATTTCTGATTAAGTTAAGAAAAGGTTCAATGCCAATTAAAAATAAGAGGGGAGAGAGAGGACAACCTTGTCTTGTACCTCTAAAAAGCGAAAATTGAGTTGAAATTTGACCATTAATAAATAAACGAGCAGTAGGGGCAAAATATAAAGCTGAAATCATACGAATAAAGGTATCTCCAAAATTAAATGAGGACAACGTATAGAATAAAAATTGCCAATGAAGTTTATCGAATGCTTTTTCAGCATCTAAGGCCAAAATTCCAGATGGCATCGATAACGTGGGACTTTGTTCAATAATATGTAGCAAAGTTCTCGTATTATTAGCAGAGTATCTATTCTTCATAAAACCAGATTGGTCAGGGTGTATAATAGAATCTAGTATGGGGCCCAATCTAGTAGCAAGTATTTTAGCATATAACTTACAGTCTTGGTTAATTAAAGATATGGGACGATAATTAGATACTCTGGTGGGATCTTTATCTGGTTTTGGAAGTACTATAATTAAAGCTTCTGTAAAAGAACCAGAAGTAGTTCCAGTGGATCCAAAAAACGTAAAAAGTTGATGCAAATATGGTAAAAGGTGTGACTGAAATTCTTTGTAAAATTCCGCAGGGATCCCAGCAGAACCCGGAGATTTGTTCTTTTTAAGAGATTTTATAGCTGATAGGATTTCATCTTTGGTAATAGGTGCATCAAGTCTAGTTTGATTAGATTGTGAAATCTTGGGTAATTTACATGATTTTAAAAAGGAGTCCATTAAGGAAACCTCCAGAAAATCTGGTTTATTATATAATGCCGAGTAGAAATTCATAAATTCATTAACAATTTCATTGTGAGAGAGAGCAATATTACCATGAGGACCAAGAATTGAGTTGATTTGAGTTTTATCTTTTTTTATGCGCAAATAATTAGCTAATAGTTTACCGGATCTATTGGCATTAAAACTAAATCTAGCTTGATTGAATTAAATTCATAGCGCAATTTTTGTAATTTAAATTTATATTGAGGATTGTTGGATGTAATAAAAAGTCGTTCAAATTTCGCAATTTGTTTTTGTAAGTTTTTCACAGTAGCATGAAAGGTTTTATTTTCATGGGCCATAATAGATATTGTGACGCCCCTAATATAAGCTTTGAAAGCATCCCATCTATTTATCATAGAAGTAGACCCTTCAGGATTAAGTATAAAATATTCTTGAATAGCAGCTAAAAGTTTGGGCTTGTTATACTCATTCAAAATTACACCAGTGTTCATTCGCCATCTAGATTGTTTAGTAAAAGTTGACTCCAAGTTCAAAACCAAAGAAATCATCGCATGGTCTGAAATATCAATGTTACCAATATGAGGAGCAGTTTTTGAACCAATTAGATGTCTGGAAACCCATAAACAATCAATTCTAGAATGGGAATTATGAGGGTTTGAAAAGAATGTGTAACATTTTTTTGTAGGAAAATGTAGCCTCCAAATGTCAACTAATTTAGTGGTTTCAATAAAGGATTTGAAAGCAAAATATACCTTAGAAGGGCGAAACTTGGTAAGAGATGATCTATCTAACAAGGGGTCAAAGATGACATTAAAATCACCTCCGACAATTAAAGGAACATTACCAATCTTTAGAACCTCTGTTGTAAGATTAGACCAAAAAATATGATCATCTGCGGTAGGACCATAAACATTTAATAAATATAGAACTGAGTCATAAACTTTAATTTTAACGAGTATATATCTACCATCCTTATCAGATGATTTACTCAAAATTTGACAGTGTAATTTTTTTGCAAAGAGAATAGCTACACCATTTTTTTTACCATTGGCAGGAGAAGAGACAATGGCATCTACCCATTTTTTCTGCATATAATCTAAAATTTTATCATCTATATGAGTCTCTTGTATAAAACAAACATCAGCTTTGCAACAACCAAGGTAATCTAAAATTTTTGTACGTTTAACTGGATGGCACAATCCTTTAACATTTAATGAAATTACTTTAATATCATGGATATTAGCCATAACAGAAGAAAAGAGAAAAGAATACAAGAAGTGAAGGATAAAAGAGGATCAAGAAAATGAGAACAGGTAGCTCCATAGACAGAAGAAGGAAACGAAAAAAAATGAAAAAACATAGGAGAAACGACAAACAGAAGACATAAATGTGAAATGTGAAACGCACACACGCTGTACAAGCATGACCGAAACCGCTGGAGCCCAATAAAGAGAAACTTCATAATTGTGTCAGAAGAAAAAACATAACTGGCAAAAATCAAGTAGCAGAGTCATTGGTATCCATAGAGTGCAGAGACTGCTGATCCAAAAAATGCTTCAAATCTTCTGCACGTTGAAAAGATTTCGAAAAATTATCCTTCCAAATGCGCTTCGTCGATGGATCAAAAAGACCATATTTATAGCCCAAACTGCGAAGTTGCGGGCGAAGAGCCGTGAATTCTTTGCGAATTGAAACAGTTTCTTTGGCATAGTCTTGATGAATAAATATTTTATTCCCATTAACCATCAAAGAAGGGATTTCTCTAGCTGCTTTTCTGATTAAAACCAAATGGTGGTGTCGAAGAACTTTGAAAATCATTTGTCGCGGTTTTGTATGTTGAGGGTTCCTGTGTGAGGGAGTCCTGTGGGCTTTATCAATTTCAAACTTTTCTGAGAATTTAATTTGTAGAAGACCAGGTAATAAATTCTCCAAATATAATCTACAGTTATCCCCCTCAACATTTTCAGGAAGATTAAATATGCGTAAATTATATTGTCTGTTACGATTCTCCAAATCCAATAATGTTGAGCACATAGGAGAAATTTTTGCCACCAGTGGAGTAAATGAGTCAAGTTTGACCTTATTATCGTTTATTTTGATGGAATTATCTGATATTTTCATTGAAAGGCTGGCCATATCTTTACGCACATTTTTTACTTCAGAGGCAATGGTATCTGTATTGACTCGAAGTGCCTGAATTTCCTCCAATATTAAAGACAGCGAAGGTTCAGAAGACTCCACTACTTTTGATTTAGCAGGAGAAGGTGAAATTTGCTGCCTCCTTTTATTAACAGAACTCTTATTCTCCATTTTAAAGTAAAAAGAGTCAAAAATATCATTGCAGACACAAAATAACGAAGGAGGAAATGAGAGCTGTGGAAAACACCAAGGAATGACTGGTGCAGCAGCTAAATTGGGCTGGGGGAGTGGTTAGGCCCAAGCCAGGCCCTTTCCTGAATGATCACTCCGCCCCCTTGACTAAAAGCCTGGCTGTACCTGAGAGCTGTGTAGAGAGCAGGAACCAGGCGGTGAGAAAACCCACTTCAGCTGCGCAGAAACCTCTCAAAACGCTCCACAATGAAGGTTGGTTCCTTAAAAATGCAGCGACCTCCTTTATGCTGCTTTTCTGACAGAATTTCGTCGTTAATGAAGTAAAAACGGGCCGAAAACGCTCGAAGACCTCACGCAGCGGCCATCTTGGATCGCGCGCTCGCGCGTCTCCATAACCATCTATTGTTAAACACACTCAAAACTGAAATCCTTCTGATTGCCCCCCGCAACCACTCTGCACCTACCTTGGACTGGCTCAAACATCTTACTGCGCTGCACTGCCCTCCTCATGTTGTTGATTTGGCTAAATCTTTAGGTATACCCTTGGTAAAATACCTAAATATGCAATATCACATCAGTGCAACTATGAGTCAATCTGCAGCTCAACACAAATCATGCCTTTCCTTTCACTTGAGGACATCCAGCCAGCTGTTCAATACCTAGTTATATCACGCTTAGAATATGGTTTGGTTACCCTTGCTGGGCTACCTAAAACTAGTTTGCCTCCACTTAGAGCCACTCAGAACGCTTCGGCCAGACTCATCACTGGCTCCAATAAACATGACCACATCACGCCAGACCTAATTCAACCTAACTGGCTGACCATTGAAGATAGGATCAGGTTCAAGATAGCTCGTCTGACACACAAAGCTATTCATCACAACACCCTTGTTTAACTGGTAAAAAACCTGAGCTCTCTGGCTCGAGTTAGAACTTAAGTATCTCTAATACCCTATTATTGAAACTCCCAAATTCAATAAGAAAAGAACTTACAATTGTGCTTTCACTGGTCTTGCTCCAAGAATATGGAACGCTCTTCCCCTCCAAGACCAGAACCAACCCATCTACTGGCTCATTCTAAAAACATGTGAAATGGATACTCCTGAATGACCTTCAACAGCATTAACCCGTATATCATCTCAATCTACCTCTTTCTCCAGTCTCAATACTCTTTTTAACGTGTGGTTTCAATTGGGTTTATGTTTCTTCTCACTTGTCCTTTCGATCTACTTTGATCTGCTGAAACCTCACGGGTCCCACTAGATCGGCTGATTCCACATGCCCCCTCTTTGACCTTGTGTTCCCCCTTTTGACCTTTTGGTTGTTATGTTATCTCTTTTGTTGTTGTACTCATACTAACGCCACTTTGTACAGCGCTCTGATACCCATATGGGTCATGTTCGCGCTTTATAAAACTTTTCAAATAAATAAATAAGGTCTTCTGGTCAGACAGTTGAAATCATTAACTGCATCATTGCCCACTACACTGACTGAGTCATAGTTTTTTAACCTATAGTAGCTGGCCAGATATCTATGTTAGTGTTCCACACCTATTGCTACCCAAAATCAATTATGAATTCTGGTGACTCTGCTTACATTATGTCCATATAAGAATGACCTGGTTAAGAATGGAAAGTCACCTAATCTCTGAAAACATCCGGAGAAGTATTGCTAGTGCCTTTCACCCTATGGATGGCATGAAGGAAGAAAGAAAGAAAGAAACACCCCCTTGAATTTTCCTATAGATTCGTAATTTCTTCCTGAAATTAATAGATTTTCTATTATAACCCAACTCTAAAACAGCCTTGAAATCTTATGGTGTACAGTTTTCTGTTCCTCTGTATCAGATACCATCATTGGATTAAGGAAACATGTTTTTTTGTACTCAATAAAAGACACAGTGGATGAAAAGGAACTCTCCATATCTTTTTAGTGCCTTTTCAAATGGCTCTATGCAAAATAGGCTTGACACGTTCTTGCACTCGTTACCTCCCCAGCATCACCTCCTTGCTCACAAAAGGACAATTTAATCTTGTACATAATACAGTTGGACTCCCATAATAATCTATACATTTTCACTGAATAGTCAGGCATAGGAATATATAATATATAACACTCATAAAATGTTTAATATGATGAACTATTTCTACATTTTTAGTAAATAAACATTTAGTATTGTTTGTAAATGCTTCATTTGAAGGCAGTGTTCTCTAACTATATTTGCTTTTTATTACACTATTGGTATATACCAGTATGTATATCTAGAGATGCGGATCCTCCACGATGAATTCGAGGATCCATGCGCCAACAGCAAAGCTTTGATTGGCTGGCCCCAACCTGAGAGGAAAGTTGTGGCTGTCATTTTGTCAATCAGACATGGTTCTTAAAGGGGGTAATAAATTGTAAATAGGATATAAGGGGTCAGGATAGAGGTATCCTGACCCCATGAGACTGATGGAGGGGTCTGTGAGGGGCCCCTTACGGACAAGAAAGTGTCCAAAAATGTATTTTTTTGGCTGCACAAGGATCCGCTGATTCACTGCAGCTCTCAGCCCAGCACCCGTGTGAATCTGCAGTAAATCCACAGATACAGATCGAAAGTAAACAAAATAATACACCCTCTCACAGGCCTACACACACACTCATTAACACATGCATTTACACCTCTACACAACCACTCACAAACCCACTCACATACCCACACAGCCACTCACAACCTCCACTCAGAGATCCAAAAAAACACTCACACATCCACGTACGCACTCATACAGCCACTCACACACCCAATCAGAGATCTAAAACACCACACACACACACACTCACAGACCCTCAAACAGTAGCGGCTCCTGGAGGGAGTGCTGCGGGGCAGTGGGATGGGTGGGGGAGGGGCAGGGTGGGGGGTTGTAATCTATGGCATACAAATGGCGAAGCAGCGTGCGCAATGTAATTTGTTTTATTTATTTATTTATTTATGGACTCACCTCAGTTCGGCCGTATGCTATAGTTTGCTACCCCCCACCCTGCCCCTCCCCCGCCCCTGCCCCACTGCCCCACAAAACCCCCTCCAGGAGCTGCTACTGCCCTCATAGTCACTCACAAACCCACTCACAGACCCTCACAGCCAGTCACGCCAGCACTGACATACCCACCACACACTCACACATCCACTTACACACCCACACAACTACTCACACATCATGATCATATGCAAAGTTTAGTTAGGAAAGAGCATAAAAAACTGTAGAAATACACTCAAAAAACCAAAGGTTACAAGGATGTTATAGTTAGGAAAAAGCAGTGAAAAACAGTAGAAATTCACTGATGAAACCAAAGGTTGCAGCAATGGTATAGTTAGGAAACAGAATCAAAAACAACTTTGAAATTCACTACGAAACCAAAGGTTACAATGACGTTATAGTTAGGTTAAGATTTTACACACACAGAAATATAGAAATTCAGCAGTTATAGTTATCTCAACTAAATATATCCTGTGCCCTAAGGTAACTATAACTCTCCACCTCACTATACACTGCTAATTACCCCACATATTACATTACTCATGACACCTTCTATGACATTATTGATAATTTCACAGCATCATTTGCATGGTTTAGGTGCGGGTTATAGTTACCTTTGGGCAAGAGTATTCACTTTAGAAACTAGAGATTTGTATATGTGTGTAAGCCTGGGCGGAGCAGGTGTAGTGCTTCTTCGCGAAGTTCCACAGAGTTGGAAAGCAACTCCGTGGAACTTTGCTCCACTCCTCTCCCTCCCCCCTCCCAAAATGAATAAAAGTAATTAAAAGGCACTTACCTGCCCCGTGGCTGCCTCCTCCTCGACATCGCCGCTCTCCTGCCTACTCCTCGCAGTCCTACTTCACTAATTACCCCTACGTGGTACGCCTTGCGCGTGCACATGCGCATGCGCAAGACATTCAGTTAAAAAAAATTAAAAACATGTCTCTTCTGAGGTTCCGTGCGAGACGGGACGCCACTTTCTGAGTGGTGACGAATATGGATGAGTTTGGTATCTATGAACCGCAAATGACGAGTATAGTGGGTGTACGAAGTTTCGCTATGCAGCCACGTATGGTTCGCCTCATTTTTGGGTTCGTTCATCCGAGCCCTCGGGTTCCATTTTAGATACAGCGTCCATTTTGTTTCTTGCCCTCAGGTAGCCAGCGAACGGGCTTCTTGTCCGCTTCGTGACCCTGGAACTTTCAAGCTTACACGAAGGACACGTGTTCCTTTGAGGTGACTTTTATGATGAGGGAATAACGCGACTAAAGCAGATGGCCCCGCTCGAGGCTCATCTTGCCGCTCCGGTCTATTGTTTTAGCCACGCATACATTAGACACGAGGTCTTTGACCCTCTATCGAGTTTCCTTTATTGCCCCCAACACTCTTTTCTAACCTGTTGTGCATCCTTGTCCTTTCCTTACATCTGTTTTCCGTCCTTCCTCTTAATGCGTTTATGGTTAGGATGGAATGTGTTTATCGCGGAGGGGATATGTTTTTACAGTTGGGAACCGGCAAGACTGTTGTAATTATGTTCCGGCCTCTTGAAACATGAATGCGACCCTTTTGCAGTTTATTGTGGGAACTGAGCTGTAACCTTTGTTCACCATACTGTGCTATGGCCGAAACCTGTATAAAAGGAGCGATCCACTTCTACGAATTTGAAGCAGTCTCCGAGAACCTACACGTTGTGTACTTCTTGTGACCTCTGTATCCCTGCAGTAAATAAACGCTGATCTCTGACGTCGCTGGAAGTGTCCCGTGTCTCTGTGTTTGGTACGCCAGAACAGGTAACCCACGAAGGTTTCAGGTGTTGTTCCCTGGCACCGCTGGGTCTTAAGAATAACCCAGTCCTTCAGTTGGCGCCCAACGTGGGGCGACATCAACGGTACCGGTCCAAAGCCCGACGATCGTGAGGAACTTCGTGTGAAATCTCCGAGGGAAGGTGCACCCCGCTTCATCGATCCAGTTGTCGAAATAAGTGGCCCGACGTCTTTCCCCGCGAAGATCCCCGCCTCCTGACGGCTGCGACGGACCGATGCCCTGACTGTCGACCTGTTTTGGCGCCTGGCGTAGTCCTTTGAACGGCGAGACGATCAACGGGCCTTCCTGGTGACGCCATTGTTCTTTCAGTTAAGTATTTGTGGGTCGCTCCCAGTGTTGCTTTGTTGTTTGCATGGTTCCATAGCATTCGTGGTTCTTAGTTGTTGGGTTTTATTTGACGATTGCAATTGCCAAAAACCGAGGGTCTTGCATTTTTGCGAGGACATCGTAATCCGATAGCCCTTGAAGTTTGTATACTCGGTTAGTGTGCACGATGCCTGGCCGTAATACTTTGTTTGGGTTTCTTAAATGTTGCAGCATGGATTCCCGGCTGGAGGATTCATGTCCGATACCTCCGGCTGGAACTCCGCTTTACGAGCTCTATAGTCGCCATGGCGTGGGTCCTATCGTATATAATGCATATTGGGTTCGTTACACTAAAAAGGATGGTGTCCTTAGTTGGCCACCTCATGGTAGTTTCGAGACTGCCATTTTAGATAACTTGGAAGCTAAATTATTTAAAAAGAAAGCTAGGCCGGCCATGTTTGATTCCTTCCGGTTATGGCGGAAAGAGGCCAAACAGAAAGAAATCAAACAGAATAAGAAAAATAAACGAGAGGGTGTTATTACGGTGATGCGCAATGCAGAACAATATCAGTTAGATAAAGATGAGAAAGAGCAGGAAGTTAGTGCTCGGCTTCACCACATGGCAGTGGACAAATGTTATCCGGCGCTACCTTCTACGACCGATAAGGCAGGAGAAGAATCGGTGGAAGATTCGCTTTTGTCTTATCTGATGAAATCGCCACCTCCCTATGCTCCTGATGTTATGGGTCCCGTTCGTCCACCTCTTCCTCAACCCGCTGGTTTGGCGGCTGCTGGTCAGCCCGCCGTTCCTCCCGTACTCCCGAATCCCCTTGGGCCACAGTTCTTACATCCTCTTGTCCCGGCTTCTCTCCCTACTGCGCCTTTCCAAGTTCCTCCTCAGCCTGTCGTTCCCGCTACTCCTGCTGCTGCGTCTACTTCTATCGTTTCCACCCCTATGGCTGCTACGCCTGCATCTTCGTCTTCTTCTCCTTCTGTTCGTAGTCGTCTTTTGACTGCTGTTTCTTCTCTTTATTCTCCGCTTTTTGGGCCGATACTTGGCTCGACTCTTTCAGATATTGCTCAAAGACGCAGTCAGCTTCCTGATGGTAGGGAACGTGAATCGTTGGTGAAAACTGCATGTAGGTGGATTCGCAACCCTGTTAAATACACCCCACGTGTAGTGTTCGAAACGTTTTCTCAGTTTAATGTGCCCACGCAACGGTTTGTGTTCGAAGAATTGTGTAAGTCATTGAAAGAGGAGTGGGACGATGATATAGCTGATGATATACCACCTGAGGTTTCCGAGCTACAGCTTCGGTTTGCCACGGGTGTCATTGTAGGTGACAAAGTTCGAGAGGCTCTGGAACGCTTGTTATCCTTTCGATGTACAGTGCAACCGCGTGCGCTGTTTAAGGACGCGACCGCGGAATGGATGGCACAACCTGGCCAATATCCTATGCGGGAAGTTCCCCCGGTATGGATGCCAGGTGACGCTGCTGCTAACCCTCCTGTCCCAGGCCATTTCCAGAGGGTGTGGATACACCTCCCTTGGAAGCGATCGGAGGTTTTGCAAGTGAAGCAATCCCTACCTGATCCCCGTAAGAATCCTGCAGGGTACTATAAAGAACTGTCCCAATTGGTGGATGCTACTGTTATGAACCTAGCCGATGTCGATATGTTGTTTGGCAATGTGGTGCCTCAGCCGATTTGGGCGAAAATTCGTCACGAGAATCACGTGGCCGAGTTAGGCGGTGACTGGGCTGCCCTTACAGCGGCAGATGCCCGGCAGGTCGGTGGGGCTAAACCCGAACAGATTATTGTGGCTTTGCCCCAGAGGATAATTACCCTCATGAAAACGCTTATGCCTGCGATGCGCGTCAATTGGGACAAATTATCGGCGTGCAGGCAAAAGAGAGATGAAAGTGTTTCCGATTTCTTTACGAGATTTGAGGAAGCGTTCATTGACCATAGTGGTCAGGACATGGGTTCCGAGGGTGGTCAGCGGCTGTTCGTTGATAAGTTTGTATCGAATTTGTTGCCCGACCTTAGCAACAAGTTGAAGAATTCTGAGAGTGCGTGGGCTGTTTCTACCACTGCCCAAATATTGGCTACGGCCCAATATTACGAGAATAGAGAAAAGGAGGAAAGTGAGCGTGCAGAAAAGAAAACGAAGGATCTCAAAACTAAGGTCTTGTTGCAGCAAGCCTACCCACCGCGTCCGAATTTCAGTGATACACAGCAGCCAAACAGATCGCAATCACAGTTCTCTAGATCACAGCCGCGAAATGTTTCGCCTGCGCCTCGCCCTGTGCTGGGCTATAATCAATGTGCATATTGCCGTGGGGAGGGCCATTTGAAGTTTGACTGTCCGGTTCTCCGTGATAGGAACAATGGTGTGTCGGCTCGAGGAGGACGTAGTGGCCCTCAACAGGTTTCTCGTGGTAGAGGTCGCGGAGTTACCCAGAATCAGGCCGAACGCTTTGCAACGTCTTCGGACTCGCAAAATTGTTTCGATAGGCGCGAACCATCGTCCGGTCGGTCTACACAGTATCATGTAGATGATTGTTATGTTGAGTGTGATGTTGATGCGGACGGTATCTACTAGGACAGCCATAGACAAAGGAAGGGAGAAGTATCAGTTCCGGTTGATCAGAGAGGGCCATATGTTGCAGTAGCCACTATGGGCATTGTTGAACCTTTTCTGTTGGACACTGGTGCGGCAAAAAGTTCCATCATGCATTCAAAACTCCCTGGCGCGCCTTTGTCTGGCTTAACGAATGTTTCCGTTGGATTTTCTGGCGCCCCCGTTAGTAATCCAGTTTCTAGCCCTTTGCCCCTTACAATCGGGTCTCATGAGCTGGAAGCTCCTTTGATTTTGACTACTGGTTGTGGTGAGAATCTTTTGGGTTTAGATTTGTTGAAAAGGTTACATGCGACTTTGTACTGTTCTCCTACGGGTGTGGAGCTCACGTTGGGTAAGAGCGTGATTTCCCCTATGTATTTATCGATCGACAAGCTCCCATCAGAATTGAGATCTCTTCCAGACTCCTTGTGGGCGACAGGTCCCAATGACGTGGGCCTGTTGGATATACCACCTTATGTTGTCCAACTGAAAGTTGGTGCGCGTTTGCCACGTATACCTCAGTATCGTATTTCCCTTGATGGTGAAAGGGCACTATTAGCGATCATTTATGATTTGATCGGCAAGGATGTTATTGAGGAGACACGAGGTAATGTGTGCAATAGTCCCGTGTTGCCTATTCTGAAACGAACGGATCCCTCCAAGCCTCCCGTGTATCGTCTAGTTATCGACTTACGGGAGGTGAATAAAGTAGTTGTTCCGCAATTTCCTGTGGTGCCAGATATTACAGCTTTACTGACTCTGATTCCAGCCACTGCATCATGGTTCTCGGTCATCGATCTGAAGAATGCGTTCTTTAGCATTCCAATTGCTGAGGAAAGCAGAGATTTGTTTGGTTTCTCATTAGGTGGTCGTAGCTTCAGATTCAAACGCGCTCCACAGGGCTACTGTGAGAGTCCATCAATCTACAGTCAAGCTCTTAAGAGTCAGCTTGATGCGTTTGTGTTACCGGCTGGTGCAGCCTTGATTCAGTACGTTGATGATCTGTTAGTTGCTGCTGACACTGAACAGCTCTGTAGAGCCGCTACAGTGTCTTTGTTACAGCATCTCTGTGCTTTACATCATAAAGTGTCATCTTCCAAACTACAATATTGTTGTCAAGAAGTTACCTATCTCGGTCACTTATTGTCAAAGGCGGGAAGAAGGTTGACCCCTGAACGAATTGCGGCAATTGCTCGAATGCCGGTGCCAGCAACTCAGAGAGATGTGCGTGCCTTTTTAGGTATCACGTCATACTGCAGACAGTGGATCCCGAATTTTTCATTGTTAGCGAAGCCATTGGTAGCTCTCACGTGCAAGGACGTTTCGACTCCTTTGCCTTGGACGGAGGAATGTCAGAAAAGTTTTTCTGAACTACGTGATGCGCTGTGTTCGGCTCCTGTGTTAGGTACTCCTGATTACAGCAAGCCTTTCACATTATACGTCCATGAGAGGGACGGTTGTGCGTTGAGTGTTCTAACGCAACAATTTGGTGATAAGCAGCGTCCGTGTGCATATTTTTCCTCGACCTTAGACCCGGTGGCTAGAGCGTTGCCAAGTTGCTTGAGGGCGACAGCGGCAGCTGCGGCGTCTATTCGGCAGTCCGCAGGTCTGGTCATGGACAATATGCTCATAGTAATGGTTCCGCATGCAGTTGATACTCTCTTGAATCGGACAAAAACTCAACATCTGACGAGTGCAAGGTTGTCTGGGTACGAGCTGACCCTTTTGGCAAGTCACGTACAGATCAAGCGTTGTAATGTACTGAATCCGGCGACATTGTTGCCGATTAATATGGAATCAGATGATGTGCTACCACATGATTGTTATTTACGGACTGAGGAAGAAACAAAAGGTCGTGTGGACCTGAAAAACACTCCTTTGTCAGATCCCGATGGTACTTTGTATGTGGATGGCTCTTGCTTCAAGTTGCCGAATGGTGATGTGACGACTGCGTATGCTGTAGTGACGTTGAGTACGGTTGTGGAAACTGCAAGATTGAACCAGAATTCCGCGCAAGCGGCAGAGTTAATTGCATTGACAAGAGCGTGTGTTTTGTCGAAGGGAAAGCGAGTGAATGTGTTTACTGACAGTCAGTATGCGTTTGGTGTTGCGCACAATTTTGGAAGATTGTGGAGAGAAAGAGGATTTATGACATCGCATGGTACGAAGATCCAACACGGGCATCTCGTGAATGATCTTTTGGATGCACTCACATTGCCTAAACAAGTGGCGATCGTCAAATGTAGTGCACATCGGAAAGTGACGGATGATGTTGGTCGTGGTAATGCATTTGCGGATGAGATTGCTAAAGAAACGGCTAAGAATCTTGCGACTCGAATGTATGTCACGAGTTTAGTGAGGTGGCCGGCGGAGACTGGTATGTGTGAAAATACTGTTGAAAGTGTGAAAGCAATTCAGAACGAAGCTACGGAAGCTGAAAAGACCAAGTGGAAAGAAAGTACAGGGAAATTGGATATGCATGGATGTTGGGTTGACCTGACGGAATGCCAGAGGTGGATGTTACCAGACGCATATGTATTAGCTGTTGTGACGATGGCTCATGGGTTGTCACATATCAGTGCGAAAGGAATATGTAAGTTCTTGTCTCCTGTATGGAGGAATGATGATATCGCTAAGTGTGCCGAAAGAGTGGTTAAGAATTGTATGGTGTGTTTGATGCATAATCCCGGAAAAGGCACCCCCACTCCACCTGGTCATTTCGCTCCTCCTGTTTGTCCCTTTGAGGTTATCCAGCTGGACTTCATCCATATGGAGAGATGCAATAATCTGAAGTATGTTTTGGTTGTGGTTTGCGCGTTCTCCAGATGGATTGAGGCCTATCCTCTTAAGGATAATACTGCCCTGTCCACAGCAAAAATCCTGCTGAAGGAATACTTTCCTCGGTACGGAATGCCCCGGATTGTATGGTCGGATAGTGGGAGAGAGTTTGTGGGAAGTGTAATGCAGAGTGTGTGTAAGGGCCTTGGAATTCGTCAGAAATTCCACAGTGCTAATCATCCTCAGGCAGCGGGTTTGGTTGAAGGGTACAATGGTACCCTGAAGCTGAAACTTGCCAAGATTCAAGCTACGACTGGTCTGTCATGGCCTGATGCCTTGCCTCTGGCTCTCCTATCGACCAGAGCGACTGTACACTCTCGAGTAGGGCTCAGCCCATATGAGATTGTGTTCGGTCGCCCTGCGAATATTTGGGGAGTCCCGAGACCTAGGGCTTTTGATAGTCTTGAATATCCAATGTTGATCGATTACTTGCATGATTTGACCACTAAACTACGGTTAATTCACCAACAGGTCTTTGAAGCTCTACCAGCGCAGACAGAGGGTCCTGGACACCAGCTTCGGCCAGGAGATTGGGTGGTTACCCGAAACTTTGGTCGAAAGCGTAATTTGGAGCCAAGATTCGTCGGACCCCACCAAGTCTTGTTGACAACGAGGACAGCGGTTCGACTGGCGGGCCGGAAAAATTGGGTTCATGCCAGCCACACAAAGAAGGTACCGATCCCCTTACCAACCGACTGTTGGGTGAGAACTGGGATTTCGGCCGCAGAAACTGAGACTCCTTTGCGCTTTGTGCCATTTAGCGACGCTCACCCTGTGGAGGAGGATTCGTCATTGTCAGATCCACAGGTGGAGTCATTAGTAGCAGAGAACCCAAGGTCCGACTCGTCATCTGTTTCATTGAACACTGTTGCGCCATCTGAACAATTGTTCGTAGAGCAAACTCGACCTGGAAGAAGTCGATACTTTCTTCGTTCAAGGACTAATAAAAATTGACAGTATAGTGGTCTTTAACGTTACGAATATTATGAACAATTACATCCTTTCTTTCTGAGTTTTTTTGTGCTTTCCACTGCTAAGAGACTTGTAATAAATCGAGGAAACCTCGCCATCCGGGTCACCGTAGGGCCGTGCGGGTACTTCTTTCTGTTTAGCAGGTTTCTGACGTTAGGTTGGTTATTTTTGTCGATCTCTGGGAACTCCTGGGGATTGATAATCGCTACTCAGAACGAAGTGCGTCAAGTACGTCACGGACGGTTTGTAGAGGATGGCATTCTCTAAGCTAGTGGACGAAGAAAGGGTGTCAGCGCAGAGATCAGAGTTATGGAGGGTTGTACAAACAAAATGTTTTCTGTTTCAGGTGTTTCTATTGTTTCTAACTGTATCTATGTTATTGGTGGGTGGAGTATATTTCGGAGTATCGTTGTTCTTGCCTTCTGTTTCACCTACCTCTGCTCTTAACCTAAGTTCCCTCACCACTGTTTCCCCACATTCCTTTCATCCTTTGCCTCAACATGAGCAGGTTAGACGTGCGGAATTTATGAATAATTCCTTTATTCAACTCCTACATCAGCATCAGTTGGTGGTGAATACTACCAATTGTTGGGTGTGTGGGTTAATGCCACACACTATGGATAGGGGTATTCCGTATTTGGTCCTTCCATACAGCTCCCAGGGTTCAGCTCGAGCATTCCAAACTATGTTTCGCAGTGCACTAGATTCCTACCCCAGTCGAGAGCCACGGTCTGTCAACTTTGGTCCTGGGCCATACCACAAGCCTTTGGCGATAGCCATAGCAGATCTGGATAGAGATGTTTTTGATGCATCACTCATTCCAGATGAAGAAGTGCAGGCCTATAAGGATCTGAGCGAGACTGAGTATAGTACGTCAGTGGGTGATAGACAACTTAAGAGCTCGTCCCCAATATGGATTGTACCGCACCTTGGAAATCTCTGTTTGCAGGGTTTGGGTCGAAATCCGAGAGCACAACTTGGGAACAGTGCTTGCACTGAAACGTACGTCCTACCGATGCTCTCCTCCCCTGTTTTTCTGACTGCTAAGGGCACCTATTTTGTGTGTTATGAACGCGCATATACATGGTTACCCCGCGATTTTTCGGGTACCTGTTATATTGCGAATCTTTTGCCTCCAACCTTCACAGTTGCTTCGGACTACCACAAAACTAGAGTCATGAGAGGCGTTATTAGCAAAGAGGATACTGCTGGTCAAGAAGCAGGAGACTTCTTTAAGGGTTTCTTGCCGTTTTGGGGACCTATGGTTAATAGTAGGAACCTAAGACAGTTGACCCGTGTGGTAGAGTCGACTGCTAATATTACTGCAAATGCCCTTGGTAATCTAACAGCTGAACTACAGGCGGATAGACTCATGACGCTGCAGAACCGTATGGTTCTAGACGTTGTTCTTGCAGATAGAGGGGGCGTGTGTAAAATTATCCATTCGAGTTGTTGCATTTTTATTCCTGACAATGCTCCAACTGTTTATCAAGCCATCTCGAAGTTGCACAAGATTTCCGAGTCCATACACGTGGACGAAGGTAATTGGACGCTCCTAGGATGGTTTTGGGGCTTGATGTCAACCTGGGGTTGGAAGATTCTAATGATCGTAGGGGCTGTTGTAGCATTTCTGTTCACGTGTTGTCTTTGCGTGCAGTGTGGTCCTGCCTTATGTGGCCTATGTGCTACGACGTGTATAGGGCGGCCATCTGTTACCAAGGAGACATTGATGGATAGAATGATGTTCCAGCAGCAGCTGAACGATCTGATGAATATCGATATAGATTCCGATCTTGACTAGTGCTTGCCTACATGAGGGCAAAAGGAGCGTCTGAGGTTCCGTGCGAGACGGGACGCCACTTTCTGAGTGGTGACGAATATGGATGAGTTTGGTATCTATGAACCGCAAATGACGAGTATAGTGGGTGTACGAAGTTTCGCTATGCAGCCACGTATGGTTCGCCTCATTTTTGGGTTCGTTCATCCGAGCCCTCGGGTTCCATTTTAGATACAGCGTCCATTTTGTTTCTTGCCCTCAGGTAGCCAGCGAACGGGCTTCTTGTCCGCTTCGTGACCCTGGAACTTTCAAGCTTACACGAAGGACACGTGTTCCTTTGAGGTGACTTTTATGATGAGGGAATAACGCGACTAAAGCAGATGGCCCCGCTCGAGGCTCATCTTGCCGCTCCGGTCTATTGTTTTAGCCACGCATACATTAGACACGAGGTCTTTGACCCTCTATCGAGTTTCCTTTATTGCCCCCAACACTCTTTTCTAACCTGTTGTGCATCCTTGTCCTTTCCTTACATCTGTTTTCCGTCCTTCCTCTTAATGCGTTTATGGTTAGGATGGAATGTGTTTATCGCGGAGGGGATATGTTTTTACAGTTGGGAACCGGCAAGACTGTTGTAATTATGTTCCGGCCTCTTGAAACATGAATGCGACCCTTTTGCAGTTTATTGTGGGAACTGAGCTGTAACCTTTGTTCACCATACTGTGCTATGGCCGAAACCTGTATAAAAGGAGCGATCCACTTCTACGAATTTGAAGCAGTCTCCGAGAACCTACACGTTGTGTACTTCTTGTGACCTCTGTATCCCTGCAGTAAATAAACGCTGATCTCTGACGTCGCTGGAAGTGTCCCGTGTCTCTGTGTTTGGTACGCCAGAACAGGTAACCCACGAAGGTTTCAGGTGTTGTTCCCTGGCACCGCTGGGTCTTAAGAATAACCCAGTCCTTCACTTCTGTTAATCTATCCTGATTCTTTGTCATGTCTTCATACAGAAGCAGCACCAAAATGCCCTCAGGCAATCCAGCGCTTTATAAATATACATTTCATTTCAGTTTAAACAGTAATTATGCGTTTCTTTATTCATGTTTTACATTCACAATTACACTTCAAGTTAAATCTGTACATGTAAACGTATTCTTTTGCTCATGTTTTGCAGTAACAAGTGTGCATGTATAATCATGCATTTCAATTGCACATTTAGGGCCTTATTACGATGAGGCTCGGAAAGCCTCTGACCACAGGTTGGAGGCTTTACAAGCCTCATCATGGTTTCAATTCTGATCGCTGTATTACAATGCAGGCGGTCGAAACTGAAAATGGCTGGTCATTCTGGCTGGATTCTGACTGGTCAGGGGAGCCCGTCAGGCAGTCAGAGATGGCACATAATCCCAATGGACGGCGTTTCCGCTGTTGGGATTACGATGCTCGATTTCTGACAGACTTTCCATGCCAAACTTACGAACATAGGAAACCTGTCGGAAAGTGAGTTTGGGAACTCCTAGAAGAGCCTCCTTCCCCCTTCGGCTTCTGGGTGGGGGCCGAGGGGCACCTATGGTGCCTCCCGGTTAATCCTTGCACCGCATGGCTGGCACCTTGAGGTGTCTGCCACACGGTGCAGCGATTAACAGAATCTCCCATTTCTGTATGGAAGCTTGTACTATGGTCGGTTTAGGGTCACAGCACAAGCTCCCATACAGAAATTGAAGTATGTGACCGCACCATGTGTGATCGCATTGTGATTGCAGTGTCGGGACCGCTGACCAGAGGTCGGTCCGTCCAGAGACTGCCACGGTGTCAGTCGGAGGTACATAATCATGATTTACTTTAGCTAGAGAAAGGTTTATTGTTTGCATCAGAGGGCTGATAGAGAGGCCTGGGAGGCTGATAGAGAGGCCTGGGAGAAACTTGGCAGTGAACGCGGAGAAACAATGGTCAAAAATAAACTTTCTGTACATCGTGTACTAGGAGAGCAGGATGCTCAAGGCAGGGAATGTCAGCCTGAGTTCAATGCATTGGGAATTCAGAGCTATGTTGCAGATACACTCCAGCAGTGCTGTGATTGGTTCATGGTGGTGTGGGGGAGATAAGATGTTACTGAGACTCCTGTTACATTTATATTGGTGTTCTTATAGTTTGAGTTAAGAGTGATCCCCTTTAGACTTGGAGAGGTACAGACCTTACTGCTTGTCCTCTTCCTGCAAGTGGGAAGCCTTATTCTAAACTCTTATTTTCTTTACTATTGGACTTCTGACACCTTCCTCTTTGTTTGCTCCTGTAGTGGAAACGGAGTTCTATGTACACACATTGCTATGTTAGCATAAGCGCCTTAGATGTAAAATGCCATCTTGCCACTTTTGCTGCTTTTCAACACAACACTGCAGGTAGCTGTTATTACAAGAAAAACTGCTTGCTTGCTTGTTCTTCACATGAGAATGGTCTGTTGTTCACATCCCTAGACGTGCACCGTGACCTTAGTCTGAACACTGTGTGCAGAAGCCGTCAAGGTCAAATAAAAATGTATGCTTTTGAATTAATATTGATCGGCCCACGCTCTATCCATAACACACATACAGCTGCAAATATCTGAAACTCGGGTGCCTTTAATATTGCATTTGCATGCATGATTCAGACACTTGGGCGAAACCTTTTCCAAATACAGAGCAGAGCTGATCCTGTGATGTGGTTCACCTAAGCTGATATTTACGGTATGAGGTTCCCCATTCAAGCCTAGAGACCTTCTATTAGTTTCATAAAACTAGCTTACTTGTGAAGGTAGGAAGGTTGTATTCCACTATCATTTGTAATATGATTTCTCCCTTCTCTTTCTATGGTATTGTAACAATGCTGATGGTTTTGTTTTTAATCATTTGTCTGGTTAGGTTAGCCAAAGTACTGCACCTTCGGGCACGTAGTTAAAAATAAACATTTTAAACTTTACTGTGTCTCTGATTACTCTTGTTCTGGACTGATATGAGAATAATAACGAAAAGGTGTTTCTGATTCCCACCATTCCTGAGAGTACTCTAAGTCGCTTGTTCTGGGTTGTCTAATCATTAATAGCTGCGAGATGATACGGAGACCCAATGAGACACTGATGCTAGTCGGATAGGGGTTCTGGGTACTTGGTGAGGTGAGTTTTTGGTACACCGCAATTCACTGAACTCCTGGATCCCTGCGCATAGTTCTGTGCATGATATAAAGTACAATGGTTCTGTCGGGTATAACCACACAATTACTTTGCTTTGCAATTGAATTTAAAGAAAGCTGAATGTATCAATCAACAAAAGAATGATCAAACGAAAATTGTATTTAAGAAGAACACATGAAAAAATAAACAATGAGAATGCACAACCACGGTAGAATCATATTTGCTGGGTGGCAAGGTATTCTTTATATATAAATTGCATCATTTATATTATCACCCATAAAATTCTTTTTAGCAAAAAAAGGCTGCCAAAGTTGTGAACATTAGAGTGAATTTGTGAATAAGTGACATAGGGCCTCATGTAGGTAGCGTACCAGTTACCACTTCTTAAATACCGAGCCATACCGACTCGGTATTTAAGAAGTGGTAACTCGTATGTAGGTAATGAGTCGGTAATTTTTACCGATTCGTTACTAGTCGGTGATTACCGAATCGGTATTTACCGATTCGGTAATGAGGCATACCTTCCCATTGATGGGAAGGTATGCCTCATTACCGAATCGGTAAATACCGATTCGGTAATGGGGGGAACACATACAAGGGTGGCAGGGTGTCACATTGACACCCTGTTGCACCCCTGTTTCGGCCATGTGTGCACATATGGCACACATACATGCCCTAAGGGCATGTATGTATGCCACATTGCACACAGCTACGCGCGTAAAAATGCATTTACACATACATTCATTATTTACCACCAACTATAAGTTGGTGGTAAATACCGACTCATAAACACACACACACACTCCCCCTACATCTCGATTTTGCTTTCGGAATTTACCGAATCGGTAAAATTACCGATTCGGAAAAGTTACCGATTCGGTAACATTACCGATTCGGTATTATTACCGAATCGGTAATTTTACAGATTCGGTAAATTCCGAATTCCCCCTACATACCAATGGCCAAAATACCGGTCGGTAACGGTATTATTACCGAAAATCGGCCGTTACCGACCGGTATTTGGCTTCCTACATGAGGCCCCAAGTGACATAAGTGACACAATTGGTGCGTAATATATACAAAATGAATAGAAAAAATATATATACATAATAAAACAGGCCAGTATAAAGAAGAGCAATGACACTGTTTCCAGAGATGACTTAAGTTCTTTATAAAACAAGGTCTTGAACTGGGCCTAGGTGCTGTCGACGTTTTAACCCTATATATGCGATCTTAAATCGTCATGCGGGTCTTCATCAGGACTAAAAATACACAATGGCAACCTAACAAATAGTCTAGGAGGGCCTTGTATTGGCACGATGTGGAGCAGAATCACTCATCCAATGGAATTCTTAAAGGTAAATATCAAGTGCTGGCAATGAAGCTCAGCCGAATGTGGAGTAACCGTCAGACTCAATTTAGAAGGAATGTTGTTTGAAGGGTCCTTCTACCAGCGTCTTGGAAAATGGAAACCGGAACACATCACAGTAACCGCGTCAAATCCTGCCATTCAGCCACCTTTCGTCAATGGGGAAAAGCCGAAACGCGAATCCAAATTAATCTCTTTAATCATACTTAGTGATTCCTAGTCCTTATTGTGTGTCACACGGAATTCACAAGTTAAATTGTATTTTTGATGTTTTCTCGCTTTCAATGCTTTATGTCAGCTATAAAAGGTTTATTTGCCCGATGGGGATAACCCTATGATGACTTGACTAAGAAATCACATTTGTAAGATCCAGGATGCTAAAGAGTAGGTGCAGATAATACAAGTGAAGCCTACTGGCTTTGTCTGAGTAGCTCCAAGAATTTTGCACTAGCAGGTAAATATGGAAATTTTGAAGCTCACCATGGTAGTTTAGGGGATGATCCTTTGCTCAGGTGATTTTGACACAGCACTTCCTTTGATGTTCTTGTGGTCGTTCCGTGGTCCCTGCTGGTTTCCTGGTGCCCAGCATTGTTGTTGTGTGCTGGTATAGGGAATTATTTCATCCACTTCTCTCCCACCCTCACACTTGAATGTACAGGCCATTGGAAATTGGTGCTCCATGCTCTCCAACTCCTGTGAGGAAAACTGCAACACGAGTACCCCGGGCGAAGACGTCCGCTCCGCCCGTGGAGTGTGCTGAGATTTGCCTTCTCCACGTTCCGCGGAGAACGAGGAGAAGGCAAATCTCTGCACACTCCGGGGACGGAGCGGAGTTGGCCAGCCCCCACCCCCACTATTAACAACTAAGTAAACATTAATTAAAAATACATTTAAAAGTTTTAAAACCACAAACATCTGTACTGCGGCATCCCCGGGCTGCCCTCCTCCCCTTCCTCGCCCTATCGATAATCCTTGTGAAAACTGCGCATGTTTACTTAGTTGTTAATAGGGGGGTGGAGGCAGGTGGCGTAGTGAAGCTCAACGGAGTTCCACAGAGTTTGTTTGCAACTCCGTGGACCTCCGCGAAGCCCCGCTACGCCCACTACGCCCAGGTTGCCAGTCCACAGGAGACTCTCTGTCTACTTCTTCCAGGCCCAGAGATCCATGGGCCCACATAGGATTGTCCCTGAGGCCCTGGTCCTCCCCGTGAGCTCCCTAATTTGAAGTGTGGCATCAGTATATTCTATCACCAGGGAGCTGACCCTCCTTTTTTGGACAAATCCTGCTCCTGGGCAGGTCTGCCAGCAGTGTGGGACAGTACACTGGACATCTCCTACCTGGGGGCTTTGGTCTTCCCTGGGAACTGTTCTTGATTAAACCACTGGGTGTGCCTATGGTCTTGGCCCGGCAGCACCTTACACTGCTGCACACAAGCAAAATACTGGAAATCTGTTATCTCCACCACCTCTGGCAGTTTGTGTTGCTACAATAGGTGTTTTGCTCCTGGTGACATGCTCCAGCCACCATGAAGATTAATTTCAGGCCTCCACACTCCAATGCCCTTTTTTTCACACTGATTTTTAACAACTCTCCCTCTAATGAGGGAGATCTCAGAGCTTTACCTCGTTCTCTTTAGCTCCTCATAGCAGCTTTGGTGGTCCCAGCCCTTTCTGCAACTCCAGCACCCTGGACCAGCTCCTCTGTCTGGGTACCTTGTTCTTCTCCTTTGCCCAGCAGCACCACATCACCCTCAAGGCAGATTACCCTCCCTATCTGCAGTCCATAGCACCTGTCTGTTCAGCAGAAATTAGGGGGTCTCCCTTACAGGGCTCCACCCTCCACAGGACTAGTCAACAAAAGTTCCAGTGGAACCCTCTTCTCCAGGATTACCAGAAAGACACCGTATCACTCCCCTCCATCCATCATGCACAGCAACTTGGGCCTGTCTAAAATGGTGACATCAAGTGGTCCATGGCCATAGCCCTCTGACAGTTTTAAGGCAGCTCCACTGCCATTTCCACACTTGTTCCTTCCCATCAAAACTTCAAAGAGGGTGGTGAAGCGATGATTCCGAAAACGACTTGCCCTGTAGAATAATACACCTTCACAATTTGAAGTCACACCTTGAGGTGACGTATTATGGCAGCATTCACTGTATTTCCCTGTAATACCTTCTCCGAAGCTGATATTTTCATAGGTTTTGGAACTTAGAAAAGGCTTTAATTCTGACACCTTTCTGATTATATTGGACTCTAAACACAGAAGGACTCTCTCTTTAGTGCATGATTTATAAATATCAATATGCTCTACATATTTAAATGCTCTACTTTTAAGTAGGATTTGTTCAGGCCAGCATACTTATAACAGTTGACCTGTAAATATGCCAGTACATTTATTATGCAGAAAGTTGGATTATTCCAGAGATCTGGAATATCTATCACTATTCAAGCACACCGTTAATGTCTTTCCTACTTAGTTGTTCATGACACTTCCTGTGAACTGTTCTGCAAAATTTGTTTTTGAATCTATTCACTTGATTCACAAAAGGGTACATATATATCCAGATTGTACTTATTGTCCAGTGCCAAAATTGCTAACTGAGGAGTAGTGAGACTGCACAAAGTCAGACCTTCTTCCCATTAATACATGTGTATTTCTTGGTTACATCACTTCCGCTCACTCTACTCCAGTTCCCATAATTATGAGCATAAGCTAAGTGCTGTATCAGTGAGTGGTCATTTATACTTTACAATTAGATGAGCTCCGCTAGGTCTTGTCAGAATCCAAGTGTCAGTTTCTCAAAGAAAGTAATAAATCTGAGTTTGCATATTTACACTTATGTGGAAGTGTAGATTTACTACTATCTGGAGTTCACAAACATTCTCAGGAAAACACATGGAAAGGTGTGCCGAGAGCAGGTTTCCATGTTTATTCCTGAGATGGAAATTTGACATGATCAGTGGGGATGCTATTCCAGCTGTTTGAATTTGTCCATAATGGATAGCTCTGCACAGAAGGATCGCCTCTGCAAATGCCATCCCGCAGCCCCCACCAAATATGGGAACGATCCATTCCCTTTCCCATCCTGGGGAAAATTAGGACTCCAAGCACCCATATTTGTGGGTAGTCACAAACCTCCAAGGTTAACCACACCTTTCTTACCCCTTGAGTAGGATTTGAGTGCAGAGATTTTGGCACTCATGGTGAAGATCTCTGCACATGTAAATGGGCTTACCCCTGCCAAGAAACCCTGTATGAATTACTGGTGAGCACATACCAGGTAAATTGGGCTGTAAATGTATGTTAATGACAACATGTACCTTTGGGAATAGTGCTCATAATGTTATAGGCTCAATTTGCAAAGCTATTCACAAGTATAGGTTTGGCTCACATGCACAAAAATTGTTTCTGCACTTAAAATGATTTACTCACATAAAGATTTTCATGTGAGCAAATATATTCACAGGTGCTTGAAGGAGATGGGAAGTGGCATTTTCTGTGATGGACTGCACTGTTTGTTCACACTAACAAATGTACATGTTTGAGTGTATGCACCAATTCCTTCCAACCCTGGAAACATATTGAATACTAAGGCCCTAATTACGATGTTAGTTCAAGTTGCCTCCAACCAACATCTCTGCGGATTGTGAATTGACCGGCCTCATGTCAGGGGTTCCAACCCTGCAATTAGGATGAGCCTGCACATAGTGTGGTCGCAAACTTCCATTTTTCAGTGGGAGCTTGTGCAGCAAGCCGAAACCACCCCAGCACAAGCTTCCATTGAAAAATGGAAGTTTGTAAACATCCCTGCACTTTGTGGCAGGCATATCACAGTGCCTGCCACATGGTGCAGGGATGTATGGTGCCCCGCAGGGTCACATGCGAAGAGCCGGGGGGGAAAGGGGCCCTGCTAGCGGCCCCCAAAGTCACTTTCTGACAGCCTTTCCATGTTGGAAAGGTTGACATGGAAAGACTGACGAAAGCTGACACCATAATCCCAACGGCGGAATCGATTATGAGGAGGTTCCAACCGACCGAAGGGCTCAGGATTGTATTGGTCAGTCCCTCTGACTGTTTCCTCCAAGGGCACGCATCATAATGCTTCAGTCGGACCGCAGCAGCAGATGAGGTTCGCACCAACTGTCGGTTGCAGTCCGAACCGTAATGAGGCCCTAGGGAGGAAGTAAACCTTTTTCAGGGTTTTGCAAGGGACCTTCCTACCATAAAAAGTTGGTGGTGTAGGGAAAGGTGTTTTCTCTCACAAAAATTCAAAAAGGGTATTTGCACTTGCTCAACAAATTTTCACATGAGAAAAAATACTCTTGAATATTTCTTCATACACAAATGGAATTCACAAACATTTGCTAGGCGTATGCCTGGAAACCTGCAACCTTTGTAGACTTACAGACATGCTTTTGTAAACAAGTTGCAAATTATCACCCACAGAAGGTCAAAGATCTACAAGGCCCTTAGTTTCGAACTATTTGCAGAACTGAGTCAGGACAAACAGTATATCCATAGAGGGTCATTCCTCGGTGTGCAGAGAGGTATTTCGATGGAATCTGTCACTCTTGAAACAAACCAATTTTATTTAAAAAAATATATTTTATTGATTTTCAAAACCATCACAGTACAAACATCATAGAGTGGTTTGTTCGACCATCCAAAAGTGCAACAGCAATATATACATGCAGTATATTCACATAGTAGAGCCCTGCCCCCATGTTCATGTGTAACATTTGGGCATTCCGAGAAGTACTGGGTTCAGCAAACACAACAATAAGAGGAACAAAGCAAGAATTTAGAAACAACTACAGAAAACAAAAACCAAAAAATAGTTACAAACTAATAGTGTATTAAACTATTTCACCAGTTACAGCCATTCATAGGGAGACTCAACCAGAAGCAGCCTCAACAGCTCATTCAAATGAGGACATGACACACCACCTCTAGCACTCTAAAGATGTGAGGGGTCCCAGTCATAACAGCATGCAGTGATTTATAAAGGATATGTGTAGGCAGTCAATTGGAAAGGGATTTATTAGTGTTGATAAGTAGGGACCTACCATTAGTAACTAGGCTATAAACAAAAATAAAAGTTCAGTCAAGGTCTCAATAAATTATTCCTTGCTCAACTCTTGGTAACTGGCAATAAACAGGCAGGATTAACTTAGGAGACAGGTGTGTAAAGCATTTAAAAACACTGATACATTAAATATGTAAGACACAACACACAATAGAAATCCAACACCAATTCATACACATTGATTATATTTTTATGAACAAATAGACCAAATAGACATCAAAATGACAAACATCTAATGTAGGGAACTAGAGATATGAATTTTTAAAGAAGAAGAGTAAAACTAGCACTCAGAAGTAAATAGTGCTCAAAGGGTCAAAAAGGGTCATGCTGGACCGGGACAAAGTCAAGAGTTCTTTACACTTACTTCCAGAAGTGTTTCTTGATGCAGGAAAATGGTCCACAACATCAACCAAGGGTTCAGAGGCTCTGGTATGTCTCTTGGGGTCTGGGACTACAACTCTCACAATTACCCAGTCTTCTTATGGAGCTCTTTACAAAAGTTACTTCAAACTTATCCAAACTCTGGAACTTTTTCCTGAAGTTCCTTCTTGAGGTTTCAAAGTGCCCTCAACACCAATCCAGGTGCGTTGAATCTCTGAGATAGTGCTTGGGATGTTAGGACTACAATCCTAATCCGTCTTGAAGCAAGGCAAAGTTCTTAGGGCTGTTGTTCCAAGTGTGCATCAGGTGCAGTCCTTCGGGGTGCAATCCTTTGGGGTGCAGGCTAGGGTTCAAGCAGGGCAGTCCTTCTTCTCCTTGTTGTTTCAGGCAGCAGATCTAGGTTGCAATGCAATTCTTCCATATTTATTCAAGGTTTCTGGGCATCAAGCAGGGAGGCACCCCTGACCAATGGGATACAGAGAGCCACCCAGATGTGTGCCCACTTCATCCAAGGTGTGGCATATTCTTGTCCCACAAAGTACCATTCTTCCAAATTACAACATGGAGAATTTCCCTCCTTGAATGCTAGATCTGGCTAAGCCAAACCACTGGCTTGCCTAAGATTCATTAACATTCCTATTCCACTCCCTTCACTAATCTAATTACAGGGGCTCCTGTGTGGCTGGGGTTGCAGGTTATGGGGGTGAGCATGTGCTGTCCTGAAGTGTCATTCTCCCTTTGAAGACCAGTTTGGCTACCTCCCCCCTCACCCTGCCATCTGCTTCCGCAGCTTCAGGTCTCCACTACTGAAAACCCATTGTCTCAGAGCAGGCCTATTCACACCTCATTCAGACAGCTTGGCTCAACCTGGCAGAGGCTAGCCAATCAGGAGAGAGAAGCTGGAAGGCTGGATCTTAGCTTGCAGAAAAGAAAGTTTAATAACTTATTTTCTGTGGTAGATTTTATATATCTAACAGTGGCAAGTGGATGAATTTATCATAACAAACATTCTGAATGGTATTTTATCTCCCTCCTGTCAATATGTATATTTTGAAAAAATATTCTAATGTTAGCCAATGTGGCTCATTATCGACAATGGCGAACAACGAAATTGGCAGTTCTTCCCTCACCAAGGTTTATAAAACTTATTTCATAATGTCCCTGCTTATAGTTACATGGCACCATACCCCTGGGGCACCTAGGAGAGGCTTCAGAGGTGACTTATATGTAATAATGAGGGAGAATACTACTTTGGAAGTATCTTTATTTCCTAATTTTGAATTTGTTTACAATTACAATCTAAAAGATGCCTGCAAGGCAGGGCACGCTTTTAAAATGACAGCAGGCAACTCAGCAGTGCACACTCTAGTGCAGGAAACTACTGGGCCTCTAATCCTCCCTGCCCCATTATATATTCAGAACTTATAGGTAGTTTGAATCCCCTGTGCCGTATTATATACTAGGGACTTACAGGGATCTGTCATCCCCATGTATAATTATGTAATTTTAATCATAGCACAGGCCCTGGGTCTGGTTAGCAGAGCCCAGGGCACAATCCAAGTCAGGAAACTCCCACCAAGTGGTTAAAAATGCAGACTAAAACTGGGGGGGCACTGCAAACAGGTCCTTATTTCTTGCACAGACTCCCTAACGTGGGGGACTAGTGAAAGGGCGGATACCACAACAGCATTGTGTAAAATATGACTAACCACTAAACACCATCACTCCTGTCATGCAGGGGCCATCCATACAGTAATTAAATGAAGTAGCAATGAAGGTGGATACCTTTCTCTAGCAGTAAGGAATACCCAGCAAGGGGACAGAGACACATTTGTGAGCATGATTACATAGCATAGAGCTCAGAAATGTTAACATCAGGAGAGAGAACATCAAAGAGACAGTTATCCTTTGACAAAAGAAGAAAATAATAAGATTGAATATGAAAGTTGTGCTTTCCTTTGTACCAACTCTTCGCAGGAAGAAAAGAAGAATCTTGAAAGTATTCATCACACCACGACTTGGCTTGATCCCACTCCCAGTAATCTGATCATTATGCTCACACAGTACAAGATGCTCTTTAAACATGGGGAATTATTCATGCAGAAAGATGAAATAGGGATCATTCAGAATTGTTTTTTGTGAAGTATCGTCGCTACAAAATCTGATCTATTTTAATATCATATTTCCGTCCTTTCATCTCTCCAAATATAAATTGCGTTCCCCTCTTTAGCCAATTATCAAGCTAGAAAATTTAGCAGACTTATGTTAATTATTAATTTTGCAATCTATTTGAAATTTGCATCATAAAATACCACAGGCGTTTAAATGGTTGTCAAAATCATTATTTTTGTGTTTACTGTCTCCAGAGTTTTAGTTGAACACCTTCGATTTTCTTTAAATTCTTTTTAATGGGGAAGTGCAGTGCTCAGTCCCCTGCTCGCCTTGATAGCGTTCCTTACAATCTCATCAGAAATGTCTTATGTAAAAAATAATACAAGCCTTACTCATACCTCACTTGTCTTTTTTTTACTGCACATAATACAAAGGCTTTCTATATTGGTTGCTCACTACCTGAACTAATCAGTGTCGTCACTCACATATTATTATTCTGCTCCGGTCTTCAAAGGACTACTGTTTAGAAACCACAATGAGGGGACCATTTTTTTTTTCTTAATCCAGGAATTTATTAGACCAATACTGAAAAAACATGTTGATATATTCATCGTTTGTTTCATGAACAGAGCATGCAGCACTCACCTCGGTTGGTCTCTCTGAAAAAGGAGGTGCATCTGCCACTTTTCCTGGATCGAGACTATTTAAGAAGTACAGATATTCTTGTTAACCTTTGTTCTAAACAAAACGCGAGGCTTTTACAGAACAAAATGTGCATGTTTTATTCTGCCATTCTGAAGGGCATCAGTATCATTAAAGACCTGCAAATATTGTCAACTTTTGTGCTAAATTCAATAGAGGGCTATGACAAAGCAAAATGTGTTGGTTTCTCTTTCTCCTTTGTAAAGGCAGTTAGGCATAAATACGTTGAGAGTAAGGGCTCTAACTATCATCCTGCAGGTAACAGAATTTAGGATGATACCCACTCTAAGGGTCTGAGTGCAATGTCGGACTCACCAGAGTCCGACCGACATCGCTCTGGAAATGGAACCGAACGACCTCCTGTTGTCGGTTCCAGCCCAGCTCGGTCGCAATCCTATACTTTGCTATGGGAGCATACCTTCTGAATGGAATGCATGCTCTCATAGCAAAGAGCAGGGGTGCAGTTCATCCTTGCTCCCCGTGGCAGGCACCTATCAGTGTCTGCCACCGGGTGCAGGGATCATCAGGGGGCACCATCCGGTGGCCTTGCAGTCATGGAGGAACTGCTGGGGCCCCCAAATACACCTTCCCAATGCCTTTCTGTGTCGGAAAGGCCGGCACAGAAAGGCAGTGGCAAACTGCCATTGTAATCCCTTGGCTGAAAAGAGGGATTACTGCAGGCCTTCCGATTGGAGGACGGGCTCTCCAAGCCCATCCTCAGTCATTTGGATCTCCTGTTTGTAATAATATCTGACAGACTCCATCAAAAGGGGTCGGTTGGAAATTATTACAAACAGCTGATTATGATGCAGTAAGGATGTCTCCGACCGAGGGTCAGAGCCATTCCTTACTGCATCGTAATCGGGCCCTAAGTGTCGTTAAATATCTTTCAGGTTTCCCAGGTCCATGCGCCAATACCTCTTCCACTCCAGAGTTTTGATTAGCATTCTGGGACCCTTTGTCCTCTTTTTGCTCAAACCTGGACTGGATTAACAACCCATACATGGACCTGAGAAACTTGAGAGCTTTGTCATTACTGATCTTAAAATTGTTTAGAAAAGATTAAACATATATAGAAGATCCATATGCCATTATGCAGACCCACAGATGTGTTGCCTGGCTTCACTATCTTTTCTTTTTGACCTGACCACTGAGGCTATATGATTCAGTTGTAATGGACAAATCTCCATATTTACGTCCCTGCTGACCACAGGAGTGAGACACTCTTTGTAAACAGACTGATGTGTTATTAGACTGGAGTATTACTGTAGCTGTAACCTCACTTTAAAATGCACATGAGTAGCGGTAACATGAAGAAGAAAAAGATACATTTGCGGCTGAAATTCTAAGGGGATTTAGTTAACATGCAATAACTTCTTTTTCAGTGTCACATGTGTCTTTGAACTGTGAGAAATAATGCACAGGAAACACATGATTAGAAGGTCATGTTTTACTCGCATCAATCAAGAGATTGAAATATTTCATGTCCAGTTAGTGAGGTTTTTAAAGTGACACATTTTCCAATCTTCCAATAACTGCAGTTATTATTGAGTATTAATGCTTTAATTATCATCTAAATTCAGAACCTGGCAACTCTTCTTTCATTCCACAAGAAGGAGCTCTTGTGGAGGAGTGCTTAGTTTGGCACTATTTTTGTAAAACGTGGATTAACTGCTGAATTTACTTCTTGATCCTGACCTTGACAGTCATTATTATTTATCTCAAATGAGGTCCTTTTTTGACCTTGGAAGGATGAAAGGCTGAATGGACACATCAAATGCAAACATGTATTATTGATAGTAAACACAGACCCCTGTACAGAATACATTAGTTCACTGAGCCACTAAATTTGAGACATACCTCTTTCTGTTAAATCAAAATAAGTAGTCAACCATTTACTAAGTACGAGAAGAGTGTTATTCTAAGTCTGTAAAGTCATGTAGAGATTAGTGGATTGCACATTCACAGTCCTTGCTGTTCCCTAACTTCATTTAAAGGTAAGGGAACTTCAGACCTTTCCCTGGAAGAGCCTCATTTGGCCCAACCAGAGTAAACACTTGACCTGGTGGCCTGTACCCAAAAGGGTCATCAAGTCACAGTGTCAGTCCTTCCACCCTGTTTAGAGTTGAGCAACATCCACTGCATAATTTTGCCAGAAGCCACAATATACAGCATAGTGTCCACAGACAGGTAAAGCAAACAATGAACCTGACAGGTGGGGTGGAAGCTTGCTACACCTCAGGATCATTAACATTTTGTTTTGGGTGTTTGTCTCAGTTAAACAGGAAAAATAATTCTGAAGAGGTGAAAATAATTTCACTCAAAATTCATTTATACTTTCAATCCTCTCCATACCAGTGGATGCACTGAAGCCATTGAAATCCCCTCCAGGTAAGCAGTATCTCTAAATAAAGAGAGGAAGCCCTCTGCCAGGAGCACGGGCCTGGGTTGTTGGGCCGTGTGCCAATATCTAAATGAGCTCCACAATTTCCATATCCATAAAATAAGTGTGATCCATATAGATTTGACATAGGGGTAAGGGCCTCATGCTCAGGGCTTATAGGCCCTCTTGAAACCCAGATTATTCCTAATTCACTCAGTTAGACAAAGTTCATTGTACACCAATTTCATCAACTTCAAGACAAAACCTAATTAAAGGGGTTGGGGGCCAAGGGGAACAAAGAAGTGTATGACATCCCGGTGCAAGGAGTTATTCTCAATTTACAGTTGGGTAGGATTGTCTACTCAACTGCCTAACTGAAGACAATGCAACATTTAATAATCAATGTCATGGTTAGAAATGAGGCAATATCAATCTGCAACTCCATCATAGATATGAAGGCCATAAGAAGTCCATGACACCTTCACATATGACAGATTTTCAGATTTCCGAATGAGATGACTTTAGAGTCGATCTAAATTCGTATTTTACCTTATGGTTATTATGTAGATAAAAAAAGAATGAACTAAGGGCCAAATGTATCAAGATACTTGTCACAAAAAGAGGTTTCAATTTGCAATTAGTCTTTTTGTCATCAGTTTCCAATATTCAGAAGAAACATATGCAATAATTAGTTGACTTGTAAAATTTCAATTCGGAATGGATCAAAGTCCAATTTACCTAATGAACCTTAATTGGGCAAGCCCCAAATTGTGACTCGCTCCAATTGCCCACAATCACATGTAATTGCTTCTGAAAAATTAAACATTTTTTTAAAGCAGCCCAATTTTCTTAAAATAAAAGGGTTGCTTTAAAAGAGAAGTTTTCTATTTGCCAAAGTTTCACTGGGAGTTAGCAGTTACTTTCCCTGAAACTTGCACCTCAATTTACAGAGGGGGACAGGCACAAAGGAGACCCCATTTCTTTTGTGAATAAGGTTTCACCACTAAGTAGGAGCCAGAAACTTTTCAGTGGTTTGCAACCTGATTTCTGGTACTGGATCTCAATTTCAAATAGACATCCACAACATTCCCCTTTCAGATTGCCATTCAGGATTGTTGCCAGATCCAATCTTATTTTAGGAGCATGTAAAATTTTGCTTACTCCACAAATGAGCTGTGTGCATCAGAAACACACAGAACTGGAATGTTTGCAACCTCAAAAAAGTGTAGTATGTGTAAGCCTAAATTGCACCCAAATAAATGCACATGGTGTCCATATGTAAGGTAAAGCAGAGTGGATGCTCAGCATCGCTTGTTTTTTACAAGCTTGTTATTTCAAATTTAAACTTGTTGATTTACCAAAATATATTGCACAGTCACTTGCACTTTATACTTATTCCGAAATAGGCCCCCATTTTCAAAGTTAGCAGTCTAGCATTCCAGCAGCCAATGGGACGGCCCAAGTAGGGAAACATAAATCAGAAGACTACACGTTTTCATGCAAGGGATGAACATTTTATATGAAACAAAGTGGATGCTGAGCACTGCTGTTGTTTTAAAACTTTTTTTTTAAGCTTGGTAATGCAAATTTAAACTGTTATGCTGAATTTGTTATTTTATAAAATCTGTGGTCACTTGCCCATATTCCTGGTTAGACTACCATTTTGTTAGTTAGAGGTCTAACATTCCAGTGATTAATGGGAGGGGTAAAATAAGTCAGAGGGCTGCCACTTGTAAACCAAAGACACCCCATCTGAACATGTCCGTGCCCAGCCGAGACCAGGAGTGAGCCACTTTGGTGGAAATTTGGTGAAATTGTTAACCCCCAACTTCTTTTCTTTCAGTAATTAAGCTCAACCATACCACCTGCTCTAGCTTCTACTTTAAGAGAAAATGGTACACTAAACCAGCAAAATCAAACACCAGCAATCTAGAAGAAAGGGTCTTACCAGTGATGGTATTGCAGAGTAATGGTAAACCATACCCAGATATTGGCCTAAAATATATTTCACTGGCATAAAAGACTGAAATTAGCAATCTTCTAAAATCTTTGACACTGGATTTACTACTACTCAATTAAAAACCTGGCTGATTATGGATCCTACTTTGGATATTTTAAAGAAACCCTGAGAGAAGAATGTTACTTGTTAAACACAAATAGGATCAATGCAAAAAACGGGTGAGGAAGTAGCAGCTATAACCTTTCAAATACAGATCACCCCATTAACAATGCTGAACCCTCTACTTTTTGCATAGGTCTTAGCAAGAGCTTTTTATATTTACTTACTGTCTACCACGTTACTGTCATAACTAAAGAGTTATTTTTTTAGCTCTTATGTTCATTATTAACTGAGCCCCTCAAATCATATTCAAAGGCAATTTTAACAACATGGGTAAACGTATTAAGAACTGTCGCTAAAGACTCTGAATTTTTAGAACTTATAGCTTAATTACATTTTCAACAACACATTTCAGACTCAACACATGAAGAGGGCCACACACTCTGAAACTATTGTGGACCCACAACTTAGAAATGTCTGACATTTCCGACCTATACATACAGACTTGCATATGGTCAGATCACCGTTTGATTACATATAAAGTATTGATCCAAGGGATCAAGAAAACCAATAAGAAAGAATTTGAAATTATTTGAAAGTGGCATCAGACCAATTTAGAGCAAATGAAAGTCACCCTTGAGGAAACCATATCTTATATGAGTGAGAGAGAGAGCCAGCCACTCAAGATTACACACAATGGCTAACGCATGGCAGTGATTTACTAGCTCCTCGAATTGAACATCAAATTACATCACACGCTTTCCCATGAGTTAAAAGATGCCAAACTGTCCTTGAGATGCCTGGATAGGCACTGGCACAGAGCACATGAGAAAGGAAGTCAATCTCAGTTTAAGAAACGAAATGCAGACTACAAAACACTACTAAAATATGTAAAATATGTTTGTTATACTCAGAAAATGAATAAGGCCACCAATAAACTATTAGGAAACCTCTACTTAATTAGTCTCTTTTATCAGCGTACTGTGCCTGAACTCTTCAAAATATTGTACTAATCCTAGTTCTGAAGAAGTAGGGCATGACCCAAATACCTTAAAAAATTATCGCCCCCAATCACTGTTCCCTTTCCCAGTGAAAAATATTCAGCACATGTGGCCAAAGATGTCTGTGAAAATCTACAAATCTCTTATTACAACATCCTTTGCAGTCAGGCTTCTGTCCCTTGCACAGCACAGAGGCATTAATCTTATCTTTAGTTGATGGCTTAAGATGGTGGGATAACCAGGGAGTAGTGTCTCCCTGGTCTTGCTAGATTCATCTTCCTCCTTTGACATGGCGGGCTATGGGATTTTGATTGACCATGTGGAGAAGGCTGGATTCCAGAGGTCCACGCTGAGTTGGTTGAAATCCTTTTTATATGGAAAATTTCAAGTGGTCTAGCTAATGAGTTACATGGCAAAACCTGTTGGTGTGGAATGTGGGACAGTAGTCCGAAGAAGTATTCCCCTTTTTGGCACCTATGCAAATAGTCACACAAACTCATACAGATATTAAACTCAATCAATCACCAGAACAAGACACCAAAATTTGAACCCTAGTCACAAGATATTATAAAAAATTCTATTTTATTAAAAATGTTACACACAAAACATTGTTAAGCAAATACAGAATTAAAAATAGTAAGACAGTTACATAACAGTACACATAACTAATGACATTGTGCCTGTTGTGCAATAAGCAAGCAAAAAAAAAGATCACAAATAAAAAACAATTCAAAGCATGGGGAGAACACAAGAAAGAAAAAATGCTTTCTAATCCAGAATACAAAGGAAGACACTAGACCCAAATCAACTGTTCTCCGCAGTGTTGATACTGCTAGCTAATTTCATCGAGAACAGATGTCACTCCAGTCTACAGTCTGCCTTTTGGACTTGCGTCGACGCGTTTCGGTGGAGTACTATAATTATAATACCACCTTCTTCAGGACAATTTATTCAATCTCCCACGATATAGATAATCTACCAAAATAATGGAAATTAATAACATTAAAACCATTTAGCAATAAAAACATTATATATACACAAATCTTGACATTTGGTATCACTGATAACAGCTCACAGCAGATATACATATAAGAACAATGTTATCTAGGATTATTAATGCCATCTGAAACTTTTTTAACAATTACCCTAGAAGACCTATAGGCAAACAAACGGTGTGATTCTCCTGGCGATTCATCATACAAAACATACATACACAATCATTCTTAAAGCAGCTCCTCCAATCATACCATACCCTACTCACTAATTTCTTCCATATGTTCTATTTAGAAAGAAATGAACTCGATTAGAGAGTAATAGTAGTTACCTTAAAATTTTCCTAAGTACATCCAAGAGGTCCGTATTGGTAGACTTCTTGCCTTATAACTAAAAAGCGAAATACGCTGAATTCAGCGGGAACGTAAAGGAGCAGGCCTTTTGGTCTAGAGGGAAAGAAATATTAATAATTTTTAGAACCTCTCTTACTGCTGTAAACTAAGATAGTGTCTAGATCTCTCTTAATTCTTTACCTGCCTTCCTGCCTTTTAAAATTAGTTACGATCGGGTTGCGAGGGTATGTGCGCCGATCTTTATGCTGAAAAGGAAGGTCCAAAAATAAGTTGTATGTCATATTACCACTAATTTGAACCGTGAGACTTGTGCTACACACTTACTTCAACATGAGTGTTGTAACATCTTTAGGATAAGACTGGTCCTGTATTATTACTGAGGTCCCTTTGCGATGATCCTCGATGTATTTAGACAATCTTGATGGCGCTTTATTTTTAATAATTCTAAGATTTCTACAAAAAATGAGAGAACAAGACTAGAGCTATGTATTTCGGAGATAGAATTAATTATGACAAGCCCGTATTAACAATATTTCTTGTAAAAACCACTCAAGTGCACATGTATGGTTCCTGGTTGCCCACTAGCTAAAAAACATATAGACCCCAGAGTGTAAAAACTACACTAATCATCCAAGATACAAAAAGTGAAAGAAACCCCATGGGTAAAGCAAGAGCATTCGTGCCGCATATAATACCAGAGACCCTAGCCCTCAAACCAGGTAACAATACCGGCATCGCCACTGTAATCTCGCCACAAATAGTCAGCGTTAGAGAAAGCTGAACTCGACCACAACCACCCGCTGGTCAGAGATTGATCGGGGTTTCTAAAGACCAATTCCCCGATAGACCAAATAAAGCTCGACCCACCGCTAATGTTCAAGACTTACCCGGTTCCAAGCACATGGATACCTCTACGTCATCCCGGGAGCAGCGTGTGTCAACTCCCAAAGATAGGAGCCCGGCCTTATATACATTCCTAAACGCGGGAGAGGCATGAAACAAGCAACAGCTGTGGGCTATCGGAGATCCAGTCGAGTAGATGAACTAAAACGGCGGCCATTTTGAGATTCCTCAAGCATACCGAGGACTCGCAATCAATCAGAATTGGTATGCCTTCAATGCATGCTCAAGCCCCAGGTACACAAGATCTTGAGAACAATAAACAATCAAACCCCAACATTTTAAACCATCACAAGTTCACGCACCTCCGGTGATATTTCAAACAAGGCCATCAGAAAGAATCCTAGAAGTATCCACATAAGACAAACTCGGCGGCCATATTTGAATAGGTTATCTGAAAACAAATCAGATGGGTAACACGGAGGAGGCGGCCCTCATGGACTTACCGAAAGAGCCATTATTGTATCCATGCATGTCCGGGCCCAAGATGTAAGAATGTCGTCAAAACTCACCCAATATTGGACCAACAAGATGTGTCCCCCAACAGGCACCAAAAAACTACACAGATATTGTCGTAAGGGCCAAAAAGGAAACCCTCCAAATGGAGGCATAGTTACACACAGACGGCGGCCATATTTAAATGACCGTTCTACACAAAACTAATCACTGCACAGAAAAGAGAATCTCTGGGTGTTCCTCTTCCTAATGTGCATATAAAATGTATCAAATTCGCCTAAAAACTCCATCCGACAAATTCACTATAATACACCCGTCCGGTGTATAAAACTACTAACGGAGTCTGGGAACCTAAAGAAGGTGTATAATCATATTACTTGATCATGCGATCCTATTCCTCCCTAGAGTTAAGCCCATTTCTGACTGTGTTTAGGAGCGAGATGTACCATTGCTCTCTATGTTTCCTTTTTTGTTCCATGTTTCCCCCACGCGGCCCCATCCAAACCTTTTCCAATATGAACCACTCTATGTCTGACTCATTATGACCCATTTCGCTATAATGGGTTACTAGAGGGGCATTTGCTTTCCTGGTTCTGATAGCGGAGCGATGTTCTTGGAGTCTGATTCTAAGCTCCCTACCGGTTTCCCCAACATAGCCTTTCCCACAGGGGCAACGGAGAAAGTACACAATGTTTTTGCTCCTGCAATTGTTCAGGGACCTAGAGGAGATCTTTTGTCCATTATGTTCCAGCAAATCTGATTCCACACAAAGAGAGCAGACATTGCACGTTCCACACTTCACATTTCCCAACGCCGGAGTTTTGTCCAATGTGTGTTGTACTTTGCCCATGCTCGCTCTGTAAGTATGGACCAGCTCGTTTCTCAAATTCTTGTTCCTTTTAAACGCAAAAATCGGTCTTTCAAGTTTTCTTTCTTCCTCATTATTGATTATGTGCCAGTTGCTGTTAATTACATTTTTGATACGGTTACTAATATGTGAGAAGTTGCTGACAAAAACCAGTTTCTCAGACTCCTTGTTCTTTTTAACTGTATTTTGGAGCATCGCTTCTCTATTATAAAATCTGGCACGTTTGAAAGAATGGGTAATGAGTTTTTTCGGGTACCCTCTCTCCTTAAATTTCGTTTTCATGGTCTCCGCATGTCTGTAGAAGTCATTAAGGTCAGAGCAGTTTCTCCGCAAACGGAGAAATTGACTGAACGGTATGTTGTTGCGCTGCGACTTAGGGTGGAAACTGGAATAGTATAAAAGAGTATTTTTGGCCATTGGTTTTGTGAATAGTTCGACTGCCAAAGCACCATTGACATCCTTAATAGAAATGTCCAGAAAATCAACCCTGGATCTACTGAATTCAGATGTAAACTTTAGGTTGGGATCCCCCAAATTGATCCAGAGTAGAAAATCTTCCAAAAGATCGATTGTACCGTCCCAAATAAAAAAGATGTCGTCTATATAACGGTACCAGCCAACCACATTTTCAAAGAACGGAGCAAGTTCGTTGAAAATATGTTTGTTCTCGAATTCACCCACATAGAGACAGGCCAGGCTCGGCGCACAGGTGGCCCCCATGCTCGTGCCTTTCTTTTGTTTATATAGCTGGTCTTTAAATAGAAAGATGTTATTCGTGAGTACCATCTTGGCACAGTCAACTACAAAACTCTTCTCTACTCCTTCTAGATCGATCTCCTCAATCGCTCTGCGAACCACCTCAACGGTTTCATGTTGAGGAATATTAGTGTAGAGAGACTCAATGTCCAGAGTGACTAGACATTGAGTCTCCCCATTGAAGGCCTTACCCTCAAGGAGGGAGATCATGTGTGAGGAGTCCCTCACATATGATTTGAGATTCATCACTATAGGACGCAGAAAATGATCTACGTATTTGCTGAGAGGCTCAGTCATAGAGTTGATACTACTGACAATGGGCCTCATCGGTGGGTTGCCCCGGTCTTTGTGAATCTTGGGGAGACCATACAGAGCGGGAATCCTAGGTTCTTCATTATTTAGGAATTTGAATTCTTCTTCACAAATCCATTGGTGTCCCCTAGCTTCATTCAAAAGGGTACGACAATCACACGTCAGCTTCGCTAATTGATTTCTAGAGATGGGTTCATAGTGTTCTGTCACCGCCAGCATTTCTAGCATCTTCTGATCATAATCAGATGTGTTAAACACCACGACACCACCCCCTTTATCAGCCGGTTTTATTGTCAGCCTCAGATCATTTTTTAGAGATTTCAGAGACTGTTTTTCTTCTCTGGTCATGTTGTAGTCAAGTTGTCTGGGGTTCTGAGATAAGATCGATTGTATACCACTTTCAACCGCTTTTTCAAAAATCTCATGATTTTTGCTTACCATAGCTAATGTGGGGGTAAAAGAAGACCTGGGTTTAAAGCCCGAAACATTATTGCTGACCCTAGCGGGACGGTCCTCAAAGAATCTTTTGAGTCTAATTTTCCTAAAGAAAGCTCTTAAATCTCTTTCCAGTTGAAATTTGTTAATACCTGTAGTTGGAACAAAACTAAACCCTTTACTCAATACTCTCGTCTCTATTTCAGTGAGGTTTCTGTTGGACAGATTTATCACTGGTGTTCCGTCTGACGCCAGTAGCGTTGGTTTCTCGTTCTCAAATATTCTTGTTGAGGAGGAGGAGGGCCTCGAAATTGTTGACCCCTCCCCTGATTTTGGTTGAATCTCTGTCCCCGCCTTGGTCTTTGATCTAAAAAAGACGGCGGACCTGATTCCACAAAGTTATTCCTATTGCTACTATCTTCTTTATGGGAGATGTCTTCCTCGCTACTGGACCCAGAGGTGTCAGAAAAGGTCACCTGTTTTCTCCCACCCCTCCTATATATTGGTCTGTTATAGGGTCTTTCCCACCCTTGTTCCTGTTTTTGTTGGTAATAATTCTCGTTAAGGAATGGGTAAACTCCTTCAGCACTAAATCTTTCTATGTCTTTTTTGAGTTTGTTAGTTTTTTTATTTATAAGGTAGTCTCTGTATCCTTCAACATCTCTATTGATCTCCTCTAGTTTACGCTTGGCATCTTCTACTCCAGTGCTGTTTCTCAATTCTAGCTCCAACTTTTCTATAGATTCTTTTTCAATAATAATTAACTCCTGCGCTGTCTCGATAATCAGAAGCATCCAATCCCTACTGCATCTATTAGAGATCTGTGTCCACACTTCTAAAAATCTCTTATTTTCTATAAAAAGACCTGGTTCGTTCCTTACCTGTAGACCAATAGGGATTGTCCCAGATGTTACACATTCTATTTAAAAATCAGCATGTGCTTCTGTGCGGATCAATTTCTTTTTTAGACTCACCAGTTTGCCCCAGTTTTCCCCTTTTCCGGACATAACTGTGATTTTATTGCCATTTTTGGTGTTGATAATCTTATTAAATTGGTCGTCACTAAAGCCAAATGTCTTAAAGTGATCCATGACCTTTCAGCTCCTAACTAAAACACCTCCAGAAGGAGACTCTCCAGCCAAAGGCTGTGCTATAATTGTGTAAAATAAGAGAGAGGGGCTCTATTCCACAAAAAGGGGTAGAGCGCCAAGAGACAATAGTCCGAAGAAGTATTCCCCTTTTTGGCACCTATGCAAATAGTCACACAAACTCATACAGATATTAAACTCAATCAATCACCAGAACAAGACACCAAAATGTGGGACAACATAGCGATCATCCCATCACCCCCACTAGTTTAACATCTAAGCCAAACCACTAACACAAGAGATAGCATCCTGGGTACATAGGATATATAACTATGCAGATGATCCCAGCTCTTACTTCATCTTGATAGATCGTCTGCATCCTAACTAGAAGATTTTAAGACACAATGCACTTTATAATCAATTAAACTAATTGTAATCAGAGAAAACTAAACATAGATACAACTGAGATTGGTTTTCCTAATAAGGACATGTCTTTCTGGAACCATTCTTTCTCGCCTCCAGAACTGAGACCAGCATGGCTACCCACAAATAGGCATGATAGTGTCTAAATGTATATTTCTTATGAAAACACTTCCTATTCTGTCTTTAGAAGCATGCCAATTCAGTATAACTGGTTATAATTTCAGGACTACTTTGTGCCAATTCCCTCTACCAAAGGCTACCTGAGAATGATCTCCACAGGCTTCATACAAAATGAAGCAGCCAGACTGATTCTTCTACTCCCAAAATGTACTCATCCCACTTCTTAACTACAAAATTTACATTGGCTCCAATTGACTCAGTGCATTCATTAAAAAAACTCTTTTCCTTGCATTTCAAAGAATAAATTACTCTGCTCCTCATTTCCTGGCTAACAACAGAAAGATATACACCATCGCGAAGTTTGAGATCAGCTCATTCTAATCCCACAGTCATTCTTAGATACAGAAAGAGCAGAACGGGAAGACGCAGCTCCATGCCAAAGGCCAAGGCAGCCCGGCATTCACTTCCGGATTACACCTACCATGAACTAGACCTACTGTCTTTAAAAAAAAAACTTGGCTTTTCAAGAAAGCATTTCCAATCTAATCAACTTTTGTAATCACATTGGTAGACATTACATCGGTAACCTGGTATTCTCCCAACCTTTGTCACTTCACTGAAATCATTTTCGTTGGTTTTAGGACTCTGCCCACTTTAACACTACTAACTAGTGCTAAAATACTTGTGCTCTCTCCCTAAATCATAGTAAAATTGGCTTACACCTAATTAGCACATTTCATTTACTTGCACGTCCCTAGTAAATGGTACTACAGGTACCCAGAGCCTGTAAATTAAATGGAACTAGTGGGCCTGCAGCACAAATTGTTCCACTCACTTAAGTTGCCTTTTAAATGTTTCAACCCTGCCACTGCAGCTTGTTGTGCAGTTTAAAACTGCCATTTCAACCTGACAGAATGAACCTTTGATTTAATACACTAAATTCCCCCTAAGGTAGGCCCTAAGGGCTCATAGAGCAAGGTGTGTGGTGGTTGTTGACTGAGTGGGGCTTCCACCCACGTCAAACGATAACTCAATTTCTTACCAATATCTTTTATCTTGTACTGATTAGTGACAGAATCCTAGGGAGTACGTGCACTTAATAAATACATTTAACAAAACATAAAATTGTGTCTTTTAGGATTAAAAATCCAATAGCTCTGTGGTTATTATTATAACACAGACAAAGGAAAATATAGATTTTTCGTTTGACTCCCAGAGTATTCGAGCAATGGAAGCACAGTGGCGGGATGCACTGGAAACAAAAATATCTTACTGGGAAGTCACTAACATTCCAATTTATGCAAAAAACTGCCCACAACCCTCAGGGAATAGACGTTAGGTTTGTATGCAACTGAGGTACTCAGCTGCTCGAAAAAAGTTAAAAGTGAGAGAACTGTCATGTAAGATATTTTTAGAAAATAATCGAAGAAGCCTGGTCAAACTTCGTGTGGTTACTAAGCGTTCAACAGTGAGGTATAGCTATGAAGTCAGTATTCTGTTATAACATGAAAATCCCATGCACAGATTCCAATTCATACTTTGTGAAATATAGTCAAATGACCAGGCAAAGTTGTATTCAATTATAAGACAATGTTTACGATGATTATATATATTCTCTTTTCTGTTAAAGATCTGCATGCTTCCTACTTTTGTGGCTGTGATCAAAAAGCCTGCATTCATTACTTAGTCGCCTGCACCGAAAACTAATGTCCTCCTAATTGTTTCCTATAGCAGAGGACCAAGATCCTCACAGCAATAGAAGATCGAAGGTGCCTCTTTTGTTTATAACGTTGAAATTTAGCTTAAGTATACCTTCCCCTCCGCTTATGTGATAACTGAGACAGGTTTTTGAACAGAAATCATTTTTTGCCAATTAGCAGCCACTGTAAATAGGCACAAAATTGCAAAATATGTAAAAGCCTCTGAACCCTAGTATCAGACAAACTGCTAGAATTTGAAACAATATTTATAATATGCATTTGCATCACTATCATGGCACCAGAGAGATGTGAAATCCGACATTAATGAAACACAACGATTGGATCTGCCACCAGTTTATTTCCGTGTGGGTAACACAGCGGTAGCAGAAAGTACGGCATTACACATTGAGTCCAGTATTGGGCTAATCCTATCAATCCCACGGGGCAGCTTTCCAAAGGGGATCACAATTTACTGGCTAAGGTGACGGCATTAGTAGTCTCAGAGCTGAGTTTCTCTGAATTAGTGAGGAAGGTGGCTATTTCACCTTCTTGTAAATTAGAAGAGGAAGAAACAAGTTAGAGCTCTAAAGGGTTCTTTACTGAAAAAATTAGAACAAAGCTTGTATATTTTCTCAACAACAAATCTGCCAGAGAATCAGACAGCTCCTGAACAAATGTAGTTACAGGTAGGATTGAAGAAAGAATCAACTATTTACAAAAACAAATCTTTTGAAGTTTTGGGTGCTGTGGAAATTTATTTTTCAAAGAAAGTCGTCCTTGCATCCTTGGGGGCTCATTTATGAGCCCCTGCGTCACTTTTGCGCCACCGGTGCGTCACTTTTTGTGACGCACCAGTGGCGTAAAACATGCGCCATGATGCGCCATATTTACAAAGTGACGCATCTACCTAGATGCGTCACTTTGTAAACCCCTGCGCTACATCATACCTGCGTCAGGTATAATGTATGCAGGGTGGGCGTTCCCACGTAAGTAAGCATCGTAGAAGTGACGCAGTGAAATCTACGAGATTTCACTGCGCCACTTCTAGGGTGCAAATGCGTCAATATCTTACGCCTGCCTCACAGCAGGCGTAAGACTGACGCAGGCCCTTTCACATGGGGCTTGCCCCATGTGAAAGGACACATTGCTGGAGTTGCGTCACTTTTGTGACACACTCCAGCAATGCGTCACTTTTGCGCCTACAGATACGTCAGAAATACTGACGTATCTGTGACTCCTTGCGACATGACACGTCATACTGTAAATATGACGCATCATTGGAGTCGCAGGGAGGGCGCAGTGAAAAGTGACGCATCACTGTTTTCACGCAGTGATGCGTCACTTTTCATAAATGAGGCCCTTAATTTCTTTTATAGTTATGGAGTGCAACTAAATATCAAGGGCCTCATTTATGAAAAGTGACGCATCACTGCGTAAAAACAGTGATGCGTCACTTTTCACTGCGCCCTCCCTGCGACTCCAATGATTCGTCATATTTACAGTATGACGCATCATGTCGCAAGGAGTCACAGATACGTCAGTATTTCTGACGTCTCTGTAGGCGCAAAAGTGACGCATTGCTGGAGTGTGTCACAAAAGTGACGCAACTCCAGCAATGTGTCCTTTCACATGGGGCAAGCCCCATGTGAAAGGGCCTGCGTCAGTCTTACGCCTGCTGTGAGGCAGGCGTAAGATATTGACGCATTTGCACCCTAGAAGTGGTGCAGTGAAATCTCGTAGATTTCACTGCGTCACTTCTACGATGCTTACTTACGTGGGAACGCCCACCCTGCATACATTATACCTGACGCAGGTATGATGTAGCGCAGGGGTTTACAAAGTGACGCATCTAGGTAGATGCGTCACGTTGTAAATATGGCGCATCATGGCGCATGTTTTACGCCACTGGTGCGTCACAGAATGTGACGCACCGGTGGCGCAAAAGTGACGCAGGGACTCATAAATGAGCCCCCAAATGTTTTCAATACTGTAATCCAGTCTCAAGCTGTAATCAGGTTTTTTCAGTCGAATTTGGCTTGCATTAATTTAGGAGTGAACCATGTTGCAGATGTAACATAGTCCAGGGCGTTACCTATCCAGGCCTCATTTTCTGCATTCATCGTGTGTACCTCATCGTAGTTACAAAAGGGGTAGATCTAAGGCTTGGCTCTAGATCTATTGTGAAACTAGCTGTAGTCAGTCCCAACTCAATTTAGAACCAAAGGAAGGTTTCTTGACAATGGTTTAAATGGCCTGGTGATCCATCTAGGCACACGGACACTGAAATAATGCCAGATTCCTCTTGGTGGTTTCACTGAAATGGAGCTCCTTAAACTTTTTCTCATTTTGGAACAAAATATTCTGTGCTGGTAGCTAAATGGTAGTTATTTATACTTTAAATGTTTGTAAGCCTTCATGCTTTTTCTGTGCAGGATATTGAAGGGCTGGTTTCTTGAATACTTAGCTTTTTTTTCTTGGTGTTGTTTCGCTCTGTAAGACAAGCTCATTGAGAGACCCCTAAAGAAATCAATTTATCTTGACTGATATAAGGGGTGGGCGTAAGTCGCATAATTCCGTGTAGCATATGTATTAGGGGTGGGCGGAATTTGCGGAATTAACCTTCGCAAATTATCGCGAGAATGTTTAAAATTATCGCAAACAAGCAGAAATATCGCAAAGATGCGGAAGTTTTTTTCCGGCATGTTCGCGAGATTTTCTGCATGGTTGCGGGTCGCCAACTTACCCATGTGGTTGCTTGCGGGCGCGGCCATCTTGTTTTGAGTTGTTCTCGCGGTGCATGATCGCGAGAAGAAAGACGTGATCGCGCGACGCATGACGTCACTGCGGGCGCGAACTGTCGCGAGACAGCGCAAATGGCTAAAAACAATACAACATCTCATGGAGAACGCGACCGGATCAAGAAAACTTGTCGGCGAACGCAGGGATTCAGGTAAGGCGATCGCGCGCGCGCGAGAATGTATCATTTTACAGCGCGAGCAAGAAACAAATTATCGCCAAGCTGCGGAAACCGGAATTTTTGACATTTTCGCGCTCTCCGCGGAACGCAAAAATGTCAAATTATCGCAATTTCCGCGAACGGAACGAAATTTTTGCCCAGGCCTAATATGTATGCAGAATTACCCCGAATTTCTTTGAGATCTCGAAGAATAACATAAGAAGAGTAGTTCCATGTTTGGTGCTATTTTCAAAATGGATGCAAGGGTGTGTTTTCCGCTAAGCAATAGTGCTAAATGCAAAAGAGCATGATTAACAAGCAAATGCTCGCTCTTGCCTAAGGTGCTTTTGTGGTAGGATTCCCCCCTGAATTACTCTTAATCACATGACTGGGCAAAATGAAGTTATTATCGGTAATTCTGTGCCAAAGAGTAAGTAATGCAGAATTGCCTAAATTATTCAGATGACTCATGAATAATTGAAATTCCGCAAAGGCCTAGCTGATAAATGTGAACTTGGAGTTGGATTTACCCTAACTTACTCCCAGATTTTAGTGCTAGTTTCTTAGTGCAAAATACACCCTTGCACTCAAAGTGGACGTCAGAATGCATTTTGGGCTAAGAGAATAGCACAAAATGCAAAGGAACATAAACAGCAGTGTGAGCAGCCACTTGCACTGGCAAAATGTTATCTTGTGATAGGATTATTTGGCCCCAATTTAGTCCTAAATACGCAAGCGGGCGTAATCACATCACCATCAGAAATTTTCCATCTAAGAGTAATGCGGAATTGCCAAAATGACTCCAATTACTCCAGCGTAACTGAAAACCCGCCCAGGCTTAGCTGATACTTTATTAACCTGGACTTTATTAAACTGAAGTTCAGAGAATACATGAGGAAAATTGCTTTCTGAATGTCCCACAATTGCCTAAAGCTCAATTTTGACAAGTCAGAAATTGTCCTGTCTGACAAGGCCCATGACTACTGGACGAATGATTGGTGGTCACCTGAATTAAGCACTCCCCCTCAACCCAAAAAGGTGGTCAATAACTTAGGCATTTAAATTGACAGTAGCCTCCCAATGACAGAGCAAGGGAAATCTGTTGCTTTGTGATAATATGCATATTGAGAAAAGTTTTTCAATGGCCGCCTCGCCATACAAGAAAGACTCTCACGCAGGCACTTGTGGTTAGCCCATTATATGCCCGCATGGCAGCGTCTAATGATTCTCTTCTGTCCAGACTACAGGTAGTTTAGAACACTATTGCCCTCTTGCCCTCAAGCATCCACCTTGTACACCTTCTGAACCCTCGCTCAGATCAGTGCAATTGCTTCCCATTAGGAAGTGAGTGATTTTCAAGTTTCTGTGCCTGGTACACAGATCTCTTTCAGGTAAAGAACTAACGTATCTCCAAAAGAGACTCTCAATTAGTTGACCCACTAGAAATTTGAGATCTAAGGATCAATTCTTGCTCTGCCCACGTCGTTTTGCTCCATTAGTCAGGGCGGTCGATCCTTTTCTTCCCTGGTCCCTTTTCACTGGAACAGGCTTCTGCATCACCTTTGCATCTGCTCTGATTTTGTTTGCTTCAGAAGGCTACTTAAAATCTGGCTACCAGAGACAGGTTAAGTATTTGGCAACATTTTATTTATGCATGATCTTTTGGAATTGGTTGGTGTATATTGCACTTTTCCGTCTTTTCTTTGCTGCTTTCCTGCATAGTATTGATATGCGTTTGCTCTTGCATCACGTAGCCGATATATTCACACACATTATTATTTTCACCACTAAAGAGCTTGGGATTTATTGGGGTCCCCTCTAAACATCCGGATTATAAGACCTTCTCCTCCCACTTGTTATCTTCCATTTTTTAATTGGGTCGCGAGGGATCCACACTGTGCATATATGATAATGTGTCTCCAATCTGCGATTGGAGCCATACTAAGTCATTGTGAGATTTATTTACTTGTGAGTTTTACACCAGTTGCTGTATGGTGTTGCAATAGCTTCTTTATTTGTTCTACTTAGCCTTGAAAAAGTCACGGGACAATTTCCCAGTGTGGTGACGAAACTTCTTGGCTGGCTAATAAGTATATAAAGTAACAAGAAAAGGAAAAGAATAAAAGAAAAGAAAGGATTACGACTACTTTGCTTATAATTTGTGTACACTATCTCACATTATTATTGTCATTACTCTGCAGACGTGTGCTGAGGATTGTATATACCTGTTATGCTGACCGAGGCCACATTTTGGAGAGGTTGGTGGTTCTCTTCACCTTACAGCACCATCATCTGATATTGTCCTATAGCAAATACATGTGCGACATTTCCTGAGTGGGGCCAGTATATCTAGTTATATAACACTGATCATTGAAACCCTGTCTATAACATAACATAACATACTATAACATACCATATTCATAATCAAAAAGGAGGGCTGCTGGAAGTCAAAAGATTTCATTTGGAAACCAAGGCTGGAAAAGCTGTCTCAATGCAATCAATTATTTGTGAAGAAAAAGGACTGTTCCTAATCATACCTGATCTCTGAACTAGAAGTGTGTTACTAAAGATTTTTTGTACAAGAGGAATGTGTCACACCATGCTGCACAATGAATTTAGAAAGGTACCATTTATCTACCCCTAGGCTCTAACCTGTTAGATGCCATTCCACATGTTTCGGCACCACAATACCCAAAAATGCCCATCTTCTTCCTTATTGATGGAACCCAGCTGAAGCCCAGAGCTGGTTCGTGGAACCCACAGAATTTACATGTAGTCCTAAAACGTCTGTGAAGGTTGGCATGTGGAAAGTCATCCCTTGTACACAGCAGTCTAGCATATGTGCCGCTAGGTCTTTCATAACCTCTGGCAGGGCAGTTGACCTTTTTTAGCAGAGATAAGGTTCCCAAAACATAATATCTAAGTTTAGCAACTAGTCTTAACAGTAACAAACCTCTCTAGAATAAATATGGAAAGGAAGCTATTGTTTTCATAGGTCTTTTTTAGAGATCAATGATAGGTTCACATTTCTTAGCAGTCAAAACATTGTGTGACATGAAAACAAGAGAAGCTCTTTGGAGGGAATGGCCACACTTGGTTTTTCTTAGCTCAATCTTCCTGGTATGGAGTAAAAGGAGGGGGATAGAGGAAGGAGCTTAAGGGCCTAATTACAACTTTGGCACCCCCGGACTGCCGAAATCAAATGCCGCCTGCCAGATTACGAGTTCCTTGTGTCTGGCGGGTGGGCGGTGTAGCGGTCCCTTTGCACTGCATAAGGCCGTTACAGACTGTGCAGTCCATGCCGTGGAGGAAAGGGGAAGAATGCAGATAGGGGGCGGTACAACATGTGATCCCCTGCATGCATTCCTCTGCATAGGGGCAATAGGGGGAAGGCAAACTCATAATATGCTGCAGCACTGCCAAGCATATTGCTTCCCCAGACCGCCGCAAGACCGCCAGGGATTTCAGATTCCTGGAGGATGCAGCATCCCCTGGAGGTCCGTCCACCATAGACGTTATAAGGCGATCGGACTGCTGGTGCGGCAGTCCCCAATGGCCACTGTACCTCCACCGCGAGTTTGGCAACCCGTAGTTCGGCCCTAAGTTCTAAGTAACACACTGCCAAGTAATCTATGAAGGACCTATAGGAATTCTAATCTAGCCCTGTTCAGGACAGAGAAAAGAGAAAATGGATAGTAAGAGGAAAAATGTCTCTGCCTGCATGACAAAAAGGTCCATAGTGATCACACACTCTCATTCATTAATAAGCCAGGCTCGAGGTCGGGGAGCCCTGGCAGGAAGGAAATCCCTGCCAGGGAGACACAGAGCCTGCCAAGGAGACGCAGCCTCAAGAGCACCAGAAGCAATGGCAATCAATGACTTTTTAAAAAATGGAAAGAGATTGTTTCCAACAAATCAGTTCTCAACATCGTTTACAAATTATATTCCATAGAATTCCTCTCACCTCCTCTGGAACCACATTTTCTCAAGACCTCATGACCGAAGTATCCTCTGAAATAGAACTCAATAGTTCGGGGAACCCAGGCCCTGTAGGAGAAGAGGGTAGAACAAGGGTTGTGGTCTACCCAGTTCTTTTTTTGATGATAAAGCCAGATGCATCATTCCATCCAGTTCTGGATCAAAGAACTTGAACAATGTATCTCAAGTATCTCCTGTTCAAGATGATCTCTTCAGATTGTCATTCCAATGATTTCAAGAGGAAAGCTATGGGTCAACTCTTGATATCCTTCTCCGGAAGTTCTTGGGAGCCAGGTAAAGCCACAAGCATCTTAAAAAGAGAGAAGAAAAAAGGTAAGATTTAGTATCAGGATAGACAAGATATTATCAAGGAATTCTCTTCACTTCACTCATAAAGACAAATAGTTGGATTCACTATATGCTCAGTTCACCCCTTAACATCTGTAGTCGGGTCCCACAAGGATTCCAAAGAAGATTCTTGAAGTTATCATCACAGGAGCGAGAGGCTCAAGGTCTTTTCAAAAAGTGTTAGGGACAAGAACTAAAAAAGGATTCTGGGGGAGACCGGGAAAAAATCACGAAGGCAAGAAACCCGCACTGTTTACAAAAAACCCAAAAGTTCAACAAATGTCCTGGTTGTTGAGCAACCATTCAAAATCAGTGCACTGAGCAACCCAAAAAGGAATACAGGCAAGAACGATACCTCCTGACACCCGCTATATCACTGCAAAAGTCTGAGTCCTTTATGAGGGAGCAATACCGCCAAAGAACACCAGCCACAAAAGTAAGCAAAGAGCTGTCTGTAATCCAAAAATGAGGAATCCAAGGAGGTGCTGGCAAGAACAACATTGTGCCAGCGGAACGCTGACGGCGAGAGTCCTTCCGGGTCAGAAACCGGAAACGAGACCAAGCAACGATGAGCAGGTGGGTGGCTCCTAAATACTTGCAGCCTCCCCCCAGGGAACATCACAACGGCTGACCCAGACCATCCCCTCCAGCGGGAAACAGAAAAAGGAGGTGCCATCGGCCAGAAAGGCAGGAAAGAAAGAGACCCAAGGTAAGGAAAACTAACAGGGTAGAATGCATGAAATCAATATACCACAGGAAAGGGGCACCATGTAGACATAAACCTAAGGTGGAAGTGGACCTCGGGCCATGACAGTACCCTCCTCTCAAAAGACCCTCCACAGGACTGGGGTTTTACGGATGCCAGACATGAAAAAGAAGTACCAGGCGAGGAGCATGCACAAAACTGGTGGGCTCCCAGGTATGGTCATCTAGGGAATATCCCTTCCAATCCACCAAATAATATAACCTGCCCTGGCGTCTCCTTGAGTCAAAGATGGCATTAACCTCAAACTCCTCATGTTTATCAATCGGCAAGGGAGGGTGCAGAGCAAGGCCTGCGTAGTGACAGTGGAAAGCTTATGCAGGGAGGTGTGCAACACAGGATGGATTTGATTTTCACCAGGCAATTCCAACTTCATAGCATAACAGGGCGGCAACTTCCTGGGTCCCCCCAAGTGTAGGTTCTTAGAGGCCAGCCAAACCAATTCACCTGGAGCATAGGAGGGAGCAGTCTGTTGATGCCTATCAGCCTTATCTTTCTTGCTCTTCTTAGCTGCCAACAGATGTCCTTGAGCCTTTTTCCAGATATCAGTCAGGGTAAGACTTAAAGTTTCAACTGCGGGTTCTACCGGAGGTCTGAATGAGTATGGCTCTAGGATGGAAATCTATGGCACAAAAGAAAGGAGACATACCTAAAGCTGAGTGAAGACTGTTATTATTAGCAAACTCAGCAAAAGGAAGTGCTTCCACCCAGCTCCCAGTAAGTGAGGTCAGAAGACAACGGATGTACTGTGGTTTGATTGGTGCATTCTGTTTGCCAATCAGATTGTGGATGGTAAGTAGGGGTGGGTGTAATTTGCGTAAGGGACCTATGCAGAGAGGCACAGAGATGGAACCAATCTCCGCACTCTCCGCATATTTCAGTTACGTGCTGCCTGCCTCCCGCCCGCAATATTAAATAACTTTAAAAAGCATGATATATAACATTTCAAATAACCTTAACTTATCGGCGGCTTCCCCGGGCTTCCATCCGTCTCCATTGTGTCTTCTTCTGGGAACTGCGCATGCGCGGGAGCCCGCGCATGCACATTCCTGGCGAGGAATGCGCATGCGCGGGCTCCCGCGCATGCGCAGTTCCCAGAAGAAGACGCGATGGTGACGGATGGAAGCCCGGGGACGCCGCCGACAACGTAAGGTTATTTGAAATGTTATATATCATGATTTTTAAGTTATTTAATACTGCGGGCAGGAGGCGGGCAGTGGGCTGGAGGCCAACTTCCGGTACGCCCGAGTGTGCGGAGATTTGCCTTGTTTCTCCGCCTATATCGCGGAAGGTGGAAGGGGCAAATCTCCGCACATTCCGAAACTGAGTTGTCCTCCCACTCCTAGGGTAAGCCGAGGACAAACAAAGTTCCATCTGTAATAAAGAACACAATTCTTTCCAAAAATGGGAAACAAACTGCGCTCCCAGGTCTGTCACAACGACTGTTGGTCTGCCATGCAATTGTAACACGTGTAGTATAAAGATGTCTGCTAATTCTCTCGCAAGAGGTAGTTTAGACAAAGGAAAAAATGGGTGGATTTAGTAAACAGGTCAACAACTACAAGAATAGTAGTAAACCCTGCTTCCTTGGGAAGATCCGTGACAAAATCCATACTGATTGTATGCCAAGGAGAAGGAGGAACCCGAAGAGGTTGTAATAGTCCTGCTGGAAGGGTATGTGAGGCCTTACTTATGGTGCAAACTAGACATGAAGATACATACACCTGCAAATCATGACCCAATGTAGCCCATTAGAACCAACAAAGGCATATCTCTCTAGTTTTGGTTATCCTAGGGTGACCTACTAATGAGGAGAAATGACACCAGGTTAGAACCTTGTCCCATAACTCTGGGGGTATGAATAGCTGAGTGCCGTGATATAAAATCCCATCCCGCAATTGGAATATAGAGTGAGTCAACCAAGGAGCCATATCTATAGATGCCAGTTGTTCCTTGAATTCATCAGAGGAGCAAAATCCAAAGATTTTAACCTCGGATATCTTGGGCGTCTCCACAGGTATTGTGGTATTTTTGTAAAGGGGCTACATATATACGGGACAGGGCATCAGACTTCACTTGTTGGGCAGTGGGTCTGTATGTGATCTTGAAATCGTATTCATTAAAGAGCAACCCCCATTTGCCAGTTTGATTGCCAACAGCTATCTTTCGGCCACGGTATAGATCTGTTCGGCAGGTGAGAGCCTTTTATTAAAAAATGCAATAGGATGCATAAGAACTGACTCAATATTCCGTTGAGACAAGACCCCACTACAGCATATTGCAATGCACCTGCTCCCACATAAAATAGAAGTGCTGGGACCAGCTATTTAAGGATAGGAGCAGTGGTGAATTTCTCCACTAATGTTTCAAGAGCAAGTTGGGCAGAAGTAGTCCACAGAAAGAAAACCCCTTTACGTAGGAATGCAGTAATGCGACTAATAATATCTGAAAAATGGGTAATGAATCACTGAGAAAAATTGGCAAACCTCAAAAAAACCTGTGTATCTGTCACGCAAGTCAGAACTGGCCAAGAGGTAATAGCCTCTGCCTTCTTATGATCCATCTGGAGTCCTTCTGAGGAAATAATTAAACCCAAGAACTCAACCCGAGAAACCTAAAACGTACACTTTTCTAGTTTCACAAATAAATGATTCTCACATAGTTTCTTTAATGCCTGTTTTATATGGCAATCGTGTCCTGTGTGTGGTTCGAGAATATTAGGCTATCTGCTATATACACGATAACACTTATGTCAAGGAACTCCCGGATACCTCACTGATAAAAAACTGAAAAGCAGCAGGGACATTACAGAGACCGATAGACATGGCACAATATTCAAACAAAATAAACTTTGTCAGAAATGCGGTCTTCCACACATCTCCTTCTTGTACAAGGATGAGATGATATGCCCCACACAAATCCAATTTAGTAAACTCTGTGGCATGTTGCAACTGATCTAACAACACAGGTATTAATGGCAGTGGATACTTGTTTTTAATTGTCTCCTCATTAATGGCTCTGTAATCAATGCATGAGCGAAGATCCCCATCCTTTTCAGGCACAATAAAGAGGGGAGATGACACTGGAGAAGAAGACTGTCTAATGAAACCAGAAGACAGCATTTCATCCATAAAGACCCGCAAATGCTGTGTTTCTGGTTCAGAAAGAGAATATATCCAACTACAGGACAAAGTAGCACCAGGAACCAGATCAATGTGGCAATCAAAATTACAGTGTGGAGGTAATATAGTGGCCTTAACTGTATCAGAAAATGTCAGAAACTGAATATACTGTGAAGGAACAAATGGAACCTCAGCAGTAATACCGGAAGCACAATCCAAGGGAGATTCCCAACCGGTGGCATCCTGATAACAATGTTGTAAACAGTGTTTGGAGTCTAAAGTAACAGTACCAGACGTACTGTTACTTTAGACTCCAAACACTGTTTACAACATTGTTACCAGGATGCCACCGATTGGGAATCTCCCTTGGATTGTGCTTCCGGTATTACTGCTGAGGTTCCATTTGTCTATTTTGGGATTATGTGACTGTAACCATGGTACCCCAAGAATAACTCTAAAAGTAGGAAAGTCAATCAGGTCAAAACTAACAGTCTCTGAATGACCGTAATCACAAATCAATGTGAGGGGTTCAGTTTGCATAGTGATCAGCCATGACGAAAGGTCAGTACCATCAATTGCTCTAACTGGTTTGGGTTGCTTTTTGTATATACAAGGGATGTCATGCTTCACAGCCAATTGGAGATCCATAAAATTACCCGTTGCCCGAGAATCAAGCAAGATGGGAAAGATGGTTCTTTTACTATTTGTAATCGCCAAGCTATAGTAAAATGAAGAGGAACCCTTGGGACAGAACCAGCTACATCATAGGGGTTGATGTGAACAACTGATTCCTGGTATGATGATGAACCATCATACTTAATGAAGGCCACCATTTTGCTATCTGCTATTTTTGAAGTTTTGACTGGACATTCGCGGGCATAATGTTCGCTTTTCCCACAGTACAAACAGAGATTCTATACCTGTCTCCAATCCTTTTTTCCCTTAGATAAAGGACTTCGCATACCACCTATTTGCATTGGTTCTGGTAGAGTTTTTCCTACTTCCTCCTTGTGATCCCCGCGCAACATATACATCCGAGGAACTTGTATCTGACTTTTTCACCCTTGCTTTCAGCTAATCTATGACTCAGTTTGACTACTAGGTCAATAAACTCTGTGCACTCCTCAGGAGGATTCACCAAGATGCTGAATTTATTGCTGTCACCGGAAAACCTTTCTGGAACAGCTAAAGGCACAGGTACCGGTGTCAAGGCTGTAAGAGCAACGGGTGAATCACTACTGGTACAAGAAGCCCTGTCATAATGAAAGGTTGCAGGTTGTACTATAGGCACATGTGTTTTTGGTATGGCCGCAGGAGCCCCCCCTCAGGGATTATCTATGGCTTTTTTATGTTTTGAGTTTGTGATGCAATGCTTGATTCTCCTGTCCCAAGTCCTGTACTTCAGTCTGTATGGTGGATAGAGCTCTGGCTAAATCCTGCAATGTAGGTTCCCAGACCCCCTGCTACTGAGGATAAAGGGGATGATTCCTCTTGATTCATCTTCACTCAGGCAGTATAGATTTCGTGGGCTTGGTTTTCTGTTCTGCCCCCACTCACCTGAAAAACAGGTACTGCAGGAACGAAGAATGTCCCACTACTCACCCTGTGCCTTAACCCTTCATGCCCAAAAGAAAAAAAGAGACATGAGCGGAAAATGCACTGGGAGAAGGCAGGTAAACAAGGTAACAAGGAACAGTTATGGGCCAACTCTTGATATCCCTCTCTGGAAGGTCTTTGGAGCCAGGTAAACCCACAAGTGTCTTAAAAAGAGAAATGTAAAGAGGTAAGAATTAGTATCAGGATAGACAAGATAATATCAAGCAATTCTCTTTACTTCACTCATAAAGACAAATAGTTGAATTCACTATATGCTCGGCTCACCCCTTAACATCCGTAGTCAGGTCCCATAAAGATTCTAAAGAAGATTCTCAAAGTTATCGTCCCACAAGTGAGACTATCAAGGTCTTTTCAAAATGGGGTGGAGACAAGAACTAAAAATGGATATTGGGGGAGAGTGGGAAAAAACCACGACGGCAAAAACCCACACTGTATACAGTAAAAACAAAAGTTCAACAAATGTCCTTGTTGTTGAGCAACCATTCAAAATCCAACCCAAAAAAAGACGAATATCTCCTGACACTAGCTATATCACTACGAAAGTCCGAGTCCTTTATGAGAGACTAATACATCCAAAACACACCAGCCACAAAAGGAAGAGAAGAGCTTCCGTAATACAAAAATGAAGAATCCACGGAGGTGCTGGCAAGAACAACGCTATGTCAGCAGAACGCTTATGGTGAGAGTCTTTCCTAGATAGGAACCAGAAACAAAACTAAGCAACGAGGAGCAGGTAGGTGGCTCCTAAATACTCACAGCCTCTGCCCAGGGAACACCACTGAGGCTGCGCCCAGACCATCCCCTTTAGCGGTAAACAGAAAAAGTAGGCACCAGTTGCCAGGAAGGCAGGATAGAAAAAGAGACACAAGTTAAGGAAAACGAACAGGGTAGAATGCATGAAATCAATACATCCCAGGAAGGGGCACCACGTAGACATAAACCTAAGGCGGAGGTGGACCTTGGGCCGTGACAGCTTACTTCCACATAACCATTCATCCACCTTGTCAGAAGTTCCTTCTTTTCATGGTACAGAACAGTCACTATCGGGAAAACACCCATTGCAAAGCAGGCACTATATCATAATGCCTTTACAACAAATCCATTACAACGTATATGCCATTTCAATGCATGCTATTACAACACATAACTTTACAATGCAGAAGGTATTACAATGCATACCATTACAAAGCAATTTTAGGTAAGTGTTGTAGGTAAGTACTGTTGTTGAATTTTTTTGTTATTTTTTTAGTTTGCATTATTGAGTGTAATGTAATTTTGGATTTTTTTAATTAATTTATTATTAATTTAATACATTAATTTAATTCATTTTTAAAAGTATTTTTTGCAATCACTCTTGGGGGTGTAAGTGAAATAGTGGTTATCGGTGGGGGAGTGCATTAATACCCAGTTATTAATTTTAATACCCTGGTTCAATTTTTTTGCATTTCATAATAAATGTTATTATATTTAAAAGAATTCAAATGAATACTTATGAAGTTGTTAACAACTACCCTCTGGCACGGGATGTGAAAGAATTGAAGGTTTGGGTGGGGGAGTGTATTAATATCCAGGTATTAAGTTTAATACCTGGGTATTATTATTTTAAAATTTCAAATTTAATTTGAGCAAGTTTAAAATAATTACAGTTAATACTTATGAGGGTGTAACACCCACCCTCTGGCATGGGATGCGAGGCAAATTGGGGGTTTGGTTAGAGGGGTGTATTAATACCTAGGTATGAATTGTACAACCTGGGTATTACTTTGTTTTACTATTAAAATTAATTTTAGGAATTGTAAAAAAATTAAAATGAATACTTATGAGGGTATAACACCCACCCTCTAGATCAGTTTGCAAAGGAAATTGGGGGTTTGGTGGGGGAGTGTATTAATAGCCAGGTAATAATTTTAATACCTGGGTATTAATTTGTTTTACATTTCATAATAATTTCAGTGATTTTAAAATAACTACAATTAATATGTGTGAGGGTGAAACACCCACCCTCTGGCATGGAATGCAAAGGAAATATGGGGTTTCAATGGAGATGTGTATTAATACTCAGGTATTAAATGTAATGCCTGGGTATTAATTAGTTAACATTTTAATATTACTTTAAGTCATTTTAAAATAACTAAACTCAATTCTTATGAGGGTGTAACTACCACCCTCTGCCACAGGATGCAAGGGAAAGAGGGGTTTTGGGTGGAGGAGTGTATTAATACTCAACTAATAATTTGTAATACCTGCCTAATAATTTAATATAATTAATACTATTATTTTACATTATGTAGAATCAATACTTATTAGGGTTTAATACTCACACTGTGGCATGGGATGTTAGAGTAATATGGGTTTTGTGTAGGGGAGTGTAGTATTTTTAAACCCTATGTATTAATTTTTGAAAATAAAAAATACATTGGTAACAATTTTAAACATAGGTAAATGTGAATATGTACACTCATATAATTTTAAAAATATACAGTAAATATTAAAATAATAATTAGAAATGTTTGAAATGTTATTTCTATGGAAATGATTAAGTAGGACACATAAAGTATAAACAAAAAATATATAACACTTTATTAAATGAAAACTTTTTCAAAACACACATTTACATTTTTAAGCCATTTTTTGTGTGCTTTCCCACGCTTTTCCTTTTAAGTAAATGGGAGAAATTGTCCTTTTTTCCTTTCAAAATTGACATTAGCGGTTGTGCGCCTGGTTCTACACTTGGTGGAGCATCGTGGTCAAGATAGGAAGCAAGGAAGAGCTGCGGTCAGGTAAGACAAATTTTATTTCTAACACAGAGATTGTGGGTGGCATAATTTATTGGAAGGAGAGAGGAGGGAGATAGTTTGATATATGTTAGTATTTGGGTGTATGTTTTGAATGTTTTAACCAACATTTTAGTTCCTATGCAGGTAGCGCTTGCAGGCCCACTATGATTTTTTTTAAATCGAAGAATAAAGAAAGCTATATTTTTGTTAATTCTTTTTTTGACGCGTTATTTTTTATACAAAGCAAACCATATTCACTGCAGTGGAAGTTTGGAGAACACAGATGCCTTGGATCATGGAAAGGATGTTGTTAACAGTATGGACTTTTTAAAATAGATTTTGCTTTATGCAGGATTTTTACAGCATGAGGAACTTTGGACTTTTGGATTTTGAGCATCTTTTGCCCAATTATGGGTGTATTTAGAACTTATGGACAGTGGGTTGTAACGATGGATTTGGGGGGATGCATTTTTTTTAGCTTACACGGTACATTTTGCAGCAGTGAGTTTGCTGGAAAATATGGCTATGGCAATCTCTTTTAAAAGTTTTGCACAGGATTAGGATTGCATTGTGGATTCTGGATTGATGACTTTGGATTTTTTGAGTACTCAAGACTCTTGGTGAACTGTGGAACTTTATGAATCACCAAGAATTGAAGAAAGAAGACAACTCCAGGGAGGAGATTTTGAAAAATATTTTGAAAAATGTCAATTTCATTTTTAAAAATAAATTGCAAAACAGGCAAGTAAGATAGAATAGGGGTTAGTGTCAGTTAGAAATGTAGTATGTGTGTGTGGCGGCGTAGGAGTGATAGGTCGGAGGCCAGGTCTAGTTAGATAAGGTTTTATTTTTCCAAACACTCGCTTATGGCGACTTGTCAGTCTCTCTGTGGCGAACTTGGCATGTCAGGTGGTTCTTGGCTCTAGCTTTGTGCCTGGTCTTCTGTTTCTTAGGGCCCGGTCAAGTCTCTCCGTAAGCCAGCCGTAGAAAGGGCATGTAAGGACGAAGAAACAAAGTGTCAGGATGGCGTCCAATGGGACGTATATAGCCAAGGGACCGGGGAGTGAAGGGACCACCACACTCTTGTGCACGCTTTTAGACCACACAACAACAACAAAAAAGGGTTTGTAGGAGGGAGGGTAGTGAAAGTGATCAGTGCATGGGGTAGGTAAAAATCAGGTCGTGAGTCTGTACGGGGATTTAGGGTTTATCCCGCTTTACACAGCCGGGCGTCCCCGCCTCCCAACCCACCCGAGACTTTCTCTTGTACCTGTAGAAGCCACGCTCCTCCTGGAGCGTGGCTCGGTGACGTGTGGGGACGTTGGCCTCCTGGCTCAGCCCGGGCGCCTGCTGGTATCGACCCTCCGTTTCTTCCACATTCCTTGTCCTCTCCTGTTCTTTCTGCCACTGCAACCACTACAACTCTTCCATCTTCCGTCTCTCCTCCGTTGTCGGTGCACACCGTCTTCCGGGTTTCCTCTGCCTTCAGCATCGGATTCGCGCTGATGTCTGCTGGGGGCGGGGCCTCGTTGTACTGAAAGGCCCAGTTAAAGGCACCGGCCTCTTCATCCTGCGATGTCAACAGTGGTGTATATTCACAATTCCATTCACCCTGCTGGGAAGGGAAAAGAGGGAGAGATGGAGGTATAGGGATCCACCAGTCCATATCGAGGTTACGTTGTGGGGCCAGTGAGTCCACCCGGTCACAGTGTGCAATATTGGATAGGTAGTGAGAAGCCACCATCACTGAAAACTGTTGAATTTGTCTCAATGGTCTCTCTGACATTTCTATAGGTTTTTTTTTAATTTATGGGTTTAGATTACCAATCAATGATTGCACTATTCACAGTTTTTGGAAACTTTTCTCCTTCCTCAAAATTTCACAAAAATGAAAAACGTTTTTGTGATGTTTTCCGATTGATTTGGTAAAGGAATTGTGCCATCCCTCTATCGCATTATTAGTCTTTGCTCCTCCCTCTAAGCTGGTTGTGTTATATTTCCACCATTTCGCTGGAAATCCTGGATTCCTCCTGCAACCCAACCTTCTTAGATGGCAAATCCATGTGCCCTCAAAGGAATTTAGTAAGGGAGCCAATTTGTCTTCCTTTGTTGTAAAATAGTCAGAATCTTTAATTGATGTGTAGTATTCATCTACAGTATTAGGAGGAACAAAGCATAATGCTGTTAGTTTCTTTAGCTCAAATGGCAGCTTAGTGTCCGATATGTAGTCCTCAACTAAGGATGATTTTTGTCTTTTTCTCCAATAGGCCTGTAAAAGTGAAAAAAACATCCTCAAATGTAGATATTAGGATACATTTTGGTTATAGTGTTAATCATGGGAAATGCAAAATCAATTATCACTTTTCTAGGACTTTTATTCAGTGTTTTAGATGTTAGCACTGTTAAAAATTCTGTGTATGTTGAGGTTTGCTTATCAGGGAGTAAACTGTACACTTAAAGAACTGTAAGGTTATTAATGTTCGCGTGAATAGTGAATATTTGGGTAAATGGAAGGGGTGTGGATTTAAACGTACCAATGATCATCCAAATATCACTAGTCTCCAACTTGACAAGGTTATGAGGTGTGCTAAAGATAAGTATCCTTTCCTGAAGGTTTTTGCTGTCATGCAAAAAAAAAATTTTTATTAGTAACGGTTACCGTCAGTTCAGGGGGAATGTTAATATCAGAGTCTGTTTCGGGTGTTACACGTTGGGGGTTATTTCCCTGTTTTTTCCTTTGGATAATTCTGCATAGATTAGGAGTTGTGGGAATACAACTTGCTACATGCATAGGAATGTGTGGAGATTTCTCCTTCAATACTGCTCCACACGGTTTATTGAAGGTGGATGCAAGTACTTTTGTTTGGTTATTTTTTCTCTGACCTCGATCTCCATTGCAGAGGCAGAGTGGTTATGCTCTGTGGTCCTTTCAACAGTGTCACCAAGAGTAACTCGCCTGCCTGTGCAATGGGGCGAGTAATACTGCAGGCACCTCCAATGACTCCTGGGCTCAGTTTATCTCTTCTTACAATAAACATGGGCAGTGTAACCAAAGTCTTTTATATCCATAAATAAATTGTTAGCTTCGAGCCCTATCTTGATTTTGTGCAGAAACCAAGGGATAGATCATTGTACCTCCAATTTAGATTTGAGATACTCCCAACTCGAGAGTTTACTAGTAAATGGAAGCCTCCCCATCAGACCCCGGACACTTGCCTGAATTGTGCGGGGAGGTTGAAAGCACGGTACACATTTTGTTTGAATGCCCAGCGTATAAAAAACCAAGAAGAAGATGGCTAGGTCCTGCTTGTCGCCTGCTGGGCATATCAAACTACAGTGTTGCACTGCGCATATTATGATCAGATACCAGCCTAGTGCTAGTCTGTGCCATGGCCAAATTTCTGGGGTGGTCATGGATCATCAGAAGTAAACTCCCTTGCTCTACCACATGATTTTGTTTAATGTTTTCTATTTCTGATTCTATCATATGTGAAATGATTTTTACCCATATTTTACATTTTTTACTTTTTTGATATTTTATATTACTGTAATCTTTTGAGATAAGTCATCAAGTTATTAGACGGAGAGTCCTCCTACAGTCATTGTCATTTGTTATAAATGTCGCTCTTTCGATAAATATTATCTTTTTTGTCTGTATGTTTATGCTTTTATGATACAAGTTTTATCGAAATAAAGCTTTTTGACTGACTGACTGAATAAAGATACTACCGTGCTTTAGTAAACGATTGCCTCAGTTGGACTTGATTTAGGTTGCCTGTCTTCCAGTTGACATAATGATTTTTTTCAGAAAAAAAAATTCTAAATGTTATTATGTGCTTTGGTTAGTTGACATTTTTTATTGATTACAAACTGTCAAAATATCTGGTTAATATTTCTTTGGCTGTCTATTGACTCTTCTAAGGACATATTGTTCAATCTATTGTTTGACTTTGATTTTCACAGCTATAATTTTGTGCTATGGTTTGTAGTTGATTCCTGTGAAAAGAAAAAAAGTCATTTTAAATAGTTTATGTATTTTGCTTCACCTTACTAAAGTTCTTTCTTTTGCTTGCTTGTCCTTTTGCATGTATAGGACTTTCTCCAGGTGATTTGGTTGATTTTGTTTTATCATGTCTGGGTGAAGTTGGATAGGTCTAAAAGGAAAAGTTGTCATTAACAAAGGTTTTCAAAATGATTGTTAGGTTAGCCTGTTTTTGCCATTTTTTTTCCAAAAATTGTTATTTGTTTTGCTTTTCGGTTAGTAATGAGAAATGTTTTGGTTAGTTTTAGCTGCAACATTAGTTTTTTAAATAATTTTACCTCTTAAAGGCCTTCTGCTTGTCAAGCACGTGCTGGTGATTATGGTTTGGAGTCCAGCTGATGGTTTTGTTTATATTGTTGTTTACAGTTAATTTATTGAACGTTTAATTGATTACATTTCATAAAGCAAAAATTGACCAGCACTTTCCCAGAGGTAGGAACCCAGCGAAATTAGAATAGTAATTTGCACCCCACCACTGACCATAACCTTCCACGAGGCAAGCCCCCGGCAGAGTTAGAATAGTAATTTTGCCCCCAGCACTTTCTCTGAGGCAAGCACCGGCAGAGTTAGAATAGTAATTTTGACCCCAGTACTGACCCGCACCTTCCCTGAGGCAAGCACCCGGCGGAGTTAAAATAGTAATTTTGGCCCCCAGCACTGACCGGCACCTTCCCTGAGGCAAGCACTTGGCAAAGTTAGAATTATAATTTTGCCCCCTATCACTGACTACCAGCTTCCCCGAGGCAATCCCCCTGCGGAGTTAGAATAGTAGTTGTGGCCCCCAGTACTGACCACCTGCCTTCCCTGAGACACACCCCTTGCTGAGTTAAAATAGTAATTTTGCCCCCTCCCACTGACCAGCAACTTGCTTGAGGCAAGCACCCGGTGGAGTTTGAATAATACTTTTTGCACTCACCACTGGCTAGTATCTTTCTACGGAGTTAGAACAGTAATTTTGCCCCGTGCCACAGACCAGCACCTTTTCTGAGGTATTTTCTAAAAAATGTTCTTTGAATATAAATAGTTTAGCATACACTTATAGAAGATTCTTCAGGTATTTTCCACAAATTCGATAGAAGTATGGCGATGTCCAAAGTCTGTGAATGAAAAAGTAAAGTTAATTTTAGCTTTGTGGATTTTATTAGCTAAAATTAAATGTGATTTGTGTTAAAAATTCACTAACTCATGACAGAAGATGAGAATTATATTGCTGTATCTCTATGTCCAAGATCTGTAAATGTTATAAATATGTTACATCAATTTTAGGTTTGGGAATTAATTATTTTGTAAGAAAATGTGTTGCATCTAAAACTTGCACTTAATTCAATCAGTAGATGGCAGTGTTTGAACTCCAAACTGTCAATTGTCTCCTCCAACTCCAGCTATGTGTGGTCACCAGGTAAGTTTGCGTACCACTGAGCACAAAACGGTGGCCGGCTGAATTTATACATTTGTTAGGGGGTTATCGAAAATGTAAAAGGAAATATGTGTTAAAAACGATTTTTCTGAGTGATTCAGAACCTGACAGAATGTATATTTGACATGTTGAGTGTAAAATGCTGGTTTTTACCTTCTGTTTTCGAATGACAGCCATTTTGAGTAGACCATGGCTGTGTCGTTATAGTGAAATAGTGGAAGGATTCCCATTTCTTGTGCTTTGTAGGTACATGCTGGTTTTGCCAGTGAGTATACAGTGTTTTTGGGGAAATGTGTTTTGATGACTACTTTGAGTGATTTACATCTTGAAACATATTTTTTTGTTTACGTTTGTGATTTAATCATTTAATAACATTTAATAATATAATTATTGTTTCTTGTTTTTTTTCTGTAACCTCAATATGCATTTAACATAGATTGTGAATCAGGTCCAATCATAGACATAAACATGGCAGCTGACGCACATTTCGTCCTCCTGGACTTTCTCAAGGCTGTAAAATTACATATACATATAATTTGCATCATATAATTTCTTTACATGAATTCAATTAATTTTAAAAAAGGTGTGCCCCAATCAAAAAGAAAAATTGAGTACACCTAACAAACCAAACGTTGATTTGAATAAAAGAAAAGGCTAGGGAATACACTTATTGTGATGTATAGTGCCATTTCTATGTGTTCAACACCTTCACAAAAACAGGGTTATAATTAATGGATGGGTGAAACCAGATAGCCCACTTCCTTGAAACACTTCTCCCCTCCCAATACTAACATGCTGGATACAAATCGCTTGTATGGCACACGTGGATCATTGATGAAAGTTTTTTTCTTTTCTTTTCTTTTTTTTTTGCAAATGTAACAATGTAACAGTTTTGCATGATTTTACAAACATCAAACAAAACATCACCATTGAGGAAAGAAAGGCGCTTAATAATCTCACGAATGATAACTCCCTTGTCATCAGTGAAGCTGACAAGGGAGGGAATGTAGTACTCATGGACAAACTGGACTATGTTCAAGAAATAGATAGACAGTTTGCAGATACTACCGCTTATCTGAAACTTAGCATTAATCCCATGAAAGCTACAATTGAAATAGTTGAGAACAGATTTAGACATTGAAAATATTTATATCTAATTTCGGACCTTGAATTTAAATACCTTTTGAACGAGAACCCAACTAGTTCCTGTATTTACACGTTACCGAAAATACACAAGCGGGTGGGTTTCCCTCCGGGGAGACCCATTATTTCAGGAATTGGGTCTTCCACAAGAGAATATCTGAATACATAGACCTATTTTTACAGCCTTTGGTCACAAATTTACCATCTTATATCAAGGACACTGGTGACATTTTGAGTAAAATTGTGGTTGTGGAGAGGGTGGAAGGATATCAACTGGTAACTCTAGATGTATGCTCATTGTACACCAGCATACCGGGAGGGTTGAGTCTGAAAGCTGTACAACATTTTTTGGATACACGGCCAGTAAATATGTTTGAACATACCAAAATGTTACTGGACTTGATTGAACTGGTATTTAGAAACAATGTATTTACACACAATGGCGACTGGTTCCGCCAGATACAGGGGGTAGCCATGGGGGCAACATTTTTGCTGTACTTTGTGAACCTCTACATGGTAATGTTTGAACATACGCATGTATGGCTAAAAGGGCCTAGTGCCCTATTGGAGAATATACTATACTCGGGACATTTCATTGATAATATCATCATGTTTTGGGCAGGGAATAGTGATGCCCTGGAACCATTTTTTACACACATAAATGATAACCCCTTTAATCTTGCCTTCACTAAAGAACAGAACACCACTCAGATACATGTTTTAGATATCACCATTCAAGTGGATAGTAACAGATTAATAACAGTGCCATTCAGAAAACCAACAGCATGTAATGCCACACTACATGCAAGTAGTTCCCATCCTCCCTCAAAGATCAGGACTATCCCCTATGGGGAGATGTTAAGAAATAAAAGAATTTGCAGTATTGAAAAACAACTGGAACAGGAACTCAATCTGTTAGAAAACAGATTAAGGGCTATAGGTTATATAAAAGAGACTATTAGAGAGGCTCAATACAAGGCCAATAGGGTGAAAAGAGCAAGTCTTTTGGCCACTGACACAAAAGGGAAAAAACAAAAACAGGAGAAAAGCTGCCTTTATTACACCATACACAACTGTAAGCATGGATGTTTATAAGATTCTCACTGGCATTTGCTTACACATGATGGTATTCCATAAGAGGTTGTTGGATCCAAACCAGTAATTCCCCATGAGAGAGGTAGGACACTGAGACAACATGTGTGTCCAAGTTTTATACCACCAACAGCTAACACAACATGGTTACCATCTCCTCCTAATAGTTTTTTCAAATGTGGATCATGTAACTTGTTTTGCTATACACAAACCATGACATTCAAGTCTAACACAAAAAAATTGTATACAATTCGTAGTTTTATCAACTGCAATACAAAATTTGTTATCTAATGTATCAAATGTATCTGTGGGAAAATGTACATAGGCAGTGCAGTGAGACTGTTAAAGGAAAGAATACAGGAGCATAACAATAAACACTATCCCTTGGCCACTCATTTCAATACTGTACACAAATCTAATGAAATGCTGAAGTTAGGCTTTCATGGTATTGATGTGATACGTCCTGGATTAAGGGGTGGAAATAAAATGGCTAGACTTCAGAAAACTGAAAGTGAATGGATCATCAAACTTAGAGCTGTAGAACAATGCATAAATATCGATAAAGAGATGTTTGAGTTCCTTTGAACATAACAGTATTGGAACCCAAGGTTCATACCAATCTGTGGAATAAGCTGTTGTATGTTGTTGAATATTCCTTCTATTTTCTAACATATTTTATTCCGAGACTAACATTTTCCCTGGTTCACAATGATGTAGGAGTGAACCTGTTTACTAACTCACGCTCCTGGTGAAAGGGACAGGTTCTGTTTTAACAACACGTTTACTGTACAGATAGATTTTTTCATCTTTGCATTCATAGAATTATCCTTATCAAAATTGCAATGTAATTACCAGCATTTCATTGCCTTGGAAACTCAGTCCTTATGTGAGGAGTGAAAGAACTATTAACTATGACAATATGGCCACCATATTAAAATTATCATGGTGCGGTGTTTTTCATAGTCTCTCATTGCCTTATGCGATGAGGGAAAGAATGTGTGACTAGGATAATATGGTCGCCATGTAAAATTATCCTGGCGCGTTATTTTTCACAGCCTCTCATTTCTTTGGAAACCTGGTCCAAAAGCATGGAGACTAAAAAACTTGTTATTAAGACAATAGGGCCGCCATGTTAAATTATCATGGCGTGTTAATTTTCACAGTCCGAGACAAAATGACTCTTAAAATTCTTTGCCTTAACATGATTGATTTCTCATATATGTATTGCAATAAAAACACCATCTTGCTATGGTTGTGTGTACACACACTATATGGCATGAGTTATAGAATCTTGGACGAGGACATCATGGCCGCCGTGTAATTCTACAAGGAGCGGTGCTTTTTGCAGTCCGTCTTCTCTACCCATTAAATTTTGGTCACGTACATAATGCAATGGCGACGACCATCATGCACACGAGGCAGTTCGGGACTCCAGGTGAGGCTCTGGAGCTGGATACACATGCGGTAAGACTTGTTCGGCTATTTAGCCATTTTTTTAACTTTCATTTCAGTTCGTGATCTTTTAAGTTGTTTTAGAGACAACTTTTGACACAGTATGGGTGAATTTATATCACCATTGTATTTATTTCTCTATGTACTTAGCTAACTTATCACGGTGGAAGCGCTTATTGAATGGACAGAGTCATTGTGGAGACAAGACGTGGTCCATGGAACTTGAATGTTACTCAATTGTAATCGAATATTATTAAGTCTACCCTGTGTTATAGAGCATTTGGCCTTTGGTAAGTTTTAATCATAAACAAAGGGGAAGGTGTTATCATTCATGTTTCCCCTGATTAGGAATCAGACTACTGACTGAGTTCTTTCTTAAATAAAGTAACTTGTCTATCTCCCTCCCCCTTTATGTGTTTCTTTTGTTTTTGTTCATATACAGAATCAAGAGAGTTATATACAGAATTGACTCAGCAAGACATTTTTCCAGTGAACCATTCACGTTACACATTAAGAAGGATTATCTTTTTGAATATTGAGAGAAGGTGAGGCACATTTCTATGTGTTCAACACCTTCACCAAAACAGGGTTATAATTAATGGATGGGTGAAACCAGATAGTCCACTTCCTTGAAACACTGCTCCCCTCACAATACTAACATACTGGATGCAAATTGCGTGTATAGCACAAGTGGATCACTGATGAACATGTATTTCTTTTCTTTTTTGTATGCAAATGTAGCAACTTTGCATGAGGATTTTTTAAGGCCCTATATATCACTAGAGGTGTATCCCCTATCCTTGTCTTTTAATCATATCAACGCTTGGTTGGTTATGTGTACTCAATTTTTCTTTTTTATTGGGGCACAAGTTTTTAAAATTAAGTGTAATCATTTAAAGAAATTATATAATGCAAATTATATGTATATGTAATTTTGCAGCCGTGAGAAAGTCAAGGAGGGCGAAACGCACGTCAGCTTCCGTGTTTGTATCTATTATTGGAATAAAATAGAGTGAGCTGATACATCACCTTCTATGGATCATTTATTGGAAGTTTGCCAATGGGACTTCAAATACTGATTTTGTTTTTCGCTGAACTACTGATTGAGGATAACAGTGACAGTGTTTTGGTGTGCTTTGGTGCATATGTTGAACATTTTGTTCTAGACTGCATTGCGCAGTTCTAGTGGACTTATACCCAAGGTGGGGGTTATTGTAGCACCATGGGAGCACCCTTTCAAAATAAGAGGCTCTGAAATGTTTCTTTAAATACGGAGAATTGACATATAGATGTTCAGATCTGAAAGCATATCCACCGGTTGTACGCATGTGAAATGCATTTAACATAGGATAGTTAATAAGTGTTGTAATGGCATGCAGTGTATTGTAATACATGGTAATGAATGTGTTGTAATTGCACTTTTTATGTATCCCTATGAACAAGCGTTGTAATGGCTTTCGTAGTGAAATCATGTATTGTAATGTAGGTTCGTTGTAACGGTTGCATTGTAAAAGTCTGCACTGCAATTGTCTGAATTGTAATGTCATATATTTGTCACTATCAGTTTGCAGTTCTTCCATTTGGACTTTCATCACCACCCAAAGTCTTCACAAAGGCACTGGCTCCAGTAATATCTCTGCCAAACCGTAGGTAAAGCACATAGCGGGGACCCGGCCTACAGGGTGGGAAGGGGAGATCTTGGAGTAAGTAGGCACAAGAAATACACTTTACCAAATGTTACAACCCCAAAAAACATGGGGTATCCTTCGCTTGACTAGTTGTGGCATGCTTCATCATCGGGTCTCATCCTGGCCCGCAAAAGACAGTATGGGCTCAACCGTGTTTCAGGGAGCACTTTAGATATTTTTGTGTCTGGGTTATCTAAAAAAGATCTCAGACAGACCTAGGTATCACTTTATTGGTAGGCTATGTGGGTATGGATGAAACCTCATCACAAAGGGGGTTAGGATATTGTCAGACCTAGCGCTTCTTGGCGTGATTACCCCTGACGTTTTGCCTCTACCTCCTCTATTTTGGATGGTGTGATGGATTTTGTTTTGCCAACTTAGATGCTTTGGACACTTTGCCACTGCTGATCAGTGTCAAAGTGCAAGTGCTCTCTGTATAAAATGTAATGTTAATTGTTTGTTCATGATTGGTATGTTTGCCTTACTAGTAAAGTCCCTAGTAAAGTGCACTATGTTTGCCAGGACTGGTAAGGCAACTGCTACTAGTGGGCCAGCAGCACTAACACACACCCACACAAGTAGCCTTAAAGAGGGAACTCAGGCCTGCTATTGCAGTACCTGCACGCAGTTTGTTAAACTGCCATGTTGTTCTGACAAGTGCACCCACTTGCCAGACCTTACCCTTCCCTTTCTATGCACATCAGACACCCCTATGGTAGGTCAAAGGAACCCCCTGGGCAGGGTGCAGTGCATGTGAAAGGTAGGACATGTACTAAGGTGTGTACCATGTCCTGACAGTGAAATAATCTCCATTTCGTTTTCCACTGTGGAAAGGCCACCTTGGCCATTGGATAGAATGGGGAGGCTGTGTAATATGTTTTCCAGCCTATCTTCCCAAAGGCTTAAGATGGAGAGTTGAAGTTTAGTGTGCCTGAACTCACAATTCAATAACACATCTTTTTGTGAAGGTGGTTTTTGCATTGTGGGGTTAGAAGCCACTCTTTTGAAAGTGGCTGGGTTTTTGTGTTCTAACATTTCTGTGTGCCTCTGCCTGGTTGTCGATTGACTGTCTGGATTTGAAAGTGATAGGATCTGTGAATGTTTTGACCCAGGGGAGGATGTGAGACAGCAACAGTCTGACCTGCATCTGGAGTGTAGGGGGAGGTGTAGCTCCTAGAGGTGAGGTGCCCTGGGTTGCTGCCAAGAAACAATGGTCCTATCTCCTGCTGAATGATTGAGAGTCCAGACTCCCACTAATCAAAGGAAGAAGGTGTCACTGGCAGGGAGGCACACAGAACTGGTTTGAACAGGGGCCAGTGCCCCCCTGAATACAAAGACTTCAAATACATTTAGGATTATAACTATGAGAGCTGAAGCCCCTGAACTTTGGAGAAATGGATTGATCAAGATTGAACAAGACTGAAGCTACTTCCCGGTCAAGAGGAACCTTTGCCAAGGAAAAAAACAACTGAAGAGAGTGAAGGAAAGGACTGACCCTTGCTATGTGTTCTGGGGCTGGCCTGCAGGTTCGTGGCTCCCTGTTGCGGAAACTCAGGAACTCAAAAGTTTCCAGGAAAGTCTCAGCGACGCTGTGAGCCCTGTGATCGTGGGCACCTGGAGTCCAAGTGAGTCTCAGCGACGCTGTGTGCGTGTGCTTTTTGCAACCCGAGCCCTTGGTGGGGATTGTCCTGTAATCTTGTGCACCGAAGTCCAAGTGAGTCTCAGCGACGCTGTGTGCGTGTGCTTTGTGCAGCCTGAGACCTTTGTGAGGATTTCCTTGTTAACTTGCACACCCGGAGTCCAAGTGAGTCTCAGCAATACTGTGTGCGTGTGCTTTGTGCAGCCTGATACCTTCGTGAGGATTGTCCTGTCATCGTGTGCACCCGAGTCCAAGTGAGTCTCAGTGGCGCTGTGTGCGTGTGCTTTGTGCAGCCTGAGACCTTCATGAGGATTGCCTTGTTATCATGCACCCGGAGTTCAAGTGAGTCTCAGCGACGCTGTGTGCGTGTGCTTTGTGCAGCCTGAGACCTTCGTGAGGAGTGCTCTGTGATTGTGCACCTGAAGCTCAAGTGAGTCTCAGCGATGCTGTATGCGTGTGCCCTCTTGCAGCCTGAGATCTTCGTAGCATCAGCGGCCCAGACCGGCAGCCCCAGAGGAGCTGAGCCACCTGCCCGAACCCGCCTTTTCCAGAGTCGGACCTCAAACCAACCTCGTCAAGGAGGGCACGAGTCCTCCTGCCCGGAATTCACAAAGATTGCATCAGAGGCCCAAGTCGCTGGAAGAGGAGAGGAGAGTGAGGTCGCACCCCCCAGGTAACCTGTGTCGACTCCTGGGGCGGGGTGCGGGCTCGGAGGGAGATGCTCTCTGCCTCTCCCATTCCTGCAGCATGAGCCTCTGCTTCGGCTCGTATCGCGGCCCATACTTGCCAAAGGAGTGGCAGTACCGGGGCCAGAGTGCGGAGCTGTATTTTTTTGTTTACACCATACCCGTGTGGGGGCAACTGTTGACAGAGGCTGACTGCGAGTCAGCACAAGTGGCGGAGAGACCGCCTAAGGCACCGTGATCGGTGCTAGAGTGTATTCCGCATTGCATTATTTCTGCATAATGAACGACCTGATTGTCGCATTACACATTGCAATATTTCTGCATAACAGACTACCTGATTGTCGTATTGCACATTGCATTATTTCTGCATAACGAATTACCTGATTAGTGTATTACGCATTGCATTATTCCTGCATAACGAACTACCTGATTAGTGTATTATGCATTGCATTATTTCTGCATAACAAAGTACCTGATTGTTGCGTTACGCATTGCATTATTTTTACATTGCAAATTGCCTGATTCTAACATTACAAACTGCATTATTTTAATATTGCAAAGTGCCTGATTCTAGCATTAAGAATTGCATAGCATTGCAGTAGGACTGCAGTGGCACGTTTAGAAGTGGCTGGCTGGCCTAACAACCGGCCAGGAGGAATATTACAAATACACATAAGTTGGATTTATATCGTGTGGTCTTATCGCATATCTTTTGATATAAATTTATACTCGTTTTTATGAAACTCGTGTGGAGTCCATTTGTGGTGTAATCATTGGGTTGCTGTGAGCGTGGTTGCAAATACTTTACACATTTGCCTTGAAGATAAGCCTGGCTGCTCATGCCAAGCTACGGAGGGGGTGAGCGGGGGCTATCTGAGAAGGTGTCCTTACTTTCCCTGACGTGGAAATGAGGGTCCCTATTTGGCCTAAGGCACCTACCTCAGCCAACCAGGGATCCCGGATCTAACAGATATAATAGTCCTATGACTAGGCCTGGGTGGTAAATTCCGTTCCGCTCGCGGAATTTGCGGAATTTGGGTAATTTTGCTTTCCGCGGAGAATGCGAAATTGCCAAAAATTCCGCGATCCGCGGCTTTGTGGAATTTTCAGCTTTTTCGCGCTTTCAAAATGCGTTTTCGCAAGATATTTCTCCCCGAACACGCAAACAACGTTTGTGAACAGGAAACAATCATTGCGAATGGGCGGAACAAGCAATTTCACGTGTTTGCGGAACTCTTGTGTGCATGCGGAGATTTTATACCATTTCGCGGAGCTTTGCGTCGCGCGACTACGCAAATTCTGCCCACCCCTACCTATGGCCCTAAAAAGACCGTCAACATGTTTCAGCCCCTGTGCTATGACCTCTCTGGTCAAGGGCTTTCATCAGTATGCAGTCAACATTCAATGCTTTGGTATTGTATATCTTCATGGGGTGTTTATGTATAGAGAAAAGGCATGCAATACTAAATAGCATGAAAGAGTGATTTTAGTCACCTCATTATAGGATCACTGTTCCCCTTTAGGGATAACCATCCTGCCATTAGGGGGTGGGGAAGCTTGACCCTGTAGTCATACAGTCCTTAAGGTGAGGGCCTGAAACCGGTCCCAAGATGCTTGTTTCCGGTCCAGGGACGACCTGGCTTGGCAGTTTGGAACAGCGTCAAGAGTGATTTGCATATGGCTCCGTCGAAACTGAGGTGGTGTGGGGAGAAAAAGAATGATGGATTAAACCCAGATTCTTGTGACTGGGGGTGAATGTTTGCATTGTCCAGCATTCCGTCCATCAATTGTTTCTTTTGCACCTTTAGAAAGTTACCATTTTATTGTGGGTCAGGTGTGGGTGACAGTTGGGCTTTATGTATTCTGCCAAGAAAAGATACACACAATGCAGAGCTTAGGTGTGATTGGGTGGATGGGCCATTATTGAAAGGGTGGGAGAGAGAAGCTGAGCACAGCCCTACTTACACTTGAACAGGCTATGTCTTGCTCCACATGAAGGGCTGCATACCCCCTGTTGTTACGCTAGAGCCAAGGGCAGGAAGGCAGGGTATCTGTGCACTTCAAAGGCATGACTCTGGAAGCCTCTCCCCACTTCAAAGGTACAACTATGTATAAAAGAAGAACTTCAGACACCAACTCTTCAGAACACTGCTGGGCCTGCATATAAGATGCCAGGAAGAAAGACTGATGTGCTGCTATAAGGATTGTCACTCTGCTGGACTGCTGATCTTAAGGAACTGCTGCCCTACTGAACTGACGTGCTGCCTGTTGCCCTCTTGCCTGTGGTAGAAGAACTGGACCTGCAACTTCGTCTTAAACCCTGGACCCCAGAGTTACTCAAAGGGCTATTCTGCTGGCCTCCTGATCTGAGCCTTAGGGACATAAAAGGCTCCCTATCCATCTCCTGGTCCAAGCTACAGCAAGTTCCTGACCCCCAAGTGGAGCCTCTCTGGCCCTGAACCCTTTGGTATGGCTCACAGGCTCCTAAAATTAAGCGTTTGGGCGCTCGGTGACTGTGAATGAGCCCATTCTCACTGGGACCAAGCCGCTTGCATCAAAATTCAGCGCAAGCTGCCACTAGCTGGTCTCGTCTGACAGTAAACATTAATCACCTGCAGAGGACCACCAATGTTTAGCAACAGCCCGCCCATCCACAACACCTGGCCTGTTCTTTGTGCCACGCCAACCACTGCCCGCAACATTCTTCTTGCTCCCCATGACCCTCTCCATGTGAGCAGGACTCTTGGTACAAAACTTGAGAAGGTAAAACTTCAGCAGGACTAACCTGGGGCTGTAGCTGACCAACACTCCATCATGGTCGGCTTGAACTTTTGACTTTAACTCAGTGCAGCATGACCAGAAAGCCCTGGTTAGCACTTTAATCTTTTAGGTGCTATTTTACAGTTTCTTCTCTAAAAATTTGTAACTCTGGTTATACTGATTGGATTTTGGTCGTTTTGGTCTTGTGGTATTTACTAAATTGAACTCTAACTTGATGTGGGATTCTTTCTTTGAGGGGTTTTCACTGTTTTTCTCTTCTAAATGTTGCACAAATACTTTATACCGTGCCTCTAAGTTAAGCCTGGCTGTTCTGTGCTAAGCTACCAGGAAGTTGAGCACAGGTTGATTTGGGGTTTACTTGTGCCTTAGCCTGACAAGGATTGTGGTTGCTGCTTGACCAGGGCTCACACCCCAGTCATCAAGTAACCCAGTTTCTAACAAAATCTAATTGTGAATTTTTTTTTAAAATGTGACAATCAAGGCAAGCACATATATCAGAAAGGCAAGCGTCCTAAAGAAAGATGTACACCTTGGCCTTTAATGGTAAAAAAGAGAAGTATTAGTTGTGTTGTATGGTAGTTCACCATAAGTAAGAAAGTCATTAACCTGTAAGGTCCAAGCAAATGTTACAAAAGTTTAAGTCTGATCTCAAGCCTTGTAGCTAGGGCACAGAGCAGACAGGCTCAACTTCAGAGAACATGTATAAAGCATTTAGAAGTACCAATCAGTTAAGAAGTTAAAAACACTACAAAAATCAATTTGTTTTAATTATTTTTAGTAAATAAAGGAGACAATTACAACATGAATGATTGACACCCATAAACCAGAAGTGACAATATCTTACAGCAGTAAAGAGGATGAAATGGTACATATTCATATTATTCAGATGAATGAAGGAATGGCATGGGAATGGTCACAGGGTGCAGAACAGGAAATAGTACATGAGGATTGCTGGGGGATGCCAGTGGATGCTTTTGAATAGTACTATAGACCAGGAATGGTAACTCAGGGAGGGAAGGGCAATAGGAGATTGTGTCTCTGGTGTGTGACTGACCCACATTCATTGCATGTGACAGTGATTGAGGGGTCAGGGGTGTTTGGGTGTGGATGCGTAAAGGTGGACACGTAGATGGTGTGCATCGCTTCCATAAAACGGTGAAGAAGAATTAAGTTAGGAAGCCCAGGTCAGACTGCGCTGACAGCAGATGTGACAGGGATTACCATTGTGGAGGAGAGTGGCGAGAAAGAAAGGGAGAAAGGTCCACTGTTCCTGCTTGCAGTGATACATCAAAAGGTTTGCGGGAGCGATGCTGTGTTAAGAGAGGTATATAAAAAACAAGGTTGGAGGAGCTGGTGGCATTATCAGTCACTATTGGTGCGGGAGGGAGGACGGAATATGCTGTTCGATGTGCCTGTGAGTCCTGGGAGGGGGGAGAGAGGGGAGAAAGAAGGGGTCCTGGGAGGGGGTAATGGAAGGGGAAGGTGGGGATGATGGGATGAAAAGAAGGAGGGTAGGGGTTGGAGGGGGAAGGTAGGTGGGGAGGGTTAAGGGGTTCGAGACTTGGTATGGGTGCACAGGGACATGAAAAAAAAGAGGGAGAAAAAAGATATAGGGGTGGCGGGGAGGAGAGCGAGGGAAAATGGACGTAGATGGCAGAAGGGAGAGAGGGAAGATAGGGTGTTGGTGGGGGAGGTAATGAAAGGGGAGCAGAGAGTAACAGGTCATATGGAGCAAGTGTGGATATGTGGGGGAGGCCAGGGGGTAGAATAGCAGTGAGGCAGGTATTCTGGGTTGTAATGGCAGTTAGTTGTATATTTTAATGTCAATATAGTTCGATGTAATTAAGGTAGGGATGAGGGGGCTTGGGTATGGTGTCAGTTTGTAAATTACACTTTCGTGTGAGGCCATTTGGATCATGGCCACCAGCCGAGACTCCTGTGATTGGGGTACGGGCAATCTACATTGTCGGAGAATGCATATCTTGGCTGTGGCCAGGGCTGTGTAAAGGAGGTGGTGTTGTGGGCAGAAAAAGGCTTGGTGAGTTGCGCACATCATGTAGGAGGATGGCTGAAGAAGTAAGTGGTAGGTGTAGAGGCATGGAGGCACCCAAGACTGATCAGATGTGTAATCAAAAGGGTTGGATCGAAGGGCATCCACAGATGATATGTGTAATGTCACAGTGGGTATTCGTGCATCTCTAGCTATTCACATGGGGGAGGAGACCTGCCCTATTCAATTTTGTGGGTGTCCAGGGCCAGTAGCATAATGTTTTAAAGTAGCAGAACTTCAGACCTGGCTCTCCCAAGCCCCTATCTAGGGTTTCTAAGACGTCCACCCATTCATCGTCCTCGTAGGTGAACTGCAGGAAGACGTGCCATTTAGCGTGAAGGGCTCATGAGTGGGATAGTGTGAAGAGGTGGGAAGACAGTGTGTGGTATAATCCTTACATCACCCCTTTATGACTGCCCCATACGTTCAGATAGGCTACTACAGACGAGGATTTCAGGGACCAGGGGCGGGGGCCTAATTCAATTATCAAGCAGTGTTGCTTATGGCGCCAGATTTGTCTTGGGTGGAGGCTGAATTCCTCTCTCAACTGGGCAAATTATTTGAGGTCTCCATTAAATATTAGTTGGTGTAATGTGTGGATGCCTGCTTCTCTCCATTGGGTCCATGACAGAGTCTGGCCGTTGATGCCTATGCCATCGTTGTCCCACATGGGAGCTTTGTTGTGTAGTCGTGGGTCAATCTCAAGTAGGCGATGCGCTCGCAGCCAGGCCTTATGCATTGCGCATAACACTGGGATTGTAAGGCCAGATTGGCAAATGCGATCCACATACTGGATAAATCCTGTGCCTAGGGAGAATATTTCACGTTCAATGTGGACTCATTGCAGTGGATTTGAAACACCAGGCAGCATATATGCCAGTTGGGAAAGATGGAGAGCAAGGGTGTAATGTTCCACCAACGGGAGGCCTAGGACACCGCTTGAGCAGCGTGCCATCAGTGGGCTGTCTGGGTTTCAAGGATCCCCATACGGAAGACTGAATTTGGATGTCAGTGAGACAGAGTGCAGGGTGAGGTACTTGGATGGCAAGTATTCCAAGTGTGTATGTGAAGCGCAGCAGTGTCACCATCCTTACCGCTTGCACTCTACCCCACATGGAGAATCCCAGTATAGACCACTCATCATAGTCTTGTTTCATCTGGGTTATTAGTTGATCTATGTTGTTCAAGACCAATCCCTCTGTGCCCCTGTTTACCAGTATCCCCAGGTATTTAAGGCGGCAGGGTTGCCAATGAAAAGGGCCGCCATGCATGGCTGCTTTAGTAGTACCAGCTGAGATTGAGAGGGCTTCACTGTTGTCCCAGTTTATTTTATGGCCAGAGAAGGTTGAAAAGTCATCAATGATATCCAGTAGGGCTAGTAGAGATAGTTGAATGTCAGTCAGAGAAGGAGGACGTCATCTGCATACAGATAAACCTTGGAGCAGCTGGTTGTGAGTGTGAGCCCCCTATGTTGTCAGAATTCTGGATCATGGAAGCTAGGGATTCCATGGCTAAGAGGAAGATGAGTAGCGAGAGGGGGCACCCTCTCTGGATCGGGAAAGGGTCAGACAGGATTCCCCCGCAATTAACCTGAGCAGTGGGGCAGTCTTACTGCAATCGCACTCTGACAATAAATTGATCTCCTGTGCGAAAGCGCTCCATCGTAGCAAATAGGTAGTCCCATTCAATGCGATCAAATGCTTTTTATGCATCAAGGGAGAGAGTCAGCACATCTGTCGGAGTGCCTTTGGCTGTCGAGAGGGCATGTGCTAGGGTACGGAGATGATTACTGGAGGAGCAGCCAGGTACGAAGCCTACCTGCATGTTGTGAATCAATGAGGGGAGGACCTTGCTCAGAAGGGCTGCTAAAACACTGTCCAGGATTTTAATGTCACAGTTCAGTAGAGAACTAGGCCTGTAGCTGCCACATAGTAGGGGTTTTCTCCCTGGTTTGGGTAGGACAGCGATCACAGCCTTATAGGATAGGAGTCCCAAGGAGGACTCCCGTTCTGTTTCCCAAAATGCTGCATGCAAAGTATTGATCTAATTTCCAGACCACCTATAAAACTCTGCGGGAAAGCAGTCTTCCCCGGGGACTTTATGGTAGGGTAATTTGGATATAATGAGTGCTATTTCTTGCATACTTATTTTCCCCTCCAGGATTTCCCTGGCTTTGTCGGAAAGACGGGGGGTCCACCCCTCTCTAAAAGGTGTTAATTTGACATGTCTCAGTTGTTTCCCCCAGAGCGTAAAGTGTCTTGTAGAACGAGGCAAACATTCACAATATCGTGGGGGTGGGTGAGGACCTTACCCCCTGATGATTTTATAGTGGGGCTGGCCATGGCGGCCTCCCATTAATATTGATGGGCTGCCAACAGTCACCCAGCCTTTTCCCCCTTTTCATAATGTCGAACTTTCATGCGTTGCAGAGCTTACTCAGCCTTGGAAGTGAAAACACTGTTAAGCGCTGTCCAAGCTTGTTCAGGGTCGGTTGATTGGAATAGAGACGGGAATAGGAAGAGATATCCTTCGACAGGTCCTTCTGGCATGCTGCCACTTGTTTGTTGGCCACCGCGACGTCTCGCATGAGTTGGCCTCTAATGGTGGCTTTCACGGCAGCTCATAGTATTCTGTTGGAAGATACTGAATTAGTATAATCTGAGAGATATGTGGAGAGGTGAGTTTACAGTTGACATTTGCCCTGAGGTGTACAGTGCTGTTGTTTGTTCATCCGCCATGGTTTCCTTCCCGGGTAGATACGTCCCACCTCCAGGGATAGTGTGACTGGAGAGCGATCGGATAATGCTGCTTCTAATATTTGAGATTCTGGACTAGGGCTTGGAGAGCATGCCGTGGATCGGGGAAGTGAAGGCATATCCTGTCTCTGTTGGGTGGTTAAGACACCAATAATCTACCAGCCCATAATCTGAGATCATCAGGGCCCTATCTACTTCGTTCTCTATGTCTAGAGGTCCCCTTCTGTTGAGGACCGGGTCCTGCACGAGGTTCCAGTCCCCGATAATGTATTGTGATGCTTCTAGCTCCATTAATAGATGATTCAAATGAAGAAGGAATTACCTTTTCTCCCCGGTCGGTGCATAAACAGACTCCACGAATAGGGAGTTGTCTCCTAAGCATAATTTAGCAAATGTGTACCTGCAGTCGGAGTCAGGCCAAGTCTTTATTTTGGTAACAGGTAAAGATGTATAAAGGAAGATCACAACTCCGCATGTGCGGGGAGCCTGCTGTCAGGGGTTATCTTAGCTGCTATGCTGCTTTGTATTACATTACCTATCTACTCTTTTGAATTGAAGATAAGAGAGTACTTTTTTACTTTTGATATAGTGCATAAGACCATTAACATTTCAGGAGATGGCATGCAGCAGGTGAGAGACGCACATATCTGGAATAGGTGTAGGAGGCTGTGTCTCAGTATTCATGTGAGAATGCCAGGGTAAGGTAAGACTGTTGGGTACAATAGGAGGCTACTCCTTAAGCTGTGCTAAAATATGCTGTGTTGTCTGGTGTCATGATGACAATGGCTGCGAACGGAAAAAAATGTAGCAGAGGAAGGGTTGAAGCCTGGTATGATTGAGGGTTCGGAGAAGGGATTGGGGCAAGTGGGAACAACAGGTGTCAGGATGAGAGGGGGGTGTAGGCTTGAGAAATGTGAGGTCACACAGATAGGTAGGAAAAGAGGGGGGAGGGGAAGGGTGGGGTGTAGGTACATCTCAGGACACACCAGAAAAGGGCACTCAGAGACAGAAATCAATATCAAGGGAAGAGCAAATACTAATATCTGGGATACAAATGTCAGGGAGATAAGTATGTGTGTACAGGTGAGAATGGGGGAGATGGCAGGAAGGGAAGGAAATAAAGGAAGGGAAGCTGCTTCTAAAAATGCAGCGTTGGGGGTGCTGTTCTTTGTACCACGGTTCTAAGCTCGTGGAGGTTGCGCATCGAGGGGGCCCCATCTGGAGGAAGGGCGTATGGAGGAATTGGTCAATAAGCTAACCAAGGTGGGCAGGGTGGGTGGAGTGGGCAAGGGAGATTCATGGGGTCAGTAAGGGTTCCTTAAATTGATGGATGAGGGGAACAGAGTTGATAGAGTCCCTCCTGTTGCATGGGGGGAGGAAGGTAACCATGTTCCTACAGATGTGAAAGGGTGGAGAGAGGGATAGCTTCTTAGCCCTCCCATGATGCGGGCATCCTGTGATAGGAGGCGGGGTCGGATAAGTCAGTGTGCTTGTAAGGGGGTGGGGGTGCATCGGGTAGAAGCGAGTGATGGGTAGAAGTGTGTCCGGGAGGGGGAGAGGGACTATTTGGGGGGGTTAGGGATGGCACTGTGGTGCCCCTTGAGTATTGCTAGAACTAATATGCTAAGGGAGCGAGTGTGGAGTCTACTGAAAAAGGGGGAGACAGGGATGGATAGAGTTTAGGGTTGATAGTACGTAACACAGATCCAACAAATAATGCAGTAATAACAATAATAACTATAACAGGCTTGTTAATAAGCAATGCAGTCAATTATAATGGAAATCAAGGCTTCTTGACAGGTGTTACCCCTCTGGATCTCACATCAGTAGATCCAAACATGCCAGGTATGAGGCAGTAACATAGGGTCCTTGGCGATCATTCTGTTGCAGGGTTGGGTTTTAGGGGGGATCAAGAGGGGGATCGAGATTTGTCTCTGTCCTGATCTTGTGTGAGGACAACTACTGCATGGCGGGCCTGCACTTTATTCCCATGTGTGCAGGCTGCCCTATCGGGATCTCTGTCTTAATGCCGGGATCCCCTTTTGGCTCACTATTGTCTGCCCGACTTGTGGGGAGGTACTGTATTATGGGCTGTCTCAGCTGGTGTGCAAGAGGTGTCTATGTCCTGTTCATGACAGCTGTCCAGGAAGATGTGCAGATCTTCTGGATCGTAGAATTGCTTGGAGGTGCCATCTTTGGTTATCCAGAACCGTGCAGGTTCAAAGAGACCGTACTTGATGTTCATTTGGCGCAGGCAGCGTCGGAAAGAGAAGAAGACTTTACGGAGGTCATTGGTCTCTCCAGAAACGTCTGCTGCCATGTGTATTTCATGGCCTTCGTACGCGAACGGGCCCTGAGAGGAAGCCATGGAAAGTAGTTGTCGTGTTTGCTCATGACGCAGGAAACATGCAAAAAGAGGCTGAGGGCAAGCCACAGGGTCATTGAGTGGGCAGCCAATGCGATGAGTGTATTGCATCGCTATTTGAGGCTCAAAAGAGATGCCCTTGAGTTTTTGGAGAGTGTCTTTGACATTAGGGACCTCTATTGTCTCCGGAAAACCCCAAAAAACTGACACTGTCCCTTTTGCTGTGGTCTTCCAGGTCAATCAGCTGCTGCAAAGAAAGAGAAGTTCATGGTCATGGTTTAGTATGTTGTCCAGGCAGCCCTCCACCACTGTCATCTTCTGCTCCAGTGCATCTACTTGGGTCTGGAATCCTGCAGTGTCCATCCTTATCGGTTTTGCTTCCTCCGTGGATATGTTAGTGTCCAAGCCTTCTAGGCATCGGCCCTCTGCCGATATTTTCTGTAGGGTGTGTTCCATGGTGTTGTCGTGGGCGGTGTTTGTTAGAGGCTAGGGTGCGACATTCATGGGGGTTAGCACCTTCGCTGCAGCCATGGTGTGTGGCTGTTTAAGAGCTTCCATGAAGAAGAGCTGTTGTGCGGGTTTTTCTGAGCCTTTGCCAGCTGAAATTCGTTCGTTAGCGTCTTAGAGCGCTCAGCACACCCTCGGTACGAATCTGGTCTTCAGCAGGAAACAGTGCCCCAGATGATAATAGTGTTTCCACACAACAGCGGACACAGTGACCACACTTCCCTGTGTAGTTCCCTTGTTGTTTCTGAAACAAGTAGTCAATCTGATTGAGTGTGCACAAAAACTACTCCAGCACTCGCCGTCGTTGAGTGCCAACTGCTATGCAGATAAATGAGAAAGTCAGATTTGTGGAGTGGTGCACCACTCGTTATCGAGACAAGTGGTAGTAAAATAGTCAATGGGTCTGGTGATGTTAAAAGTCTTGAATTGTTTTGAAAATAAAGAATTATTCAAGACTTTTAACATCACAAGACCCATTGACTATTTTACTACCACTTGTATCGATATCGAGTGGTGTACCACTCCACAGTGCCCCAGATGATGCCTGTTCTGTTGCTCTGTACTCCCAGTCACAGGACTATAGGTTGGCAGAGGTGGTACGTCCTCTAGTAGATGTCCCCAGATGGTCTGCAGGATAAGGCTGATGGAGTGTCAGCAGGTCCCGGGATGCAGCAGGGTTCCAGTGTCCTAAATGAAGAGATTCAGAGGCAACGTCAGAGCCCTTGCACTGAATAGATATGTCCTGCTGGCGCACCTTCCACCACTTGGTGTGGCTGTGGGCCGTCCAATCGTCCGTTAGTTTCCTTGGATAGGATACACAGCGCTGAGGTGGCGTACGAGCTGTGTTAGCATACAGTTAGACATGCAGGGCATATGGTTGCCTCATTTGTACAGAGGTCTGCTGCATTGCCCTCCTTGCAGGCAGGCCATGGGAGTGGGGCTACAGGCAATCATGGTGCAGTGGAAGCCCTGGGAGACCTGTGGAGAGGTCTGAGGCAGTGTTCATGGGAGGCAATTCAGTGGGAGACTGGTTCTTGTCCGGTTATCCACTCAGACAGCGCAGGGTAAGTCTCTCCAGCCTCTTGATAGCTTGCTGCGTGGGTAGTGGAGAGTCCGGATCCAATGGGCCCTCACCTGGGTAGGTTGTAGAGCTGTGGGCTACAAAGCAGTGTCTTTCTGTGGGCATACCCCCTATGGAATGGGTAGAGCTGTCGCCATTCGTATTCTTAGGCAACTCAGTGGCTGGGGGCAGGGTGGCTGGCTGGGTGCTTGATGGGCCCCCATCGTACTACGGATGCACTGCCGCCTTTCCGGGTAAGTTGTTAGGGGGAGGAGGTGGTAGTGCTGCATTAAGTTTGGGTTTGTGTCTCCCTCTGCTGCCCGCGTACACCCTGCTTCTGTGCACCCATTCAGTTATGCAGCAGGGGGAAAGTGATTTAATTTATAAAATCTCTTTTATTAAATGTTTGCACTTTTGTCGTTTACTACATGTTTACATGATGTCACAGTAATTACAAATGCAGAAAAGAACATGTCAACAGTTCAACTGAACATTCATGCAGCACTGGCTTATAGTGAACGATTTAGTCTCTGTGCCTGGAGTTTCAGTTGCCATAACATCAACTAAAGAGTTGAGATCATTGACTTGCAAAACTATTAGTTGTTGTTCATTTCTTATTACGTTTACAGATCAACGCTTATAGGTATGTGTACAGCCAACTACAAATTGTGGCATAATTCTTTCGGTGTTAGCGAATATCAGAAAAGAGTAAAACAAACCTTAATAAAAAAGAAACATTAACTCTCCCGCAACCCTCCTCCACCTCTCTATGTACGTACTCGTGTCTAGCTGTTATGTTAACACCTGCTCCCCCTATACCCTGCTGTGATGTGCTGTTCAGTGTGAATCACGACAGGCATTTATTGGCTAATGTGTGTAAACGGAACATGGAACATGTGCACACACTACGCTCGCTTTCGGCTACAAACCGTACGTTTCTTAGTTTGCGGGGTCCCCCGAATCCTCGCTTGTGTGTTGATGTAGTTCGGCTAAGCATGTGTTCCATTGTGCAGCTATTGGGGTTTGTCTCAAACCCAATGTTTCCTCTCGTCTGATAGCAATACCCTCTGCTTTAGCCCATGCAAGCATGGAATGCCGCCATGCCTGAGCATGTGGTGGATCTGCTACTTTCCATTGTTTTGTGAGTAGTCTCTTAGCTACTACTATTCCCAGGTCTAGAAACCTGGAAGTCACTTTGGTGGCCGCTGTTCTCCGGAACTTGTGGAGTAGATATACTGGCCAGGTGAAGGGTAGCTCGCGCCCTGTGCTGGTGTGCAGTTGGTTGGCTACTACGCTCCAATATGCGCCAATATGGGGGCAGCTCCACAGCATTTGTATTATGTCGGCTCCCACCTCTGCGCATCTGGGACACGCCGCATCTATTCTATTAAAATATCTGTTGATGTTGGCAGGTGTGAGGTAGGCCCTGTGTATTATGTACAGTTGTATTTGTCTGAACCGCATGTTTCTGGGTGTGCGTGTCAGGCTTTCTAACGTCTGTTCCCATTCTTTGTCGGTAAGTGGGCGTCCCAGGTCTGTCTCCCATTTTTGGCAGAGGGGGTTCAAACTAATCGCTGCATGGACTCTAAATGACGCGACGAACCAACATTTAAGATGCCTACCAAACCCCATGAGGTGCAGGTATTGCATCACAAGGTGTGTCGGTGGTTCCCTAGCCATGTTAATTGTTAGTGTGGCTATCAGTGAGCGGTGTGTGAGAAACTGTCCTGGTGGCAACCCTTCTTCCTCTACCAGAGTCGTGTATGGTGTAAGCTCCCCGTCTCGATATAGGTCCCCTAGAGTTTGGACACCTTTCTCCTGCCATAACTCTGCTACTTGTGTTGTTAGCGCTGTGTGGTCACTAGGGGTTCCAACCAGTGGCATTGCTGGTGCATATAAACTTCTGCGGAAACATTTGTACGCCACGGCTAGCAACAGTGGCTTAGGTGTCTTCGCTTTGGCGTTGGGGTGAAAGAGTCCTATGATTTGATGCAGTGTATATGGAGGCTGTGTAGTTGCTGTATCCGTGAGATGTCTATCCGCTAGCCACCAAGCTATCCACTGCAATTGAGCAGCTAAATAGTATTGCTTGAAGCAGGGTGCAGCTAAGCCCCCCTGATCCGTTGGCAAGTAAAGCTTTTGCAGCTGCATTCTGTGCCGTGCCCTGCCCCATATGAAATCTCGAACCTGCCTCTCCAGTGTAGCAAAGAAGGAGGCCAGGATATACAGAGGCAAGTTTGTGAAGTAATACAGGAGCCGTGGGAGGACAACCATTTTGGCTAATGCTACTCTTCCGGTTACGGTAAGTGGTAGTATACCCCAGAACTGCATTTGCGAACGGATGGGCATCATCGCCCTCCCTAGGTTCCCATCAAGCAGATCCTGTGGCTGTCGGTAGATCCAGATGCCCAAGTAACAAAAGGTGCCCTCTTTCCATTGCACTACTTTGCCATTAATGGTGAGGCCTGGGTCGCGACACCCTTCATTGAATGCCTATCTGCAGGACTTTCCGACATTGACCTGGAGTCCAGAGATGGCTGCGAAGTTCTGCAGTAGGGGTGCAGGCTGGCTAGGGACCTTTTCTATATCCCTGATATAGGCCAAGAAATCCTCAGCGTAAAGGGACACCTGGTGCACTGCATCCCCTAGAGGTATACCGTCTCTCAGTGTGGCGCGCAATGCTACTGCTAATGGCTCTATTGCAAGCGCGAAGAGAAGTGAGGAGAAGGGGCACCCCTGCCTGTTACCTCTTCGCACTGCAATGGCTTCCGATAACTAAGGTCCCAGCCTTACCCTAACGGTGGGGTCGATGTATAGCAGATTGACGAGCTGCAAGAACTCCAAGCCCAGATCATACTTCTGCAACGCCTCTGCCAGGTAGCTCGACTCTAGGGAATCGAAGGCCTTCTCCAGGTCTAGCATGAGGCAACCTGCTCTTGGCCAGTGTTGCGTAGCGTCCGTTGCTACCCTAAAAAAAATCTCAGGTTGAGGGAAGTGTTCCTGAATGGTACAAAACCATTTTGGTAAGTGTGGACCAACGAGGGGACTATTGATGCCAATCGCTCCGCCAATATCCTTGCTAGAGTTTTGTAGTCCGTGTTTAGCAGGGTGAGGGGCCTATAGGAGCCCTGTTCCACATGGTCTCTTTCTGGCTTTAGGAGGGATAACAGGTACGCCTCTCGTAATGAGGGAGGTAGTCTTCGCTCTTCCAAAGCTGTGGTATACAGGGCCATTAGGTGCGGCGCAAGCAGATCTTTATACGCCTTACAAAATTCCGACAGAAGGCTGTCGGGCCCGGGTGTTTTCCCGGTGGCAGGGGGAAAGTGATGAGGTACGGGAGGGGGGAGGAGGTGTGCAGCCCCCACCAACCTATATCAGTAATTGCCATTGTGCATGCTCCAGGGTAGGGCCTCGCTTGCTCATGGCTGCTGCATCAGCAGCAGGCCACATGTGGACGCTCGGGCCCTCAGAAGAGCGAGCCACACTACCGTCGGCATCACAGTCATTGTGCGCTGAGCTGTCTGGTCAGAGCAGGGGCACATTTTCAGGAGCCCCTTGTGTGATTCTGAGGGCCATCAGGGGCTCCGTGGGGACTGGAGTGCCAGAGGCTACGGGCCACATTCAGGAGAAGGGGAATGGCAGAACCACTACATGAGGGCTGAGGCTTTGTTTCCGCCTCAAGGACCCATCGTTTTTCGCCCAGACGCAGATGATGTGTAGAAAGCTGGTGGGGGTGGAGAGTAGCTAAAGCCTCCTCTTCGGGCACCAGGAGGTGGGTGTGGGTTAGTGAGGGTAGGTTGCATGATCTTCGCTGCCCCACAAAGGCCGCTGTGTCCGTCTGGGGTCCGACTCTTGGTGGAGCTCCAGAGTCAAGTGGCCATCCTCGTTCATGGCCAGACCATGCCCCATGTAAAAATCCAATTTATAAACATAGATTAAAAGTTAATAAACAAAACAACACGAACATGAAAAAAATCCAAATAGAGGACAAAGAGATATGACGTCTAAAGATATAGGAGAAAAAGTACCAAATAAAATTAAACAGCAAATCAGTAATCACTATTAGCAGTTAGCAGGGACCTTAGCACTATTTAAGGCCAACTGAGATGGAGTACAGCTCGTATACTGCAAGTGGATTTGTCTCGGTCAAATATTTTACCTTATGATTATGAAATGTAAGCCCAAAAAGTCAGATATGCTTTGAGTGAGGTCATGCTGAAGCTGTTGGTTTTGCCAGGAAAAGCTCAAAACAGGAAAAGTCACATTTTGCACCCAGGGAAGTTCTCTCTTCAGATAGATTCTTTTGACACCTTAACCTGATAAAGATTTCTATGTTTGCACTTTTTTGGAGCACAGAATCCTCCAGCAGGGCAAAACAGGAGCCTGTAACCAGGTAACAAAGTGGAATATGCTTGCCAAAAGAGTCCCCTGAAAAGGATGTTCCAGTGGCAAAAAACGACTCCAAGCAGGACTCCCCAAATTCTTCCCCTCTGCAAATTGTCTTAGGTGGTTGATCCGAATCTTCTGGAGGTGTGGACATTTTTTCAAAGTTGAAATTTTTCAGAGGTTTTCAGAAATCTTTCTGGGCACCACGATAGCTTCTAGAAGCTCAGGGATTGCACTTAGTGTTCAGTACTCACTCCAACAGAGGCCACCTGCAGGGTCCAGTCCTCTTCTGGTTCGATTTGATCACTTCAGAAAAAATGTCTCTTTCAGCTTGTTGTTTTACTGTAGCCACAGAGGAGGTCAGTCAACTGGCCATTAAAGTGCACTTCTTTGTCCTGGGTACAAGTGGGTGTTAGCCCTGCAGGTCTCCTCACCGGTCTCAAACAGAAAGTGCAGCTCTACCTCTGTTCATTAACAGGTCTGGAAAGTGTTCTCAGGAGAGTCCTTTCAGTTCTCCTGTTGGGGGTGACCCCTGGCTCTATTGTTACCAATGGGATAAAAGTCCACTGGGGCACTCCTACCCACTTTTGCTGTAGAATCTATTTGCTCCACTGTAAACAATCCTACAGTGCACCTTACTCCCAAAATCCAAGCAGGGTAAACCCTTCTCCCCTTGTGCAGAGCCTGAGTGCCGTCAGAGGAGTGACCACAGTAATGAACAGTTCCCTCCACTCAAAAACTGTTCATGGTGTAACTCTCCTATGATTGAGTTTGGTGCCAACCTGACTAGATGGACATAGACATGGTATGGGACATTTACCTGTAATGGGAAAGCCGCTTTGAAGTTAATTATTTTCCTGGCCCAACCCCAACTGGTTTCCCATACCCAGGCCAGTGTCTGTGCTCTGTGCACAGTTTTCACACCTCTCTATGGCCAAGCACTGCAGGACAACTGTTAGAGAGTTAATTAACCCTGGGCGGAGCTGACGGAGAAGGACTACCCGGAGGTCCACGGATTTGGGTACAAGCTGCGTGGACCTCCGCTCCGCTGCTCACCTCCCACCCCCTATTAAGAATTAATTATAACTACATTAAAGGTAAAAGGATAAAGACGTACCTTGACTGCAGAGACTCCGGGCTGCCATCCTCCTCTTCATCGCCATCTCAGGGTGATCTGCGCATGTGCGCGTGTCCGCGCCTGTGTTTTTCTCGTAATTTGGTTTTAATTAGTTCTTCATAGGGGGGGTGGAGGCCGGGGCTGGTCAACTCTGCTCCGCCGTGGAGTGTTCGGGGGTTTGCCCACTCCACGTTCTCTGCGGAATGCGGAGTAGGCAAATCTCCACACACTCTGCCGGCAGAGCAGAGCTCTCCGCCCACAGTTAGAGTTAATGTAAATTAGCCTCCAGGAGCTTCAGGCAGTGAAAAGGTAACATGTTAAAATTATTTTCTTAAATATGTATTAATTCTGACTTTACTGTTGAATTTGGGGTTTTAATAAATGTAAACATGCATTGGCATAGCCAATAGGTCTCGCTTTTGGGACCTGATAAGTATTTAGTTATCCAGCACAATATCCTTGGTGCAACAACATCAACTGTTGCATGGCTAAACATTTATAAGGTCCCAAAGGTGTGACGTATTGGTTATGCCAATGCTTGTTTGAAGAAATGTCTTGATTATCATTTATTCGGTGTTTTAAGGCTTTGACCATGACTGCACTTGGATTTCTATGTCAGTGGAGACTGCACTTCCTCCCCTGCTTTTCTCCAACAGGGCAGCCTATCTAACTTCTCGCTCTGAAGGGGAATCAACCAATAGCACACAAATGTATAAAAGGTACTGTGGCTAGAGGCGCCAACCAACATCACATAAATGTGTAAAAGTGACTGTGGTATGGAGAATTAAGATTTTTACATGACTACTCTAATCGTCCAAACCAACACACAATTTGCATTCAAAATGAAATGAATATTGCTTACAACACTCAACCAACACAAATGTTTGGGTTTTCATTTGTCATCCAACATCCCTCTACCATTAAGTAAAACACCACATACCATTTTTGCACTCCTCCCCACTAATCAATAGAATCAAAACTCATCTCAGATAGACCTACATCATCATGTACATAACACGATTACAATGCCTCATAGCTGGCAAAGCACAGTGAAATCAATATCTGTCATTCACGAGTCCAACTTACACTTTAGAAACATGCAGACAATGTCAGCTTAATAACTTCACATGCAGAGCTCTGCACTGCAAGTCAGTGATGTAGCATGTAATCTTTCTTTAAAAAGCCCTACACTTGCTTAGCCTACAGCCCACCCTCCTAGTGGGAGCAGGAAGGCGCACAGTTGTGACGCCTCCTAAACAGATGCACGCTCTTGTGTCTTCTACGCACTTGGTTCCGGAACCTGTTGGAAAAATATCCATAGCAACCAGACAACACGCGCAGATGCACTGGAGTGATTTGGCACGCGGAGGAGACATCATAAACATCCAGCTAGTACCACCCCCAGAACCTATTTAAATCAATTCACTACCGCGAAAGGGGGGTCTGTATAGTAAAAAAAAACCATAATAATCAATGAACTCCTGGCGGGTCAATCTTACCTTGTAGCTGGCGCTGTCTGGACTGAAGGCAGATTCACCCTCAGCGCAGCCCCCTTCTCCCCGTGATGCTCGACTGTACGACTCCGGGTAGCAGCAGGGGCTGGCAGTAGCAGTTGGCATAGGGCCACTCGCGCCTCTGCCAGGATCTCGCGCCACCACTTCCCGCGGGCCCAGGCTAAGAGTCACGTGGTGCGCATTCTCGCCCCAGCGCCACAGGTACACCATGAAGTCGCTGAAGACTGGGCTGGTTGGAGCTTTGGCCGCCGCTTGGTTTGGGCGTGTTGAGAAGCGTGTTTTCTTGCGGCACGTGTATGAGAGGAGGCCGGGTTGTGTGCCTGGATCTGTAGGTGCAGGCTGATGCAGGTGTTCAAAGTAGGCAGGCCAAGATGGGTTATGTTGTGTATAGTGGAGCAGCGGGGGCCAGACACAAGAGAGGTGGTCGCTTGCCAGTGACCACCGAAGGGGGCGTGAGAAGTACTGGAGTCTCTGAGGGAGGAGAGACGAGTGTCTGTGTCATTAGTGGTGGCTGCTAGGGAACAGTGAGAACAGTTCAAGAGTAATGCAAGAATGGGAGTGTGTGGCGTGGCATCGAATTGAAAGGCAACTGACACGGCCACACAGTGTTTCCCTTGCGGGAACGAGCAGGAGCATCATCTGTTTGAAAGTTAATTACAAACAGATGTCGCCAAAGCTCGCTCCCGCAAGGGAATCGCCAAACAGGCACGCGTTGCCGTTGAAAACAATGCAAAGCATGCACGTTTTTGGGCGAAAAAGCGAATCGATTCCTAAAGGTCTCCTCCCATGCAGCGCATGCAGCGCATGCACGCTGCGTAGGCAAGACCTAAAAAGAGTGATTTTAATATTTTTCTAACTGGTCTCAAACTTGAGATAGCATAAATATTATGTTTTATCTGTATTCATATAGGATAGCAAGGGCCGTCCACATTGGAAAAAAAAACATTTGGTGTTTTATCACTGCAGGGACATGGTGACATTACATTTCTATGTGTCCCATGTCTTAATACTGTGCATCCTACCTTGTGGTCTACAAGGCCTCTATAGGGGTGACTAATTAATATTTAAAAAGAAGGATTTAAACTGCCACATCATGCTGCAATTGAAAGCCTAAAGCCATGTTTTCCTTGTCACATAGTTATTATTATTTGACATTTATTGAATGCAACATATCACCCTAGAGAGGGTCTCTCGGCGCCGAAACACCCCACACAATTCAAAGATTAAAGATTAGCAGATTTTTTGAAAAGCCAGGTTTTAGGAGAATTTTAAAATAGAGCTAGATCAGAACTGGGTCATATATGCAAGGGTAGCTGGTTCCAATATTGGGTGGCCGAAAATGATCGGCCCCCATACCTGGCCGAACCTATACGCTGAGGGCATAGTAAAAGTAGCTCACTAGACCTGAGGTTGCAGTTTGGAACGTATAGCTGCAGCCTATTCTGCAAATAGTGGGAACACTTCCTTGTAGAGACTTATGCACCAAATAGAGAATCTTAAAAAGGGAGTGTTTTTTTATGGATAGCCAATGTAAAGATTTGAGTATGGGTTCTGAAGGGGAACGGTGTGGCAGGTTACAGACCAGGCAAGCTGCCGTGTTCTGTACCACCTCGAGTTTGTCTGACAGGCCCTCATTCATTGCTACCATTAGGGCTCTACCATAATCCAAGCGATTTACCGTAAGTGCCTGGGTGAGTGATTTCCTGGTCTGAAGAGGTAGCCATTGAAAGACTTTCCTGAGAAGATGCATAGTGCCAAAACAGGATTCCGAGACAGAGTGAACATATACTTTCACCGAGAGATTCTCATCTATCAGGACACCAACATATTTAACTGCCTTTTTTAGAGGAAGGGACTGACCCTCAATTCTGAAGACCACCAGTCTTTGGTCCAAAAGAGGAGAGCTTTTTCAAAAAGCAGAATCTTGGTCTTAGCGGTGTTCAGTTGGAGATAGTTTGACATAGAAAAAGCTATCTTTTTCATACAATTCCTAAATCTTAATTTGGTAGATTACGGGTTGGGCCACATAGTGATGATAAGTTGCATGTCATCCACATACAAATGACACCAACACTACATGATCTTATTGCTTGAGTTGGCGGGGGGCATATACATATTAAAAAGGTTAGGGCTCAAAGACAAACCCTGTGGTACCCCCCTGTCTAGGCCATGGTTCTAGAGTTGAAAAGATCTAACTGCACCATATGGGTTCTATTGCCCAGAAAGTTTTTCAACCAGCCTAAAGCTTTTCCACCAACATCAATTTTCCCCAATCTTTAAACTAGTGTTGAATGAGAGATAGTGTTAAATGCTGTGGACGGGTCTAGTAAAACCAGCATGACTGGGTGCCTCTTGTCCAGAGAGAGTCTGATAGTATGTTGAACCTCCACCAGTGCTGTTTCCATGCTGTAAGAAGCTTGGAAGCCTGACTGGGAGGGGTTTAACAAGGAGTGAGTTTCCAAAAAAAGATGAGAGTTGTTGATTGACTATGGGCTCCATAACATTTCCAAGAATAGGGAGCAGAGACATTGGTCTATAGCTTGCCAACTTTATGGGGATCTGTCATAGTTTTTTTACAGATTTACCTGACCGCAGCTGCCTCCCATTTTGTTGGTCAGATTTCTGTGATCAAGGAAAGATTGAACAGGTCTGTGATAGTAGAAAGAAGAGTTTGGGACGGGGTTGCCATAATATGAGGTGGGCAAGGATCCTATGTCACCAGATTTGATCTTGTTAATCAAGTCCAACACCTGTTATGGGGTGACAGGGTCCTACGTTTTAAAGAGCGTGGGGTTAGTGATGGCTGAGGTAGTAGATAGAGTTGGTCTTTTTAGTGTCAGGATATCTAATACGTTTTTAGACATTTTGGAAATGATGTTCTTCAAAGTGATTTGCAAGATCATCACGAAGATCTTGAGACACTGGAATTGGTGAGGCACTAGTTGAGGGATTGGTAAATTCCTTCAGAATTCTATATAGTTCTTTTGTTGAGTTTAATGAATTGTTGATTATGTTCACTATGTGGGTCTTCCTTGCTTCAATAATATGTTTATCATAGGTTCCTAATGTAGTTTTATAAATGATTTCATCATCAAGAGATTTTGTAGTGCTTCATTTCCGGTCCTTCTTTCTACAAGCTGTTATTTTCTTTTTCAGGGAATCTGAAAACCAAATTACTTTCTTGGATTTAAATTGACTGAGATTTAGATTGACTAAAGATGGCACAAGGAGTGCGGAAGTCCGCAGGTGACATTTAACTTTCTATGCCATAAGCTTATTGTCTGCAATATATAATATGGCCTTATAGGAAAGTCAAATAAGTCAATCATGATTCACCAAATTTTACCAGATTTTAGGGGGCAGGACACATGCACTGGGACCTGGACAGTAGAGTCAAAAACTAGCAGCATCAGTCCATAATGAATGGCGGTGACCACACAAAAGGTGGACTTTCTCACATACCCAAATCTAAGAGTTGTTTAATGTTTGCTGAATCTTTTAGGAATGTTAAACCTAGCACCCAACAAACAATTTCAGTGGTTGATGAGGGAGATTTTCAGATTCTTGATTCACTACCTGATTTTGGTCCCATAGTAAGGCAAAGTCTTTTTGATAACTCTATGATTTGTCAATTTAAAGTGCCCCTATAATTTCTTATCTGTCAAGACCAGCAAAACAGCTTCTGTGTTGGTATTTTCAAATCTATAAATGAAAGCTATCCAAACGTAACCCCATACATTTGGTGAATTTTCACACTAGCTTTGTTTCAGTTGGCAGTTAATGTCATTGTGGGAGATCAGCTTAGAAAAATGAATTAACTACCGTCAGGTTCCATGGTCCAATGAAGAGTCTCTGATGACTTCACTGCTGTATATTCTATTATCATTTTACAGTTGCTACATAACCATTCTTGAATATGTAAGTCTCTGCAGGTCACATAACAAAGACACTTTGGGTACCACTGTATTTATGACCCAGGCAAGTGACTTGTTACGCTGTGCCTTCCAGGGTTCCTTGCAACTAAATTATGACATGTTTATAATTACAATACTTCAAATATAATGCGGTAAAGCGCTTGTCTCTGCATTTGCTATCTCTAAAATAGATGGGACTGTCATATGTAATGCTCCCTTCCTTGGTAACACTTTGGCAGGGGTCATCAGAGTTGGCCACGTTAGTTCTGAGGTATTTGATATCTTTTGGCCCGGCCCTTCTCGGTGCCACAATTATGTGTTGTGCCTTTGTGTTAAATTCTCTACTTTGTTGTTTCACTGCATTACACAGTGTAATGTGGGTAGTAATCCTTCCTGTCTGTTTGCCATCAATGATGTCGAAGAATTCAAAATTATGTTTGCAATGCATGGTGCCATAGATAGCTCAACTTAGAGTTCAGCTATATCCTCCTTCTGAGCCCCCACCAACTTTCTTAGCTTCTCATGTAGCCTCTAGTGAATAGTATATGTTAGACACACTGAGTGGGATGCTGCAAAGGGAACTGCCTAATCTGGGTGGCTGCTTTGCTAATATTTTGCCCTGACCACAACCTGTGTATTATGAAGTAATTAGTCCATGGTTCAACTGCACCCGCCTGGAAATCACCACCTTCCTGCTCTTCCTTTCACTCATAGCTCTCTGCTTGCTAATCTGCATGCACATTCAGCCCTTTATCCAACAAAATGTCCCAGCCTGGTCCCATTGTACCTGTCAATGAAGTTAATGTGGATGTTGCTGTTGCTGACTGGCAGTGGGAGAAAGAGTGAAAATTGATCTTCACACCACTAATTTTACGGTACTGGCATTCTCCTACTTTTTCCCTGTTACTAGCTATCTCCATCTTCCCCTCTCTCAAAAATAGATTGGAAGCATGTGATGTTCATGGGGGTCTCTTTGGGTGGAGCTGCCTCCACCTTTCATTTCTCTCAAGAATATACTGGAAATACATGGCAATCATTTGGGTCTCTGATTTTGGTGGAACATTTATGAGAACCTTATTGAAAATAATATAATTCTATCTGCTTAATTCCTTTTCTGTTAGCCTCTGGCAATGTGTGATTGTGATGTGCTCTGACAATTAAACACTCACACATACCACTGTAAGAGCTGTTTCTAAGCGTGTGTGTGTTTTTGTCTCCTACCGAAAAAATACAGGTACAGGTAAGTAGCAGGTGAAGATAAATGTACAGAAATTGGTGTGAGAAAAGTGATTTCTCCTTACACTTGTGTTTGTATGAAGGTGTCTTAAGTCTTTTATATATCCAACTAGGTCCAAATGTCCATTTGTTGAAAACCCACCCTCTCTCTTTGGTTAGTTTTTTCTCACTCACTTTTAACTCTGGTGAGGGGAGATCAAAAGTGTTATGCCCACATGGCCCATTTTATAATTTTATCGTATTGGTTCACTGATGTTTAGCTAACACTAAGTTAGTGGTAGAGTACGCTATCTTAAAAACTCTGAAATAGGCCCTTAGCCTTGGGAACTGCGAAATCTAACTTCTTGAGACAAAGAATACGCACTAATTTCACTTTGTCATTATTTATTAAATGGAAAAAAGATCAAGAATCTTGGGCTTACTAGTAAGATGTGGGTAGTTATGAGCACCACAGCATATACAATTCCTGACTTTTTAGGTCCGGCTAAAGACAGCCTTATTTTTGGCAAACCTCATGTTCGGCAAGTCCTCATGTTGCCAAAAAACACCCAAATGTCACATGGTTAGTTCATGCCCAAGAAGAAACACGGTCATTTTACATGTAGGAGTTTCTAAAGTTGCCTTCTTTTTTCAAATGCTGACTTTTGACATACATTTGGTTGCATGACAGTGAAGGATTAGTTCCTCTGAACCCACATTTCTTACAATTCCACTTCATAAGAACACTCGCACGACACCTTCAACATTTGGTACAAGGCCTGAACATACATTGTGCAAATGTTGTTGTTTATTGTTCGTCCATAAGGTGACTGTGCTATCAAAGAGACAATAAACAATGTCAGCTTGGCTGAAGCCTCGACACGGAAGCATAAATGCTGTTGTTATAAATACATGGGCATTTCCGTATTCTAATTAGAGGAGCACTGTCATTACAGGGTGATCGATATCGTCGGCGTTTTAGCACGCTGAATCCTCTTTACCCTCTGCGAGTAGGGATGTCCAACCTGTGAAAAAGACAGGAACCTACATACCTTGCCTTCAGGTAATGGGGAGTTAGATCATCCAATAGGGAATTCTTGGCAGAGCACCCACCCTAGGTACCTAGGTTAGGAAGTGCATAAGTACACTACACACAGTACTGATATGCCAGCATATGTACACTGTTTTAGCACAAGGGTGGAATTGTTCATTCTTTTCACTGTCCTCATATTGTTAATCACTTTCGTCTGCTTCTGTCTATTAATCATTGCAGCACATATATTTTATTTAAGAATTCTGATGGTTCAATAAATATTGAAAAAGCCCCTTTGCGTATTTCTTGTATATCTCTCTGTGTAAGGACGAGTGACTGAGTCAAAAGGTTCTAGATCTGTAACCACAATTCCTTGGGGGCCAGAGTTGTCAAGTTATGAGGTTGCCCAAGCCATTTGTTACCCTGCCAGGTTTAGGGAAACTTATGGTGGCACTGTGAGCTAGTAGGACTATAGGCCAAAATATCCTGAGGGCATACACAGAATTAGTCTGGCACCATCCTAGCATTTATGTTGTGCAACAAACGAACAGTTCCTACTGAAAAGTGGAAACTGTAAGACATTGCACGCAACGTGGCACAGCATCAGCACTATGAGGCTGACTTCAGCAGCCCACTATTATCATTCTTTGTCAAGGACACAGATTGTCGTCTCTGGTCCACACGGTACATTATTGTCTCTCAATTCACGCCCCAACGGGACCATATTCTTTGTAACAGTCGCCTCTGGGGCGCATACCGTTTTGGAATCCTCCATCCTGTGATATATCTTTCCACCATACGAACAAATCACAGGGTGTGAAAGGCAAATGGCGCTACCAACAGAATTGCACAAAATCAAACGTATGAAAACCAAATTCACAGCGGTGCCAACAACAGTGGGAACAACACCCAAAACCCACAAAGCTCAATACAAGATTGATAAAGATGCAAGAAAAAAGAGTTGATGCACACGCTATTAAAATAAATGCATAGTTCAAAAGAATCAGATGCAGCACACAGCTTCCATTCTTCTTAATTTATTAGCGAAGTTCTTCCACTCCCCAACGCGTTTCGTCGTTTAGAGGGAATTATCCCATACGACTTCCTCAGGGCTGGAAGTGACACAAATAACATATGTATAGAGAAATGGCAGCAAACAAAAACACAGAAAATTACAACACACAATAGCTGTAACTCAAAGTAAAGAGACAAACGGTTCAAAAAACAGGCAAAATTATAAGACAATGTTGGTAAATAGTGTAAGAATAACGATGTAAAGCATGAGTCTAAAGCAGCATATCATTAAAAAGCACAAAATAATAAGAGATAACAGTGAAAAAATACCTCTCGAGAAACTACTCACCAACCTATGTGAGTCTGATATTATGAATAATGACGCAATGACTAAAAATGAGTCATTTATATTGTTTTAGATTTGCAGTTCATCAAATAATTGAGGTACAGACTTTTCCTTTTCTTTAATTATTCATAATATCAGACTCACACGGGTTGGTGAGTAGTTTCTCGAGAGGTATTTTTTACTGTTATCTCTTATTATTTTGTGCTTTTTAATGATATGCTGCTTTAGACTCATGCTTTACATCGTTATTCTTACACTATTTACCAACATTGTCTTATAATTTTGCCTGTTTTTTGAACCGTTTGTCTCTTTACTTTGAGTTACAGCTATTGTGTGTTGTAATTTTCTGTGTTTTTGTTTGCTGCCATTTCTCTATACATATGTTATTTGTGTCACTTCCAGCCCTGAGGAAGTCGTATGGGATAATTCCCTCTAAACGACGAAACGCGTTGGGGAGTGGAAGAACTTCGCTAATAAATTAAGAAGAATGGAAGCTGTGTGCTGCATCTGATTCTTTTGAACTATGCATTTATTTTAATAGCGTGTGCATCAACTCTTTTATCTTTCCACCATCTTCAGTAATTGTCACTTTGTATGGTGTAAACTTCTTTGTTTGAGTCTGTTTACCCATTGAATCTCCTAATGTCCTTTACTTTATGGTCCTATTGAGACTCCCAACCCTTTACAGGGTCGAAATGTCATCAACTTGTGCAATAACAAACCCTTTCTGGCCTCTTTGAATCCCAAAGGTGTCCTCTGTAGGACATTGCTCAATTGTGAATGGTCATTGATGTATATTTAAGAAATCCTATATATACTGTATTGTGTCACATTTCTTTTTGGTTCTTTTTTTAAATTGGACACCGAACACTTTCAAATTTTCAATACAAATATTAATTGTATAAAATAAGAATTGGACTTCTTATTGTTTTGTGTATAAACATTTTTCCTCTTGACATCCTACTTTGGTTTGAATTTTTTGCAAGCAGTTGTATACCATTTATCTATACATTGTCCTCTAGAAACATTGTTTTTGTTATACATTATATGACATGGTTCTATGTGTGTAGTGTTACTCTTGTTTTTCCTATAATAACAATTTGATTCAAGCAAAGCACACCATTTTAAACACTATTATCCTACAACCACTTTGCCAACAATGGTAAATCTCAGGAGGAGATCAAATTGGACAACCCTATCTAGGAGTGAAACAGAAACTGCTTGTGGTTCATGGAGAGCCACAGTGTCCAATTTGGGAGAATCATATTCCAAATCCCCAAATCAAACTGTTTTGTCATGCATACTGTTAGATTCTCTTTCTTAATATTGTTTCCCCTTGTTGTATTTATGACATATTATATCTTATTTTATTTATTTGGGAATACATTCCTTTCTGATGCCCTCCCCCCCTTTCCTTCCTAGTTGGTACTGCCCTTCAGTTGGTCTAGAGGCTGCCTTGGAATGTTGGCTGTGGAGCCTCACTAGTGAAGGTGTGGGAGAACGTTGTGGCTGTGTGATCCTGTAGCTGCTTTTTCTGGTGAAATAGTGGAGACCGTAATAAACCTCTTAACTTACCTTCATCTGGAACTTCTTTATAACACTGGCGATGACTGGTCTGCGTAAGGGAGCAGGACGGATCTTCTTCCCTTCTTGATGCATTCACCAAGTCACTTTCTCATTTGAGTGTTCACCTTGTGGCCCATAAGGTTAAGGTATTCTCTCCGCTCTGCTTCTGTACTCCTCCTGGACACTTCCACAGGTTGGAACTTGTCTGGATATTGGTGATTCTCTCTTGAATTTGGTTCATTCCAAACTTCAACATTCTTCACAGACTATTCCTTGTCAGTTTCATATTTCCTATTGGGGTCCAAATTCCTCTGCTCCTTTTGCCACCCTGTGCCTGGAGCTTCTTTCGTGACTCTCTTCTGACCTAGTTCCGTTGCGGGCATTCTGCTTTGCCATTCTTCCCAGCGACTCTTGTGCTCTTCAGGCACTGCTTCCTGCCGTCTCCTCGGATGCAGAGGTGTGCAAACTCTTTGGCGCTTGACTTTCCTCCGGCCAAGAGCTCCAGTGACTCCTGCGCTAGCCCACTGTTTTCCACCGTTGTTGGATCCCAGTATTCCCTTGCGTTTTCTCCACAGCAGTCCCCACCTCCAAGGGATTTCCTGTCAGCCAGTTGTAATGCCCTCATCACTTACTTTGGTGAATTGCACACCTCCTGCGGTGTGGTGAAATCATCCTCACTTTCGGTTTCCACTGCTCAGGTCAACAGTGACACACACAACTTTCAGCGTGTCACGAGCCATTACAGTGATACGTACACTCTTGGGGCTATTTCTCTTCCAAGCATGCACCCCTTATTCCGGTGACACGCACACCTATGCGGCAAAGCTATCCAGACCTTTGTTTTCCTCCATTCAGTTCAACGGTGACACACACACCATTTAGCATATCACAAGCTCTTCAGTAACACGCACACTACAAAAAAAAATTGTATATTGAGCCTTTTCAGCGTGTCATCAGCATCTTCAGTGATACGCACACTTCAGTATCCTTTTTAAGTCCTTTTCCAATGACACGCACACCTATGCGGTGAAGCTTTCCCTTACCTTCGTTTTCCTCAATTCTGTTCTACGGTGACAAGCACACCATTCAGCGTGTCACAAGTTGTACAGTGATATGCACATTACAATATAAAGTATATTCATCCTTTCGGTGTGTCATCAGCATCTTCAGTGATACACACATTACAGTATTTCTTTTGAGTATTCCCTTGGCAATTAATAAGGCTGCTAGCATGGCCCAACCACCACCATTCCTTAACGAATTTGGGGAGTCCAGCACCCCTTGGAAGGAGTGGGGAAAAATATTTGAATCTTATCTGATAGCAATTGGGGGGAGAAATCCAGCCCCATAAAAAAACAACATATTTTGCTTCACAACCTGGGCATCCATGGCAGGAAGATATTTGACACTCTACCAGACACTGTACAAGGTCGCAATGCTGATGATGATGAAGAAGACGTATATGAGATCTCCCCTTTAAAATTAAGATTACATTTTGGAGACAAAGTTAACATAGTCCTTGAACACCACAAGTTTTTCTGTAGGACCCAGGGAAAACAAAACAGTATATCTTGTTACGTGGCTGTTTTAAGGGGGTGAAGTGAAATGTGTGAATTTAGAGAACTCAATGACTCTCTCATAAGGGACCAACTGGTAAGGTGTACCAACAATTCCAAAAGACAAAAGAAGTTATTGCAGAGACAACCTAACCTTCACAACGCTATGGAATTAGCGAAATCCATAGAACATACTGTACTACTTTGTGCATCAAAGAAATGAAATCCCCTGCCTACACTGACTCTGAGCAGGTATCAGAGATTGCCAACCTGTCAACTGATGATACAGCATTTAAGGTCAAATCAGAGAGAAGTACCAGACATGTTCGTGACACAGAAGTCAGCAAGCTCAAATGTTACAGCTATGGTAGTAATGCCAATTTGGCCAATCATCCCGATTGTCAAGCTAGGTCCTCCACTGCAGAAAATGTAACAAAAAAGGGTACTTAGCAAAAGTTGGTCGTAGCGTGTCTAAAAAACAGAATGATGTAGGTGAGGACACGAATGTGAAATCTTAATCTGTGAAGAAAATTGTTTTTCAAGTACATGAATCGATTAATGTCAACCAAATCAAGTACCCTCAATGCGAAATTGGTCTGGATGGCAAGCAAATTAATATGTACGCAGATTCATGCTCCCTTTCACATTCATTAATATTTCAGATTTTAAAAGCAGAAACATTTGCGAGGAAGGAAAGTTGTTGTCTGCAGACATTTCTCCTATCAGTTACACCAAGGGTACTGTTCCTTTAAGAGGCATGATAAATACCTGCATTACATTCAAAGACTGATTTACCATGGGGAAGGTCTATGTAGTTGAAGAAGGGTCAAATCTCCTTGGCTGGCAACATCAGAAAGAATTAGGGATTAAACTGGACTTGAATAACTCATACCAAGTGCTCACCATAAACCGATCCTATGCAGGCAAAACTATATGCAACCTATTTCCGGAGGTATTCACATCCGAATTAGGCCTTCTAAAAGACTTCCAGCACATGATAAAACTAAAACCCAACACCAGACCTGTCATCCACAAAACTAGACCCATACCACACCTCATGTGGGAATCTCTCAACAAGAGCTATCCATATTACAAACCCTAGGCATCATTCAACCTATTGATTGTTCTGATTGGGTCACCCCAGTTGTTATTGCTAAGAAGGCCCATGGAGATGACATTAGGTTGTATATTGATCTGATGGACCTTAATGACAATATCCTGGTCGAAAGATACCCATTACCTTACATTTACAAAATCCTGAGTACTATACGGGAAGCAACATGCTTCAACGTCCTGCTGACCTCTCTATGACATATTATCAGGTGGAATTTATACCCAAACTCCAGGAAATTAACTGCCTTTACTACACCCATGGGGTCATTCATGTTCCTTAGAATGCCTTTCGGATTGGCCTCAGCGGCTACAGTATTTCGAAAAATTATGCAGCATGTTTTATAGGGTATACCCAAAACATTATGATTCCAAGATGATATTTTAATATACTGTGCCACCTCTGAGGAGCATGATGCATCTCTAAGACAAGTCCTCATGAAATTCAAAGAGGTGGGCCTACCTTGAAAGAAGAAAAATGCCAAATTAGCATATGAGCAGTTGACTATCTTGGGCACACCATCTCTAAGGACGGTTTCAAACCCAAGATGAGCCTACTTCCAAACAGGAACATCAGTCATTCTTGGGCCTCGCAGAATAAATGGCAAAATATGAAAGAAGCTTTGCTGACTTAACACATTATCTCAAGGATCCTACCTAAAACCATATGCCATATAATTGGCAAAAAGAGCACCAATTGTCTTTTGAGAAAGTAATGAACGCCATTCTCTCTGCGCCTTCCTTATGCAATTTCAACCCATGCAGAAAAACGATTCTTACCGCTCACGCCAGCAAAAAAAGGCCTAGGCAGCATGCTTTCTCAAGTCATCGGTGGTAAAGAATGCATAGAAACCTTTGCCTCACGCACCCTTAGCCACTCAAAAAAAAATACTCAGTGGTGGAGAGAGAAGCACTTGCTTGTTTCTGAGCTATCAACCATTTTAAATTATATCTATGGGGGATCAAATCACCGTATGCACTGACCACAACCTTCTCATTTTCATGTTCAATCCTAAGGAAAATTTGAATAGCATGCCCATGTGGAAATCAAAAATAATTGCTGTTAGCATGAGCTGAAGCCATCTTGGTTGTGGCGTCCATTTTGTTAGCCATGTGATTCTTCCGTCTTCACTGTTGCTTGCCTTTCTATTCTGCTTGAGTCATCAGCTTTAGTTAACTCCTTCTATTCTAAGCTCAAGCAATGTATGAGCTCAGAGAGGCCTGTAGTTGCTAGAATGCATCTGTTCAAGATTGTAACTGTCCATCATGTCTTACTGATGTAAGCAGTTCTGTCTCCCCTCCCACTTTACTGACTAAGTGATATACATCTGCCCATGTTAGTCAATAGCTATTCCTGTGTATGTTTGTACCTTCTATTTGAGTCTACATGCTTACTCCGCAACAAACACAGTACATAAGGCCCATGGTCTGTGTATTCAAGCCACTACCTCCTGGAATACTTGAGGGTGTTGTATGGACGTGGTCTGACTCATGAGTGAATAAACTTGTTATTTTGAATTCCAGCTTCAGTGACAACCTCTACTTTGTTGGTATAAGGACCCGTGGATAGATAAGGGAGATCCCCTGCACCGGTGGGACCCTTAAAATGCTCATTTCCACACCCAGGGTAGACAAATGGGTATTGAGCTTGGAAAGTTTTTGTTTTAAACTAGAGTTTGTCGCAGGCAACGTCAACTCAGCTGTAGACTTCCTGTCCAGATCACCTTTAGACATTGAGGAGCATTTTGAAACCCTAGAATACCCCATTTTAGAAATCCACTCTTCTTCCATAAGCCATTCAGAATGTACTGTATACAAGAGTCAAGATGCCATCCTGACCCAACTCAAATCTTACACTTTGCAGGGTTGACCTAAAGCACACTACAAAGTTAGTCAGGAATTAAGTACATTTTGGGAAATCCGGCATGAAAGCAACCTACACCAGGATAGTGTTTGGAGGCACACCAAAATAATACCCCCAGAAGGGTTGAGAGACAAGATTATAGATCTCGTACATGAGGGTCACCTAGGGAGAAGGTTGACTAAATCTAGACTCAGAGACCATTATTGGTTTCCTAACATGGATTCATTGGTAGAAGCTAAGGTGAAGAGCTGCAACGTATGTGCCAATAGCGACAAAACTAAACACACACAGAAAGCCCGTTATCCCCGGTTTCCATCTCTTACAAACCGTGGGAAAAACTGGCACTAGACATCATTGGTAAGGAAAGGTGTCACGAAAAAATTTGCCTTTGTACTAACTGATTATCACCCCCACTGGGTGGTCATTAGAATGGTGAACCAAACCACTTCTAAAGCTCTCATTGGTTTTCTACAAGAAACGTTTGCCTCGGAAGGCATTCCATCCACCATTGTTACTGACAATGGTGTGCGATTCACTTCTGCAGCCATGACTACCTTTTTGTCCGAATTAGACATTACGCACCTCAAAACTACTTTGCGCTGTCCTCGGGCGGATGACCTGGTTGAAAGAGTGAATAGAATGGTCAAAGAGAACATCCAACTTGCTTGCATCAACCACTTGCCAGTAGAACGGGCACTACAGGATATGTTGTGGGCATATCATACTACTCCCAACCAAGTCGCTGGCATATCCCAGTTCTCGTCTCTTAAAAAAGGAAAACCAGTACCAAATTCTTTCCCAGCTGGATTGGCAGGGAAGAAGAGGTGGAACATGACCTAAGTGCGGCAAGAGACAGAATAACTTTTCATCAAGTCAAATACAAAGGTTACAATGATTTCAAATTTGGGGCCAAATTTCAGAAGTGGGCCATAGGTCACTAGGTATCCATAAAAAGACTCACACATGCGGGGAAAAATGAATCTAAACTCAATGATCCTAAGAAAATCATACAAATCAAACGTAATACAGAAGTCCTTGAGAATGGTCATAATTGGAGCATGGACAGGCTTGCGAGATGCCAGGGTCCGATTGACATCTCCTCTGGAAGCACATGTTCTGCACGTGATCCACGAAAATTCCTCAGTCAACCTACGAGACACATCCAAAAGACTTGTAATTACAACTAAATGCACAAAAACTTTGTGATGAAACAACCTTAGCATTTTCCTTCCTCATCTGTTCACGAGGAAGATGTGTTACATTCTCTTTCTTAATATTGTTTCCACTTGTATTTCTGACATATTATGTCTTATTGTATTTATTTAGGGATACCTTCCTCCCTGATGCCCCCCCCCCCTTGTCCTTCCCGGTTGGTACTGCCCTTAAGTTGGTCTAGAGGCTGCCTTAGAATGTTGGCTGTGGGGCCTCACTAGTGAAGATGTGAAATAACGTTCTGGCTGTGTGATCCTGTAGCTGTTTTTTCTGGTGGAATAGTGGAGACCGTAATAAACATCTTAACTTACTATCGTCTGGAGCTTCTTTATAAAACATACACTCACGAAGAACATTTTATCAAGGAGTATATGAGGAGTTGTGGAAATTGTCTTTTCATCTGCTGTGGTCACTAGTTTTCATTTCACAACACTCGGGGGTGCCCTATTGTTACAATACTGCGTCAATCCTTACGCCTGCTTCAAGCAGGCGCAGGGTTTTGATGCAGCATGGCCGGAAAAGTGACAGAGTGAAATCTTGTAGATTTCACTCAGTCACTTTTCGGAGGCGTTCCTGCGCCGGAACGCCCCCCCCTGTGCAGGTACGCCCACATGTGGCACAAGCTTTACAACGTGACTCATCTCCCTAGATGCGTCACGTTGTAAATGGGACGCAACATGGCGCGGGGTTTACAAAAGTGACGCAATGGCGGCGTTAAGTGGTGCAAGTCCGTTATAAATCTGCCCCTTAGTCCATAACTTTTAAAATGTTAAATTTATGATTTCCCCTTAGCAGAAAAACTCCATATTTGTTTGTGACTCCGGGCCCGATTCACAAAGGTAAACTTAGAAGTTTGGTCTAAGTTTAGACCAAACGTTTACCTTTATGAATCTGGACCTCCGTGTTGAAGTTATCAATTTGGGAAATGATGAACTACGTTATGTAACCATGATGAGGTAAACTGCAGGCTTGATGCATTATCTTTGTGAAGGATAGAAGCCTTAAAATATGTACCCTTCAGAAAAGGAAATTCACGCAAAAATGAATATGAAGATCTGATAATTGGTGTTGAGTGGGCGAGGTAGATTGACAGATTTTCACAAAAGATGATGTGAATTGAAAACCTAAATTTATCTCACTTGCTAAAAGAGACAATGTACAACCAATACACTGTTTGTAGAACAAACTACATGAAAAAATGGCAGCAAAGGATGCAGCGCATGGTGAGTAAATCTAATAGTTATATTACATGCATCTTAGAAACAGTGGGCCATTTTTATGACCCAATTTGCGTTGCTCTTGAACCAACCAATTTGACGCGAAAGAGACGCAAACCTCAAATCATATTTTTGAACTTTCTGTGGCGTTGAATGGCTTAAAAAATATGGAGTAATGCAAAACAGCGCATATTGCTCTGTGGAATTACTCTGAGCCAGGGAAGCGTTCCATGTGCATTGCATGGGTGTTCCAACACAACTCCCATGATTTTTGACACATTTCCAGATATACCAAACCTGATATACCTGGAAATGCACCAAAAAGATATGCTTACCCAGGAGAGACATAGCAAGGAGAAATATCTTTATTTCTCCGCATTTTGCTCCTTTTTCTGTGGAGCATATTCTCAAGAGCGTGTGATAACCATCGCAAAAGTTACTTAACGCAACCTATAACATCGCAGTCCATTGCGGGAATTTTACACTGTGTTAACCAGGTATTCACAACACGGCGGTACCATGCGATAGTCACCAGATAAAGCGTCAACTGACCGTGTTAAAATCAACGCCACGCTGCAAAAATGCGAAATGCGAACGCAATAAATTATGCGATTAGGCCATTCGCGGTACAAAAAGCACTGAAAACCAGCGACGGCCTGCAAATTCCACGCGTCTGGTGGGAAAATGCAACAGAAAAGCAGAGTAAACAAACTGTGAGATGACAACCTGCGAGCACAACCCCACAGCTGTGATGCAGAACAAATGACCATTGCCCAAATCAGATAGGGATTTCCCCACAAATAGCCACAATGCACATAGACATGCATTTAGTATGTAACCTGCACCAATCCAGAAACAAACATGGTACACACTGTGAAACAGCATCTCCCCCTCACATTGCAGGGGGACAAGCAACACCCCCTGCACACCGACGTGCCATGTACATGACCAGACAAGAATGGAAGCACGGACCAATGCAGGGGCCGTGACTTCCCCTTACGCCAGAGGTCTTCAAAATTTTGGATGCCGAGACCCCCCTGTCAACATTTTGAGGCGTAAGAACCCCCTCCTGACAAAAAGTTCTAAACCTGTTGACTAAATTGTGTGGGATGAAAATGTAAATGAGGTTATGTGATGCCGTGTATTTTGGGATAGCATTGCTTCATTATTTTGAATTTTTTTACACACAGCAGTAACACCGAGCAAAGATTTCACCCAATCAGTACCTATTTATAGCCAAAATACAGCAATTATCATCAGAAAGATTTCAAGTCAACCTTTGTGAAGGGCCTTCCACTCTGCAGCAATATGTGTTGCCACATTAGAAGCTCACCTGGACCTGACTGGGAGAAGCAGGGGTCCCTTAAAACCCTGGCGGTGTTGCGCAGAGTTAAACAGTTTACCCATGCAGCTTTCCTCTCACCTCCTCCCTTCCATCCCTCTCTCCTCACCCCGGATGCCTCTCTCACTTTGCAGGCCATTTTCTTTCACCCCTTTTTACAACTTCTGAATTCTCCCCATTAAACCTCTCACTTCACCTTTAATCACCTCTTGCCATTCTGTCTTTTCACTGCCCTCATCTCTAACAGTCTCTCACATTTATCTCATGGCCTCTCTGGCCCTGTCACCTCCTGTGCCCCTCAGCACTTCTCATTCACCTCGTCTCTCCATTCAAATTTTTGTCTATTTGTATCTTACACCTCTCCTGTCCCCCCATTCCTCTTTCACATCTCCCCTTTGTTCTAACAGAAGCCCTCACCTTTGGATCACACTCACTTCTTGCGTGTCCACACTTCTCTTCGGCAATTCACATTTCTCCTCATCCCTGACCTCTTCAATCAAATTCTCTCACTCCCTTGCTGTCCTATCTCATCCTCTCATCTCTCCTCACCAAGCATACGGGTCGGACCGTATGCTCCTCTCGGCATGTGCCACTCTGCTTATTGTTCCCTAATTCAAGAAGGCATGAGTTGTCTGTCTCGCTGTTTTGATGCAGGCCGTGCAGTTATGGAACGTGCACCCTCCTTTGCTTCGCTCCACCAAGATTCTATTATCCTTTAGGAAGATATAAAAACCTTTCTCTATGCTCTGTAGGTTACCCCATTTGGCTGGTTCTCCTTCTGTGTGTTTCTCATTTGCCTTCAGGCAGTAGATGGTTATTAGCCCCAGGACATCTTTTGGTAACAGTAGTGCATTACAGATGTAAATAATAACAGGCAGAAGCAGGGGAGCCACTAGACCAGAACTTCAGGGGGGGGCTAACACTCCCAGTCAGGGCTGGTCCTAACACTGGTCGCACCCGGTGGAACAGTCTTTTTTGATGCCCCACCCCTGTTTCCACCTTCTCCATGCATTCCTTCACTGCCACTCACCAACAATGCACCACATCTCTCTATAGCACCTTTCTGACAAACATTTCATTTTTTATAGCACTACTCATAGTTTACTCACACTCATTTCCGTGATCTGCATGGTACATATTCTTTGTAACAGGCTCATTAACCCTCTGCACTGTGTGGGTGACAAGAGTGGCCATGTGAGTGCACGGTGAGTGATGCAACAGTCTGAGAGTAGGGCAAGAGGAGTGACTGCAGGGTGAGTGAGGTGGCGTATGAATTTGGGTGCGGATGCAAGTTCAGAATGAGATGAATGAATGTATGATTACTGATGGGCTTGTTTGAGTAAGTTGCATATTGAGGGGGACAGGTGAGTGAAGTGTCAAATGAGTGCAGGATGTGTAGTGTACTCGTGTGGCTGCAGGAGGAGGTATAGGGTGAGCAGCACAAGTGCATTGTGAGTGCAGAGTGATCCCTTTGAGTGCAAGGTGAGCGGGTGAATGGTGCGAGTGCATGGTGATCAGTGTGAGTGCACTGTGATCGCTGTGCGTGCAGGTTGAGCGTGAAAGTGAAGGGTGAGAATGAGGAATGAGTTGTCTGAATGTAGGGTGCATTCCCAGACCCATGAATTAACTCAGCATGTTTTTGACGGCGGCGTAGAGTTTAAGATCTAAGTTAAACTATTGCGGCATTAATCGGGGATCGAGGGTGAAGGAAATAAATAATGTGCTGATCCTGCAACAAACTTCCAGCCCCATGGTTAGGGTTGCCAGAAGAATATTTTGATGGCCCAGTCGGTACAAAAAAAAGCAGTCACCTAAAGCTGTATTTTCAGTATTTATCTGTGCATACTTCGAACAGCAAATATAAATAGAAAGCACTTTTAATTGTGTTCTAGGGCTGCCTCAATGATCCATGACTGATAATTAAAGAGAACAAAGACAGAAAAGTCATATAACGAATGCATACATACTTTTTTATTTCTAAGTCTATTTAGTTCCAAGAGGAGATCTTTGTAGGCTCTTTAAACAAAACACGGCAGGCATTTTTCTTTTGGCAAACCTACTTTATATTCCTTTCCATGAAATGCATTCTCACACTACAGCAATAAATGTAAAAGATAAATGTAAGGAATAGGCTGAGTGGGGACCCAGGGGGTACTGGAACCAGGGATAAAACCTAAGCCTCTGTAACCAGTGTGCAAAGGCATGTAAAAATGCAAATGGTCTTTAAAGACCTGTGAAAAACAAGGGAGTGCTGGAGATAAGACTCCAGACCCTGCCCAGCTGAGCCCCCAGCAGCTCGAGTTTCACTGCAGCAGCCCGGACTGGGACACAGGACGGGGGACGACGGAGGGGGGGCTGAAGCCCTTGGGCCTGTGCAGAAGTGTGGCTGGGAAGGCGCGACCCCCTTTGCATCACTCCACGGCCCCCCTGGGGGTCGCGCCCCACAGTTTGAAAAACCCTGCCGTACGCAAATGTTCCCCATGTCGTGGACCTCGAGTCACAGGGTGCATCCCTGCATCATGGCGGCACAAACGAATCCCTGTTGTCACCTGTAGGCCACAAATGACAGCCAAAATGCAATGACATGGGACACATGTGAAACTCCGAAGAGTGGGATACCCTAACAACTTTGACACACAGAACTGGCAGTTAGAATACGTGACACCATAAACAGCCTCACTGCACAGAGGTGACACACCCACCATCCATCAACAAATCCCTCAATTGACAGCACATGTCACACCCACACTTGTCTGAGTGAAGTGCCTATACAGATGAGTGACATGCAAGCAAGGGATGTGTATCGGAATGCTTTTATTGGCACATGCAGTGCCTGTGGCAGTCAACGTACTCTGCCATTACTGCGAAGGACCTACACAATGTGACGTCAACCAGAGAAGAAACTGTCAATGATGTAGTCCCTACGGGCTTTTCCTTCTGCAGCTGCAGTGGGGTGTGGTCTACCTGCCTCATCTTCATCATTATCGTCCAGTGCATCTGGCACTCGTATCCATGGAGCTTTGCTGCGTACACATATGTTGTGCAACACACAACATGCAACGATCATCTTGCACACAAGGTCTGGGCTGTAAAGGAGCTTACCACCTGTGACGTCCAGGCACCTTAAACGTGACTTCAACATGCCAAATGTGCGTTCCACAATGCCTCTGGTGCATTTGTGGGCCAAATTGTACTGCCTCTAGGGCTGTGTGTTCGGGACTCGGGGGGGGGGGGTGTCATCATCCAAGCGCAGAGTGCATATCCTTGGTCACCTGTGACAGAGCAGAAAGACATGAGTCAAGACTACATACTGCATGATGTGTTGCCGGACAACTGGTTCATTGGTGTGTGATATGTGTGACTTAGTGATTCCTGTATGACATGTGCTGCGTGTTGCAAATTATCACTGTGTACTACGTAGCCTCACTGCTGCACCTCCCCCGAGCACATTCACTAGTGTGTGCAGCGTGATTGCATCACATGCACCCCTGCGGCACCCCATTGACCTGCCTGTCTGCACATGTCTACAGGCCAGAGTACTACACAGTCATGATGCTGCGCAGTATGCGGCCTGCCACGTGTGTGCAGGCCCATTGCAAGGACAGTGCTGACGCAGATGTAGAGCACCTGCCTGGCTGAACTCGACATGCAGATGAGGGTACATCTTTGGCTCATGCTGCACTAATAGCGACACACGCAACAGTTGGCACGTGTGATCCCTGACCCCGAGCGGGCATGCCCTCCCCCATGTACCCCTTTGGCCGACCACACACACCGGGGACTTGTCACATAGCTACATTGTCGATTGCGTGACAGGTGGCGCAGACACTACAACAGAGACTCACGCTTCAGCCACATCCTTGTCCAGGCCCACACTGAACCACACCCAGATCCACATGTGTAGGAGCCACACCCCTACACAGTACTGTCATACGCCGGACCAGCCCTATCCGCTCACATTTACAGGGGGGACGGAACAATCTACATTTCCAGGATCCTCCACACTGGCTGGGGTGACATGGTTGCGTCCACTGTCCACTACACTCCATACACCAGCGGTGTGTGTCGACATGGATATGTGTATGGTCTGCATACTGAAGTCTGGCCAACACATACATGTCACACTTGGCATTGTGTACATGTTTATTAATGGGTAACTTGCCTCCTTCATACATGCCTTGTTCCCACTTCTCTCCTCAATCTGCTATTGTGTGGCTGAGGTGCCATGCTGTTGATGGCTCGTGCACATGGCTTGCCCAGGTCTCACAGTAAGTTGTGCTGTCAATTCTGGTAGGTGGGCATGTTGTTTGGCATGTTGCATGTGAGTTTGTAATGTGTGCATTCCCAGAATTGTGAGTTGCACGATTGTGGAGTTGAGGTGTGTGGTGTGTTCATTTGGTACTTACCAATGAGCAGGGCATTTCCGTAGGTGCCATCCTGGAAGCGTCGGTTGATGATGGACTGTCGGAAGATGTAGGAATCATGCACACTGCCTGGGTAGTTAGCGACGACATTGGTGAAGAGTCCCCGGTGGTCCACTATTGCCTGCACATTGATGTAATGCGTGTGCTTTCTGTTGCGGTAGTTGTGTGCAGTGTCGACATGGGGCATAAGTAGGACATGTGTGCAGTCGATTGCCCCCAACATGTGTGGGAATGCAGCTATGGCGTAGAAGCCTTGCTTGGTCTCCAGCTGTTTCTGCACAGTGTGGGGGAAGTATAGGTACTGGGGTACCAAGCTGATGATGGCATCCAGGACGGGTTTGAGGAACTTTGATAGGGCTGGCTGTAGACTCTTACAACTCTAGCGGTTGTTGGGTGGAAGATACCAGAGGCCAACAGGTGCAGCACAGCCAGCAGCTTTGTCTAAGGTGGGATGTTGGTTATCCGCTGTGTTGGTACCGTCAGCCAGTGGACAATGATGTTCAGGATGCGGAGGATAGTTGTCCTTTTGAGCCTGTAGTGGGCAATGACTTACTCTGGTGTCATTTCTGTGAGGCTGGTGCGTTTTCGGAAGGTCAACCGTTTTTGGCTGCGCTACCTCTGTGGTGGTCCGGGAGGGGTGCGGGGAGGTCCAGGGGGTGGTGGCGGGCCTGGGGGTGGTGGCATTGGGTGTTGTGAGCCTGTTGGGGCTCCGAGCTGCATGATGAGTAGCTCCATGGCATCTGTTGTTCTTCAGGTGTGGCTGTGGGCTGGGCTCCCTTTTGTGGTGCCGGCTGCCGTCTGACTTTACACCAGGTCAGAGCAGGTGTTAATTTCCTGCTGCTAACGCGACTTATCGCATGTTTTGTGGTCTCATCGCCGATCTGGCTGGCCGTTGAGAATGCTGTGGAGTGGTGTTGTTGCGACTTTTTGCACGGGTACGCCTAGTCTGCATCTCATTAGCGATAGTTGCAGGGGTCATGTGTGGTGATGTTTTTTGCGGCTCCTATCGCAGGTTAACTGGTGCTATGGGCTGTTGGCACCAGTTTGTGAATGGGGTGATGAATTTATCGCGGGTTTGGCTGCAGTAAGGTGCCGTTAACTCAGAGATAGCTCCTTCAGAATATGGCCCTATGTGTACTGCATTCTGGGGAAAAAGCTTCTCAGGATTGACTTCAACACTGTCACTTTTGCCTCAAGGTGAAAGGGTGCCTGCATTGGTGCTAAGCTGCCAAAACAGCACCAGCACTAGGGAAGAGGACAGAAATGCGCTGTATTGGATATATACAAGACATGACTGCCCTTTCCTTGTGATGCAGCGCTCCAAGGTGACTTACTGTGCTTCCCTTCACCAAAATTTTCATAAATATCCCCAAGCAAGTATATATTAAGACGGGTAACAGAGTTTAGTGAAGCAATATACAGCACTCTTTTAACTGCATACTTTCTGTCACATTTCCATTGCCATTTCGTCTTGTCAATTGGAGGGGCATTAGCTGCCAACAGCATTAAATATATATATGTGTGCGTGTCTCTGCATCCTGAAAAGGAATTAAAAAATATAAATATAAAGGTGAAGGGTAAGCACACCTGATCCAATGGAGCATGTAGGAGGTCGCAAAGGGAGACTCTCTTGAATAGCTGGCCACGACATAGACAGCATTTGAGGCAGCCATTACACCCCCTGGGGCATTGTCCTCATTGAAATGCATGGTAGAGAAAGCCTGTTTTTGAGTGTTACAAAAAGGAGCACATATGAAGGGTGATAACATATTGTAGCCACAATATGATAATTTTCTGGACACACTACACTAATTTTAGGAATTGTGATGTATTCTAATGTGATTTTACCTTGTAACAATGCTGCTGCTGTGCTGTGATTTGATGACCCATATTTAAGACTGAACTATTTGCTCTCATTATTTTTTCATAGAGGTTATGGAAGGTGACTCCAGAAGCTAAAATGAGAGCAAATGTTCTGTAGCATCACACTGTCATGTGAGAATATAGTTTAATATTCTGAATAAAACATGTTTTTATAACAGCCTGTAAGCTGATTCCCCAGTGTTCTACTGTAGCCTCTCACAGTGTTTTAATGAACATCTAGAGTGCTATCATTCTGTATTTTCGTTGCACACCTGACACCACCAAGAAGCATTTAGTTATAAAAAACAGAATGAGGGGGGTTGTTTTGCTGTACAAATTATAGTTAGTGCTCTAGAAAGCTAAAATGAGGACAACATTTCTATGAACTTCTCAACTATCGTTCTCATTTATATCAGTCAAATATTCTGAAATGCAGAGTGAAACATGTACTTTCAAATTCAGTTGCACTCTGTCAATTAACTCTGTGTTGATCTATTGCAGCTCACCACAGTGGTGTAATAAACAAGTAGAGTAGAGCATCAAAATGTATCTATGACAAAACTATGGTACATCTTGAAGCATTCTTTCAGAAATGAGCAAAATGAAGGGGATTGATATGTCAGAAATTATCGTCAGTGCTCTGGAAAGGTAAAATAAGGTCACAATTTCTATGTGTTCTCAGACATATTTTCTCGTCCTTGTCACTTTTTTTTTCTGGCATGCTGACTGAAACATGTACTTTTAACTCCAGCAGCAGCCTGTCATTAAACTCCTGTAAGAAAGTGGAGTATTAGTTTGGGTGTAAGTACCCACCTCAAGTAATAAGAACAATCCTTGTCAGTCCATAAATAATCCTGAGCTCAATTTCCTGGTAATTATGGGACAGAGTTGAGAAGCTTATCTTAGAGGCAATGTGTAAAGTATTTATGCAGTGCCAAAACAGTAATAAAGTAAATAAAATACAGGAAAAATAGAGTAAATTATAATTGATAAAATAACACCAAAACAACAGTGATTCAATGAGGGGAACTGGAGATCTGAATTTTTAAATATAAAATAGGAGAGTGCCACAAATCAGACAATCTGTCGGTGAGTAAACCCTCCTCTGTGGAATCTTCAAAACCTTTCTGGGGTACCTCCCTCCCAACTAGGATAGTAGCCTGGCTGACTGGTGGAGCAAAGAAGGACGGGATGTCATTTGACATCTGCCTGACTTCGAAGTCGTTTAAGTTCCTGGGCACTACCAAAATAGTCATCCTGCCAGAGGAACAGAACCAGTTCATTACATCAGGGCCTTTGTATTCTGCTCTAGGAGTGGCTTTTACTCATCAATCAGAGTTGAGAACTCAGAGGGCTGCAGCTGGAGATGAAAGCAAACTAGCCTCCAGAGACTATAGGCAGGGAAAAGTTATTTTTTTAAAGTAACACTTCCTAATATTTATTACAAATCTTACTTTGCAAGGGAGTTCAGATTTTATTAAATGTCCCAATGAGTTCAAGAATGACATTTCTAGGTGTTTCCTAGCCAGAGATGGCATTATTAAATGTAACATTACATCCAACTATTTTCTGAAACAGCCAGCCTTGCTACAGTGAAAATAGATGTTGTGCCCCACTGTACTGACATGTTTAACATTACATATCTATATGTCCTGCTTCTAGATACCTTAATCTTTGCCTTTATTGGCAAATAGGCATACTTAGGAGTGAGTGTGTGGGTTATTAGTAATTTGAGGCACAATGTATTTTTAAAGGGGCTAAAAACAGTTAAAGAGAAAAAAGGCTGAATGAGTTTCACAAGTACAGCACCTCCTTTCCTTTTCTGTTTACTCAGCCTAACGTTCTTCTCAGCTACTTAACAGCTCCAGTAACATGTATGTGTGTGTATCTATATATTTTTTTCCTTAGACAGTTAGCGCGATGCCGCAGTGCACAACATTTCCTACCGGTGCCTCCTACTAACACTCCTGTATCGAAATAAAAATCATACAGGCGTCACTCCAGGAAGGATTGTGCCTTCCTTTATTGCAATTAATTCCAGCAACACAAAAACCAATATGATGTTTTTTGACTTAAAAGTCTTGATCGTATACATTGGCAGACATATTTGTCTGCTATTTATATTTTCCTTTTGCTATTTTTAGTTCTCAAGAAAAACATTCTGGTAGCTATGGTGTAGGATTGGAGATTCCACTATCCACTATTTATGATAAACATAGTTTATAATTAATTTTTCAAGTCCCATTCTCAAGGATCATGGGCAATTGTTCTCAGAATTATTACATTATCACATTTTATGTTACAGAACCACATTTTAAATCAAGAAAATAAATAGTCACATCAACAACTTTATTTCGCATTAAAAATGCATAAAAGTGTGTATATTCCGTTACATAAAAATAACTATAATATACAGTAATTCAGTAACGTTCCTCTAAAATACTAAAATCTTAAACAGCACAGCCTGCGTGTTATTATAAGATAACCATGATACAATTGTAATTATTTAATGGCCAATATGCGCCTTGACAGTTTAAAAATGTTAAACTACCTAAAAGGTATATTCACAGGAGATTTAGCGGCAATCTAATCTCATCATGATAAAAACCTGTTGTAATCAAAGTTACCTACAGAGGTGTCCCTAAACTATAAAACCACTATGTCTGACTAAATTAGCGAGACAATAGCAGTCCTTCTGGATTTTAAAGCAGCATTTAGAAAAGACGCTATCATAAAACATATAAACAGTGATTACAATTTTTGTAGTACTGCAAGAGCTAATCAATGAGAGCGTAAGGTCAGTTTTTGCAGTATTGGAACAATGACCCTTTTACTCTCTGTTGTATGGAGGGAACAAAAAAACAAAATGTGAGATGAAGATTGATTTGAATTATCGTCACTTGGACAACAGGAAAGCTGATTTATTGAGCATACGTTAGATGGATATCCCAGCATAAAGGGGATGTAATTTAAGCAGATTCTTACTAATGAAAGTGGTGGTGAGTGTTATTTACAAAGGAAATAAGTTAGCCAGGGAATGGATGTGGCACTGCCAAGGCACATAATATCTTTTATAATAATCTGATTTAGTGAGACTGAATTTCATTTCCATATAGATATCGATAATAATGACCTTTTTTTTATCGTATCCGTAATATGGGGCAAAGCAAGTTCTTTATGAATAATAAAATTGGAGCATAAACCAGAAATAGATATTAATCTTTTTGTAAATTTATCTTCTATGATTTGCAGTAACTCATCTTGTGCTACGCCCCAAATTGCTGCCCATAAGCAGCCACGGAGATCGTTTTTGCTAGACAGATTTTTAGCATTTTGTGAATTGGTTTATTTTCCAGGTTTTTGACTAACTTAAAAATAGCAGCTATTCTTTTAGACATAAGATTTACTCTGTTCCTTACCATCTAATTCCAATTCAACTTAGTGTAAAAAACTATGCCTAGGTACATAAAGTTATCTACTGTTTCCCAGTTTCTTCCACCTAATTGGAAGCTCAGTTATTTTTTCTTCTCACTAACCACAGCCATAACAAAGGACTTTGACTTATTGACATTAAGGCCTGAGTTCGCCAAATAGGCCGAGTAAGTCCCTACAGAAGATTGGACGGCCAAAGCGGTTATGGCCAATAATACCATGTCGTCTGATTAAAGCACAATAGGCAAAGGTACCGAAGCGGCAGATGGTACATCTTTACATTTCCCAATTAAAACCTCATTGAGCTTGTTGGCATATAGGAAGAATAAGAAAGAGACAAGGACACAGCCCTGCCTTACGCCCTTTTCAATTTTGAATGGTTTGGACCATTGCCCTTGTTTACCACAACAGATCACTGCCCCTGCCTCCAAGTAAAGCTGTCTTATGAATATAATTACAGCAGGTTCCACACCCATTCTCTCCATGATAAATCACAGTTTGCTGCAAGAGACACAATCGAAGGACGCTGAAAGATGCATAAAGGACGTCTAAAATTGGCCTTTTTTGGCGATGGCATATTTAGATGTTAATAGGGCGAAATAAAGACATTGATCCAGTGTGCCGCTGCCCTTTCTGAAGTCATATTGTGCATATGCAAGAAAAATATTTTCTATCACCGATTCCTCCATCCTATTAAGTAAGATCTGCCCATTAGTTTGGCTGTGCTGTCTATTAGGGCAATTGGACAGTAGTTTGCAGGGTTTGAACCGTCACTCTTTTTGTAAATAGGAATTATTAGAGAATTCTCCCAAGATGACAGAGGGCCTACTTTAGCTATTGCATTAAAGACTATAGTCAAAAGGGGAACACACAATGGTTTGTTTCAGCGGAAAATGTGCAGTGGGACACCATCTGGGCCTGCCGCCCTCTGAATAGAAGATTGTGATACGGCACACTCGGTCTCATCGATATTAAACACCAATGCAGGGATGTCGTTAGTCCTCACTTCGAGGGCCAAAAAAGGAGTGTTTCCCTGGGTTTCAACTATGTTCTGAAAATGTGTTAGCCATGTATCTTCAACTATATGAAGGTCCATAGATGGGACTTCCTCCTCCTGCAGGAAAGAAGAGTTTACCACTTTCCAGAAGACCTTACTATCACTACTATTTGAGGCTAGCCTGCGGTTCACTTAGCCTTTGCTCGAAGCTACCTTTTCCTAAGTTCCCTTGTTGATTTGTATATGGCCCTAAGAATTCTAATTAGGTCTCTGTCTCTGTCTCCAGGTTGCTTTTCAAGAGATTCGCTGAAACTTGGGTACAATTCCTTTAAAACCAACAAGATGGATGGAGATTGAGTTTTGTCAATGAGCGAGTTGGTATCTTGTATCAGATAGGATTTTACCAAATGCCTCGCTTACCATATTATCATCAGTTTGCAGGTCTAAGCATAGGGAAATCTCAAAAATTGGAACACACAATCTTTGTAAGTAGTGTGTATGAGTCAACTTTCTCCCATTTTAAAACATATCAATTTTTCCTTGCTAAAATCGGTTTAGGTGCAAAGTTATCACACATTTTCCTAGGAGCGCGCCATTTAAAAGTATATATGATTATAGCATGATCACTGAACTCCGTTAACTTAAACTTTTTATGGCTGCTAGTACTGTTTTTGTAGACATTATTAAATAGTCTATGGCCCAGGAAGTTCCTGCCCGTTAAAAGGAATCTTCTATTTGCCCCGTTGATGAATTTACAGTATTAATATTTTCTAAACCCCAGGTCATCATTAAGGGGCCGATTCTGACCCTGGAAAAACCGGGTACGAATCGTCGGACGGAGCGTTTTCTCCGTCCGACTCGTACCCAGGAAAACCACCTCACAAACCCGCAAGTACGATTCGTACAGAAACACCATTTGCGTACGAATCGTAAAAAACACCGACCGGCTAAAATATACCCACAATTCCGATCCGGGACACCGCGTACGTGACATTCGCACGGAGTCAGGCAGCGTTTTATGGACCAGCAAGTACGATTCGTACCCACAGCACTTCGCACGGCAATATTTTTACGGGACCCCAAAAGTGCCAGAAAAGCTAAGTACGCCACGATGCACGGCGAAAAGGGGGCCTGGTACGCACCGTACCCCCATCCCTACACGTCCGCACTGTACCCCCACCCCCCGTATGTATGGTGCGTACCCCCACCCCCAGTATGTACGGTGCGTACCCCTCGTATGTACGGTGCGTACCCCCACCCCCCGTATGTACGGTGCGTACCCCCACCCACCGTACATACAGGGGTGGGGGTACGTACCGTACATACAGGGGGTGGGGGTATGCACCATACATACGGGGGGTGGGGGTACGCACCGTACATATGGGGGGTGGGGGTACGCAAAGTACTTATGAGGGGTACGCACCGTACATATGGGGGGTGGGGTACGCACCATACATACAGGGGGGTGGGGGTACGCACCGTACATACGGGGGGGTGGGGGTACGCACCGTACATATGGGGGGTGGGTGTACGCACCGTACATACGGGGGGGTGGGGGTATGCACCGTGCCTACGGGGGTGGGGTGGGGGTTCGGCACGTACATGGGGGGGCTGGGGGTACGGCGTGTACTTGGGGGGATGGGCTGGGGGGGTGTTCGGCATGTATGCGGGCACATGTTTGGACGTCTCCATGGTTGCTATGGGAGTTCGCTCCGTACAGTGTTTTTTCCATACGGTTGTGCATTCGGACGGACGGGATGGATCGTACTTGCGCGCTCGGACTTCAGTTTCCCAATTCGTACGTAAAACTGTCCGGGGACGTGTCGGACACTTTTTCCGACCCGAGGACGTGTCGGGGAATTTTCCCTATGCGATTCGTATGGATTTTTTAACATATGAATCGTACTTGCCAATTTGTACGGGACTTGTACGATTCGTACGTAAAAAAATCCGGATACGATTCGTACGGGGAATATTTTTAACGGATCGGAATCGGCACCTAAGTTGTTTAGAGCGTTACCATAAGATAAATGGTTAAAATGAATGATTTGGTCACTATTGAAATCCGTTACTCTATATACACGTGCATCAGTTCTCGCGCATCTATGTGTATTAAAATCACTTACCCAAACAATATATAAGGGTTTGGGTGGTGATGTATCAAGTCTTCCATGGTTTTGCCTAGGCCTTTTACAACCGAGGAATGATTATCAAAATTATTATTGTAATAATTTATTAACATTAGATCTTCCCTGTTCCATCGCTTTACCCCTAAAATATGGAAGTATGGTGAATTATTTAAAAAAAAATACCTTCTCAAATACAAAAGTATTAGGTAACTGTTACAATCCCTCATCGTACTTTGCCCATTCTAGAACGAAGTGCTGGGGTTAAAAAGGAACAATAGCCATTTAAGTGAATGGGGCCCACCTCCCAAGTTTCTTATATGCATATAATTTCATAATTTGACAACTCCCTATGCCAGTCAAGACTATTCTTTTTATTCTTAGTACCTGCTATATTCCATAAAAGAAGTGTATGCTCATCATCGCCAATTATCAGTAAGCATTCCCTTGTTTGAATAGCAGCTAATTAATCCTGCGAATTGTCAGCAGTGCAAGTTATGGGGTCTACTACATTTGTCCCTGCAAGGTTATTTCCCAAATTGTTACCACTACCATCTGTGTTATTTAAAGGGTACAATGTCTTGCTTGGGGAAGTGAGTCAGTCACATCTATCTATGTTGTCGAATAAGGAGAACCTATTCGAGGTGAATATGCCTACATTTTTCTTCCTGGATAAAAAATTTATGGTTCTATTTTTCCTGTGTGAAGTCCCTGGCTTATTAATTATACGCGCGAAGGAAGGTTTTTAGAAGAAACCCAATGGGTCTGCGTATATTTGGGAAGTTGGAAAGGATGCTGATGGCAATTGCAATAGCAAATCCACCACCAATCTTGAATTATCAAAAACAGGACAATGCAGTCATTATCAATCATCTTAGGAGCTGGCCCGACCCAAGGAATTCTTCTGGTCATGATCAAATGGCTCTGTATTAAGCCACCTTCTCTAGCATGTGTCATTAACCAGTCCCGGTCTTTATCCATCAATTGGCACATAGATTTTTGTTGGTCTGTTCTTAACACTGGAACCTTTACCAGTGTTAGAACAAATGGGCATGCTGCTGGTGGCAGATTCAGATAACATAGCGTTTTGTACTTCTCGGGGATAGATGTTTGGGGTGGTATTTATTAAGCGTAGATGAACCGCTCAGAGGTGGATTATTTTATGAAGACCCCCTCCCCTTGCATTCTAAGATTTGTGCTGTTGCCTGGGGGCTCTGAGACTAAAGGGCATGATGGATACCCATTTTGTAACCCATGTATAGAAGGGAGTAGATTAAAACTACTTTGGGATCTGTTATTTTGTACACCAACATTATCGAAGTGAGTTACAATAATTGAGGGTTGTGATTTGGTGTTATTGTCAGGTCCCCTTGCTCCCCGGCAGTGAGTTATTAGCTATCAGTCCTTTAATTGCAAAGTTAATGGCATCTAGATGTGCTAAAATGGTTGAAAAAGGAGCATTCATTTTTCATGTAAATCAGCCCAATTCAAAGTAATCGTCGCGGTACCCTGCAAGGTATACTTCCATGCTCGGTGTGATCGGGTTAGTCTTGCCCTCTCTGGGCCGTTTACTGGTATTAGGTGGAAGATCTTTTGCCAGAAGAGTCAATAGTGGGACACAAGGTTGGCTGACAGGGAGCAGGCACCTCAGGGGTGGAAAGCCTCTTCAATTGGTGATATATGTATCCTAGACCTAGAAGACAATAATGCCTCTTTTTTGCCTCCCATGGGACCCAAAGGGAGTCTTTTTTCTGTAAGGGCAATCTCCTTAGATATGGCTGTGGTCAATTTTGCTAGGAAAGGGTCAAGGGGTGTTAAGGTTAACTCATCAGATACCACATGACTCACCTTCTTCTTCCCATGTTGCTTTTTAATGCTCGATAAGTAGACGTTAGAGGGAGGTCCTAGCCAAGCTTCCTTTGGGCTCTGACGCACTTGGCCTGGGGTTTTTCCCGGGTGCGTACCATGGGACCATGCCACGCTTTAGAGCGTGTGGGTGGTGTGTCCTTCCTAGCTGGCTGCTTGAAGTTAGAGTCCTCTAACCCCTGGAACTGGTGTTGGTGGTTACACAGACCGCAGTACCAAGCCAAGCTTAAGATCATGTGTGCGGCGTGCCCTTCCTGGCTGGCTGTTGGGAGTTAGAGTCCTCTCCCCTGGAGCCGGCGTTGGCGGTTACACAGACTGTGTGACCACACCGTGCTTTAGAGCGCAAGGGGGGCGGTCCTTCCTGGCTGTCCCCTGGAGCTGGTGTTGACGGTTACATACAACCAAGGGGCCATGCTTAGGAGCACATGGGGGCGTGCCCTTCCTTGTCGGCTGCTCAGATTCCTCTTCCCTGGAGCAGAACATTCCGCTCAGTGCCAGTCGCTGAAGCCACAAGGGAAACCATTGTCCAGTGTCAATGACAGTCTGAGACAAACTGACTGAATTCAGTCAGCTGCAGCAGCCTCCAGAGAAGCAAATCTGCCCACTAACCAGCCATGCCTTTGCACTAGAGAAAACAATGCCCAGCTCCACCAAGACCTGGCAGAATTCTTGTCGCTCACAGACGATGCTCGGGTCACATTATCCTGGCAGTTGCCACACCCATAACATTTCTACTAACCAAAGAAACACTCGCTAGTCGTCATAGTAGAGAACTACTTTTGCTCACATGACAAGTAGCAATAACTTTGGTAAGCGCTTCAATACACACAAAGACTGACTGCATCACCCTCAAATCCAATTCCTTCTTGCCCGCTAGTGGGAATACCTAATGCAATGCTTACTGGTACATATAGAACATTACCTGAAAAGCAGCCAATTAGAATTAAAATTAGAATAGAAATAAATATAAAAACAGCTTATGATCAGCAATATCCCAGATAAACACTGAATAAATTCACTATCATGGAAAGTATTTTCAGTCCAATTAACCTATTATTGATGTCGTCAAAACACTATAAACCCTACTCTTGGGTTTATATCACCATTTTGCTCTTGTTAAACTTCATACAGAGCTTTGTGATATCTCCTTCTAGTCTACTAGTGGACATACCTCATGCATTGTTTTTGGTACCTATAGTTCCTTACAGAAAAATCTAAAATTAAATTGAATGACAAGTCACAATCAGCAACATCACAAATGGTTACTAGGCAAATATACTTGACACCCTATGTGGGTTTACCTAAACATATTTTCTTATTCCAACGACAAGTTAAAACTGCTAACACGAAGCCCTCCTAAACTTTTACAATTTATTCTGGGCAAACTAATACAGAAAATGATTCAGAAGATATAATTCAGAAGTGTACATGAAGTACCGCATCCTGGTTGTGTCCATATGGGGTTGTTGGTCTGTACTTGTTTATATATATTTTGATTACAATTGTCTTAATAGACATATTCTGTCTCCTCCCCTTACTAGTTTTTCCAATTGATCAATACCCCAAAATTCCAAAGGTGTCATGTCCCCATCAAGTGTTCTTTTATAATGTCTTGCTACAGGGTAGTTCCCATCTTTGCTGTTTTTTACACATAGATGTTCAAGTATATGTTTGTGCAACTTCTGACAAGTAGTGCTTCCCATCTATGGTAGATCACATAAACATTTTTAAATAAATACCTCAAAGGTGCTCCTACACAATTCTGATTGATTATGTTTGACATTTTGGAAAATTGATTAATTCCAATATTTTTTTAAATCTAAATATATATTAGGGGTGGGCGGAATGTTTAATCCTGCCAGTGGAATTGGTGGTAATTTGGTCACTCTGCCTTACTTTTCAATGCAGAGTTCCGTCCAAATTCTGCCAATGAACGCATGGTGGAATTTACAAATGTGGGTGGTCACAGGGATTGTAAGAGGTCATGGTCAGAGGGCTACAGCTCAAGTAGATTTACTGCCACTTTTGTAGATTTTTTTACTCGATCAGCAGCAAAATCAACTTGAATGGCCACGTGCCGTTGCACACCACATGGTGCCATTTGTGCAGATTGTTCAGTGATACCAGTGAAATATATATGAACTTCTATTTTTTTAACATATCTAACATTATATTACCTTACCTAACTATAACCTACTTTGACCTTTGTTTTTAAGTGAAAAAATATATGCATTGATTATGACTTTGCATATTACATCACGCATGACATGTTAAATGGCATCATTGATAACATAAATGATGATATCTCAAATGACATCATCTTCAAGAGTGCAGAATTATTGAGCGTTTACCTGTGGGTCAGTAGCATGGAACTATTATAAACCCTGGAGGCAAGTGTGATTGAGCATGTTGAAAGGCATATGGCACACTGTTTGCAAATCATTAAAGGTTGGGGTGCTAGAAATACTCCATGTTAAAAAAGTAAAGGCTGAACACATCTGATGTGGGTTGCAGAGGTATTTTTGAAATTAGGTTGAGGTTGAGTGTCCCTGTACCCTATGGGAGGGCTTCACTGGGTCCCACAGGATTACTACAGTTCCCACGGCACAATAGATTTATTTTTTATTTGGGCCTTATGAGGGTCCTTCTTGGTCCTCACCACAAATCCCAGGAGATCATGGAGTCCCTACCATAACCCTTTACAGCCTATTTTGCTTGACGGATCTGTGTGATACTTTGTAAGTAGCTGCGACGGATGAACTTTTTTGCTCTGTGGAAACTCTGACCTAACTATAACAACTGCCACTGTGTCATATATTTATATATCTGAAAGACACACTATCACAAAATGAAAAACATAATCAATACATAGTTCTAAGTTGCAGGATCCGATCACTGATTGAGGAAACAGTGCCATCTAGTGGAGACCTTCAGACGCGGTCCATTGTATCCGTCCATTGAATCCTAGTGCTGGGTGAGTGGCGCCGGACACTAGCGCGGAGGACCGGAGCTGCCGAGTGGAGCGACCGGAGGCTGGTGCTGCCTGGAGGCCTGCCGGGATGCCGGGGGTGAGTGGCGAGCCTGCTGTGGGCCCCACTCCTCAGAGGCATCGGGGGTTGCAAACAGTGGCTGAGACAGTACATTGCATCGCTCTGAGGGGCCCCGCGGCTCGTAGAGCAGAGATTGTCCGGTTGGGCCTGGCATGGGAGGAACGCCGGACCTGAGGCACGCATTGAAATCGGCTGGCCTATTATCAGTGAGGAGGTCAGTGAGTAGGTCCAGTGAGTAGGTCCTGAGGGGGCCCGCTGCAGGAAAACAGCAGAGTGAAAGGCCAGCAGTTCAGTTGGACCCGCGTACAGAGCCCTTCATGCGTAGGAGGAAGTTGGGAGCTCTGGGGGCTCTGGTAGCACGGATGAGCATTGGCCGAAGGGCTGAAGGGCGCCGCTAGGCCCTGTGGTGCATGTGGCGGACTTTGTAATTGGCTATTGCGGGGGAACTAAAAACCAACACTGACATTATCCCTGCCTCAATAGGCCTCGATAGGCCCTGTGGCTCACATTGCAATTTGGCAATTGAGGGGAACTGAAAACAAATTCAGACATTCTCCCTGCCTCTGGGATATTACAGTAGTGCTGGTGCTTAGACTCCTCCGGTCTCTGGAGGTGGAGCCGTGAGACCCGACGGGCGCAGGAGCGCCATGATTCTGCCTGAGGTCGCATACCGAAGGCAAAGCATTGTTTGTGTTTATTGATTTGTGCTAATATGGGGAAACGTAAACCTCGCCCTGTACCAAAACCAAGTGATGGGACCTTAGATGGTTTTTTACAAAAAGCAGTGGGGGCATTGAACAAAGAAATTGAATCGGCAGAACAGCGATTGTTTCTAGTGCCTACCCTGGTGTTGCCACTTATCCCTGATCCTGATGCTTGGAAAATTTGCATGAGGTTAATAACGGGAATAACACTGTACTAAGAGCATCGCTTCCATTATCACCCTCCATTATTATTGCTAGCCAGGGCAATACACTTTCCTTAATTAGCAAAGATGGGATTGCCATACCAAGCACGGGTGAAACTGGTGGCTCCAGTGTGGTAGGTGGTAAAAGAAAGTGACCTGAAGTGGCAGGGGCTGATTTGAAAGTGAAAGCCCAGTCACCAAGGGTAAAGCGTACTAAACAATCTCACCCACCAAATAGCGGAAACAGAACTCGTAATGCAGGAGGGAAAAATACACAGATTAATCAGGACACAATTTTGGAAAACATCAGCAAGGCCAATAGAGTTGCCCTGGAACTCATCTTCTCCCGTTTTACGAAGACTGAAGTACAACGTGTGTTACTTCGGCAGGAACAAGGGGTACATTTATCTGTTCAAGATGCGAATGTAATGAACTCCCTACCTAGTGAGAAAATTCGGAAGGGAAGGGAGGAAGACCTTCACACCTACTCTGCGCCATTGGATCAACAACAAGTCCAACTTATTACAGACAGTCGGAACTTGTTACCCAGTTTTAGGAGCAAGCTAATTGATACGGAAGGTAGGGAATTTGGGTCTTCTGGGTCTTGTAGTAGGATTGGACGAGGGGGAGTGGACAATGGGCAAGGTGGACAAATTGACCAAAGAACCCTAACATCTGGGGTAGTGAGAAATACGCAAGAAGCAAGAAGTAATTTGGACACAGGGTATAGAGGACCTGCGGGCCAAGGGGAGGGTATTATTTTAAACCTACCCCCTGACTGCACCCCTTATATAGTTGTCTTGACAGGTGTTCCTCATCTTCCTCCAGGGCAACAAGAAAGCTGCACAAGTCTGATTAATAAGGCAGCTCATGGGTGCTCAACAAGAATTCCATCCCCTTTTAATTGGCTCAATGTTACTATTATGGCTAGGAGGGTGGGCTGGTTGGGTTCTACAATTAAATCCCATGAAGGGGATTGCATTGTACTTAATTTTAACGATGCAAGGTGTGCATCTTTTGCCCTGAAGCATGTTACAACCTCATTTAACAATACAATAAAGGTTTGTCCTTTGGGCTTTTTTTTACCCGCCCCAACAGGAGCCAAATGGGTGGCAACATTCTCTGAGGCATGGCCCAAAAAGATACACTCCTCGCCACCAGTCTTCATTTATCCATCCGAATCGCTTTGGTGTTCTCTCTGACCTAATAGAGATTGACTGACTGCGTGCTCAATCCGGCGCTCTAGTAGATCATGGATGGATATGGTTAAGGCCCTATGTCTTAGAGAGAAACATAGGAAGAAACGGTTGTAGGAGTAGGCATGTAATGGATTTACCTGGTTCTTTGGTGCCAAATTCTACTATTCCCAGTATGGTTCCAAGGACACCATATGCCTTTATTGGACATCGTACTCCTGATCCTCATATGAATAAGGAGGAAGAGGTTTGTAGTGCCTCAATGAAGACTGTTTCATCCCTAAAGCATTTAACTGGGGCAGGTACGGTGAGCCAGGTTACAATTGGGAACCATGGTTATGTAGCTTATTGCAATACTGGGTATAGTAACACCCATGTTTTATCTCCTGTTGTCCCAAGTAATCCCTGTCATTCGAGTTCAAGGGAGGTAGTGTCCACTTATATGCCCCATGATTGGGTGGGGCCTATTGATACAACTAACCAAGTTACGAGAGAGGGTTATATTAATGTATCTTCATTAATGCTATCCCCTTGTTATTTGGACAGGAATCCTACTGATAATAGGTGTAAGTATTCTTATGTTGAGAGTACTAATCCTACAGAAAAATCTTACCAGGCAGAATTACTAGTCATTAAATCTGGAAATGATTTGATCCGGCAGAATAGTATTTTCCCCTTCCTCAAGATATTATCTTGGAATATTACTGGCTTGGGACCAAAACTAGTAGATCCGGATTGGTTGACATATATACGCCAATCAAGATAGTTGTTTATTACAAGAGACATGGGCGACAGAAGAAGTGTCTCTTGATGGGTTTACTAGTTATAGTGTGGAGGCCAAACCTGCAGTTAATTTTGGGAGAGCCATAGGTGGGGTTTTGATTTTAATTAAGAATGGATGAGTTAGCAGCTCTACTTTGATGGTGATTGATAACTTAGATCTGATGGGGATTACTGTAACCTTTTCTTCGGGTCTCCGTTTGACTATTTTTAATATTTATCTTAGGCGTTCTAGGGGATTGGATAAATCACCTACACTATCTCTTTTGGAGGAACTTATAGACAATCTGGATCTTAGTGTAAAAGTCATAGTAGCAGGTGGTTTTAATACTAGTTTTGAACCTTCATTGTATTTAAATAAGATAACTAAAGAGGAAGATGAAGTATGGGGTATACCACCTTTGACTGGTCCCCCTTTGAGATCGTTTTCCAGCACTGCCTTAGAACTGGCCTAGTTTACAATAAGCAAGGGCCTTAGAGCGTGTAATGGGCGTACTCGCTCTGATCCTACAAGGGCAGCTATATTTAAGAGAGGGGTATGTACCAGCACTATTGATTATGTCTTGGTCGATGTAAGTTTATGGCCTCCACTGTATGAAATGGAAGTGGTGGTGCGCTTTGATAGTGAGACAAAAAGGGTACAAAGTTCCTCAGATAGGTTAAGAAAAAGTAGTGATTTCAGCACAAAATGTCTTCTGTCATGAAAAAAAGGGGGGGGAAACCCTTAAGTTGGAACTAGGGCCCTCACACACCCAGCAAGCTAGTTGTCATGCTTCATCATTTGAGCCTGCCCCTCGTCAGGTCGGCGCTGCAAATCCTGACGGGCTCCCAAAATTGGGGCTCTTTGGCGGGGATCTTCTGTTCCTGCCGAAGGGTGCTGTGGGGGTAAGGGGCCCTAGGATGTGTAGATGTGATGTACAGATAAAATAGGTACTGTTAGTCCACAAAAATTGTGTTTAATAGAGTGGTAAACAGCCTAGTTAAAAGGAAAGTGAGGTGGGGATAGCTACTAGTGATTATGATGCTAGTTGTGTATGCCCTACTCTCTGGAGGATCAACATGTTTCTTGCCCTTCAGGCCAGTAATTGGTCACGGCAATTCATCAGGATCAGGAAAACAAAAACTATCTACAACAAGGTATGTGGGTTCTACGTACCAAAAAGGTGCTCAGGAGTCACCTATGAAAAGATTGGAGACAGAAAACACATGACAAGACTGTACGGATAAGCAATACATAAATAACAACATCAGCTGAAATCATCGAGAGTCTTATTCGGTGAAGCTCTCAGGGGGGGTACTGAAAGGTCTCGAAAGACAGAATAAATTAAAAACTCTAAAAAGGCAGGACTAAGGGCTGAGACAGAGCGGAGGTTATAAACTCACCTCTTGTGTGAGCAAGGGAATCTTGCAGCAGTCTCCGGCGGGTAAAAAGGACTCCTAGCGCTTTGATAGTGATCATAATTCCCTCGAAGTAACTTTGACTGGTGACTCTTTAAACCAAGATAAAAATAACCACAAAACTATGGTACCTGCTCCTGTGGTAAGTAATAATCACCGGTATGTTTCAAGGCCGAATGCTATGTCTAATCAGGAACTGTTCTCACAGATTTACAAACTTTATGTTACATACTTTGAAGCATATGAAGGACTGAATATGGATGTAGTTCCTATTCTAGACATTCATGTTGGCCTGTCTAATGCCTTATGGGAGATTTTTTATCAAAATTGTATTATGAGGACTTCTGATTCATTGAATGTGGAGAAATGGTTTAATCCGGCTTGCAAGTTAGCCAAGTCAACTTTGAGGAAGGCTATAATAGAGGGAAATAGAACTAATGTTAAAGCAGCAAGATCTCACTACAAATCTATCTTGATTAAAGCCAAGAGGAATTGGAATAATAACTTATGGCAAGATATTTTGGATGCCGGGAAAAAAGAATGACATTAGACTATTTTGGCGCCTTGTTACCCAAACTAAGTCAGAAAAACCTAATTTACATCAATATAATATTTCCCCGGATAAATGGGTATCTCATTTTACAATGCTTTATGCTTCTGGTGACTCCTATGTCCCTGATAGCGCTAGTTTTCTAAATGTATGGCCTATACTAGATCCCACTCCTCCTATCGTCTTTAGTTTAGGCGAAACAATTAGAGCGATTGATTCGCCGAAATCTGCTAAAGCCCCAGGACCAGAGAAAATACAGGGGGACTTATATAAATTTGAACCTTTGATATGGTCCTCCTACCTTAATATGTTATTTAATGCTATTGCAGCTGGGGGGAAAGTACCCGACTCATGGCTTGGAGCTGAAATTATAGCTATACATAAAAAAGGTGATCTGGGGGAGCCATCTAATTATAGGCCTATCAGCCTCATTGATAATGCCCAAAAGATTTTTTCGAAACAAATCCTGATGAGACTTTTGGATTGGGTTGATACACAAGAGATTTAATCTCCCCTCCAGGCAGGTTTTAGACCAAGAATTAGTACAACAGATCAAATCTTTAGATTTATTGTTTTATATTGGAAATATGTTTTACTTCAGAAACAACAACTTTACGTGGCATTTATTGATCGTAGAGCAGCATTTGATCTTATACCACGGTCGGCCCTTTGGCAAGCCCTGATAAACATGGGTGCTCCGGCCAGCCTAGTGCATTTAATAAGCAGATTACATGTGAATAATTTTGCACAGGTCCACTGGAGTCCAAATGGAGAATTGACGGATCATATTCCCATAGAGCGAGGAGTTCGCCAGGGCTGGGTGTTAGCGCCCACCCTATATTCTCTATACATTAATGATGTTGTGGACACCCTAGAACATTGTAAAAATGACTCTCCAATTTTAAATAACAAAAAGATACCTATTTTACTTTTTGCTGACGATGCCCTCATCATATCTAAATCTCCGATGGGACACCAAATTTTAATTGATACGTTTTTAAAATTTTGGAACTTGAGAGGCTTAGAATTGAATATAAACAAAACTAAGTTTATGGTTTTTGGAAAGAAGAAAAAAGGAAGTCGTAGTATTCATGCCGGGGGCGAGGCCCTGGGCAGAGTACATAGTTTTGATTATTTGGGGGTCAGACTGAAAGACAATTTAGGGTGGGCAAACCAATTGGAGAAATCAAAACTAATTACTGAACACAGATCCAATGCTATTTTAAGGTTTTATAATCAAACAAATTCGAGTACTATTTCCCCTGCTGTGGAAGTTTACCGAGCAACAGCTCAGGGGGCCGCTCTTTATGGGGCAGAGATATGGGGTTATGGTAATTTACAGTTGTTAACCATTGCAGAGAACAGCTTTTTTACAAGGCTATTGGGCTTACCATCTAGTACCCCAGTAATCCCCATCTATTTTGATGTTGGAATAAAACGAGTTGCTCACCGGGCCATTTTGAAAACTTTAATATATTGGATCCGACTATGGTCTACACCAGAACTTGTAGTCTTTAAAAACTCTCTGGTAGAGGTAATGAACCTTCAAGGATCCAGGGAAATCCCTTAGGTTAAATTTCTGGATGGTTTTCTAAACTCGTTATGCAGAACTTGTGGGATGAGCCCAACTCTATTTTAAAATCTGATATTAAACTACTTAAATATAGGTATTGGGCTTATATAAATGACCAATCTGTTATGAATACCCACAAACGCCCTGCAACTATTATGTTCTTGGCTCATAAGCACTCTTCACTGTTTGAAGAATTTTTTGATTTAATTTTCCCATCTCCAACCAGAAACTTGTATATAAGATTTTGTTATGGAATTTTACCACTGAGAATCCTTACAAGCAAATGGTCGGCAAACCAAGAAATTGAAATTTGCCCTATTTGCGACCTGCCACCTGAAGACGAAAAGCATGTACTGTTTTTTTTTAAGGAGTACTTTTACATACGCCATAAATAGCTAGTTCCCATTTGTCGTAGCATGGCCACAGGCAGTCATCTAGAAGCCTTTAGGATCCTGAAAAGTGATACATCACAAAAAACAGTATTTGCTGTGAGTAAATTTTTAGAAGCAATGTGGTACAGGAGAGCAAAAATCCTAAAGGGTCTGGAATAATGAGTTTCGTTGGTTGATTATTTCCATTATGTATTGCAGTTAATTACATGCACTTTACGCACTATGCATGGTCACTTTTTCTTATATTTTCACAGCCCTTATATGATATGTGAAGATAGATTTGCTTATGCACAGGAGGGAAATTGTTGCTGGTTCAAACAAATGACTCTAAAGTGAACCTGATGGTCAGAGTAGTCGATACTTGAAGTAATATATATATTTTAGTTTGTTGTACTTTTTATGGGATGGTTTATTGTGTTTTTATAATATATTTAAACTGCCTGGAGGGAAATGTTAAAATGTTAAAATTATGTATATTATTTTTATTATGAATATTTTAATGAACTGCTTGAAATGTTTTTTGTAGTGAGGCTGTATTGGTGTATACAGGACCCAGTAGTTTTTTTTCCCGTGAATTGATTGTCTGTATGAGTTTGTTTTTATTTGTTGTGTGTACTTTGATGGTTATTTAACCAAATAAAGTTATTCACTCACTTAATCAATACATGTATGTGTGTGCAGTACAGGAAACAATTGGTGTCAAAGGCCATAGGGTACCCATCTAAGACCATAGGCTAAAGGGTAAATAATACATAATATTCAGTACATCCACAACATGGGTTTGGGCCAACAATATTTACTGTTGGTTTAGCATAAATTGAGTATTTGAATTGTTTGGGAAACAAGATACATGCTTTAGCTGTCAGTAAGGTGAATGTGCTTTCATTGCCTCCCAGGTCTCTGACTTTATGTATTGGAATAGTAGTGCAATGTGTATCTTCTATTCAGCTTTCCTGCTGCAGATTTGGTGGTGATTATGATGGGCCAGCTGAGCTCCGAGCAAGGCTCTGATAGTCTCTGAGCCCTACCCATGCACTTTGTGTCATTGCCTCAACTATTGTCAGTCAGAGTGGCAGTTCAGTACCATAACTGCAGGTCACAACAAGTTATTTCCCCAGCAAGCCCACTGTGGCAAGATAGCCCAGTGGTTTAGAGGTAGCAATTATGAATGTCTGGGGTTCATCCACAGTAGGTTCCACAGCGTTCATTTTAGGCTTTTGGTGCTTGGCCTAACATTTCAGAGATCAAGCCTTGCTGCCATATAATAACATGGTTTTCATTGGTTCTCAATTAAGGTAAGACCGATAGAGATATCTGAGTGGTAGATGCTCTCAATTCTGAGAACTCTCAAGTCAGTTCACTTGTTTGAAACCCACCAGAGATTTCTTAAATCATTGAATATTTAATTGCTACATTAGTAATGAATATGAAATATGGGTCCACATGGGGTCCCCAGCAGAGTACCACATCAGCCCCCCCAAACTGTCTTGCAGTTGAATTTCTGTCATTTGTGACAATACAATTACAACATGGACATGCAGATCAGCATGCTCATTTGTGAGACTCAGGGGCTCTTAGTGATGGTAGTACCACAACATTGAAGTCCTTCACATAAGTAGAGACACAGCAAACTTTAAATGTGTAGCCAGAGAATGCCTTGAGAGCATTCACAAAGAGTAAGCAGTTGAAAGAAAGAGTCACAGAGAATATGGGCAGTGGATTCAGAGTGAGATCTTTGAGACTTTTCCCAATGGTGAGTGGATATATGGTCTCTCTGTGAGCAGAAGCCAACAATATGAGACTAGAAATAGTTGGTGGTACAAAAGAGGGACCTCCTTATCCATCAACATGAGACTTGGCAATAACATTTCATTGATTTAATTAATTGAAAGGATATGAAATACTATAGAGACAGTAAAACATTGTTATTTCTCTGGTTTTTGTGCTCTGACCCCAAGTTAGAACAAATCTCAAGGTATTTCAAAATTGAATCATATTGACACAACAGAACACTGGACCTTCAATATAAAATTTTAATATTGTTTACAAAGTTGTATCTAATCCTGACACACAGTTATGTAAATATTTCACCACTGTAAAACATATATTAATATATTTCACAGAGAGCTAAAGATTCAGTGCACTACATTTATTCCCCACAGTATGTTTGGGGCATTGGAATTATGCAGTGGGAAGGCCCAAATGGCAAGGTTGACAATATTGTGCGGCAAGAAAAGGCAAATTATCTGGTATAATGCAGCACGTTTTGAGATAGTATTACTTCCCTTTTTTGTTAATTTTACTCATGTCAACATTGTATGGGAAACATTTTCACCTCATTAGAAGCAGTTTATCACCAAAGCAAAACACGTGTTGCTGTATTTTTTATAGTCGAGCTTGACAGGGCAGCTGTCAGCAGACAGTTATGTGAGAATCACTAAGAGAGGGCTTTGCTTCTGCCCACACATTAGTAGCTAGTAGTACCTGTTTTAAAGGTGCTTGCCCCCCACACAGCTGTGAACCTTTTGCCTCTTTATCCAGCTACATGAGCTTGAACTTTTAGAGTTGCACACATGACATTGTTATGCTATTAAAGTGTATTAAATAACTAGATAATGTGTGATGTTTTTCTCAGGGAGCAGCACAGATTGGAGTTAGAGTCCTCTCCCAGATTGGATTGGAGGAGGGCAGTCAATAACCTACATGGATATTTAGACCTGGCTTCGCAGAGCAGAGCTCATCTGATCATATATAAAAACTCTGCGGAAGTTCAGCCCACCGCTGTCTTGACTTGTGAGGAATGCTGCTTGCTATACTCCTTAACACTGCAAAGACAACAAAAAGATGGATGGATTGTTTAAACTATTCAAGTCACCCCCAGTTCTTTTGCTAAATATGCCACCGCAGTTTTGACGCAGTCACATGCAAATCAGTCTGGACCCTGCTCCTCATGGGAACAGTTCAGCCCGAACTGCCAAGCCAGGTCCTCCCTGGACTAGGAATAAGCATCCTCGGACTGGTTTTGGGGTATCACCCCTCACAGCCAGGCTAGCTTTAATACAGTAGCACAGTGAGCAAGGGACCCAAGTCTTGGCATACCCTTGGAATAGCATGCACAATAAATGACAGAAGGCTGAAACTTTTCAATCACTCACACCCAGTCAAGAGAACTGAGTTTGATCCATTGTTCTTTTGCTCACTATGCAACCCCAGTTTGGACCAAGCCATATGCAAATCAGTCTTGACCCTCCTCCACATGGGAACAGTTCAGCCCAAACTGCCAGGCCAGGTCCTCCCTCGACCGGAAACAAGCACCCTGGGACTGGGTTCAGGGTATCATCCATTGTCAGCCAAGTCAGCTTGTATCCACTGGCACAGGGAACAAGGGACCAATGCCTTGGTGTGCTAGTGATGCTAGTGGGGCGTGCAAGTGGGGACAGGGAATGCAGGAAATGAGGACACACTAGTAGATGGCAAGCAGGAAGCTGGGATGACTTGACCAAGAGCAATCAACTGAATACATATTACAGACACTTCACTTGTAGAATGATGCACTCAAAAAAGGCGCACACAGGACAGTGATGTCTGAGAAGTGAATGCCTTCAGCAACACTTCTCATGTTTGGTGGAGGATGAGAACAGGCTGCCCTCAAGAGTAAAGCCAAAGAAGTCATTAGTGCAGAAAGTTTAGTGGCACTAGGGTCTGAGAATCTAAAGGTTCCACTGCCCCTTACTAGGATAGCTTTTAATAACAAACCGTGTCAGGTGGGTGGCATTTTCCTTGAATGTACTATTATGCGCTACACGTCTGGTCTTTGAACTAAGTTAAAATCGCTTCCAAAAATGATTGGGCTATTAGTTGACAAAAGGGCAGCCTCTAGTTTAATTAAAGCATCTGGGTTATCCTCGTTCGGACCATAATAACTGACACATACTAACGCCCTATTATGGATCTTAATATTAGCCAATATCCACCTCCCAGACCTGTCTGTATGGTGACTTTCCAATTTGATACCACTCCTTGATCTTATAATTATGGCTACCCCTTGTGTACTACCTCTCTAATTGGAAGAGACAACATCCTGTACCCAAGGCCATCTTTTAAACATATTCAAACATTCGCTAGTTTCTAAGTAGGTCTCCTGTAGGAGAATGACATTTGCCTCGGATTTCCTAAGAGATTCCATGATACGGGCCAGTTTTCTCATAAATCTCACCCCATTCACATTCCATGAGGTGAGATGCACCAGAGTTTTACTCATTTATTAAATATGGAAGCCCCCTCCCTCCTAATCTAACATATGTATAGTCCATTAACTCCACTTTAATAAGAAAGGCCAAAAGTAATGAATATTTAGTCAAAAAGAAAAAGCTTATATATGGTAGATTGAGGACACAAATATGTTCTTTTTTCTCTTATATGCTCCCCTCACCCTGTGACCCCTCCCCCCACCCACCCCGGGGAACCCCCTATCTATCTCTTAGGGCGCGAGCACCTTTCGAAATACCCCTGTGCTAACGAGACAAATCCAGATATCAAAAGCCTACATTACCCTACATAACCCTATATCTCGAAACATAGGTTGTGTTGTCGTAGTAAAGAAAACTGTATATAAGGTGTGGAGTATATCCTAGTGTAGAGTGTAGGAGGACTAGCCTCAATATAAGACTATTTACAAAATATTACACTATATGTCCTTGCCCTAGAATGATGTAAGTCTAAGATCAAAGGTCTATTCTGATCCTCCCATCTGGTTTAATAGGGCGTCAACTTCCTCCAGCTCACGAATGTTATACATTTTGTTCTGCCACATAATCCTCAACATGGCCAGAAATTTCATTTGCACTTGTGCACCCCTAGCATGGAGATCATTCATTTTTTAGCCTAGAAGCCACTGCCGCTCAGCTGTTCTTTTACCCATATCGGAGTGTATCAAATATGTACAGTCTCCGTAGGTCAATGACTGTTCTTTTAATGCTCGGGTCTGGAAAAGCTCCTTGATAGAATAAGTAAGAAAATAAACTAATATCTTCCTCTGAGTTTTCCTCCCTGTTTGTCACCTATACGGGTCTCTGTGGACTCTTTGGAGCTCTTTTGCCCAGTCTATATCTGTTCTATCCGGGAACAGCTCCCCCAGCAACCTACAGACAAAACCCTTTATGTCCGCCACTTCTGCGTTTTCATTAATTCCCAGAAGGCGGATATTATTTTGCCTGGCCTGGAGCTCAAGTCTTTCCATATCCTGCTGTAATACCTTATTACCTTGTTTGAGCCTCTCAATTTCACTAAGAATACTGGAAGTGGCCTCGCCTAAGAGCTTCACTTCCTCTTCCAAACTCTCCATACGTTTAGCTAATCCGTCGATCTTCTGTTCAAGAATCTCCCCTTTATTTTGGATATCCTTTTGATTACTTTCTGAAGTCTCAAATTTAGCTAAAATCTCCTGTCGCAAAGTATTTATAAGGCCTACCAAGTGGTCCCCTGAGGCCATTGTGGGAACTTCTTCCCAGAGAGGATACGACGATTCAGGACTCACAGCGTCATTCAATATTTCCCCATTTGCGTCATTATTTTCCAGCCTCATATCGTTCTGGGGTAGCTCAAATAAATTTTCCTGAGCCTCTGCCAGCGGAGAATAGCGATTCTCAAGCCTCAGTGGGATGCTCTGCGATGAAGATGGTGTTTCCTCCGCTAGATTTTGTAGGCTCTCACTTTCTCTCACAACTGACTGTGAGCCTGCAACCTGCTCCATTATTTTAAAATATGACCTGAGGGAAGGAGGTGGTTTAGGTAAAGATTGAGCCTTTTTTGACCTACACTTTTTAATTTTAGCTCTTTTAGAATTTTTCTTGACAGAAGTCTTAGGAGTCACCATCGAAGGGGATTTGTCAACTCTGTCCTTGCCTGTCTCCTTCTTTACGGGAGCTGATCGAAGCTGATAGCTATTCCTTTCTGGAAAAGAGCTCCCCTCTTTAACATTGGTATTCTCACTCCGTGGACTCGATTCCTCTGAACAGGCGTGATCCGGTATGGAGCCCTGACCTCCCCTTCACTTAAAGTTATGGGGTGATGTACATTAGGAGTCAGGGCTCGGGGGTAGGACTCCCTCTCCATTCACTCCTTCCCCCTTTTATGTAAGTGTTAAGTCCGTGCCTGTATTGTGAGGGAGCAAAGAGAGGGCAGGTTGGCCTCAAAAGATTGCTAGAAGATGGATTAGGAGCTTCAAACATAACAGCTCCGCTTTTGTAACCTATATTTCTTTCTCCCTTTATGTATGCAATATTAATCCTGCCAATAGCCAAAAAGAAACCGCTCTTACCCGTATGGAGGTTTCTCTCGGCTGCACGAAATCTCCTCCAACACTCCACCGCCCGACTCCAACCCGCTAAACCATTAGAGTCACTCAAATTAGCCTGGGATGAAGAGAGCAGGTGCAGTCTTCCTTCTCAAAGTACAGGGCAGTCCTCAAGCGGCAGTGCTGTACTCTGAGGAACCAGGAAAGCCTTCAGCAGCCTGGCAGTCCTCTGGATACTATAGTAGGCCTCAAGAAGCAGGGTAGTCCTTTGGAGAACAAGGCAGTCCTTCTCAAGTAAAGAAGGGGAAAATTCAGCAGTCTGGGCCCAATACATATTCTTAACAGGGGAGTTAATAACAGGTCCGGCCAGCTGGAAACATCTGAAAGGCCTTAGAAGCTTATAGGAAGAAAATGCCATATTTTCAAAATGAGCATTTCAAAATTGTAATCTAAAATCTGACATTCCCATTAAAGAGGATTTTAAATCACAATTCCATTCATGACATTTCTGCCTGCTCCTAATCAAATATTATTAAATGAAATAAGATATCCCAATGTTAGCCAATGGGAGGGATAGAACTTATAGTAGAGATGAACTAATTTAGGCATTTTCTACTACCTGTATATGTAAAACTTAAAACCTATATACTACTTTTCAAATACAGTGGACTCTGACCTATGGAGTGTTGAGGCCTCTCTTAAGGGTTACGTATATGTATTAAGAAGAAAGATTTATTTTGCCAGATCGAAATGGCCGTTTAAAACAGCACTACCTGCTGCAATGGCAGGCCTGAGATATGTTTTAAAAAGGTACTTTAGTGGGTGTCACAGTGAGTGCTGGAGGCCCACTAGTAGCATTTAATGTACAGGCCCTGGGGATACCTAGTACTTTATACTAGGGACTTATAAGTAAATTAAATGTGCCAAATAAGTGTAGGCCAATTTTACCATGTTTCAGGGAGAGAGAGCAATCACTTTAGCACTGGTCACTAGTGGCAATGTACACAGAGTTCTAATGCAAAGAAAAACACATTTCAGAAAACAACAGGAGGGGTGAAGGCAAACGGTTTAGGGGTGACTATGCAAAGAGGGTCAGGTTAAACAGTTTGGATCATTGATTTTATTGCTCCTAGGTAGTAACTTAAATATCCTGGGCCTCATTTATGAGGCCCTACTGTAGTGCTAGAGGCACTCTTGTGGTCTGACACCCTGTGATGACCTTTGAATACCATTATTTTAATTCAATCAATCAATCAATCAATCAATCAATCAATCAATCAAAGGCATTCATAACGCGCACTACTCACCCGGAGGGTCTCAAGGCGCTTGGGGGGGGGGGGGGGGGTCCGCTACTGCTCGAACAGCCAGGTCTTGAGCTTCTTCCTGAAGGAGAGGTGGTCTTGGGTCAGGCGTAGGTCGGGAGGGAGGGAGTTCCAGGTCTTGGCGGCCAGGTGGGAGAAGGACCTTCCTCGTGTTGTCGCTCATCGGGTGCGGGGGACGGCGGCGAGGGCGTGACTGGTCGATCGGAGATGGCGTTTGGGAGCGTAGAAGTTGAGGCGGCTGTTGAGGTAACTCGGGCCTTGGTTGTGTAGGGCTTTGTGTGCGTGGGTGAGGAGCCGGAAGGTAATTCTCTTGTTGACCGGGAGCCAGTGCAGGTCTCTCAGGTGTCTGGAGATGTGGCTGTGTCTGGGGATGTTGAGGATGAGTCTCGCGGAGGCGTTCTGGATCCGCTGGAGTCTCTTCTGGAGCTTGGCGGTGGTTCCGGCGTAGAGGGCGTTGCCGTAGTCCAGACGGCTGGTGACGAGGGCCTGGGTGACCGTCTTCCTGGTCTCGGTGGGGATCCACCGGAAGATCTTACGTAGCATGCGCAGGATGTTGAAACAAGACGAGGAGACGGCGTTGACTTGTCTGGTCATGGAGAGGGAGGAGTCCAGGATGAAGCCCAGGTTGTGTGCGTGGTCTGTCGGTTTGGGTGCGGTGCCCAGGGCGGGGGGCCACCAGGAGTCGTCCCAGGCGGAGGGCGAGGAGCCCAGGATGAGGACTTCCGTCTTGTCTGAGTTCAGTTTCAAGCAGCTGGTCGTCATCCATTCGGCTACGTCTTTCATCCCTTGGTGTAGGTTGGCTCTGGCGGTGGCGGGGTCGTTGGTGAGGGAGAGGATCAGCTGTGTGTCGTCGGCGTAGGAGATGATGTTGAGGTTGTGTTGGCGTGCGATGGCCGCAAGGGGGCTCATGTAGACATTGAAGAGGGTGGGGCTGAGCGAGGAGCCTTGGGGAACGCCGCAGATGACTTCTGTTGCTGCAGATCTGAACGGGGGTAGGCAAACTCTCTGTGTCCTTCCAACAAGGAAGGAGATGATCCAATCCAGTGCCTTCTCCTGGATTCCGACGTTGTTGAGGCGCTGCACTAGGGTGCGGTGGCAGACAGTGTCGAATGCCGCGGAGAGGTCTAGGAGGATGAGGGCCGCTGTTTCTCCGTTGTCCAGCAGGGCTCGGATGTCATCCGTGGCAGCGATGAGGGCGGTTTCGGTGCTGTGGTTGGCCCGGAAGCCAGACTGTGAGGGGTCGAGGGATCCATTCGTCTCGAGGAAGGCGGCCAGCTGCTTGTTGACTGTCTTCTCGATGACTTTGGCTGGAAACGGGAGGAGCGAGATGGGGCGGTAGTTCTTGAGTTCGGTGGGGTCCGCTGTTGGTTTCTTTAGTAGAGCGCTGAGATCGGCGTGCTTCCAGCTCTCCAGGAAGGTGGCGGTGTCGAAGGAGGTGTTGATGATGTCCCGCAGGTGGGGTGCGATGACAGCGTCGGCCTTGTTGAAGACGTGGTGAGGGCAGGGGTCGGTTGGGGATCCGGAGTGGATGGAGTTCATCGTGCGGATGGTGTCTTCGGTGTTGATCAGTGTCCAGGCGCTGAGAGTGGTGGTGGGGGGCGTTGGTGCGGTTGTGGGGGGCGTTGTTTGTGTGCTGAAGCTGTTGTGTATGTCAGCGATCTTGTTGTGGAAGCACGAGGCGAGGGAGTTGCAGAGGTCTTGCGATGGGGTGATGTCGTTGTTTCCGGCATTGGGGTTGGAGAGCTCTTTCACGATGTTGAAGAGTTCCTTGCTGTTGTGTGCGTTGTTGTCCAGGCGGTCCTTGAATGCTGTTTTCTTGGTGGCGTGGATCAGTTGATGGTGCTTTCGGGTGGCGAGCTTGAGGGTAGTCATGTTGTCCGGTGTTGGGTCTCTTCTCCAGGCTTTCTCGAGGACTCGGCAGTTCTTCTTGGAGCATTTGAGTTCGTCGGTGAACCAAGGGGCCTTCTTGCTGCCGGGTCTGCTGGGCGGGGTCCTCAGAGGGGCGAGTTTGTCCGCGCAGTTGCTGATCCACTTTGTGAGGTTGTCGGCGGCCTGGCTGGGGTTCGCTGAGCTGGCGGGAGGGTGCTGGCTCAGGGATGCGGCGAGTTGGTCGGCTGTGATCTTGTTCCAGCTTCTTCGTGCAACCTGTGGCTGGTGGTGGTGGATCGTGGTCCTTCTGAAGCTGAAGTTGATGCAGCTGTGGACCGACGGCGTCGAGTGTGTGTCCGGCGAGGTGGGTGGGGGTGGTCACCAGCTGCTTGAGTCCGAGGTTGGCGAGGTTGTCAAGCAGGGTGGTGGTGTTGCGGTCGTTGTCGTTCTCCAGGTGGAAGTTGAGGTCCCCGAGGAGGATGTAGTCAGCGGAGGGGAGGGCGTGCGGGCTGATGAAGTCGGCGATGTCTTCGCTGAATGGTGTGCGGGGTCCCGGGGGTCGGTAGATCAGGGTGCCTCTGAGGGTGGTCTTGGGGTCGGTGTGGATCTGGAAGTGCAGGTGTTCGGCAGTTGTCAGGGTGTCGGCGGTGTTGGCCGTGATGTGGATGGTGTTCCTGTGGATGATGGCGATGCCTCCTCCGGTCTGGTTGCCGCGGTCCCTCCGGGTGATCTTGCAGCCCTCTGGGATGGCGATGGCGATGTCGGGCGCTGAGGAGGCGTTCATCCATGTTTCCGTGAGGAAGGCGACGTCAGGAGCTGTGGTGTCGAGGAGGTTCCAGAGTTGGACGGCGTGTCTGTGGACGGAGCGGGTGTTGAGCAGGATGCAATTCAGGTGGTTGCTGCTGGTGTTCGGCTTGGTGAGTGTTGGTGCAGTGCAGGTCCGGATGCAGGTGAACTTGCAGGAGTGGCAGCTGAAGGGTCCGTGGGTGCGTCTCGGGGTGGCTCGGTAGCATCCTGGGATTCGGCCGGTGTTGAGTGCTTTGAGGGTGGCGGCGTCGTAAGTCCGGCGGGTGGGCTGGGGTCTGTGGGGGCCAGGGGTCCTGGCGCGGGGCGCGGTCCAGGCGCGGACGGGCGCAGACAGGCTTACCTTTGGTGCACCTTCAGCACTCAATCGGTGCTCCCGCTGCGCGCGTCCGCTGCGCGGTCGCTCAGGGGGCGTCATAAGAAGGGAGCCGGGAGGGAGGGTCCGCTGGGAGGCGGGGAGCGCGGGGGCCAATCGGCAGGTGGGGGGGCGGGGTCGCGGCAGGGAACGGCGGGAAAACCTATGCGGGCTTGGTGGGTGGCCCTGCGGCGGCTGGGGCGCCGGGGATCCGAGGTCGGGCAGGCAGCAGGTAAGGAGGCAGGCAGAGCAGGCGGGCAGCGTGGGGGCGACCAGGCCGTGGAGGGCGCAGTGGTCGCTCCTGATCCGAGGTCTGGGTCCCCTTAAGAAGGGAGCCGGGAGGGAGGGTCCGCTGGGAGGCGACGGGCCAATCAGCAGGCGGGGGGGCGGGGGTCGCGGCAGGGAACGGCGGGAAAACCTATGCGGGCTTGGTGGGCGGCCCTGCGGCGGCTGGGGCGCCGGGGATCTGAGGTCGGGCAGGCAGCAGGTAAGGAGGCAGGCAGAGCAGGCGGGCAGCGTGGGGGCAACCAGGCCGTGGAGGGCGCAGTGGTCGCTTTGGTGTGTTATTTCACCCTAGCCTGAATGTACGACGGTCCTACATATGCTTTGTTTCCCTTAAAGGTTTATTTCTTGTACTCTTGCAGTCTTTCAGTGGGAGCTGTCACGGAGCAGAACAGCCTTGCCAAGAACAAAACGTGTGGGATGTGCATTTGAAAGCCTGATAGAGAGAGTGAGGTGTGGAATGTACATTTTGGTCTCAAAGTGCAGTGTTGTGAGCGGTGGTGCACAAATATGCACTGTGTTGTACATTGGGAGATGAAGTATGCGATGCTATAAGCAGTGGTGCACAAATGTGCATTGTGTGTTACATTGGTAGTATTATGAAGTTCTTACTATTGTTTTTGACAAGATAAAGGCTGAAACATGCCAGATTGTAGAGGGAATGTGGGAACTCCTTCCTGCAATGGAATGCTTGCTTGAAAGCTGGCTAGTCCTGGTAAGAGTCCTCTGGCGCAGGGGGAAGGTTTTGCGAACCTTCTAGTGCGAGTTTTGAGACTACAAAGCTGGTGCTTGTTGACAGTGAGTTGGGTGCTCACTACAGAGTAGACGTACTGCTGTAAGACAAACGGAACTTGAGTCCCGGTCGCGAGTCCAAGCCAGCTGTGAACGGGCCCCCCAGCGAGAATTGGCACGGATGTCGAGTGAACAATCAGGTGAAGGGATTTGTTTCTGACTAGTGCCATTGTTATGCGTGCTTCCAGTGGCTGTGGTCACTTGAGGTGTTTGAGCTTTGATTATAGCCATTATGATATGTGGCCAGTGGCTTTCATCATTTGAGTTGTTTTCTTTGTATATATATATATATATATATCTATATATATATATATATATATATATATATATATATATATATATATATATACATATATATATATCAGAAGCAAAGGGTGTCCCCAAAGGAAAGGTCGCACACAGCAGGGTATCCGCACACCATCTCCGGCAGCAACCCCACACCACGGGCATACGTAGCCTTCCTGATTGCAGTATGCCAAACGTTTCAAGCCGTAGCCCTTGATCACCGGCCTGCAATCAACACAAAGAGGCATCCACATAGATTAGGAACTTTATTAGTAGATAACAGTCCCGCCCCAGTGGGCGTAAGCAGGCATGGCATTCTGGTAAATGCAGTCCATCTGCTAAAAACTGACGTTCCCTATATACCCCAGTGGATTGGATGCCTCACAGTGTCACAAACAATGGTAACCCGGTTGGGTGAGGGCATGCGTGCAGACCGTAGTGTAGCTCACCAATACAATCCAGAGATGAGGCCCCTTCTGTTCCCGATACGTGCCCGTGTTGACGAGCACTGGGATCCGCCAAAGTTCAGCAGCGGGACCTTTCCGCGGCCGGACGAGCCGCAAAACATCAGAAGCAAAGGGTGTCCCCAAAGGAAAGGTCGCACACAGCAGGGTATCCGCACACCATCTCCGGCAGCAACCCCACACCACGGGCATGCGTAGCCTTCCTGATTGCAGTATGCCAAACGTTTCAAGCCGTAGCCCTTGATCACTGGCCTGCAATCAACACAAAGAGGCATCCACATAGATTAGGAACTTTATTAGTAGATAAGAGTCCCGCCCCAGTGGGCGTAAGCAGGCATGGCATTCTGGTAAATGCAGTCCATCTGCTAAAAACTGACGTTCCCTATACACCCCAGTGGATTGGATGCCTCACAGTGTCACAAACAATGGTAACCCGGTTGGGTGAGGGCATGCGTGCAGACCGTAGTGTAGCTCACCAATACAATCCAGAGATGAGGCCCCTTCTGTTCCCGATACGTGCCCGTGTTTACGAGCACCGGGATCCGCCAAAGTTCAGCAGCGGGACCTTTCCGCGGCCGGACGAGCCGCAAAACATCAGAAGCAAAGGGTGTCCCCAAAGGAAAGGTCGCTTCTCAGATTATTTACTGCTTGTTTATTCATCAGTATTATTCATGCTTTTATCTGTTGCATTTACCAAGTGTGTTATTATTGCTTGCATATAAACATATATAAATCTCTATGTGTATTGGAATGTTCTGCATTTGGCATCTGGGAAAGCCTTTCTGTTAGAGAGTATTGTGTAAAATAAAACCCCAAGCCTTATTCTAAAAAGAGAGTCTTTGCATTTTGTAAAATAAAACCCTTTCCCAAAGGTGTTGTGTTATGTCTCCTGCTTCGCCCTGTGGGTTTGAGCCACCATGTGGGAGATTCTGTATTATCTTAAAGGCGAAGCAATACACCTACTGGCACTTTTTTGACCCTTCGGTGGTGCATATTTATAAGGCCATGTAAAACCACTTCATGTGCCTTTTCATGGTCTGATAAATATGGACCCTTTGCATGCAGAAAAGTGAGTGAAAAGGGCGGTCAATGGGTGCTACTGTGGGTATTCCCCTTGTTATATTCAATATAGGCACTCCTATATAGCTCAGGTAACCTTTCACCTATACTCTCCCCTATATTACACACATAACAGTTCTTGGGGACTGATCTTTTACCTAGATATAACCCTGCACACAGAAAGCAGGATTTTCCCAGGTAAAAACCTCATACATTATGCATGAGTTTTCTTGGAAACTCAGCAGGACTACCATCTCCTGTATAGTAACTATCTATAGAGTTCATTCCCTAGTCATCCTAAATCAGACCAGTGGCACAGCAAGGTAGAAATCCTGGGGAAGCCTTTGTCTACATAAACATCACATCTTGCTGAGACAGAGAGAGGAAATCAGGACTTCCCGGCCAACACACTAACGCAAGACATTGAGGTTCCTGCATGCAGATACTCCAGCTCGCAGTGGTCTAACATCCCTTGCGGGGTGTTCAACTCAAGACCAAGATGGGGTCCCATAGTCTCTCACTTTAGGTAATGGGGTTGACTTTATCCTGGAAGAATTTTTGGCTTAACACCTACATACATACTTGGCACACTTAGGTACATCTAGTTAGGATTGCATTGTAGGAGTAAGCATTTTATTGTCATGTATTTTATATACTCGCATGTATTTATGGTTATAACAAAATGGTAGCAATCTATCATCCTTTTACTTTCTTATTGCTTCTAATCATTTATATCTGTTTCTGTCTAGTGGTTGTTTCAGCACACCTATTTTACACTAGCATAATGACTGTTCAATAAATGCTTATTAAAAAATGTCAATACCGTTTATTCTATGTATCACTCTGAGACTAATGGGCCCATTAAGATGGTGGGCGGAGGCACCACCGCATTGCTGGCAGTGGCGGAAAATGCCATTTTCTGCACATCAGCAGCGTTCCTCACACCCGCCATATTAGCATGGTCAAACATAGTCCATTTCCCGTCTGCCGCGATGCGACGCGAACCGCCATCAAAATGCGCCCGCCATCGCAGCGGTGGGAGCCAATGGAGACCCACCGCCGTGCAGAATGACGTCCCGTCTGCTGTACAAATCAGGATGCCTCAAACAGCCAGTCGCACCGCAGTGGAGAAACCGCCCAACCGGAGACGGCAGAAGCACGACTGCGGAGCGCAAAACCAGAGTCCCGGTCCCCTCCACCCGGTCTCGACCGCAATGGATCCAGCTTTACACGTTTTCCCCATGCTTTACCTGATACACTACCAGCAAGTCATGCACGGTCACGGACGACTCCGCAGGTACGCAATAACACAACTCCACACACAACAATAACACATAATACCTGGGCAGATATAGGGTTCCTGTCCACACCAGACATCCAGGTGGGGACAAGAACACATCCACAAGTGTACCGACCCATGTCCTACCTGTCGCAAAATCACCCCTCCGCATCCAGGTCACCCACCAAGCGCAATATTGATGCAATGTCTCGGTCACGTCACCGCAGCTTTGGAGACACAGGAAAACAAAAACATGCGCACAATGCAGAAGGCAGGCCCAGCGCCAGGCATGGGCAGTGCACAAAGATCATAGGGCCACACCTCCATCCTTCACACACTGGCCCCCCCATTAAGGGACATGCTATGTACCCCTCCTGTGCTCCCCATGCACAATAACCAGCCAGGTGAACCCACACCCTGCACCATGCACCAAACAACCAGGAAGACAGTCTCAGCAGGTGGGGCTGCAGAGGAACACACAGCACAGAATATCAGGGCAACCCTCACACCACACCCACACTACACTCATGGAACGAGTCCAAGCCCAAAATGAACATCCACACAGAATATGAACAATCATTCAACTGGACACACAGCCTGTCAGGTCACACAGACATACCCCACACTGACACATAGCCACATACTCAGACCAGATGTCAAGAGCAATGGTGGCCAACAAATAGGAAAGCTAAAGTGAGGTACACACAAATGGAAGGCCAAGGAGCCCACCACTAAGCATGTGTACATCACATGCAAGAGAAGGAATGTATAACAACACCCTTAGCCCATCAAATCACACATGGCTGGCACAGTGAGTGAAATCAAACCACAGTCTCCTCTGTGCAAAAACTCATGGAGACAGCAAGGCAAACCATGTATAGGCACAGGGATGAAAAGAAGTCTATGAAGTCAAACAGTGAACAGCTACACATCTAAATCCAGCTACTTGACAGGTGTATGTCAGCAGCACAACAAACAGGGCCCATTGTTACACTCCATGACTGTCAAACACAACTTGAATCCTTCACACATACCCCCCACCTCACACCTGAAGCTCACAACACCAGTATCAAACACACAGAAGGGTGCCAATAATGTACAGTCAATACACTGGCAAACTATCACACTCCCGGGGGGGCATCCACAAACATCACACACACACTCAGGAATGCCAGAACCAATGCTGGCACAACTGGCAAACACAAAGCTCAATAACAACATACAGAGAAGTACAACAAGACCAGACCTGACCTATGCAGCAAAACTGTGGAAAAGGCAATGGGAGCCCAGACAGAACAGGAGAACACAACCTCATCAGTCAGGAACAATGCACAGACAACATACCCCAACCCAGACAAGAAGTGAATCATCTCAAAACAATCATGGACACAAACTGGGACCAATGGGCCTACAATGAAACACAGACAGACATACCACACCACCCATAAAGTCAACATGGTGTTACAGTGTACCACGTGCATGCACATGCACAATCCTGACAAATGACAGATCACATATGAGAGGAGAAAACCCCAAGGATGCACCCAAAACAAGCCCAGGAACAAGAATAGCCCTAAGTGCAAGTGACAGACACACAAGTAATGCACACTATACTGGCAACACACATCCGAATTAATCAACACACTAACAAAACACACACACTGACATGCAAATAGAACACCACACACAGAGAATCTGTTAGCTTCAAGAAACAACACAGCCCAAACACTGCACACATCCACATCAAACACACAACGAATGCACATGCCAATACATCACATTGCAAACACAGCAGGACATCAGGGGGTGAACACCAGGCAAGGACAAGGCAACATACACGCACAGCACTGTATGCACAACGAGTAGTGTGTGCACACCAAACATACCAGTGCCACACAGATATGAGTGACACACCATGAACACTAATCAGCACAGCACACAGACAACATCACACTCAGGAAGGAAAGCAGTACCCCAGCAAACACACATACAGCTAACCCAACACCCACAGATGCACAAGTCTGGGACCCCCACATGACAACAACATGACCAGAGGACTGTGCAGCACAAACAGTTGAACTGCATATGAGCAACTATGGCTGCAACACAAGACAAGAAAATCACATATAACCAATTAGTAAACTTGGTCCTGTGCACAGATCAGCACCACAAAGCACATTGTAACAAATGAAGTGATTGGGAGGCACACACACTGGCAATCCAAGGGCACAGCTGACATGAGAGTGAAGTCGTGTGTACGTCAGTAGTGGACAGGTGAGGAGTGCCACATACAAAAATAGATGGAGTGCAGACTCACAATGGGTAGGCATCAGAAGCACAGATAGGGGATGGTATGACTCCACACCCCACATGCCATAATGGAGCCAAAAAGCCCCAAGTGACAGCAATGCATGAGAAAACACACCCACAATGTCAGTGTGGCTGAGCAGGTCTGCACAGTGAGTATAAACAGTATCAAGACACATGGCTGATCAACAAAACACAACACTGACTTGCCAGTCACACACTCTGCATACTCACAATTGCCATCAACAGCAAGTAGGTATCCCCCAGAAGTGCAATGACACACCAACACACTGCAGAGTGCACAACCTACAACTCCCACATGTGCGCACAATTACAAGCACAGGGCTGACCAATTCAAATAACAGGCACTCAACTCCTGGGTGACACATGTGGGCAGTTGACATTGCAGGGGCACAGACACATCAACACTACTGACAAAGTCACCCCCTTCACACTGCATACTTCTTGACCACCCAAGTGCACACATTGAAATTTCCCCTTGTGACTATGATACCTGGCCATCACAAGATGCGCAAACAGCAACACTGCTGGTCACACATCAAGAAAGATCACACAGACATGATGACCCTGGCCAGCCAGCCTGCAATACTGTGGATAGAATACCACTTTGTGCTGGCAATGAATACAAACATGACATGTGTACAATATAGCTAACATGACCAAAGAGTGATCATGATAACAGTAGTTCATCACAAACCAATATCATTGCACCCCCAAGCCTCAGAGTCAAGAAGAACTGAAGTGCCTTTCACCCCTGTAAAAGCCTGAAAAAATTAAACAAGCCATTGGCAATGTTGAAGTGGCATATAGAGCATGTGTCACAGTAAACCATACCCACACAGAAAACCCTTTATTTAGCAAGGACACTGACAAGGCAGACAACAGGAGTTACTGTCTTTATTCACATATTACACAGATAGGCACCAAAAGTAGACAAGAGCAAGGCCAGTGGCCAGGACAAAGTGCAGATGAGGTACATGAGATCCTGCACAGGGAAGGGGCAAACAGCAGTGAACATCAAGGCCAGTGGCCAGCACAAAGTGCAGATGAGGTACATGAGATCCTGCACAGGAAAGGGGCAAACAGCAGTGAATATCAAGGCCAGTGGCCAGTCCAAGTTGCAGAGTAAGTACATGAGAAGCTGCACATGGAAGGGGCAAACAGCAGTGACCATCAAGGCCAGTGGCCAGTACAAAGTGCAGATGATGTACATGAGATCCTGCACAGGAAATGGGTGAGACTGTACCCTGCCAGCAACACAGTTAGGGGGATCACAATGGGCAGTCCAGGCACCACTGTGGGAGAAACCAAAGGGGATGATGTATGGAGTGTTGAACATTGCAAGCACTCACCCCCAGTCAACTGATCTGGGTTTAATTCATCATCATTCTTTAGCTCACTCCGCCACCCCAGTTCAGACATGGCCATGTGCAAATCAGTCGGACCTTGTGCCTCATGGGAACAGTCCAGCCTGAACTGCCAAGCCATGTCTTCCCTGGACCGGAAACAGGCATCCTGGGACCGGTTTCAAGTTCATAACCCTCATCAGCCAGGCTATCTTGAATCCAGTGGCAAAGTGAGCAAGGGACCCACGTGTGGGAGAGACAGGTGTGTGAGGAGGACTTCCACTCAGACCTGGCTGACTGGGAGGTGGCTGAGTGTCGGGACAGTTGGAGGACTGGACCGGGGAGAGAGAGGTGCAGCTGAGGTAGAGGCATCAGTGGCTCTGGAAGCCAGAGGGCTGCTTGGACTGGGTGGTGTGGTGGCACGTGGAGTTGGAGTCATGCTGCCGTGAGATACAGTGTGGGAGGGAGAATGTGGAGGGTTGCCTTTCCACTTCTCGGTGACTCGATAGGGAATTATTGTGTTGGTCGAAGTGGTATGTGGAGCGGGCACTACAGGCACACTCACCATCAAAGCTGCATCAGGTGCAGCCGGTGGGCCTCCCTCTGGGGACCTGCTGGATCCAGAGGTACGCTTGGCCTGGCCTTGCTTTCTCCCCTCCACCCCCTGTTTACCAGGTGAACCCCCTACACTGACCTCATTTCCCTGCTTCACAGGGCTCTGGACGGGAGTTGAGGTTGTGAGTGAATCACCCTTGGAGCTCTTTTTATGTGTACTTTTAGCAGGCACCAGCTTCTCAGCGGGCATGGCAACTGTCTGCTTGTCTATGCGAGATGCTTTTGGGACAGGGGAGTCCTTGGCTGGGGAGGCCTCTGAGGCATGTGAGCCTGAGGCCTGCTTCTTAGCTCTATGGCCCTGGGTGTCGCCTGAAGGGCTTTTGCCTTTGCGCTCTGGGGCGGCTTTAGTTTTCTGTGGGGATGGTGTCTGCTCCCTGGACCACTAGGGTTGCTGCTGTTGGGTGCAGTGTGTGCTGTATCTTGCCCTTGAGGTCTGTGGTGTGTGGTCACTATCATCAGATGTAGCCCCTGGCAGGGGGGTGGCCAAAGGGACTGGGCTCTGAGATTGTGTCAGTTGAATGGCTGCCGTCACTACATAGGACAAAGACTGTACAGTCCGGTGTAGCCCACCCACGTCTGAAAGAATGCCCTCCATGAAAGCAACAACCTGTGCCAACTTTTTGTCATGGTCTAGGAAGGCATTGATGAGAGTTGTTTGGCCCACACACAGCTGACGCAAAAGATCCACAAACTCAGAACTGATGGCAGCAGGGGGGACAGTGGCAAGGGCAGTGGTGCCATAGGTGAAGGACACTCTTCCCTTCTAACTGGTGCAAACACGGGCAGCACTAGTGGGAGTAGGTGAGAGGGTGGGCACTGGACACTGTGTGGTGGAAGAGGAGGTAGAGTTCCAGCTCCCTGTGCCCGCCAACATAAATGCGTTACCGCTGGCATCAGATAACTTTGAGGTTGGTGTCTCTGGCTGTGATTCCTTAAGCAGACTCTTGCTCCCCTCTGAGGCGCTGGTCACATCAGTGTCACTGTGCTCGTGTGTAGCAGTCGTGCTTGATGCCTCACCACTGGTTTCCGTCCCCTGTTCTTCCGTGCCCACGGGAGATGCTGCAAGAGATAGAGAAGTAGGGTCAGTTCAATGGCATCAACACAACCATCATATGCAAGCAAAGCACTAAACAAGATGATGATATCCCCATGTTGCACACCACCCTGTGCAGTAACATTGTGCAACCTCAATTCAAACCTCAAATTTTGCGTGTCATCATTCAAACGTGGCATAAGTGAGCCATGTAATGACCACACAGCCAAATAGCCTACTCGTGGCTCCATTTAACCAGACACACAAATCCCTCTGAGCACACCTAGGGCCCTGAGGGGGGCATAAATTTACCGCCAAACATGTTGCCACTGTCACATCTGGAGGGAGCAGAAGGGGACAACACAGATACAGAGTCCAATATAACAGTCCACAATGGCCATGAGCTCATGCCATCCACCATGTCGTTCTTTGGGGTTCAACTACAGTTGCACATTGGTGTCAGATGTCTGGTCCTCACAATTCTGATGTCAGGCAATGCACACATTGAGGAAAGCACACTCAGATGATGCACACTGCTGTTCCCTTCCATGGGATGTCCCTGACTACCCCAACGCACACGATGCCAGAAGGCCACGACTCAGAATGCAATGTCAAGGGCCATTACTCCAATGACATGAGAAAGTACAGGTAGGGCAAATGATTGACAGCTGCACACAACACAGAGGCCACTTACAAGCCACTGCAGCTTACTACCAACATCACAGAGACCAGCACTGGCCCAGGCTGTGAACACATGCAGCCACTCACAACCAAAGTCACCCTTTCCAGAATACTCACCCCCAGCTTGCTGCTGATGCTCCTTTAAACGTGCATCCAGCTCAGGCTGTGTCACAGCTAAAATGCGGGCCATTAGTGGTGTCATGCTCCTGTGCGCAAACCTGCCAGTCCAAGGGAGTAGCCCCAGCGCCATCTCTGCCACGTTTTTGCTCAGCCGGCAGATGTCATCCACCTCTTGTGACAGTGTGTGCGCCGTCAGTTGGAGACACTTAGAGCCCACACCCTGTGTGCAATGGCCCTCCACACGGCCCTACGCTCTGGACTTTGAGCTGCAGGCATGGGAGACAAGAGGGGTGAAAATCTGTGACACAGTGTTATGTACCACTATCTCTCAGTACAGGCGCATGATATTAACTCAGCCCAACTTCACAGACATGTCAAGCAGAGACAATACTGCATCTCATATGGCAAATTCGAATGGGAGAATCATAAGAAAATGCATGCAGGTATGAGGATGCCCACATCTACTATCCAGTTTGAGGGAGAGCAAAACATACATCACATTTCAATATATGTTTAGGAGCAGAGTCACTGTGTCCAACACTGCGCAGCCAATAAAGTCCTTGCCCAGTGAATGGCTCACTGTGTCATGGAGGTCACATCGAGGGACATGATCTTATAATCCCACACCCTTCTCACAAGGCCTGTTGTGGGGAATCTACAGGGCTGAGATGGCTCTTTGATGGAGAGTCCAGCAAACCACATATATGTTACACTTGGTACATTCAGTGATGTGTCCTTGTCAGATTGGGCAGTGACTGTGCAGGCCAGGTGGGATCACACTGAGGTCCAACGTGGGGCATCAGAAATGTCACATGAAGGGACAATTTGTGAGCGTAAACAGTGCCTACACATGCCAGTCAGTGCACATGCTGGTGGAAATGGAAGGGGCTGTGTACAAAAGTACGACAATCTGCTGTGTCATAGGTGAATGACCACCAAGAGTGTCACCCTCTGTTATTAAAGCCCTGAGCATAGTGTTGAGCCATGGATGATGCAAATTTTTAGTCAGATACAATTCCATCCCTACCCTCTGGATGTAAACCCTTGCTAAAGCCACAGATGAGCCTGTGAAGGACATCAGGGACCCCCACATCCATTCACACAAGCAATTACTGTCCTGACTCCTGCATAACCAACTTGCTGCGTCACTGTATGGCTGACAAGTCAATACATGTCCCTCCAATCTTGATGTGCCGGCACGGAAACGTGTGAAATAGGCTACACACTCCTTACCCCTGGAGACAGCATGCTAGGCAGTGCATGACACAACCCAACACTCTCAGGCACATACTGCAGCAGATCACCTTCATGTGTTCCCCCCTGCACTCACACTTCCACTCTGAAACACTTACCACGACATTTGGATTACCATATAGCCTCGCCTACTGTGTGAGCACCTCGTCCACCAGGACCTCCAGCTCCTCGGTGGTGAAGGAACTGGCCCGGATCTCCTCAGTCCTCGCCATCACTGTGTCCAGGAGACAGGAGCAGCAGCAGTTGGTGTTGAGGGGTGGCAGGCAGCAGGCCCTGGAGACAGCAGCAGCAGTTGGTGGTGAGGGGTGGCAGGCAGCAGGCCCTGGATACAGCAGCAGCAGTTGGTGGTGAGGGGTGGCAGGCAGCAGGCCCTGGAGACAGCAGCAGCAGCAGTTGGTAGTGAGGGGTGGCTGGCAGCAGGCCCTGGAGACAGCAGCAGTTGGTGGTGAGGGGTCACAGGCAGCACGCTCTGTGAGCTGTGGAAATGTGAGGCTCCCTCCCACACATATATAGCCCCCTGGGGTAGTTGCAGTGGTGCTAAGCTGCTGCAATTGGTGTTCCAGGTTAGCCTTTTTGAAATGCATCAAATGACCGGCTCCACAGTGGTGGAGCACTCCTACCCCAATTTTCAAAATTGCATTAGTCTACAGCGATTGTGGCTCCCATTGGCTGTAAGGGCATGGGCCATGGCGGTGACACACCGCAGGGGATGGCCGGTTGCTACCGTGGTTGTGAATCTTGTCATTGCATCCAATGACTGGCCCCGCGGTGGTCGAGCACGCCTACCGCGATTTTCAAAATTGCATTAGTCTACCACGATTGCGGTTCCCATTGGCTGTAAGGGCATGGGCCATGGCGGTGGCACACCACAGGGGCCAGGCGGTTGCTACCGCAGTCGTGCATCTTTCAATTGCATCTGAAGACCGGTCCTGCGGTGGCGGAGCACGCCTACCGCGATTTTCAAAAGTGCATTAGTCTACGTGATTGCAGTTCCCATTGGCTGTAAGGGCATGGGCCATGGCAGTGATACACTGCAGGGGCCAGGCGGTAGCTGCCTCGATATTTGTGCCTTATATTGCTATGATTGACTGTGATTTGGGTGGCGGAGCATGCCAACCACCATTTGACCATGTGTATAAGCCTATCAGTACCGCGATTGTGTTTTGGGCATTGGGGGTGACACACCGCAGGGCCCAGGCGGTAGCTACCGTGATATGTGTGCCATACATTGATATGAATGGCCATGATTTGGGTGGCGGACCATGCCAACCGCCATTTCACCATGTGTATATACCTATCAGTACCGCACTTGTGTTTTGGGCATTGGCAGTGACACATCGCAGGGGCCAGGCGGTAGCTACCGCAATATGTGTGCCATACATTGCTATGATTGACCGTGATTTGGGAGGGTGGCAGTGCATGCCAACCACCATTTGACCATGTGTATTTGCCTGTCACTACCGCAATTGTGTTTTGGTCATTGGCGGTGACACATCGCAGGGGCCAGGCTGTAGCTACTGTGATATGTGTGCCATACCTTGCTATGAATGACCGTGATTTGGGTGGCAGATCACCTTGACAGCACCTATAGACACGTCATGCAGTGTGAATGGCCAATTGCCAGTTCTCAACAGTGCACAGTAGACACATGATTCATGGCAGAAGATTGTACACTCAATGCCAATTTAACCTTTACCCCACTTCTGACTGCACATGCCATGTTGTTGAATATGATTAGAAACATTGGCATGTACTCACTCACATGACACTTGTGATTTAGCTGGGCATGTACACAGAACAGTGTTGTGATGAACTCTCCAATGGGTACACATGTCAAAGTGTGAAAGGGCTAAGCAACTCACAATGATGAATGTCTTATTGCACAATGTGCAGATTTGACTGTCTACTTTTCTTGGCTCATGCACATACTTTTCAATAAATACACAGTCTTGGGTCATTGTATGGTTGATGTGTGCCCTCTGTGACTTATGCCAGAAGGTGTGGCAGGTACAGCAGCTAGGTAGGAGACAGTAGTGTGGCAGTTTCAGACGTATGCTGTTGGTACTACTCTCAGGGCTGCCCATGCAAGATGTGTCCATATCCCTTTGGGCATTCGCATTGTCGGATGTTGTTTGTGAGATGCTAGCTGTGTGAAAAGTGGACAGGTGTACATACGGTGTAGCTGAAGGTGTCCCTACAAGTAAGTTGTGCTGTAAACTGATCTGTGATGCAAGTCATTGTTACCATTGTGTCAGTCAAAACGTAAGATTCCGGACACATCTCCTGGTGGATTGCATTGACCTGTGTCCGCTTTCATCTCACCTAGGAGGAGACCAAATGTGCATCGTCCCTTCACAGTGCTGGCAGACATGGAGGATGAGGAGGTCATACGGAAATTCCATCTGGATCGAGACATCCTCCAGGACCTATGTGCCATTTTGGAGCCCCACCTGCAGCCTCGCAGGACATATCCAGGTGCTTTCACACCAACGTCTAAGGTGATGGCGGCCCTGCATTTTTTTGCTTTTGGATCATTCCAGTACATGGTGTCCAGCGCAGGTGGGATGTCGCAACCTATGTTCAGCATGGTGCTATGTGATGTCCTGCCTGCTGTGATGATCTACACGGACAGATATATCCATTTCCCCAGGAGGCATGAATTGGTGGCTGTGAAGGGAGATTTTTATGCACTTGGGCACATCCCCAATGTTGTTGATGCCATTGACTGCACACATGTTGGCCTGGTTCCACCACGGGCACGTGAGCACATCTACAGGAACAGGAAGCATTTCCATTCCTTTAATGTGCAAGTGGCGTGCCAGGCGGATATGATCATCTGACACGTCTGTGCCAAATTCCCAGGCTCGGCCCATGACTCGTACATCATGCGTAACAGCATTGTGCCATGACTGATGGGTAATCTGCTTCCGGAGCATGCATGGATTGTGGGTGAGTACGAATAGTCCAGTAGCGTGCAGTGTGTGTGACATGCTGTCCTCTGCCCCAGTTACACTGCAAAGTTTCTCTGTGTTTCTCATACCTAGGTGATTCAGCATATCCCAACCGTCCTTGGTTGCTGAGCCCACTTCAGTATCCCAGGACACCAGCTGAAGTCTGCTACAATGATGGCCATGGGAGGACACTTTGTGTGGTGAAGTGTACTTTTGGTCTCCTGAAGTCACGTTTCCGTTGCCTGGACAAGATCGGAGGTGCACTGATGTACTTGCCCAAGAAGGTGTGTGAGATTGTAGTTGCATGCTGCATGCTCCTGAACCTGGCCTTGTGCAAGGAGATCCTCCTGCTCCTGGATGCTGATGATCAGCCAAGGCTCCTGCCTGCAAACCAACCCATGTCCAGTGACGAGGATAGTGGAGAGGAGGAAGGTGTCGACCTGTGTCATCAACCGCTACTTCACTTGAAGGTGAGTGACAATGTACAATGGAGCCATTGTTTGCTGATGTCATTGTTGTTGGCAAGGTGTATGTGAGCTTTGTGACTGCAGCCTGTTGTTGACTTAGTGCTGGCTGCCAATGTTTCTGGGACAGGGTAGTTTGGCAAATCTACAGGATGTTTATGTCAGTACTGTTACTCATTGTAATGCGTGCAGATCAGAGTACCTTGATGCCAAGTGTTATGTGATGTCTGTGATGCCAACACCGGACTATTGACTATTATTCTGTTGTGTTTTCCTAGGTCCCTTCAGCCTCTCCTTGCCTACATACATTCCATACTCCAGGTACATTGTAATCATGTTGAAGACTGCACATCCTGGAATAAACACGGAGCAGACACAACGACATGTGTGTGTAAGGAGTGTTTATTTAAATTGAGAACATGTGACAGGGGGGTGAATATTTACAATAAGGTGATTAGTGAAGCAGTGAGTTGTCAGTGATGGTACATGAGACAAAAGAGTAGCCACCACATTGATGTGGTGACCCAGTCCAACAGATGGATGCCATTCAAAGGGCAGTGTGGGGAAGAACAGTCCAGAAAGTCAATGCAATAGTGAAGCGTGCTGCCATCATGGCTGGCTCAGTGGCATTTGGCAGGTGCTTTGCCACAGGATCCTCCCTGGGATTTCCTGGGACGGCCTCTTGATCATTTGGCTGGGGATGCTCTGCTGCAGGCCAGTGGGGTCTGAGGACTCCCCCCTCTCTGTGGCCACAGGGGAGCATCGTGAACTGTCATCCTGCAGGCCACCAGAGAGAGGTGGAGGTGTTGGTTGTGGCGGAGGCCTGTCCCTTAGTACGGCTACTAGCTGGCCCAAGAGGTCCATAATTAGGCCCATGCGGGTGTCCATGGACCTCATCAGCAGAAGAAGCTCACGTGAATCTTCCTCAGTCCGGCCTGTTCGTCCCTGTGCCCGTTCATAGGCCCCAAGGACTCTGTTGATGTTGTCCAGGGCTTCAGTCACAGTGTCCTGTTGTCTGTGACTGACCCTTGCCCTCCCAACTGCCCTGCTGCCACAGACCTGTTGCCTCACCACCTGCATCCTCTCCCTGTCCTCCTCAGTTGTTGGTGTGGGGTGGTCATCCTCTGGGGCAGGGAGAGTGTTGCAGGCAGCACTGGTGGTGGTGGTGGAGCCTGTGCAGGCCGTTACAGCAGGGGTCTGCGTAGATGTTTGTGTTGCTGCAGATGTGGAGATACATGCATTACTTGTCCATGGTGTGCCATTCAATACATACCATGCGCCACGTGCATATTTTGTGATTACAAGGACATGTTGTCATCTAACGACTCAGGGGTTGGACAGGGGGCCTGGTGTGAGTTGTTGTGCAGGCTTCCCTCCCCCAAAAGAGCCCTCCCTGGGAAGATGGCTACCTACCTGTTAGGTGAGGGTGAACTATACAATGGCTGACACATGCTGCTGGGTGTGGGGAGTGCTACATCCTGCTCAGGGGTGGGACAGAGGGGCCTGGTGACAGTTGTAGTGCTGGTTGCCTGGACACATACAACCCTGTAAATGTTGGCTAACTTGGGGTGATTCAAATGGAGTGAACGCTACATCTGTGTGACCTGTGTTGGGTATTGTGGTGCAGATGAATGTACTTGGGCCTCGGATATGTAGCTTTGAAGTTGTGTAAGACAGTACATGGCAGTGTAATGGTTTACATTTGTTTGTCCTTACCAGCCGGCACTCCCCCCGGCTATTCCTGTGAGACTCTCTGGATGCAGTATGGCAAGCACCGTCTCCTCCCATGCAGTGAATGTTCTTGGTGGAATGGGAGGGCCACCACCAGTCCTCTGAGCCAGCTCATGGTTCTTGTTCCTCTTCTTTTTGACAACACTCTTCAGGTCATGCCACCGCTTTATGATTTCCCATTTGTTGCGAGGGGTGGTCCCTACTGCATTGACCTTGTCAACTATCCTCACCCACATTTGATTTCTGATGGCTAATGGTGTCTGTTGGACCAGGTTACCAAACAATTGTGGTTCTACTCTGAATATCTCATCTACCATGACTGACAACTCACTCTCTGTGAATTTGGGCATTTTCTGTGGTGCCATGGAGTGTGGTGTGCTAATGTTTTGGGGTGCAGTTGTGAGGGTAGTGGGCTGGTGTAGGTGGTGTGTGTGTGTGTGTCTGTGCTGGTGTGATGTGTGCAGGTTCGCCTCTCCTTTGTGCTCTGGTGTTGGGCCCTTCAATTGTGGAGTATTGCAAATGATTTTGATCAGGGAAGGGGCTGGTTTTATGCTCAGCTATGTGGGTGTGTGTTCTGCTTGGGTTTTCGGATCAGATAGAACCCGCTCATCAGAGCCTCACTAACCCAGCCAGAACGTTACCCCCTCCCTAGGGCCTATTTACAATAGTGCAACCACATATATCTACCTCCTAAGGACAGGGAATTCCTACTATACATACCAAGACCTCTTATAATCGGCGGCCTCGCGATCCCATACGGATCCAGACCTCTCTGCCCATACGACAGTATCACAAGTGGCGGCCTCGCGATCCCATACGAATCCAGACCTCTCTGCCCATACGACAGTATCACAAGTGGCGGCCTCGCGATCCCATACGAATCCAGACCTCTCTGCCCATACGACAGTATCACAAGTGGCGGCCTCGCGATCCCATACGAATCCAGACCTCTCTACCCAGACGGCAGTATCACAAGTGGCGGCCTCGCGATCCCATACGAATCCAGACCTCTCTACCCAGACGGCAGTCTCAGCACAATCGGCGGCCTCGCGATCCCATACGAATCCAGACCTCTCTTCCCAGACGGCAGTATCACAAGTGGCGGCCTCGCGATCCCATACGAATCCAGACCTCTCTGCCCATACGACAGTATCACAAGTGGCGGCCTCGCGATCCCATACGAATCCAGACCTCTCTACCTAGACGGCAGTCTCAGCACAATCGGCGGCCTCGCGATCCCATACGAATCCAGACCTCTCTGCCCATACGACAGTATCACAAGTGGCGGCCTCGCGATCCCATACGAATCCAGACCTCTCTACCCAGACGGCAGTCTCACAAGTGGCGGCCTCGCGATCCTATACGAATCCAGACCTCTCTACCTAGACGGCAGTCTCATACGACAGTTCATCCTATGATCACCATAACATACAAAAAGGGAATCAGTCTCACTATTCATCAGATCACACAAGGATTGCCAGTTCGAGCATAGCCTGTTCTCAGGTTCGAGGGGCTCCTCTTTCCCTTATGCAGTTACTACTTACCTGATCAGGGTTAACATCTGTTCATGTAGCCGCAGCTGACTAGAAGAATAGGCTACCCTCTCATACAAGAACACGCAGCACATGTTGGTTCACTACAAACTGGGTACTTTATTACTCATTACATACACAATCACATAACATTACGATATAACACATAACCTGCAAAGAAAAGTGAAAGATTAAGTTGTACACTCTAATAAGAAAGGGTCGACATCACCTTAGTAGTATGTAGCCTGCACTCAGTGGTCATCTAGGTTCCCTTCTCGTCTGTGCCTCTGCTCGCCTGGAAGTCACACCTCCGCAGTCACGGATACATGTCTGCACCACTATGCGCTGTTCTCTTCACCCTTCTCTGAGTCACTGGGACCTCTTCCTTCTCGGCTACTCTCTCCTCTCTGGCTATTCTGCTAGGAGAGTATCTGTCTCTCGGTTCTTTTCCGCCTTCAAGATGGCGTCTGTCTTCCCTGGAATAAGTAGTAGCTTTACTGCTAACGGCTAGATGCCGCCTACGGACTGAACATGTAACTGCCTCAGACTTTCACTAATATAGTGGTGCGTTTCCTCATGGAAAATTCCGGCCTGTAACCTGCCGCCCACCAAATTCTTGTACCTCCCCGTACCAAGGACACGTTCCCAGCCGGCCGGCCTGATGTAGTGTCTTCGGCATGAAGAAAAATACAATCCTTCGATAAGGGCCGGCCTGAACCGGTTCTCTCCAAGCGAATAACACCTCATAACTAAAACATTACATTTGACCTAGAAGCATCCCAAGCTGCCGGAGCAGAAAGAAAGATGGAGTCTCTCCCGTTTGAGGCCTACCAGGCCTGAATTCAGCACAGCTCCATGAAATACCCTCACTACAGGACAGGTTATCCCTAATACTAACGAATCTATCCCCTAGGCTATATGTGCAAGCCCTGATCTATGGGGAAGAGCACAGAATCATGTCGAAGTGCCTAGTAAATAGGCTCCATTCACTACTCTAACCCTTAGACTTGAATGATAAGAGACTGAAGTCACATTCCATCATTGTTCCTCACAAGAAGGCCGGGAAAATCGAGCAGAACATTTCACCCTTGACTTCAGTCTATTATACATTCATTAAACAGAACTAATATCTGTGGAAGAATAATATGAAACAAGACTAACTGATCTATGTCTAGTACCAGGTGTGCAGAATTGAAGTAGTGAAGGAATACACTGAATAAAGCAACAGATAGAAATCAAAATGCCGATAGTAATCAGAATACCTCCTAATATCTGCCGTAACATATGCAAATCAGGTAACCAATTAAAGAGCCAGTCAAACCAGCCCTGGTCAATGTGTTTTCTAACTTCTTCTGTCAAGTCATGTAGTTTCTTGAATGGATTTTGTATGATCCGACAAGTTAAAACAACAAAGACCCTCAAAATCAGCCATGTTTAAGCAAAAGATAATCAATGGCCGCTCGATTTTGCAAGATAGCCCTACGTTCACCCTGGGCGTCTAATAGCATGTCAGACAGGACTGTAGAAGTATGATTGATGGATTTTACCATCCAGCAGGCCATTTTCCCAATAGATTTGGCATTATAAACTGCCAAAGCAGGAACACCAACAATTGAAATAGCCAGGCTAAGGTATTCAGACTTGGAATATAAATGCAAAGATGAGTCACAATCCTCCTGTAACCTCACTGTATCTCGAATCACACGAGAGTTGGCATTCGGATGTGATGAGAACATTAACAAGCTCAGTCTAGTAATGGCACAAGGGCCTCCAGAAATATTTGCGGGAATATATGGCCAGCAAGTATTACCACATGAGAAAAGCCATCCGGCAGGTAGTAACATTGTGCGATAATGACTGGGGGTAACTACCAAACTCTTGCAAGTCATGTTATTCTGAACAGAAGTACATGTTTTCGGTGTCCTTTGAAGGCACAAAGTTCGTTCATGAGCGGTGAATGAAGTGGCACCTTTCAATCTTAAACGCATACATTCAGAAATCGCACTAGGATCACAAGTAAGGAAAAAACACAAATCACCCTGTGTGATATTATAGGTAACTATTTGGGACTGGATGGGGGGTATCGGGTCTGACAGTACAGTACACAAGGGGCAATACTCATGGGCAGCAAAATCGCCCAGAAGAACATTGGGGCGAGCATTCGATATATTAAAAATATGAGTCAAAGTCTCCAATGAAGCAGGGACAGCAACTAAACAAGTCGCTAGAATGTCCGTCACCGATCTCATCGGTGTCAAGCAGAAATGAGGGGCTTTAGTCACTTGTTTGGCTAATGTAATCCAAAAGTTCGACGACGAATCCCACGCAGCGAAGGAACGCGACACTCGGGTTCTCAACTCAGCCCGGGTTGATGGGATCCCTCCTCTCTCGTCGTACCAGCCCAAAAGGAGTCCAACGCCGACAAATCCTGCAGCAACAGTCCAAAGAATGATCTGAAAGAGAATCAAATACAAGCATTATTCATTCTCGCAAGTAACATTTGTCAGCCGGGACTGCTTCCCAGCTATCTTTCCCTGGTCTCATAACTAAAATGGTGTTGTCTTGACCGGTTGCAATGACTTCTGCTTGCTCAGGGGGATTCTTAGGCGACTGCACCCAAACTCTGGCCCCAGGATTATCTGTGGAGCCAAAACCTTTCTGGCCTCGTACAGTTAGCAACGTTGGGGCAGTGCCTTTTGTGATCTCACCACTGAAAACAGGCATTATTAGCAATTGAGCCACTCGGTCAGTTTGATGTATCAGTAAGTCAACCTCACTGCTATTCAGCAGGAGCACCTTAATCTCTCCCTGATAATCACTATCAATGATTCCTCCAAGCACCTGAATGCCTTTTACAGCCAGCCCCGATCTAGGGGCGATTAATCCGAAATTTCCAGTTGGTATATGAACACCAACACCAGTTTCAATGATGACTCGATCCTTACTTTTTATAACGGTGTCATCCATGGCATGCAAGTCTAAACCTGCCGACCCTGGGGTCGCTCTACATGGAGCCAAAGCTCCGGGAGTAATCTCCCAGTACATCACAGTCTCTCTGATTTCATTGGGCTTAGCATCAACATTCGGAGGAAACAAACGCATAAGTGGGGATTCAGCATTTAGAAATGGACGGTTATTCAAAATCAATAGCGCTTGAGGCAAAAAGTCTCGCCAATTTTTATACTTGTCATCTGTTAATTTACGTAGCTGATCTTTCAGCAGGCCATTCAACCTCTCCACAAGACCCGAGGCCTGTGGATAATATGGTATATGAAACACCCATTCAATATTGTTTTCCACACAGAATTCCTGTACCAATCTTCCACGAAAATGGGATGCATTATCAGATTGAATTTGGAATGGCACACCATAATACATCATAATCAATTCCACTGTTTTAATAGTATTCAATTGGGTAGCTTGCTTACAGGGAAGGGCCACCAACAGGCCACTGTATGTATCAACAATAGTGCAAACATATTGACAATTCCTACTCATAGGAAGTGGACCGATGTAATCAATCTGCCAAATTTGAGCGGGCAATTTCCCGCGATGTAAATGACCTTTAACAGTTTGGGGCACTTTGCGCTGCCTGATATGCTGACAAATGGGACAATGTAGAATAACATTTTTATTAAATCTAGGGGAATATAAATTCCTCGATCAGCAGCCCACCTGCTAGTGGCTTTCTCTCCAAAGTGTCCTGCTTTCTGGTGGGCCCATTTCGCCAATCCCGCAATTTCAGAATCTTGCCTGTCCACCACTGCCTCAGCAATTTTAGATTTCTCATCTGCAATGTTATGAAAGAATTTGTCAAGAGAGTCTATCGGGGTATGAGCATCCACATGGAAGATTGTAACAGTACTCTGTGGGAGCATTTCCCAAATCTCCTGCCATAATTCTTTTCCCCACAGTTCTTTTGAATGGATTCTCCAACTATGGGAATGCCAAGTCGGTAACCAAACTGCCAGCCCATTGGCAGTAGACCAAGAATCGGTGAAAATATGACATGTGCCAGGTAACTCTTGTTTCAGAACTTGATAAACAGCATAGAGTTCAGCAAATTGACTGCTCTTACCCTCACCAGTTGTACTCAGCAATTTTTGTGTGATCGGATTATAGGACACTGCTTTCCAATGCCGTTTCGTCCCTATGAACCTTGCTGAACCATCCATAAACCAGACATGGTTTCTGTCCTCCGCCGACAAATCATCAAAAGGTCTACCCCACTTAACAGGAGACTCCTGTACTAAAGGTACGGAACATTCACTCTCAGTCTCAGTCGATGGCGCCCGTTGCCACCTGCTCATGCAAAGATGCAACTCCTTTTTGTCCCACACGTGCCCTGTCTTGTATATACCATTTCCATTTAATCACACTCGCCTCTTGAGCGTGTCCAATTCGGTGAGTTTTCGGCGAACTCATAACCCTTCTCAACTCAGGGGATTGATCCCTATCATCTCTACGTCTGCTGTTAACATAATCATCTCTCCCCCTCTCTCTTTCCCCCTCTCTCTCCCTGTCTCTCTCACGACGGGGGGACAAATCACGTACATAAAGTCGATCATCACGACGATCAGAGCGCCCACGGCGGTCGTCATCACCGCTACCGTCAGAAAAACCACGATCACACTCAGTCGTCCGAACACGCCGGGCACCCTCCTTTCGATCCAAGCCACGTTTGCGAAACATTTCCCACAAACGAGAAGTAGTCTCACCGTCAATGTCCTCCTTCCGCACACCATCGGCCATAAGACCAAAAAACATATCACGTCTAGTAAGTTTATTGTCACCAGGAGTACGAGTGTCAGGCCGGGATTGCCGTTCAGGTTTAAACCACTCACCCAACTCACCGAGTTGGCGTACCGATTCCAGCACCATAGACAATACGTTACCAGTCTGATTAATCAATAAAGTCATCATGACCTGCTTATAAGCAACAGGGGAAGAACGAATAATACGATTCCGCACAGAAGATGTCAACAAACCATCAAGCAACCTGTCAGCAGTATTAAAAAAAATTGCCGTTTTCATCACGTCCTCTTTGAGACGTTGTGCAGCATCGCGCAAAGTATACCACGGTTTGTCATTCACAGGCCAATCAGATTCAGTAGGATATTTTTGATTACAACCCTCAGTCGCCAATTGAAGCAAAGAAATTTGACCACCAACATTAAAGTTACGAAAATGATCCTGGATAGTAGAATCCGAACTCAAGGAACAAAACTTCAAACAATCGCCAGCATCCAACATAATGCCAGCAGCGCCCAGTTCATAAAGGCGCACCATCCATGTGAGTAAGGACTCACCAGCTCGCTGCCGAAATCGCTGCAAAATATCACTAATTTCCTGTTGAGTAAAATCCTCCAAAGAGTCTAAAGCAATACCATTCGGAGCACCGGGAGCCTGCTGCAACTTCCGCCGAAAAACTGGATGCACCGAGACCGCGGGACGAGCATCACAAGGAGCACGACCAGTACACATAGAGGAACAATCAGTGTAAGAAGCATCGACCCCACTCGAAGGACGAGCGCAATCATTGGGTGCACCATCAGAGGCGCAAGAAGTAGACTTACAATCACGGCCGGAGCGAGAGGACTCGCGCTTGGCAGACTCCTCACCTGAGGAAGGAGAATCACTCGAGTTCCAGATATTACCATCCCATTCATCAGGATTCCAATCCAGTCCG